>NC_090934.1:1455707266-1456327980 GCF_040938575.1 Ambystoma mexicanum | reverse complement strand
GCAAAGATGCATGGACATCCTCAGGGAAGCCCGGAAACCGAACACTCGCCACTGCTATTCTAGCAAGTGGAAAAGATTTGTCATCTGGTGCAGGAGTAAAAGCATCAACCCTATTGACTGCTCTCCCACACATGTGGTCCTATACCTGACCCACCTATTGGATTCAGGTCTAGTGTTTAACTCCATTAAAGTCCACCTAGCTGCACTTTCTGCATACACCACTTCCCAACTCAAAGTGTCGTGGTGGAGGATCCCTGTTATAAAGGCCTTCATGGAGGGAGTAAAGAGAATACACCCCCCGATAGCTGACCCAGCTCCCGGATGGGACCTTAATGTGGTACTTACCAGACTCATGGGCTCTCCATTCGAACCCATGCACAAAGCATCTCTTAAACACCTCACGCTTAAGACTGCTTTTTTAATAGCTATCACCTCCATCAGGAGAGTAAGTGAACTTCAGGCTCTTTCTATTCTAGACCCCTTCGTTACAGTTCACAAAGATAAAGTGGTTCTACGCACTCACCCTAGGTTTGCTCCGAAATTTATTTCTAAATTCCACGTAAACCAATCTATAGAACTACCAACGTTCTTTCAAAATCCTTCCAATTTGGGAGAAAGGACTCTGCACACACTAGATGTACGCAGAGCGGTCATGTTCTACATGGAAAGAACCAGACCACTGAGGAAGACTAATCAGTTCTTCGTCTCGGTGGCAGCAGGAAGAGAAGGAGATGCAGTTTCAAAATCCACTATTTCTAGATGGATTGTTCAATGCATCACTCTCTGCTATACTCTTGCTAAGAGAGAACTGCCCTTTAGGCCAAGAGCACACTCTACTCGAGGCACGGGGGCATCCATAGCATTCATTGCAAATGTTCCCCTTGAGTCCATCTGCAAAGCAGCTACCTGGAGTTCTGTGCACACCTTTACAAAACACTACTGTCTAGATACACACTCTAGATCTGACTCCCAGGTGGGACAGGCAGTATTACGACACCTTTTCTCTACTGTTCCTTCTCCTAACCCACCGCCAACTCCTGGTACTGCTCGCTAGTCTATACACAACATGTGATTCTAAGCAGATTAACAAACATCAGAAGAGAATGCATTACTTACCGTAAAAGCATTTCTGATGATTGTATCTGCTTAGATTCACATGCGCCCGCCCTTCCTCCCCGCTCGGATGGAAGGAACATAGACTTCCTTTATATATCTCTCTCTTTTCTGTACTCACTCACGTCTAGAAGGCTCCCTCAGGGCAGAAAAATACAAACAGAGGGACCTCGACGCGTGAGGGATTGTGGGTACAACGCACGTCACTATAGGGATAGTGTTTCAGACACGCCTTGTCGACTTCCCCTTTTCGACTACGAAAAACAAAATGCAATACTCTGCAGTGACCACTGGATGTCGGACCTATGCACAGCATGTGAATCTAAGCAGATACAATCATCAGAAATGCTTTTACGGTAAGTAATGCATTCTCATAATCAACGCCTTATTTATATAAAAAACTGTTTTCACTAACATAGTGTGTGGACATTCCTTTGTGGGTGCTTGGCGACTACTGTACTTAAGAACCAGCCTGTAACACTGGAGAGCTTAAGCCTTGATTGCTCGTACACGTTTACCAAATAGGGAATCTTGGCTGGGGAGCTATGTACTTCTATTCTGCCCTATAGAGAACAGGAGTACAGATTCACCCCTCCAGTCTTTACACTCACCACCCCAGGCTCCGACCGTGGTTCAGAACCCGGCTCCAGTTAAGCACTTTGTCCCAGCGCTCACACCAGTCACAGTGGCTCTGCCTCCGGCGCAGCCTCCGCAACAAGCCCCTGGCACTGCAAGTCAGCACGCCACAGCTGCCCGCACTCAGCAAACCTCTGACAGCTCCCGATCTGCTGGACAAAGCGGGTGACACGGACCAGGATACTCCCTCGTCAGCTAAGGCCTTCCACAAGAGGCTGTCGGGTGTAGCAGAATACTGCGCTATTCCACAGCCACAAGTTGAGCAAACTGAAGCGGGGGTTCTGGCTTAGGTGCTGACCATTCGCCCTGCCGCATGAACTGGCATCCCTCTGCAAAAGGATGTAAAAGCCCTGGCCAAGAAGGGATGAGTGAACCCACACTCAACGCAGCAAACAATAAATGCCTCAATGGCAAGTATAACAAGGCGGAGGGGGGACTCCCTCATTCTGGCAGTGCACCCTCAACCGCGTATTTCCTCCCCTACACCCTCCCACTCCCAAGCACCAGCCTTGGAGGGTAAGAAGTTGTGACAATGTCGTCCAGATCCACAAGTCTCCGGTGGTGGGCAGGCTTGCCCTTCCCGGCGGCCAAGGTTTGCAGACCCGTGGATCCTCTGTGTAGTTTCCATGGACTTTCGCCTGCCAATTCCTCCACTTCCTCTTCTTCCCCTCCACTCCTGCAGATTGGGACGGCAACTCTTTTGGCGGGAATCTGCTCGCGCATCACGAGTCAGGCGCTGGAGGACGTCCCAACTTTGCAACGAAGCATGGGCTTCTATTCACGAATATTCACCATTAGGAAAAATAACCAGGCTGGCCTGAAAATTGTTCTGGACCTTTCTTCCTTGAACCTTTCCCTACCCCTTCAAAAGTTCAAGATGTTACTCCGGCTCTTTTTGCAGAGACACTGTGTGGGGGGGGAGACTGGATGTGCTCCCTGGATCTGAAGGATGCTTACCTGCATGTCCCCATTTACGAGCCCCATAGTTCGTTCCTGAGGTTCATGATCATGGGCTTTCATTTTCAGTACAACCTCCTCCTGTTTGGCCTCCACTCGGCCCCAAGGGTACAATGTTAATGAACTTGGTAGCGGCCCTGCTCGGGGGAGAGGGCCACCACCTATATCCATACCTAAATCACTGGCTAGTCCGAGCGGAGTCTCCTGCACTGATGTACATGCTATACGATCGGGGGTTCTCTATCAATCTCAAGAATTCGCAGTTACTCCCCACTCAGTCCGTAACATTCCTGGGACTAATTGGATATGAGGGTGGAGAAGATCTTCCCCCTCGGCAAACAAGATCATGTCAATCGGAAAGGCCACCAGGCATTTTCTCATAGACCAGTGACCTCAGCATGGTGGTACCAGCACTTGCTTGGCATAATGGTGGCTTGCCTCATGGCAGTGCCGCACACAAGAATCAAAATGAGGAGGCTGCAGCTGCATTTCTCAGCCTCTTGGAACCAGGAGACTAGCTCTAGTCAGCATACTACAGCACCTTCACCGGGACTTGGAGTGCAGAGACCAACCTGTTAGATGGCAGACCGTTCAGGCATCCCTCTCCGGAGATCCCAATTACCACACACTCGTCCCTAGAAGGGTGGGGGGGGGTTACACTGGCAACCACAGTGTCCATGGAGTGTGGTCACGACAGGAACATCTGGAACACATCAACTGCTCGAGATAATGGCCATCTGGCTTGTCCTCAAGGCATTCCTCCCCATCGTCGGCAGCAGGGCGGTCTGCATCCAGACACAGCTCCACTTGCATCAACAAGCAGGTAGGTAACAGGACCCCTCCGCTGTGCCGGCTGTCCATCAACATTTGGGAGTGGGCACTGTCCAACAGCATTTATTTAGCAGTCCAACTGCCGGGGGAATCCAACTTGGAGGTGGACAGGCTCAGCAGGCTGGGAATTGACAACTACTAATGGTAGTTGAATTAAGTGGTCCTGAGTTTTTTTTTTTCGACAGGTGGAGCCACCCTCAGGTAGACCGATTTGCCACCATAAACAGGAGGTGCCCTCAGTTTGCATCCTGGCAGGGGATAGTTGGGGGGCGCGTTGCAGATCACACAACGGCATGAATGCATATGCGTTCTCCCATTTATCCCTGGCAGCGTGGTTCCTGAACGGGTCACCTTGAAGCATCTAAACTTATCACAGGGCAACCTGGCTATCATACAAAGGGCAAGAAGCGACTCCACCTGGATTCAGTACAGGAGCAAGTGGACCAGGTTCTGCCATTTGGCCAAGACGAACAGGGTTGATCCAGTGACCTGCTCACTGACCGATGTGTTATCTGCCGTACATAGATGGCAGCCATAGGGGCCTACAAGAATTCTGGAGACATCTCCTCCAATCCAGTGGGAAAAAGGCATCTGGCAGGACTGACAAGATTATATCCTCCGGTCAAGCTTCCACATCCGTTCTGCGACCTTAACGGGTGTTGGGCGCTCTGGCTCACCAACCCTTCGATCCCATGGCATCAGCAATCATCAGGCTGGTGACTATTAAAACTGCCCTGCTGGTCGGCCTTACTGCAGCACGCCGGATCAGTGAGATTCAGGCTCTGGTGGCTTCAGAGCCTTATACAACGTTTCACCGGGACAAGGTGGTGATCAGGACGCATCCTGCCTTCCTCCCTAAGGTTGTTTCTTCCTTTCACATTAACAAGGTGATAGTCTCCCTACGTTCTTTGCTGACCCAAAGGATGAGGCTCAGAAGGTAATGCACTGTTTGGATGTCAGGCATGCTGTAAGATTTTATCTGGATAGGACAAAGCTTTCGGAAATCGGAGGCCTTGTTCATCACTGTTGGTGGTTCAAAACCGGGCTGTCAATCCTCCAAGGCTTCCATAGCAAGGTGGATGGTTATGGCCATCAAGGAGACATGAGGGGAAGACCAGGCCTTTGCCAGCAAACATGCATGCCCACACCATCGGAACCAAGGCCACAGCGGTAGCTTTCCAAAGACGTGTCCCATGGCAGCCAATCAGCAAGGCGACCACTTGGGCCTCCCCATCAGCCTTTTGCAAACACTACTGCTTGAATGCCAGCGCCATATCGGGTGCAGCATTTAGCCAGGAGGTTTTGAAGAACTTGTTTTCTTAGAGGAGCAACTCTCCTCCCTAGGGCTGCATTCAGTTGTAATCGCCCATACAGTATGGAGGAAAGGGACGGGACGTAGGAGTAATTAGAAGTTACTCAATGTAGTGACTAATGTACTCCTAGTCCATAATCTCCTTTCCTCCATACGTCCCACCAGCCTCCCCATAACATCTTTGTCATTAGGCAATCCTAATATTGTCAACGCGTCAAAGGGGACTGAGGAGTGGCGCTGGGGGGGGCGGTGTCAGAGGGTGCATGCTCCCTTTGCCACGTCCTCACGCGGCAAGATCATTTTTTTCGGGTGTAAAAGGTTCTGCTTCCCGTCCCTAGTGAGGGATGCCCATACAATATGGAGGAAAGGGGACTATGGACTAGGAGTATGTTATTCACTACAGCGAGTAACTTATAGTATCCTTCCTCAGGTTCTGGGTCACAGGGTTGCACTTTCAGTAAAAGATTCTGCTGTTCGGCCTGAACTCGGCGCCGAGGATAGTCACAAGTCTGAACGCAGTGGCTGCCCTGCTCAGGTCAGGCAGCCTCTGTGTCGTATCCTTACCTCGACAACTGATTAGTCAGAGGGGCTTTTTGAGCTGCTGTGGGACACTCGTAAGCAGAGGGTGTTCCCCACGGAGGAGAAGGTGGCAGTGATCAAAGCTTTTGTTGCTCACTTCCTCAGAAGAACAGGAACTACGGCCTGGTGGTACCAGCACCTGCTAGGAGTGCTGGTGTCATCTGACTATCCCCTACACCAGGCTGAGAATGACGAGGCTGCAACAGCATTTTACGGTATCTTGGGACCAGGAGTCGGGTTATCGAGGAGCCCTGGTCACTATACCTGCGCTCCTACATCAACATCAGGACCTCACGTGGTGGGGGCAGGATGCAAAACCTCATGGTGTGTAGACCATTGAGACTGCCTCAGACGGATCATACTATGACTACGGACTCCTCACTCCGATGGTGGGGTGCTACTCTGGGTACTCATTCAGTACACGGTCTCTGGTCCAAGACAGACTAGCAAAACCACATCATCTGGCTGGAAATGATCGCCATTTTGGCTCTCACTCAAGGCATTCCTGTCATTAATCAGGAGCATTGCAGTTTGCATTCGGATGGACAACTCTACCTGCATGTATTACATAAACCGGTAAGGGGGCACCAGCCCCCCCTGCCCCTCTCCTTCCTATACAGACTGGCCCTCAGCATGTGGGAGTGGGCTATCGAGTAGGAGATCTGAATCTCAGCGGTGCATCCGCCGGGTGAAACGAACCTCGAGGCGGACAGTCTCATTCGGATGGGCTCTGGCGATTGAGTGGCAACTGAACACGAGAGTCCTTAGACATTTTCAGCAGGTGGGGGTCATCTGATCAGACCTGTTTGCGAAGGAGAGCAACCAGACTTGTCAGCAATTCTCATCCTGGGGAGCAACAGGGTGCAGTTCCCTCAAGGACGCGCTCCAGCTCCCCTGCGATGGGATGTGGGCGTATGCTTTTCCTCCTACCCCGCTCATCCACAAGGTTGTTTGAGGATAAGACGCAGCCGCCGGGATTGTTTGATCTAACATAGTGCCCGGAAAGGTGCTGGTTCTCAGAACTCCTGCAGCCCTCGGCCTAACCAGACGTCCCTCTCCTGCTTGGAGGGCCCACTCCTGGTGCAGCAGGGGGAAGGCAATGATTCACCCTTGCCTAGAGAGGCTAGTTCTAGCAGCATGGTGCCTGAGCGGGTGACTGCAACATCTCCAGCTTCCCAGAGACAGCCTAGAAATCATCCAGGGAGCCAGGAGTCTGGCTACTCGAAAGCCGTGCAAGTGCAAATGGACCATATTCTGCCTCTGTTCCAAGGTAAATGGAGTTGACCCGCTATCCTGCACTCTGGATCAGGTGTTGTCTTTCTCAGCGTATTTAGCCATATCAGCGGTCCAAGTCGGGGGTCTAGGTCGGCACCTGCAGAACATACCTAGTGGCCACTAGCACATACAGGAATTCGGACAGGTTCACCTTGTCCTCAGCTAATCCAGTGGTGAATAGACATCTAACAGGGTTGACCAGGCTTTACCTGCCTGTCAGACGCACACACCCCGTCTGGGATCTTAACGTTGTTCTTAGCGCCCTTGCGCACAAACCATTCAAGCCCATGGCTACAGTAGACATCAAATTGGTCATGCTCAAAACAGTGCTACTAGTGGGATTTACGTTGGCTTACAGAGTTGGCGAGATTCAGGCTATGCTGGCTTCCGAGCCCTACACTACCTTTATAGGGACAAGGTTGTGCTCCGCACGCACACCAGATTCCTACCAAAAGTGGTCTCCTCTTTCCACATTAACAAAGAGATTGTGCTTCCCTTTTTCTTTTCAAATCCCAAGGAAGATACTGAAAAGGCTCTCCACTGTTTAGATGTCAGAAGGCCTTTCACAAGACCGCCTTATTTGCCACATTTGGAGGCTCTAGGCCTGGACAACAAGCGTACAAGGCATCAATAGCCAGATGGTTGACTGCTGCCATTCAAGAGGCATACAAGGCTGTGCGAAGAGTCACCAAGGGGCATGCACACTCACACTAGAAGGGAAAAGGTAGCAGCTTTTGCCTTCCAACGTCTGGTACCGTGGCAAGTAATTAGAGCGGCGACATGGGCCACTCCATCAGCCTTGTGCAAGTACTACTGTCTGGACACAAACGCCAGGACTGACGCAGCATTTGGCCAGGCTGTCCGTCATAATCTGTTTGCATATTTTATTTGTTTATTTATATAGCGCTTATAGACAGGTGAATTGCTTCAAAGCGCTTTAAGGCAGGAATGGAACAAGGGAATACAGTAATCATTCTGAGGCCTTCAAGATTCCAAATGATCTAAACCAGGAAACCAGAATACTAGGCCTGACAAAATTTCTCATAGTGAAAGTGCATGAATAAACTGTTACAGTTGCGACCAGCTTGGGGGGAGGGTGAGGGCAGACATTTAACTGGTCCTATTACATTTAGGTAAAGCATATGTATAGGTATAGGAGGAGGTGCGGGGGTTGTGGGGGCGAGTCTGGTCCAGCAGAGCCCTGAGTTAAGTACAGAGAGGTTCCTCCACTAATGGAGGGTAAGCTGAAAGTGCAATAATGCTGAAACAAAGTGCAGTGGCTCAGAGGCAAGGGCAAAAAGACTGGTGGGTTAGCCTGGGACCTGCAGGCTCTGGAGGTGAACCGGTCACCCAGTCGGCAAAACTGAATAGAGTTACAGGGGGAGAAGGAGTGTGGAGAGAAAAATAAGGTTAGCAAGGGAGAGAGGATGAGGAGGATCATCAAGCTCTCCTACCAGGGCGTTTTCATCCGTTGTTGTCCACCATACAGGATGTGGAAAGGGGATGGGACGCAAGAGTAATTGTTACCCACCGGAGTGACTAACTTATTCCTAGTCCATAGTCTACTTTCCGCTATACTACCCACCATCTTTTCCCCCAACAATGACCAGCGAGGTTGAACACTTTAAGACAGCCGACGCATCAAAGGGGACTCTGGTGTGGCGCTGGTGGGCGGGGTTAGGGAAGTGTATGTTCCCAGGGCCACCCCCCCTGCGCGCGTATAAACTTAAAGGGAAAGTGTTCTTCTTCTGGTGAAAAAAGCTTTTGTTCCCGTACCTAGTGAGGGACACCCATGAAGGAAAGGGGACTATGGACTAGGAGTATGTTAGTCACTCCGGTGAGTAAGACTTAATTTATTGAATATCAAACGGAATGAAACCAGTGAAAGGAACTTTATTGAATACTGCATTGAATGAAAGCAGCAAGGTGGCATTTATTTGAATACAGAATTGAAAGAAAGAAGCAAAGGTATACTTATGTGAAAAATATCTATGACAAACTGAACTAGTCTGAATGAAATGAAGTGAAATGAGTTACAATTGATTGAAATCAAAGGGGAATATTAACTGAATGAAAAACTTTGAATAAAGTAGAATCAAGATTAGGAAATAACACATGTAGTAAAGATGTGAAGCTGCATTTTAAGAAAACTGCTTGTTTAGCCAAAAAATGAACTGTGAAAGAAACCTGGAAGTTTGTGGTTGCGTGACCTGTAGCCACTTATTGAAGCGTTTTTTTGGGGGGGTTTTGCATTTGGTTATAACAAAACCTTTCTTTACTTGTTTCACATTTTACATAATAACATGTATGCAGGTTAAAATTCTGTTTAAGTTAATTCCATATATAAGCGAAATATAAAATAACCTTGGAAACCGATATCAAACATATCCTCCAACACTATGTACAAATGAACAATTGTACAATAGCATGTACTGCTGCATGAATTGTGAAAACTAGTCATATTTACCATTTCAGACTTTCTATATTCAAAATTAAAGGTTGACATGCCAGAAATTCTATGTTGAAGTTAATCTCACAGCTCAATAACATATACATTTAACAAAATGACTACCACTAACGCAAATACAATGAGCAATTTGTGCAGCTTCATCTAGTGCTGAGTTGAAATGAGAAAGTTAGCAAATTTGTAAGAGTTCAATTCGAGCTACATATTACATGCTGAGCTTGTACTATGTGTTTTAACATCTTTGGAATGGTATTAAAGTCAGTCTTCGAGTTGGTATTTCTGCTCACAATTAACATTTGAATCAATATTTTACCTAGCCATTGCAATTCTGGTTTCAAATTAATAGGGACTGGATTCTTAAGGGTCATGATTAATTGGACACTCTTCCATAAAATCAGGCACAGATGACATTAAATTAATCAAATCAGATTTGATTTTTGTTAAACGGCCCAGTGAGAGTATAAATGGGTTGTTCGTACCCGACATGCACTTAGACCACAAGGATTCCCTCGACAAAGACGTATTTATGTTGTTTTCCCCATATAACAAATTCTCAGTTTCATAATATACACAATAGATAACTAAGTGCTAGATAGTTTCCGGTTGTTGCAATTGAAGGCAAAATCTACAACTATCTGATGCACTTTATTGCCAATGCTTGGTACGCTCCAAAGTATGACTTTGATTCATTCTAAATCGCATATATATTGAGTGAATTGTTGCATTTAGAAGTTTGCCTAATCACGTGCCTTGGATGAATTTAGAAGCGTCCCTAATATCCTCTCTGTACAAAATTGAATTTAGAAGTGTGCCCAATAGCCTGCCGTGGTTGAATTTAGAAGTGTGCCTAATAGCCTGCCGTGGTTGAATTTAGAAGTGTGCCTAATAGCGTGCCGTGGTTGAATTTAGAAGTGTGCCTAACAGCGTGCCGTGGTTAAATCTAGAAGTGTGCCTAATCTCCTCTGTGCAAAATTGAATTTAGAATTGTGCCTAATATCCTGCCGTGGTTGAATGTAGAAGTGTCCCTAATAATCCTCTCTGTGAAAAATTGAATTTAGAAGTGTGCCCAATAGCCTGCCTTGCTTGAATTTAGAAGTGTGCCCAATAGCCTGCCTTGGTTGAATTTAGAAGTGTGCCTAACAGCGTGCCGTGGTTGAATCTAGAAGTGTGCCTAACAGCGTGCCATGGTTGAATCTAGAAGTGTGCCTAATATCCCCTCCGTGCAAAATTGAATGTAGAAGTGTGCCTAATATCCCCTCCGTGCAAAATTGAATGTAGAAGTGTGCCTAATAGCCTGCCGTGGTTTAATTTAGAAGTGTGCCTAAAAGCCTGCCGTGGTTGAATCTAGAAGTGTCTCTAATATCCTCTCTGTACAAAATTGAATTAGTGTGCCTATTAGCGTGCCTTGGTTGAATTTAGAAGCGTCCCTAATATCCTCACTGTGCAAAATTAAATTTGGTTGCCTAATATCAACCCCGTGCAAAGTTGAATTGGTTGCCTATTTTCCTCTTTGTGCAAAGTTGAATATAGAAGTGTGCCTATTATCTTTGTGCAAAGTTGAATTTGGAAGTGTGCCCATTAGCGTGCCTTGGCTGAAATTAGAAGTGTGCCTAATATCTTCTTGGTGCAAAGTTGAATTTAGAAGTGTATATTACACCACCACACTGGCATAGTGGAATTTGACAGTGTCCCTAATAATGTCACTGTGCCAAAGTCTAGAAAGTCTGCCTTATAGCTTATCTATGTCATAATTGCAATCAAAAACTCTGCCCTATAACATGTCATCATTGCATTTGAAAGTTGCATCTAGAAAGCTTACCCTATAGCATATCTGTATCATATCTGCATTTAGAGAGTCCTCCTAAATTGCACTTAAAAGTCCACCTAAAAGCTTATCTGTGGTGTTACATTCGAATTTCTGCCTAATAGCATACTTGTATCCCAGCTTGCTAGAAGAAAGTCTACTTAACAGCGTAACTGGGCTGTAGTTGCAACTAGATAGTCTGACTAATAGCATATTCTATGGTCTAGCTATATTTCGAAAGGCATATCTGCAGCCTAACCATTAGAACATTTAAACTTAGTATATGTGAATAATATCACCCTGTTTAGTTCAACCCAGAAGCCTTGAATAATCTCACCCAGTGGTATAGCTGAACTTATAAAGTCCAAATATAAAGTGTAATTCACATCTGAAACTGTACCTAATAGCAGGTACTGCCGTGGTACTGTTAATCATAGAAAGAGCGAAAAATTAACATCCGGTGTAATAGCTAAAGTGGGATTGTGTCAACGAATCTTCCAACCCATCTATCACACTAACTAACCATGAGTGTACCCAATCCACAAAGGTCCACCGGAAAGGACCCCCGTCCCCCCTCCCCAAATCATCCCACCCTCCACCACATCCCCTATCCAAACACCAAGCCAGAGGGGCATGATGGCGAGCCAACCAACCCAAGAGCACTGCTCCTCCGAACCCCCCCCCCCCACTGATCAGCCTACTATGATCATACACACTCCCCTCACTAGCCTCCTAGACACACCCTGCCCAGCAATCATGCAGCCCCCGCTTTTCCCATCAACCCCCACCACCATGCCCCTCCCAACCACACTCCTTCCCCTCCCTAAAAACTGCATGCCTAGCCAAAGCAAGAACAGAAGCCTCATCCCTCTCCCCCTCTGACCCCCCTATCCTCTTGCACACACCAATCGCAACAAAGACACTAAAGAGGAAACGTACCTGGTCCCCCTCAATCTCTCAGCATGCATCGCCTCCCCTGTCCCACCACCTCATCCCCCCCATTCACCAACCTCCCCCCTCGCCTCACCCTGCCTGAAACCCCTCTCCTTCGATTTCTCACCGACCACAACTGAAACTCCTAACCCCCCCACGCCCCACCTTCATATCCCCTGTCTCAAACCCAATCGTCCAAACACACTCATCCATCCATCCATCCATCCATCCAGCCACTCCCTCCCGAAACCCACCGACTTTTCTGCTCGCCCACTCTTCCCATCGACCATCAACCACCCCATCCCTCTCGCTCTCCATTGTCCACCCTCACCCCCATCTCTGCAGCTCCGACATCCCCATCTACCGAAGTGAATTGCAGCCTATTTAATGCCCGATCTGTAGCAAAAAACAGACACAGCATCTTTGACCTCCTCACCTCTGACAAACCAGACCTGGTCTTCATCACCGAAACCTGGTTCTCTGACGACTTCGCCCCTATCGCCAATGAAAAATCCCCCCCCCCCCACACTACTCCCTCATCCCACTGAATCCTCCCTCTAGAGGAGGAGGAATAGCATTCGCCTTCAAGTCTCACTTCCACGCCTCAATCATCGACAACCAACCTTCCATTCCTTCCTGCGAATCACTCCTCATTAAACTATCCCTTTCCCCTTTGTTCTCCCACAGCTTCCTAATAATCTACAGACCCCCTGGCTACGACAGACATTTCTCAAACAACCTCTGCGACTCTATTGCCACCCTCCAACTAAACCTTCCCAACCTCACCCTTCTAGGAGATTTCAACATATGGCTCGACATTCCCACCAACCCTATGTCACTCTCTCAGGTTGATGGCCTAGACTCGATTAACCTCCAACCCCACAAACGGCCCGACTCACTATAAAGGACACACTCTCGATGCCATCTCCAGCTCCCACAACCGGATACATCCAAACCCCCCCCCCACCCCTATCATCTGGTCCGATCACTTCATTGTTTCTTTCGCCATTAGCTCACCCATCCTGCTTCCCGTACCTGAACTTCCTAATCTACGCAAATGCTGGAAGAAACTAATAATTCTTCCTGACCTAGCCGACGCACTCCTCCAGTCTCCTCCGCCTTCCTGCCTAGTCAATAATCAACTAACCCCCGACGCCTTTGACTCATGGCTCAACACCTCACTAATGCGGCTCACACCCTCTTGCAAACCATCAGCGCGCCGTGGCCTTATCCCTAGATGGTTCACACCCGAATTGAAGACCAGTAAACAACTATATAAACGCCTAGAACGCAAATGGCGGAAAGTCAACACTCCCCTGAGCAGATCCACCTTGGCCCGGCACCTTCATCAGTACAAGGCCGAAATCCGAAAAGCAAAAAAAGCCCATTACAACTCCTGAATCCTAAACTGTAAAAACCCCAGCAAAGAACTTCACAAAATCACCAAATTCACCAAACCATCATGCACCACCACCGTCGCGACCCCCTCACAATCGTTGTGCGACTCACTCTCTCTCCACTTTTACACCACAGCTCTCGACAGAACAAATGCTCTAACGAACAAACTAGCTCTCTTGCACCCAACAGGCAACCCACCCTCCGTACCGGCCAACCCACTGCCTGCGACCACTACCCAACCAACGTTCGACTCCTTTAGTCCAATATCAGCTGACCAATTTCTCCAACTTCTCTCTGCCCGCAAACCCATCCGGCTCTCCGCTGGACCCTTGCCCGGCCACAACCCTCAAAGAAATTTTCACATCAACCTGCGCAGGAGAAAACGCAAGAACCATCATAAATGACTCCCTTTCCTCAGGGAATTTTTCCCAACGCATTCAAAACGGTTCACGTCAAACCTCTAATAAAAAAAACCCTCAACCCTCTTGAGCCCTAAAACTACCATCCCATCTCAAACACCAGGTTCCTTGCCAAACTCATCGACCGAACCGCCTACTCCCAACTAAATGCCTTTGTCGAAGCCAGCAATCTCCTAGACCCCGCTCAATCTGGTTTCAGAGCCCGACACGGAACTGAAACCGCCCTAACCTCAATCTGGGATGACCTTAAAAACACTTCAGACTCCGCGGGATGTGCCGCATTAATCCTTCGTGACCTATCCGCTGCCTTCGACACAATCAACCAGTCAATCCTCCTAGACCGCCTCCATTCCCTAGGAATTCGCGGAACTGCTCTCAAATGGATAGCATCCTTCCTCAAAAATATGAACCAAATGACCCTACTCGCCACCTAGTCCTCCCAAGCCCGACCGGTCGACACGGAAGTTCCACAAGGAGCATGCCCATCAGCCCTCCTGTTTAATTTCTACATGGCCACCCTCCCACAAATAATTCGTTCACACAACATCCTGTGCTAAAACTACGCTGATGACACAACTAATTCTAAAACTCCTGAACTCAAAACCCAACTGACCTTGCTTCCAGTCTCCTCGACATAGAGCTCTGGATGACCACTAACCACCTCTTGCTAAACCCCTCAAACGGAAATCATGTTATGTGGCAACACCGAACTTCTTCCACAGCCACTCCCTTGGCCATCTGCCATGGGCAACTCACTGACTCCCTCTAATTCAGTAGAAAACCTTGGATGCACCCTAGACTCTGACCTAACACTTTCGCGCCAAGTCAACAACGTCTCAAAGTCCTGCCACTACCACCTTAAAACTCTTAGATGCATTTTTCCATACCTCTCCTTTCCCAACAGGCTCTCCACGGTCCAATCAGTTGTCATATCAAGACTGCACTACGCTAACCCCCTTTACCTCGGAGTCCACGCATACCAACTGACTAAACGACAAAGAGCACAAAACGCAGCAGCCAAACTGCTACTAGCGCTTGGCCCGAGAGACCACATCTCCCCAGCCTCAAAACTCTGCACTGGCTTCCGGTAGCCCAAAGGGTGACCTTCAAAGCATTATGCATTTCTCACCGAGCACTGCATAAAACCGGACCTCAATATCTTCAAGACAAACTCAAACCCTATCACCCTTCAAGTACTATAAGATCAAGCTCAGCTGGCCTCCTGGTCATACCAAAAACAAACTCAGTCAGATTAGGCGGATCATCATTCTCAGCCTTGGCCCCCACACTGTAGAACGCACTCCCACCCCACAACCGACTCACTGAAGACCTCATGTCTTCTCGCAAATTACTGAAAACTTGGCTCTTCCCTTAAAACCGACCCTGAACTCAAACTAACTCAAACTGGATAACCGCATCGCAATGACTTTATCAAATGCTAGATCATAAATAGCAATGCAGCATCATGATCCGAGCGAGAAAGCGAAAACTAATAACCTCTATTGGTTAGCTAAAAAGGACAAACAAAATAGAATGAGCAAAAAAGGATCAAACCTGCGAAGTAGATAAAAAGAATAAGTTGTACGAGAGCAGTAAAGTGGCTGAAATTAATGAAATGGACGAAATAAATGTAATGGACAAGAGGATCAATGTAGACGTGGGGAATAAAATGGGTAACAACAATTCAAATAACCCAAACTACCCGACCTTAAATAACAATAAAACAAATAACACATCAAGATCCAAGCGAGTAATCAAACTAATAACCTATAATGTAAACTAAAATCAGAATAAAATGAATAAAGTAGATCAAAGCAGTGAAGTGGATAAAAGAATAAATTGTATGAAAGCAGTTGAAATTATTGAAATGGATGAAACGATTGCAATGGACGAAAGGAACAAAATGAAAGAAAGGAATAAGTGAAGAGGATGGAAAGATGAATACAGGAGAAGGATGAGTGCACAGACAGATGGCATGGAATGTATGAGTGCATGGTATAAATGGAAAGTACAGAATAGACGATTCGAGTACATGAGACGGGGATAGTGCATGGGACAGATGGAGAGCACGGAACGGATCGAGTGCGTGCGACAAGTGACATGGGCTCAAGTGATATGAACCGATATTGCAGGAGGAATGAACAAAGTGAGTGGAGCGGATGAGTCCCTTGAGCGGATGAGTAGTGTGGAACAAACATGTGAAGTGGTTGGAAGCAACGGGTGATGTATATGGACGAGACGGATAAAGTATGATGAAGGAACAGGTGAAGTATGAGGACAAAATGGGTCAAATATATTGAATAGAACGATTGAAGTAGGTGGATGGAATGGGTGAAGAGGATGGACCAAATGATAAATGTGGTTGGAACGGGTGAAGTATGTGGATGGAACGGGGGAAGTGGGTGGAACGTGTGAAGATTACGTATGTGGATGGATGATGCATGGAGAAAGGATAACGTGGGTAGAACGAATGAAAGGAGCAGTGCACAAAATGGTTGAAGTACATGTAACGGATGCGAGCGCATGTAACGGATGCGAGCGCATGGAACGGATGGGAGGGCATGTAACGGCATGACTTACATGGAATGGTTTGGAGGGCATGGAACGTCTGAAAAAGCATTGAAAGGAACGGTCTCAGTGCTTGAAAAGGTCGTAATGCACAGAACAGTCGGAGTACATGGAACGGATGGAGTACATGGAACTATTGGAGTGGGCTCAAGCACCTAAGGTAAATCACCATATTCACATCCCCACGCTTACTCTTCTTTACACCACCACTCAAAAAGAACACAGCAATACTATGACACCATTCGGTATAGCTGTTCTCATACCATCATCTGCCTCATACTCCCCATCACCCTAACTAAACACTGCTGGTTACACACCGTCCAGCCTAGGCGTTCTCCTCAGGCCTAACACAGCCAGAATCGGTCTGGATTACAACCTGCCAGAACTAACACATACTCCTGATCTCTCATCCACCACACCTACCGCTAAGAAGCAGCTATCACACGAATGCCACACCAGCTGCACACACATCCGTTGCTCACATGCACCTTTTTGACACACTCTACTGACTTGAACTTCGGTTCCCGGGGGCGTTCAATTTACCAGCGCCTTGAGACCATACCAATGGTACATAAATCGCTATATAAATGCACAAAGTAACATAACATAACAAGGAAATCATTCTATATACATCAATCTGGGCATTCTTTTGTGTGTGTATTGCGCAAAGTCTCGAAATAACTTGTAGCCACCTATTTCATCATTGGTTTGTGCCCAATCCCATTGGTATAATTGCTTCTTCGCATATGCAGGACGCATACATAGATCATCATGCGTAATATTAATAGTCTTTAAGATTTTTTCCATTCTATTTTGAGTTTCTAGGAGGTTGGAGAATCCTTGCAGATGTATTCAATTGCCTCCACTGAAAGCGAGCAGACAAAGAGGATAAGCCCAATTCAATGTGTATACAAGAGTTTGGCACATAATTGGCCAATCCAAGAGTTTGCTTCCATGTTCGTGTTTGGATGGAATTGAGAAAACTGTTTGTCGTGTAGGCACAAGTCAAGGCCATATAATAATATGGCTTCCACTTTCATTAGATGGAATTGGATTGCCGGATTTAGTGAACTTGCAATATCTTTTAAACACAATTTGTAACTGTGAAGTAAGTGGTCTTAATTTTTGAGTTGGTGATTTATGCCAGTTTGTTTGTGAAAACGCATCCAACAGATCATAGGCCAAGTATCTAAACTCGGGCATCCTTTCTATGGCTAAACCATTCAGTGTCCAGCAGTATGAAGGACTTTCTTCCTGCTGGTAAATACTAATATTTTAGATTTGGCAACGTTGACCTGCAGGTTAATTTCAGAAGCATATTTGGAGAATGCCTGTAATTTATTCTGTAACCCATAGTGCGTTCTATTGAATAATAAAATATCTGCGAAAACAAGCCAATTCAATCGTCAATGTCCTATTTTTATCGGAAAAGTAACCAATTGATGCCACATAGAGTCAATGTCAGAGGTATAAATTAAAAAGGGTGAGCTTACACCCCTGCTTCACCCCTGTCTGTGTAGAAATCTCCCCCGTCAGAGCCCCTTGCTTATTAATTCGAACTCTGTAGCATGTGTCCTTATGTAACATGGCAATTAATTGAATAATATCTGTTGAAAATCCCAAATTGATCATTTTAGACCATAGAAGATTGCGAATGACGCAATCCAAAGAAGAACCTAAATCCAACGAGGCCATAAAGACTGTGCCTCCTGTGGGTTTTTTTAACAGCATCCAGCACGTGTGATAGCACAGTTGCATTTAGGGCAGTCCCCATATATTTCTGAAAGCCTGGTTGATATTGATATAACGAATCGTGCTCACAAATGAAATCTTCTTGTCCATTTAATACTAAGATGGTAAAAACTGTATATGATGCATCCATCAAGGCTATCGGACAATAGTTATTTGGCTCAGATGGACTGCCCTTTATAAATGGGAATAATTAAAGATGTTCTCCAAGAGTGAGGAATTATTTTGGTATTTAATTTCAAATGTTATCTTAAGAATGCCTGCCCAGAATATTGCATCCGTTTTTATCACACATGCTGGAATGCCCTCAGGTCCTGAAGCCTTAGTAAAGGTTAATTTGCTAATGGCCCATATGATTTCATCTATGGACTGTTGGCTTCATGGCAGAGATAAACCCATGCTGGAGAAGGAACATGTTACTTACCTGTAATTATTGTTCTCCAGCCTGGGTCTGGCATGGATTCACATGCAAACCCTCCCGCCGGAGGCTCTGCGGCTTTTCTTGGTCATACTGCCACTTTACGTGCTTACCAAATCTGAAGATGGCTGCCAGAGGAGGGGCTTAAGGAGAGGGCAGTCATTAGCTGGGGGCAATATGACCCAGAGCTCAGCAATTGGTTTCAAGGAGAAAGACAGTTTGAAAGTGAAAGAGTTTTTTCCTTTACCGAGGATTCCCAGCCTAACAGTGAATATTCATGAGCATGTGAATCCTTGCCAGACCCATGCTGGAGAACAATAGTTACAGGTAAGTAATTTGTTTCTTACCCTCCTTACTGGTTTCTCCAGGGATGACTTTGTGTTACTGAAGTAGATGAGCCCACTTCTGCTATGTCCAGTCGAGGGATGTCCACTGACACAGGTGCAGAGGTCACTCTTACCGTCAGATTAGGGTCCGGCTTTTAACAATGGTAAGTATCTGCATAGGTATCTGCAATGGAGGTTTATTTACCTCCATAATGCAAGACTGCTGTCTCCTCTCTGCCATCACCCCATGTAAGCTACCAAAGTCTCCTGCTGGTGACAGCTGTTTAGTTGGCCCTCAACTCAAGGCCTGTAATAGGTCTTCCATTTTTGCTTGGTTTGGTTCTCGGGGAGTTAGTTTACCAACAACTATTTGAGGGGGATGCATTTCATCTTCCTCATCTGCGCTAGTGGGGGTCCCCCTAGTGTCTGTAGCTACTTTCTCCAGGATTGGCTAGTCTGCTTCCACTATCTTGGACTACCCTTCACTGTCTGGCTTTTCCCAGGCTTCTCAGATCCGTTCTAAAAGGCTACTGTTGATCCCTTCCTCCACTGGGATATTTTCTTATCGGGTGACCTAACTTGGTTGGCTATTTGAATATGGCTCTTCTAAGGAGTTCGCCACTTCCTCGAGTAGCTGGTCCAGACTTAAACTCCAACTGTACTCTCATCTCCGTGATCACTCGGTGCCAAAGCTCAGTACAGGCAGTCACCCAGGAGGCCCTGGCTTTGAATGTCTCACCCTTGTTTTCTTTGCATTTGCCGATCTGTGTCGTGGTCTGGACGAATCCCACTTCTGGCACCACATGTCACAGATGGCAAGGAAATTGCTCTGTCATAGAAACATTTCAAAGTTTTTTTATGTTTGTGGGTCTGAGGGTCTCTCTCTCTCTCTCTCTCTCTCTCTCTCTCTCTCTCTCTCTCTCTCTCTCTCTCTCTCTCTCTCTCTCTCTCTCTCTCTCTCTCTCTCTCTCTCTCTCTCTCTCTCTCTCCTGAATGTGGTGCTCCTTCCTAACCAATAGGTAGTGCTAGTGAATGTTGACCCCCCTACTGTTTGTATGATGGTCCATACTCTGTCCCAGTGGTTAGTGTTCTAATCTGGAATTTGGACAGTGCCTTGAATCTACTGAGCCAGTCTATCCTCACATGTCTACTCTGGCTGCTGCCTACTCACTCCTCCCTAGTTTCTCCTGCTCCTTCAATGTTTCACTCTTCCCGATCTGGCCTCCGCCATTTGTTATTTCTCCTTCCACTCATCAGTCCTGCTACGACTCCCCTCCTTCCCACTCCTACTTCTCTACTCCCCACGACTACTCTCCCCACTACTCAGCCACCCTCCTTTCACACTGTACCATTCAATTCACATTCAGCCTATACACTCCGCTACTCGTCATTCAAACACTCACCCTGCAGAACCACTTTAACTACTAAGCCAATACCTCCCCCTGCTTCACGAATGTCCTCCACAAGTCGCTGCTCCCTCCTTCGTCTGGTTGGTCTCTAGATCCGGCTCCATCTCATCTGAAAAACCCACACGTTTTGCTCTTTGTCCCCTGCTTAAATCCTCCTTCGCCTGTGAAAATTGGTCGACTTTACTCGATCAATTAGGCCGGGTCTTCCTCACCCAGGATGTGGATGTGTATGTGCATTGAAAAGGCATAAGAAGGGCGTGGTGCCTAAGACACACCCATTTTACCCACGTGGGCTTCTCTAAGTTCATGTTCCTTTTTGGAGTCCTGTTCCGTGAGACCTCTTGGGAAGTTCCTGGATGGAGGGTGGTTGCTGACTCCTTTTCCGGCAGTCTTGGGGACCAGCAGAATTGTACAAGCTTGTCTGCGTGATGCAGGAGTTCCACAAGGTTGGCGACATACCTGCAGTGGGAAAGCTGTTTCGATCCATTTTGGTTATTGTGATGTGTTGGCCATCTCAAAGGTTAATTTCGCTTCTGCCTCCGTCCACCCTATTTTTTGTAATGTTTTTTAAATTTTTATTACATTTATAATACGCCCAGACATGGAGGTATCACGGCGCAGTTACAATGTGTAAATACAGTCTTAAATATAGTACGAGAATACTGCAGACAAGGGTAATGTTACATACATAGTATATACAATGGACATTATTGAGTTTAGTACTGATTGAATAACCAGGTTTTCAGTGATTTTTTTTTTAAATTGTGGGTAGGATGTTTCATTCTTGATATTGGTGGGTAGAGAATTCCAATGTTTGGGAGCAAGGACCTTGAAGCTGCTGCCCCGGATTTCTCTTTTATATCGGGGGTGGGGGGGGATTATTGTTGGATCTGAGAAGTCTGGTCTGAGATTTCATCAGGACTGTATTGGGGAGGTATTTGGGGGCTTTGTTCGTAATGCATTTGTGTGTAATACTAATTTCTTTATTTTTTTACACTTATGTGTATCTAAATTAAATAGATTTTACAAGGACGATCCTTTGCAGGTGCACTTTGAAAACTTTTTGGATGCTTCTGAGGCCAATCTGAGATGGTCTCGCAGAATCGAGTTAAACATTTCTTGGCTAGGCCGATGTATGGTCACGGAGGAGGCGGGTGGTGGCTCTGTTGTCGGTTGTGGCATTTTGCCAAGGGCTGCTTGGAGGATCTTGGCCGAGGCAATTGTCCAAGATGTTTTGTTCGCACTCATCAGACGTGGCCACACTCTTCCTCTTCTAGAATGGTGTGCGTTGCAAGCACTGGTCGTTAAGTATGCGAATTGGATTTCAGTTATCGCCGAACAGGTCGTTAGGAGGTGGCGAACAGATTCGGTTTGGTAGATCTTTTTGTACAGTCTGCATGTTTTTGAAGCAGATAGGCCTCTGATCTGGAGAATTTCGTTGCTGTGTAAAAGGTTGAGACAAGCTCGCAGAAAAAATTGTTTTAATTGTCTGCTGGGAAATCTCTTGAGAAATTGAGGTGTCATTCAATTTCATTGACCGGACTGGTAGGTGTGCCAGGAGTTTATTTTCATTAGCTTTGTCCAGAGTGCCGATCCAGTCAAGCTCTGCTAGTTTCCTTTTGATTTTACATGGATTGGCGATTAGTTCAGCCTCAGTACAAGCAATTTGATTTAGCAGTAGCCTTCCATTTGTTGCCCAGTTAGTTAGCATTTTGCAACTTTCTGCTGTCAGCTCTGCGTTTATCAGTTGGTACAAAGGAAGGACTTGAGGGAGTAGAGTTTTCCTGAATAGGGAAATGCTGTTGAAATCAACTCTTTTTAAAGAAGCAAGGCCCAATTCTCTCCTTATTGCTGCCATCGAGGTGGATTTGGGCAGATTTAGCACTGATTTCCCCAAAAAGAAAACTTGATTTCTTTTTGCCAGAAGGCGTCCGGAATGGTGGCCGTTGCTTCGGCCCCGTATGTTATTGCCAGAACAACTTTTGCCTTGTAGAATTTGAGTATGGATCAGAGAAAAGTGTCCAAATTTCTTTTCCAGAATGCAAGCTTGTGTTAGAGATCTCACTTTCACACTTTCTCCCAGAGATGGTTTTGCATGCTGGCTTCCATTCTAGATCTGTCGACAATTACACCCATGTATCTGATCTTGGTCACTGTTTCTATCTGAACCTTTCGAAGACTCCATTTGAAAGTACATGATGTTTTCGATTTCCTTTCCAAGATAAAAATCTTGGTCTTAGTCTTGTTTATCTCAAGGTTAGATCGGCTGATGTAATCGGTCAGGTGGTTTAGCTGTCTTTGCAGACCGATCTGTGTTTGATCTAGTAGTGTGGTGTTGTCATCGTACATTAGACGTGGCATTGGGGTGCCTCCTTTTTTTGGTGGAAAAGCTCTGATGGTGGAGCATGTGTCTTTGAAGTCTCCCATAAAAGCCACGAAAAGTGCTGGTGCAAGCGGGCAGCCCTGCTTGACTCCTCTGCGTGTAGGTATTTCTGCCGATGTAAGTCCTTTTCTGTTCAGTTTAACTCGCATAGTTGTGTCAGTATGCAGAGATCTGATCGGTGCAAGGATGTTTAACGGGCACTTCCAGTGAAGAAGTTTGGACCATAGTAGGTCTCTGTCGACAAGGTCGAAAGCTTGTCTGTCAATGAACGCCACAAATATTCTGGTGGAGCCTTCTAAGATCTTACTTTTGGCGATGTTGAGCAGCATGATGTTTACTGTTGTCGATGAATTTTCTTTTTAAGCCAGCTTGGAAGGGATCCGCACAGGGAGCAGTAGTAGCATAGCAAATACTTTCCCGAAAGTGTCTAAAAGGGCGATTGGTCTGTAATTCCGAGGTTCTGATCTGGCTCCCTTTTTGTAGATTGGGACCACTGTCGGAGATCCAAGATCTTGGGATCCTTCTTGTGGCTGAGCATCTATTGAAGATCAGGCTGATGGGAGGTGTCCACTCAGCGACGATCCACCTTGCAATAGTTGCTTTGGAGACTGCATCTCCTTCCCTTCTTGTTGCCATTGAAACAAAAAAAATATTGGTTTTTCAATTTCCTTTAGTTCTGTCTAGATGGTATATTCCAGCCCTACAAATGTCAAGCGTATAAAGTTGTCTCTTCTGCTTTGTTGATTTTGGAAGAATGCTGGTTATTTGATAGATTAAGGGAGTTTGAGATGAATTTTGGTCAAAAACCTTGGGTGTGTTATAGCACAACCTTCTTTGTGGTTGTCACAAATTGTTCAGATACTGACAGAGCTTGTAACTCTGATTCTCCAGCATGGGGTCTGGCATGGATTCACATGCTCATGAATATTCCCCGTCAGGCTGGGAATCCTCGGTAAAGAAAAAATCAGTATCCGTTTCGTTTCTGATCTGTCTTTCGTAGTAGTAACCAATCGCTGATCTCTGCGTCATACTGACCACAGCCAATGACTGCCATCTCCCTAAGCCCCGCCTCTGGCAGCCATCTTCAGATTTTTACCGCACGTTCAAGTGTTGGGAGTCCTCGTGCTTAGCTCTCGAGCTTTTGCTGCGTGTTTTGCGCTTTTTCAGGTGAATTTTCACATTTTTTCGGTTAATCGAGCCTCAAGCTCCACCCTTTCTACTCCCGTTAACGGGTACCCGTTGCAGGATTTTCCTACGCCCCTCAAGGGTGAAGATTTCGTCGAATCAACCTCTTGGAGGATTCCAGAAGATTCGCGGCCTACTTCGAGATGGCCCAGGATGCGAGTTTGTCACCCGGAAAGCTGTTTCGCAGCTGCCCTGGATGCGGGCTGCAGAATGTGTTTAAGGAGGGCGAACATTCGCGATGCCTCTACTGTCTTCATGGGGACAAGACTCATGTAGAGAAGGACTGCCAGTTCTGCAAGAACTTGTCGGAGCGGACCATGAGGGACCGTCGATACCGTCTCGGAAGCTGGTTGGAGAAGGGCTCAACGGGTGAGAAGAAGAAGAAAGGGTCAGAGCGGGCTTCTAAGTCCTGTGCGGGTGCCCCGGCGACGGGGGCCCAACACCAGGCCAAGCGCCGTGAGTCCGCTGGCTCCGGGAGCGCCGAAAGGTCGGGCTCTTCGGTCGCCAGGCAGGGCGCACCTTCCCCGGCACCGTCAACCACGAGCCAGCGCTCCGGTTCGGGGAAGAGGAAGTCAGAGACACCGGGTAAGCTTCGGGAGAAGCCCCGTCCGATCTCGGGAGAGGGGGAGCGAGGCGTCACCCCTCCCCCTAAGGAGAAGGCCCAGGACGCACCTAAGGTGGTGAAGGCCCCTACCCAGCAGGCAAAGGCCTCTATCGAGGCGATCGCGGCGACTCTGGCCAAGCCGGCAGAGACCCCGCCAGCGGAGACTGCCTCCGGGACTAGAGTTTCCCTGCCGCCAAGGAGGGAATCCTCTTTTCAGCCCATCGTCATGGCCCCCGTGATGGAAAAAGGGGGGGGAGGGGGCACGGTAGCCTCCTCGAGCTCGGAGTCGGCCTCGGAGGGGGAACTGACCGAGGTCGCGAGGAATCTCGAAGTACAATTCGAGAAGGTTCGGTCCCGCAAGTAAGATCCTCAGGAGATAACCGAGAAAGACGACGATGGCGAGGAAGAGCAGCCTTCCCTTCCGGCGCAGCCGGAACCTAGGCCTCAGGATAGCTTGGCGGCCATTTTGTTTGCGATCCAGTCCCTATGCTCTGAGATGAGGACGAGATTACCACGGCCCAGGCCGGAGGACCCGCAACCTGGCCCGTCGGGAAGTCCTCAGAACAAACGACAGAGGACCCAACCCTCTCCTCCGCTCGCCCCCGTAAGGCCTGCAGTTCCCTCCTCATCCTCCCACGAGTCGGGAGATGACAGTGCGGTGGGCTTGACGACGGGTTCTGAGGGCGACGACGACGGAACGGGTCTCCCGTCGCACGGGCATCTCCGCCCGACGAGATTGGCTCATTCCACGCCATGATCGCCAGGGCGTCTGAATTGTTCCAGCTCTGCCCGGAGGAGCAGAATAAGGAAGGTTTCCTCTATCAGCGCCGGGAGGCCAAGAGGAAGACTGTCATTGCGGTGCCTCTAATCGATGACATCTGGGAGGAGGGCCTGTCGGTACTCAAGAACCCCTCCATGGCACCAGCCAAACGGGACCGGTACGAGAAGTAGTACCGGGTCCCCGAGACCGCTCCCTGTGCCTCAGGGCCCAGCCAACGCCAGACTCGGTCGTCTCGGCGGCGGCGAAGAAGAAAGCGGCGGGATCAGGAGCCTCAACGTCGAATTCCCCTCCGGACTGCGAGGGAAAGAAGTTGGGCGCCATGGGGCGACGGGTCATTTCGTCGACGACGATCAAAGCGGCCAACGCCCTGGCGATCGTGGCCCGTTACGACAGGGAGCTCTGGTTTAAGCTGGCCCCCATATTGGACTTCCTACTGGACGACAAGAGGTCCGAGGCCCTGGAAATACTTCAAGAAGGCGAGGTGGCGTCTGACCACGCCATAACGGTGGCAACCGATATTGCCGATCGGGTTCCGCCAGCTGGGCAACGGAGTTTGCCTACGACGACGGGGTTGGCTCCGGGCGACCGACTTCCGTCAGGACGTCCAGACCAGGGTGTTGGACATGCCGTTCGACGGCAGCAACTTGTTCGGGAAGGCGGTGGACGAATCCCTCCAAGCCATAAAGACGGACACGGAGACGGCCCGCGCCCTAGGAGCACTTCAGCAACGACGGCCCTTTCGGAGCTCCGGAGGCAGACAGGGGGCCTCCAAGGGATCCAGCGGTGGCTCTTCGTCCTACTGCCAGGCGGCACGCTCCTCGTCTCAGGAGGCCTACAGGGGCCGCGGCAAGCAGGGAGCGCCTCGTCGGCAAGGTGGCCAGGGCGGCAAGGCCACCACCTCCAAGCAGGACTGAACCGGCCGTGGCTTCGGGCCCCCACCGAAGCACCCCGGTGGGAGGCCGGCTGACGAAGTTCGTCGGCGTGTGGAAGTCCATCTCCACCGATCGTTGGGTGCTGGATACCCTGGCAAGAGGACACTCTATCGAATTCCTGAAGAAGTGCCCTCACGTTCCACCTGTGGCCAGGAAGGAAAACCACGTCCCGCAACTGCTGTTGGAAGTACGGCCGATGCTCAGGAAAGGCGCCATCGAGCCCGTCCCGAAGAGGCTCCGGGGTGTACTTAAGGTACTTCCTCGTCAGGAAGAAGACTGGCGGCTGGCGCCCCATCCTGGACCTTTGTCGTTTGAACAAATACATCAGGTCACAAAAGTTCAGGATGGTCACCCTCCAGCACGTGCTGGGACAGCTGGAGGAAGGCGACTTTCGATCGTCGCTGGACCTGGAGGATGCATACTTCCACGTTCCCATCCTCAGAAGTCATCGAAAGTTCCTCAGGTTCGTCGTCCAGGGACGCCACTACCAATTCAGAGCACTGCCGTTCGGATTGAAGTCGGCCCCCAGGGTCTTTACCAAGTGCCTAGCACCTGTGGCGGCGCGGCTGCGCCTGCAGGGGATTCACGTCTACCCCTACCTGGACGACTGGCTCATCCGCTCAAGGACGAGGGAACTCGCCGTCGAACACACTGCGAGGACCGTCCAGCTACTCAGACCTGGGATTCGCCATAAATTACCCAAAGTCCCACCTGGTGCCGTCGCAGGTGGCCCTGTTTCTGGGAGCGAAGCTCGATACAGTGAGGCGCCTGGCGGCACCGTCGGAAGAACGGACGAAGACCATTCTGGGCAAAGTGCAGCGCCTGCTAGCCACGGACGTGGCCAGGGTGAGGTCCATCAAGTCCCTCCTGGTGATGATGTCCTCTTGCATCTACCTGGTGCGCCTATGCAGACTACGGATGCACCCTCTTCAAGAATTTCTCGACGCCCGTTGGAGGCAGGCGACGGGCACCTTCGAAGACAGGGTCCCCCTCAACGAGGTGTTCCGGCGGGCGATTCAGTGGTGGGGCGTTCGAGCGCACCTCACGGCGGGCAAGGACTTTCAGACGCCGGCGTACCAGGAGACGGTGACGACGGACGCTTCCCTGGAAGGTTGGGGCGCCCACACCAGAGATCTCCACGCAAGAGGCCTCTGGCTCCCGGAGAAGCTCCTGCACATCAACATCCTGGAACTCCGAGCCGTGTTCTGGGCTCTCAAATCGTTCCTCCCGTCGCTCAAGGGCAAGGTGGTGCGGATCTTCACGGACAACACCTCGACAATGTTTTACATACGGAAGCAGGGAGGTACCAGATCCCCAGCCCTATCCAAGGAGGCACAGGATCTGTGGCACTGGGCGGTCGCCCAGGGGATGTTCCTGGTTCCCTTCCACCTGGCAGGAGAAAGAAACACCATCACCGACTCGCTCAGCAGGGAGCTGTGCGCGTGTCACGAGTGGGAGCTGCGCCAGGATCAGGTGGATCAACTCTTCCGACGATGGAGCAAACCCCAAATCGACCTGCTCGCAACTGCGACGAACTCGAAGTGCCAGAGGTTCGCCAGCAGGTTTCCCCAGCCGAGAAGCATGGGCGATGCGTTCTCGTTCCCCTGGGACGGCCTATACCTGTATGCGTTCCCTCCGTTGCCATTGCTGCTTCGACTCATCAACCAGCTCAAGAGGTCCCAGTGCAGGATGATCCTCGTCGCACCGGCGTGGCCGAGGCAGATCTGGTTCCCGGACCTTCTGGACTTGTCAACGTCCCCATCCATCAAGCTGTCGGCGGACGCGGATCTTCTCTCCAGAGAAGGAGGCGCCATCTTCCACCACGACCCAGCGTCGCTGAACCTGCAGGCTTGGCTCCTGCAGCGCTAGAGTTTGGAGGGTACGATATACCGGCCGACTGCAGAGAGGTTCTTGCAAAGGCCAGGGCGTCCTTGACTCTCAAATGCTACGGTCACAAGTGGAAGAGGTTCTCGATCTGGTGCCGAGCACAGAAGATCAACCCCCTACGGATTACGGCCCCTCAAGTGCTGCGGTACCTGCTATCGCTGGCAAAGGCTGGGCTAGCCCATGCCTCCATTAAGATTCATCTGGCGGCGATCTCCAGATATACCAGAACCACAGGACGGACGTCCCTGTGGTCCCATCGACTGGTGAAAGAGTTTATGAAAGGACTGTTCCAGTCGTTCCCGCCGGTGAAGGCCCCGTCCCCGGCGTGGGAACTTAACGTGGTGCTGACTAGGCTCATGGGGCCCCCATTCGAGCCGATGCACTCCGCACCGATGAAGTTTGTGTCGTGGAAGACTGCATTCCTGGTGGCCATTACCTCCGCACGACGAGTGGGAGAGATCCAGGCCCTATCCTGCAAGGCACCGTACTTGACTTTCCATGCCTCAAGGGGTGGTGCTTAGGACGCACCCCTCCTTTATGCCCAAGGTGCCGTCGGACTTCCATCTTAACGAGCCCTTGGTGTTACCTGTTTTCTTCCCGTCTCCTTCGTCGCCGGCCGAGAGGACTTTGCACTCGCTGGATGTGGCTAGAGCGCGGAAGTTCTACGTGGACCGCACGAAGAGTTTCCGGAGGACATCACAGCTGTTCGTGAACTTTGGACCTGTGAATCAAGGGAAGGCTCTCTCGAAGTCTCCTATTTCCAGATGGCTCTCCGGCTGCATCATGCACTGTCACCGGTTGGCTAACCGACGGCTGCCAGGCTGTCCGAGAGCCCATTCGACCACAGCGATCGCTGCTACTACGGCATTCTTGTCTGGTGTGCCCCTGCTGGACATCTGCAGGGCTGCTACGTGGAGGTCGACGCACACCTTCACGAGATTCTACTGTGTCGATCGGGATTCCAGGGAGGAGACCAGGGTCGGCCAAGCAGTGCTGCGCAACCTGTTCGCTTAAGGTGAGCCTGGTGAGGAGGTAAGAGATGCTTAATGTTGAGTTGTTGTATTGCTTAATGTTGAGCCTTTGCCATCTCCCGTGGTTGTGCATGTGTGTACTGCTATGTATTCTTATATTCATGAGCATGTGAATCCATGCCAGACCCCATGCTGGAGAAGGAACAAGTTACTTACCTGTAACTGTTGTTCTCCAGCATGGGTCTGGCATGGATTCACATGCGAACCCTCCCGTCTACCCCTCTTCACTTGGTCATACTGCCACTTCACGTGCTACCAAATCTGAAGATGGCTGCCAGAGGCGGGGCTTTGGTAGAGGGCAGTCATTGGCTGTGGTCAGTATGACGCAGAGATCAGTGATTGGTTACTACTACGAAAGACAGATCAGAAACGAAACTGATACTGATTTTTTTCTTTACCGAGGATTCCCAGCCTGACGGGGAATATTCATGAGCATGTGAATCTATGCCAGACCCATGCTGGAGAACATCAGTTACAGGTAAGTAACTTGTTCCTTCTTCTGATTGATATGATAGCAACCAGGAAAACCACCTTGTAAGTACTGTAATTGGGGCTTTATGTATTGTCTGAAATGGGACACCCAAAAGCTGCGAGAGTACTGTTTAAAGCCCGCCCTGGCAGGGGTTTGGGGGGGGGGGGGGGGTTTCTGAGACATACCATATGCAAGACTAAAGCATATGTAATGCCCCACACCAGCCACTAGATGGCAGCCTATGCAAAGCATGTTATTCTTTTTTTAAATATTTTTTATTTTTCAAAGAGTTGCATCAAACACATATTACAAAGCAGTTGGTAGGGTAGCATGGCAGTTAGTATTGATCTATGCATTGTTAAATTACATATTCATGATCAATTAGGTTGGCGACAGTGTGGTATTGTCTTCTTCAGGGAGCATATTACACAGGTAAAGGCGAAGTCCATATGTCCTTGGGTCGACAAGTCGACGGTTCAGTTGCAACAAATTGTTCCTCACATTCATCTATCATCGGCAAGTCTTTCAGAAAGTTTTCTTTTTTGGGTGCTTCTGTGGATTTCCAGCATTTCAGGATGTTTCGCTTAGCCACGACACATGCAATATTGAATAACCGCCTGGTGGTCTCGGCTACTTTGCCAATATCTCCAAACAGATATTTCAGTGGGGAAAGTGTGGCTGGGATATCGGTGATTTTTTTTTTCCCCACCACTTCCCCCCAGAATTGGGACACCAGGGGGCATGCCCAATACATATGATATGCATCTGCCCCAGGGGCGTCGCACTTGGGACATTTGCCTGTGTGGCCAACTACAAACTTAGCTAGCTTGGTGTAACGCTCACCTGATTCCCACGGAGGCGCCGATCTGTTCTGGACTGCTATGACCTCTTCTAAGGTGATGCGCAGGACTCGGAAGACGGACTGGACCGGACCCCCAAACCTCGCCTGTCTGGCCCGTAGAAGAATCCTTCTGTAGTTGGAAAAGGGGATTGACTGTCTGCTGGATAATGTGTCGGATTCCCCCCCTTCCCCCTCACACTCCTCAAACCCCCTCCGCAATTCCCCGTAGAGTCTCACCTCAGAGTCTGAAAGGACGAGCTCTCCATCCTGCTTCCGATGCAGGGGCGCGTTGATTTCCAGTTACTTCACTGGATCTCGGGTTCATGAGTATTCAACTCTGCTTGACTTTTCCTATATGAGGCCGTAAGTATTCAGTTGCAAAAGTTCAAGCCTTAATTGTCCGTTGTCCTTTTCTCTATTTCAGATGTAGGATGAAGAATCCGCGTAGAGGAATGGATTCGCCGAAGGTAACTCTGGTGAGTCTTTTTGATGGATGGTTCCCTTAGTGATCTTGCTTTCACCCACTAATGTGTGTCTTTTTCCCCTTAGGGGCTGGGGTACGGAAGTGCCAAAGAAGCAGCGTCGACCCGAGGTGTGGAAAGATTGTCCCAACAAAAATCAGGTAAGTCTTAAGGTGGAAGAATCAGGCCTTCCTCAATCTGTTCCTTCGCTCACCTTTGTTTTGTCTCTTTTTCTCCTTAGGCGCTGAAAGGTGACGGATGGTGCCAATGGTGGCTGAAGAGCCCGAGGGCGCCTCGTGAAGGTGAGTGGAACGCGGCGCTGCAGCGAGCGATGCGCTTCTAAAAATGTCTTTTCTCAGGATCGTCGGAGTGATGGTTCCGGACTCTGGATGGAGGTAGGGAAAGTTCAATTATTCACCTTTCTCTCCTTTCCTTCCTTATCAGGTGTTGCAGGCGGGCGTGGCTGGAGCCAGGATGCAGGAGCAGACACGGTGAGCGTCCAGCTGCTAGATGCAGAACAACGCGAAGTGTGAGCTGCTGTCTGGGCGTGGTTTAAATAGCCCCCAAAGTAGTTCCAGGTAAGTATTCTTCCTCAGCCACGCCCGAGTGGTAAAATAGTCCCATAGGTAAAATAGTCCCTTTCAGACCTCAAGGAGGTCTGGATCCGGCAGCATGGTCTGCATCAGGTAAGTCCATCCAAGCACTCCCATAATGAGCCTGGCGCCTATGGTGCCAGGACTGATGCCTTCTATGAGCCTGGCGCCAAAGGCGCCAGGACAATGTCCAAAGAGCCCCTATAAGGGGTTGCTGGGTCCCTCCCTGGGGACATGTCTGCTTTCAGGGACGCTGGCCCTGAACTGGCTTCCCGGGAGTAGGCATCATGACACTTGGTGGGTGTGTAGTGGAGTTGAGGCTCTGATCTTATTGCATGATTTAGTGTGTTTGAACCAAATTGTACAATAGGGAGACACTCTTCCCACGATCATCCACTGCTGTCATTGCACTAACACATTCGTGAGTAGGGGGTTCTGCCAAGAATGTGGGTAGTTTGGCGGCAAACGAAGTTTTCATTTAGTAGAACTGGAAGCGTATCAGATGTCCTCCCCCCACCGCCTCAACAAAATATCCCGGCTCACAAAACTTGCCATCTGAGAACATGTCACGCATTTTGAAACGTTTGTTTGGGTCCCAGGCCCTTGGTATTGCTTTATCGAATGTGAGTGCTATGCCAGGGAAGCTCCACAACGTTATCTCTGGGTCATATGGGGTCGTGAAGCCGATTCTTTTATATCCTAAACCAGGCGTGAGTGGTGGTGCTAATGGGGGTCATACTCACAGGAGTCGCTGCGCTTCGGGACAAACATGATGGACCGTAAGTCTGTCGGGCAGGCGCCATATTTTTCCAGGGGGATGTGTGCTGCTGTATCGTCTGGGTCGAAGCAATGCCTTGCGAAGTGTGCCTGTGATGCTAAATAATATAGCTCAAAGTCCGGTGCCGATATCCTACCTTTAGAAAATGGCTCTGTCATTTTAGCCCACTCCAGCCTGGCTGTTTTGCCACCCCATACAAAAGAGGTGGTTAATGTCTTAAGTTCTATAAAGAAGTCTCTACCCAGCAAGATCGGGATGTTACAAAAGTAGTACAGTAATTTGGGGAGAACTATCATTTTAAGGAATGCTATTCGTCCATATAACGAGATAGGTAATTTAGTCCATAATTGGAGCTTGATGGACAGAGATTGCAGAAATTCCCCATAGTTCTCAGAGTACAGTGTATTTTTATCTCTGGATATCATTACTCCCAGATAGTGGACATGTACGGGGGACCATTTGAACCCATTTATGTCAGACACATCTTTGGTGTTTGGGTTGAGCGGCAACAGTTCTGATTTGGAGACATTAATTTTATATCCCTAGTAATTGGAAAACACCTCTATATCCGCCGTGATAGGCCCCAGGTTTTCTGCCGGATCTCGGAGATACAATGGGGTATCGTCTGCATAAAGGGATATAATTTGTGGGGTTCCGGTCATTGAGTCCTCTGTGTTCATGGTTTTGTCGCACGGTTTCAGCCATGGGCTCTATCCTTAGGGCAAATAGGATGGGGGAGAAGGGGCATCTTGCCTGGTACCTCTATTCAGTAAGAAAGAAGGTGACAAAATACTATTGGTTAGCACCCTCGCACTTGGGTTCGTATAGACTAAACTGAAGCATTTAACAAAATGTTGGCCTAAACCGAACCTCTTGAGAACCAAAAACAGATAAGCCCAGGAGACTGAGTCAAAGGCCTTTTCGGCGTCCAGCGCCGCAATGGCCGCGTTTCCTTTCGGATTTAATTCTGCCATGACTCAGAAGAGTCACCGCAGATTTAGGGCTGTAGATCCGGTTGGTATGAAGCTGGCTCGGTGCGGGTGTAATAATATGGGCATGTAGGGCAGCATTCTAGTTGCGAGGATTTTTGCAAAGACCTTTGCGTCTGTATTAATGAGCGATAGTGGCCTATATGAGCCCATGTCTTGCGCTGGTCGGCAGGGTTTAATTAGCACTGTTATTACTGCCTCACACATGGATTCGGGAAGTGTTCCTCGTTCCATGGCTTCTTTTCAGTAGGATGGGGGCTAGTTTATCTTGGAATTCCTTGTACAATTCGGGTCCCAGACCATCTGATCCTGGGGCTCTGCCTGAAGTTAGGGCTTTGATTGCCTCAGTGATTTCATCTACTGTGATGGGAGTGTCCAGTATCATTCTTGTTTGCGGGGTGAGCGTTGGGCGATCTAATGTGTGCAAGTAGTTGGCTGTCTCATCCTTTGACTTGGTGTCAGGATTGGAATGTAGGGTTTTATAAAATTCAGCAAAGGTGTCATTTATATCTTTAGCTCGGTTCACCATCGTCCCTTGGGGTGTCCGTACACTGGTAATGGGACAATGATGGTTTTCAGCTCTGAGCATCTGAGCAAGAAATCTCCCGGCCTTGTTGCTTTCCCCATATCGTCGGGCATGTGCTGGGGCGGCCATATACTGGATTTCACTATCTGCTAATCTATTAAATTCGCCCAGTGTCATGTGTATATCTGCGAGGGATTCTTTACTGTGTAATGCTGTATTCAAATTCCAATAGTTCAAGTTTTGCTTCTGTTGTGTCGAACTCTCTCCTGACAGATCTCAACAACCCAGTGGATTTGGCCATGATGCCCCCCTCTGCCCCCCCGGATCCATACCTTGAATGTTTCCCATAGCGAAGCATGGCTTTTCACTGATCCCTCATTAAGTTGGAAAAATTCCTCTATTTCAGTATGAAGGGATTCACACACGTTGGGGTCCTTCAGTATGGCGGGGGGGCATCCTCCACCTTTTAGTCTGCGGTGTGGAATTGCTTATGTTTAGGGTCATTGATATTGGAGAGTGGTCTGAAAGCGTGCGGGGGTGCATCTCGCAATTTGGTACCATATCAGAGAGGGTCGAGCTGATAAGCCAGTAGTCGATATGTGACTCTGAATCATGTACCGATGAATAGAAAGTGAACCGCCTTTCCTGAGGGTGCGTTTCCCTCCATATATCCACTATGGACATTTCATGCATTATCTGTTGTATGGTCAGTGCAGCTTTGGTAGGGGATCGGGGGGTGGTAGAGGACCGGTCCAGATCTATATCAAGAATTGTGTTGAAGTCCCCCCCCCCTCCCCAGTATCACTGCTGGATCATCAGTTATGGTTAGCATGTCGTGTATGTTACTATAAAATTCTGGGTCATCTATTTTGGGACCATATGTGTTGATGATCGCTACTTGTCGTTCCGCCACCTCCCCCCAAACCAGCACATATCCACCGTGGGGGTCTGTCTTGATGTCTCGTGGTCGGAATCCCAATTTCGGGTGGATTAATGCGAGTACCCCCTGGCCTGAGTGGAGTACTTGGTGGTTACGCTCACCTGGCTCCCACAGGGGCGTCGGTCGGACCCGGACTGCTGCGGCCTCCACCCACGTGATGCATAGTGCAGCGATGACTGACTGGATCTGCCCTCCAATTCTTGTCTGCTTGACCCGTAGAAATATTCTCCTTATATTCTTGAAGGATGAGCCCTCCATCCTGCGAAGTATGCAGGGGCGCGTTGATGACCAGTTACTTCACTGGCCTGAAGATATTGGAAGAGTTGTAGACGAATCCTGACTCCAAAAGGTCCTGGCGAAGAACCGTAAGTATATATTTCGTAAGAGTTAAAAATGTCTGGAATTCACTCCTGTCCAATTCCTCTTTTATCTTGCAGCTTTGACCCAATAAGAAGATTGACAGCTGAAAAGCGCTCCGGTAAAAGTCTGTTACCCAACACTGTCCGGTAAATGCCAAGGGTTAAACTTGCTGATTTCTCCTTTTCTCACAGGTGCGGCATAAAATGATGTGGCGTGGTGATGTATAATACCTCCAGCGGTAAAGTCAGGTAAGCATATGCCGGCTAAAGAGATTGTCTGTTCTCTCTGCTCACCTTGTTGTTTCTTGTCCCCCTTAGGTGCCGGAATTCGGCGATGTAAAGATGGAGACAGCACCGGATCGAAGAGATGCTGCGTGGAACGGTGAGTATGGTGCTGCGCTGCTGCTGGCGATGCGACCGTTTAAAACAAAGTCTTTCCTCAGGTTTGAAGATGCGATGAATCCGGGATCAGGTAAGAAATCAAGCAATACTCTTGTTCTAACCTTTGCTTCTTTCCTTCTTTCTAGGTACTCCAGGTTCGAGGCGGGCGTGGCAGAAGGCTGGATGCTGCTGCTGGCACGGTGAACGTTACGCTGCTGGATGCAGAATAACGCGAAGCGTGTGCTGCTCTTCGGGTGTGATTTAAATAGCCTCCAAAGTAGTCCCAGGTAGGTATTCCTCCCCGACCACACCCGAGTAACAAAATAGTCCCTAAGGTAAAGTAGTCCCTTCCAGGCCTCACATGGGCTTGGATCTTCTTGCAGCATGGTCTGCATCAGGTAAGTGTGCACTTATGAGCCTGGCGCCTATGGCGCCAGGACTGATGTCCCATATGAGCCTGGCGCCATTGTCGCCAGGACTGAACCCAGACAGCCCCTAGCAGGGGTTGCTGGGTTTTTTCAAGGCAACATGATGCCTGCTCCCAGAGCTGATGGACGTGGTCTGGATGCCCGGGGGTATGCATCATGACATTGGTGTAATATCGTAATGGTCCCCATTTCGGGAGGAAACTTGTGCAAACCTGGCTAAGTGCATGCGCTTCCTGGAGCAATACAATTTGGGGTTTATGTCTAGTGACATAGGCGGCGGTTTTCTGGGCCTTGATTGGGTTGTTGAGACCTCGGACGTTCCAAGAAAGGAGGTTAACAGTTATTCCTTTACTACCCCGTGCCATAGTCCCCTCTGAGTGTAGTTCCGTACCCTGAACAATGAGACAAAACTGTTGTTCCAGCTGTGTTCGATGCAATAATACTCTGATTTTAAACTTTTAACGTTCTCAACGGAATTGGAAAGGTGTGGAGGGGAGCCCCACCTTGTATGCCATCCCGATCTCCCATACTCATAACATTATGTACCCTTTCCCCACCCCCACCATCAACCCCAACCTGATGATGAACCCTTCTAATTAACTTGCGGAACATCCCTTGGGAGTATGCGCTGTTGCCACGGTCCCCGTGGCCAAGCGCATCTCATCTGGCTTCATAACTTATGTTTGGATGGTGCCACCCGTCCACCCACACTTGAAAATTAAACTTGCAAAAGGATACTTCTGTGCTGTCTATCAATCATTGGGGCCTCTAATGGCATCGTTTGGATGTTGGAGATCATTCTGGTCGGGGTCATCCCTACACAGTGGTAGGGGGATGGATGTTTCAATGTAGTTCATTGCCACTGATGGATGCTCGAACGGCCCCCATGTTGTATCCATACTTTTTCAGGAAACAGTAAGTCGTATGGGACCTTTTGCAGTCTGACTTGTCTCTTTACCGGATCATAAGATCTTCTTTGTGCCTGTACTCCTGCAGCAAAGTCGGGATATATATTGATATTGTCACTTCCGTGCCGCAATGGGCCCTTCTCCCTTGCCAGGCGGAGTGCTGCGTCCATGTCTGTAGTTGAGAAGTTTGGCGATGACAGTGCGGGGTGGGGCTCCTGGTTTCGGAACCGGGGCTAGGGTACGGTGTGCTCTCTCCACCAAGAAGTGCTCTGAAAAGGAGTTCTCACCGAAAAGGGATCTTAGGAAAGATTCGATATGTGGTTCCATGGGGTCCTTACAGAAGGATTCGGCGAGTCCCACTAGGCGAATATTGTTGTGGTGTGATCTGGACTCCAAATCGTTGCATTTAGTGCGCAGTTTAGACATTTCGTTTTTCATCAGGGATATATCACGGGTGTTTTTCCCAATTGCGTCTTCGTTGGTCCCAATTCTGTTTTCTGCATCTGTAATTCTCGCACTTTCCTTGTCCACTCGGGCTTTGAGCGAACCTATGGTGGAGACGATGTCATCCAACTTGATGTTTACCGTGAGGAAGTCATTCTGTACCGTAGTGAGGAGGTGATCAAATTTGGACTCCTCCTGGGGATCCATTGGTGTCATGGACACTGGCCTGGCGTGCTGGCCAGGGTTTGAGATCTTGTGTAGGAGTCATATCTTCTTCTTCTCTGCACTGGTGTCCCTTGACATCGCCCGGTGGTGGATTTAGGGCAACCTACAGCTGCCGCCTGTTCTAATCGGTCCGAACAATGCTTGTGGTTGTTCTTTTAACAGTATCTGGACCATGCACAAGGATGCAATTTGCATGTGAGCCAGAGTGTAGAGTGCAATCTTCAGTGACGCATTTAGCCGTGATCATAGAAGTAGTCCTTGCATAGTCTATGTTGTGGGCTGGTGCGTGGCTACTTCAGGGCAGTCTCTGCCTCTGTTAGACCGTAAACAATTCCTATCATGGTCTAGCCCCCCCTTGGGCAACCATGTATCAGTCTTCGAAAACCCTAGACAATCTCCTAGGGGGGGTGTGGATCACTATACCCCCCCCCCCCACCTCCCCTCCTGCTTTCGTATCTCAGGGCCTATATGTACGGTTACTCCTAGATTACTTCTACCAACATACTCCTATCATACTCCTATGGACACAATAACATAAGACACAAAGAAAACGCATGAATCGATTCAATTATAATAACACTTTAATTCATGCACAGCAATGCATGATGCAAACAATACTAAAACTATGCAAATATCAAATTTGCACCTTCTATACTTTTGGTGCAAATCTACCATGCCGTGTAGTTACTGTAAGCCTTACAGGCGTCAAATGCAGGCCTGTGATTAACTATCTATAATGTCTAATGCAATATACATATGGCAAGTGCTAGCATTCAGCATTCCTCTCCATTCCACACCATACTTCACTCCCTCTCTCTAAGACAATCCCAGTCCGATTTCCCCTTCTATCATGTGAGCCAAAGCTTTGTATGAGTGTCTGTTCTAATCAATCAGTTTAGGCCATAAACCATACTTCCCATTTGCATGTGCATCTCTCCCCTCTCCAGCTCTTTGCCAAGTCTCTCCTCTCCCGCTACTCTGCAACCAGCCAGTCAGGTCACTCTAACTGCCGCAAGCCTTTGCCAAGCTCTCGATCTCATCGAACTCCATCAACATCTAGCACCAGCTCGAACGAACTCTCGGAGCAGCATACCTCTGGTTATACTATTCAATGACGTACACATAAATGCCTCTCTGTGGCAGCAAATTCTATCTTCGAGACGTGCCTGAAAGTCTGTGTTGCAATCACTGTGTTCTTGTCGTGTTCTTTGTCAATGTGACATTTCGGCCTATCTACTAGCATGGCCTTCTGTCTGCCTGCAATACACCATCTATTTCTCCATTCATTCCACTGTTAGAATCCCTCTTTCTGTGTCTGTGTGCAAGGCGCTACCTGCAAAAGCATACTCTCCCTCTCACCATGCAACAGAGCCCATGGCGCTGCCTCCCACCTTTTCTCTCTCTGCGAACACCAGCCAAAGGCTGATAAGGCCAGCATCCCTCTCTACTCGGACTAGGGTCGTGTTATCTCCGTTTGCATTCCAATCTTTCACGGTGTACCATAACAACTTCAAGCTCCGCTGCGCTTCTGTGTCTCCTTCCAGAAATGGCTTTAGGAGCCAGCTACATGCTTTCTAGCGTTTACGCTTTCTCTTGCAAACGAAAGCGCTACATAATGCAAACATATTCTAAGTGCACACTCAATGCTTGGTGTCTACACAATGTATACATGCGAGCATGAAACTACAAAACATAACATGTCTCTAAATGTGTAACTACATGGCATTTCAAATATGTTGGTGTGTCATTCTAAAAGCAAATTCTACCTATATGTGGCAGAATAATTGTGGATAGTCATGTTACTAGTCAGTACTAATCAGAATATATGATGGATAACTAAACAGATAACTGGATTCCTAAAGGGGTAATGGGTAATGGTTCTGTAACAAAGAGTAATGATTCTCTAATGATAACAAATCAGGCCTCTCCATTCTATCAGGTTCTTCACCTCAATAGAGTTACAGTTGCCCATTCAGGGGATATGGGGTGACTCCACTGCCAATGGCAGGTACTACCTGCTTGGTTGGCGTGGACTGTGTATGGCTTTATTTTTAGCAGGATGGACTGTGATCTCCCACGTGTAATCACAATATAGTCTATAGTACCGGGTGGTATGAGCTAACAGATTTCGGGTGGCGTATGCCCATGTATATAGTGGTTGATTAGGTCTGTGATCCGGTTTTATAGTTTATTTCTGGGGGTTGAACATGTTGCCCCAGGTGGGATTGGTTAAGGGGTGAATTCTGGCTCCAACACCGTGTGCTTATTTCACATTGATTGAATTGTATTAGGCTGTATTCCTCCTGAGCAGTGGAACGTCTAGTTTCAGCTGCCTCTCCCCATCTATATATCGGTTTGTGTGTTGCAGTTCTGGTTCTCGTTGTATGGAGGTCAGGGTAGATGGAATGTCTCGGACAGGGGGATTAGCCGGTAATGAGATTCTGCCTTAGATGTTCTTGCCCGTTCCGAGCGCGGGTTCCTTGGATAGTGGTCCCCCGCCCCTCCTGTATGGGGCTGGACTAGTCCCTCCGCAGCCCCGCGGTGTTCCTTGCCGGCGGGAATGTTTGCCGGGCGACACCCCTGCGGTGCGGTGCCCGCCAGTACACGGATGATGGAGGTAGATCAAGATCAGGATAGTGCCGTGGGGGAACCAAGGCGAGGGTTGGTGGTGTAGTGGTTCCGCCCAGCAGGTCACGCCGCGATCGGCCCCGTCACCGCGGGGACAGTTATGCTGGCAGGCAGGCGCGGGAGCTGCTGGGAACGTACCTTCATAGCCAGTGGGCGTGTCGGTTACTGCTGCCACCGCCTCGCATGCAATTCACCGCGGAGGGATTGGTGTTGGTTCCCCCCCCCCCGTCTCTGCGTGTTGTGGGACGGGGCTGTGGTCAGTGTCCACGTCCCGAGTCTCCGGTCCTCCAAGTCGGCTTGCACTGTCGTTGCACCACAATTATTCGTGCCCAGTCTCACCCAATGTTTCTTGCTCCATGGGGACTGGTGCAACACCCGTGCTTGTATGTTGGGAGTGCAGCTCCGCCCCCGCCAAGGCCCTTGCAGGCGACCTGAGCAGCGGTCTCCCACAGCAATTGCGCGGTTCTGTCCTTCGGTCCGTGATGTGGGGCCAGTACCCCGTATCGTGTGAGGCTATTTGAGTCGAAACGGTTCCGATTTTTCTCGTGATTTCACCCGGAGACACCTGGGGGTGCGGGCAAGCAGCACAGCTAACGTGGGTGGTGTGGGTGGCCTCGAAATATGAGTTTTCTTAATCAGGATTTGTCCCTGGAGAGTAGCTCGGGTCTCGGGTGGCCATTTTGCGTGCGCGCAACAGCTCCCCCCCCTTCCCCCCCGCAAAGCATGTTGTTCTAAGCTGACACCAGCTACTGAAAGACTATTCCTGGTGTGTAATATGTGTCATAAATCTATAGAATATGATATCTTGCATCCTGCCTTCTAATTATTGGCAGGAGCAAACCTGCCTTCATCAGCCTTACTTTAAAAGCTAGTTAGTTACTCAATGTCTCAAGTGGGGGGTTGAAGTTGGTGGGGTCTAATGTTCCCCAAAGCAAACCGGTAAGTAACATGTATTTTTAAAGCACTATTTGAAGAATTCTTGTAAGCAACCAAGATTAGGTATTAATTGGTTCCATTGATTCTTGTTTTGGGGGGGGGGGGGCGGTCAGAGGTGCAGTAGCGGATATTGGTGTCCTAATTGCGTCCTGCTACGTGGGGATGACAATCCCTGGGTCTGCTCTGACCGACTTGAAAATTGGACATGCTAGACAGCTCAGGACAGTAGCCACTGTGATTCCCATGATGTGGCTGGACCTGCAGGAACCAGCATACGGAGCAGTGCAGTGAAGAAAGCCCAGTTGGGCCAGCAGGCCAGACACTGGCTCCAGGAAATGTCCTCTTCACAGGCAGGAACAGCTGTGATAGAAGATCTGCAGGCTCCAGCTCAGGATTGCAGCAGAGGACTGGCCAGTGAACGGTCAGCCTCCATGATGGTCCAGGTGCACTTCTGAAATCCACACCAGTGCAAGGGAGGGGGAAAAGCACAGTGTGGGGACTTAGGTGGTTGCCGGAGAGGAAGCACCAGACAGCAATGGATGGCTTGGACAATCCTGTTTTGCTTCTGCAGCAGCTCCTTCAGTGCTCTTTGACGCTCTTGTGGTCTGGGCTGTTTTTTTCCCTTGGCAAATTCGAGACTGGCCGTTACCATAGACCACCAATAGCAAACTTCTGCACATCCACACAGGTAAAGGCTGCTCGGTCATGGACAGCCGAGTGTATGGTACATAAAATGGCAATATAATGTAAAGATAATGCTCTGGCATCTGGGGTGCACTGGAAAAAGATGAAAAACAAAACACCAGCTGTCTTTAAAATAAGAAATGTTATCAAACAAGATGGAATAGGATGCAAAGTACCCCTGCTGCACTCCATTGTAAGGTGGTGTGTGCTACAGTAAATTACAGAAAAACGTGTCTGAGGGAGACGCTCCCACTGTAAGGGTACTGGGTAGCCTTAATGACTCGCCACCCACATCCCCCAGATAACTGAGGTGAACAGGTAAGTAAAACTGAAAAGGTTTAATTTCACACCAAAGTCAGGCAGGGGTCCAAGACGCATGCAGCTATGCTGGTTTTCCATTGTGGTGGTGAAATTGGAAACTGAATTGTTTTTCTGTGACTGTTGGCTCTGCTTGCCTGGTTCTCTCCTAATATTCGTTTTTTTTCCCTTAAGCTCGGGAAAATGCGCCTCACCATTCCCTGCCGAGCACTAACCTGCTCACACCTTCAATGCTTTGATGCCACGCTTTATATCCAGATGAATGAGAAGAAACCCACCTGGGTGTGTCCTGTGTGCGACAAGAAGGGTCCCTATGAGCACCTCATCATTGATGGGTAAGTCGAGCAGGAGAATGGAGCCATCCCTCCCCTTTGCCATGGGTTTTTCAGCCTCCCTGTCTTCTTTCCCGGATTGGTGGCTTTTCATCTTTGTCTGTTAGCTTTTCAGCCTTGATTCCTGTTCCCAAACGTTGCATTTACAACTTATTTCCAGTTGACCTAGGTGTATTTCCAATCTGGCTTTGTGCTCCCATAGCTGGTTTTTAATCTGTTAGCATGACAATTCTATCCAAGTGTGTAACTGTAGATACAGAATAGCTTGCAATTTGTTTTTTTGTTTTGTCGCAATATTTATGGTATTTGAAATGAGTACATGCTTAGCTGTACATTTGTAAAGTCTTGATTGTTAGTGAATTATAGCAATGCATGGCTCGCAAACTCTCCTCGCCCATTCCCGTAATTTGAGATTGTATGTGGAGTACCACTTGCATGGTGGTCTTTCTGGCGAGAATGGGGATGTGTAAAACGTGTGTGTTAGGATATGCACACGCGGGACACACAGTGAGTGGACTTATAGATTTATTAAGTTAATCACAGAGCAGCAGCTACCGCAGCCCCTAGCTCTCTGCAACTCACAGGTTACAGAACCCTAGTGGTTCTGGAACACAACAGAATGTAACGCATCTACTCCATACTGATGACAAAACATAACAACTCATAACACCCTCAACCACAACCCCCCTACAAGAACTATTACATGATGCATCTGTATATGGGAGCCACTAGTTTAGAGCGCCCTCAATCACACCGGAAATACTTAAACTGAACAGGAAATGTCTTGACTCTGCCACCAAACACCGCCCATCCATCACCACACTACTTCAAACACTGCTCTCAGTACTAGCGCTAGACCCATCCTTCACCATAACACCACCACCACTCTCCCCTTCTTCATTTTGACTATTACTCAAAACCAGCCTACCCTTCGACCACACTTCTCCACCATCCACAATCACTACACAATCCCTCACAGCTGCAATCCTTTTTGGTCCCATAAATGTGCTTTCCAAACACTTAAGACCTAATCTGGGATTCTTTATAAACATCAAATATCCAACAACCCAATACTGCACCGTCACTTTGGAAGCTTCATCAAATGCTCTCTTGCATTTACACTGATCCTCCTCCACCAATCTCAACACTTACTTGCACTCAACATTCACACTGCAAGCCAAACCCACCCAACCTGCACATAACTTACCAGGTTGCCGTCCCTTTAACGAGACAAGTAACACAATAACTCCACACAATCTCTCGCAAAACTTTACCCCATGGCAGCCCTGACCCCATGGCCAACTGAATACCTCCCTTCAAAAATCGATTTACCCGCTCTACCAGACCATTGGCCCTGGGATGATGCAACGCAGTGCACGTGTGCTTAATGCTGGACCGCACCAAAAATGTTCTCATGGTATCATAGCAAAACTGCACACTATCAGTCACAATTTATTTGGGAAACCATTCCCTAAAAAAAAAAAAAAAAAAACTTCTCAAAAAACAATAGTAACTCTGCTGTCATGGCCTCCTTTAGCCCTTTCCACTATAACCACTTTGAATGATAATCCAGTAAAACCATGATAAACTTGATGCCATCACCCAAATCCTGGTTGGGACCCATCAAATCTACTGCCACCCTTCTGACAAGGCTCTTCAGGTACCTGCACTGGACAAAGTGGGGTCTCCTTCACCACCTTACTCTTGTCATTAGCTAAACAAAAAACTCACATTCCCTGACTTTCTTATGCACTCTGCTATCCATAACTGTCCACCAGTAACGTTGCCTTAACATTCTTTTAGTACTATTCATACCACCATGTCCCTGATGAGCAATCTCAATACGTTTGTCCCTGATGCCCTCCCGGGGAATGACCTTGTGCACCCTCTTGAGCCGCCACCAGCCATCAACAAACACAACTCATCCTTTACCTCATAGAACCAATCAAATTTCTTCTCTACTTCATCTTGGTGAGGCCACCCTTATACAGTCAACTCCTTCACTTTACTGAGCACCGCCTCACCTCTCGCAGCAACTATCCAAGTTTATTCCCTTAAGGCCCCTTGTTCTATATTGGCCACCACCATCTCATCACCTTGCAACTTCCCAATTTTGCCATCTTCCGCCGCTGGACGTCACGAGAGATAGTCCGCCACCACATTCTCGTTGCCAGGAACATAACCCATCTGGAAAGCATAATTCTGTAACTCTAACGTGTATTTTGAAATTCTGGGTGACCCCTTGGCCCAATTCCCTCCAGCCAACATTTGCACCAATGGTCTGTGGTCCGTCTTTACTGTAAAATGTTGGCCCCACAAAAAGAATTTAAAGTGCATAACAGCTGAAAACACTGCTAACGCTTCCCTTTCCACCACTGAATATTTTTTCTCTGCACCCCTTAATGGTCTGGAAGCGAATGAATCACCTGCTCCTCCTTCCCACAGTCCAACTGTGACAATGACGCCCCCAGCAAGCTGGCATCCACTGTCGTAACTGTCCTCCGACCACTCACTTAGCTTTTCCTTCCTTAATCTTCTGGAAGACTTCTTACCTTCCTGTGGACAGAGATATGTGAACCCCCTTCTTTAACAACTCCCTTAATGGCATTGAAATAACTGCAGAATTACAGACAAATGTATGATAGAACTCTGCCATACCCATAAACGACCTTAATTGATCCTTATCCCGAGGAGCTGGAGCTCTACTTATGCTTTCCAGCAAACTGTGCTTGAGAGAAATCACTGTAGATGAGAACATTTGCCCCAAATATTGATACCTAACGCACACACCAATTTTGCAGTTGCTGCGCTGTATTGTCAAGCCAGACTCGCTCAATTTCGCCAGCACACACCTCAATACTCTATCATGTTGTTCCATGTCATCAGCAAAAATAAAAATATAATCTTGAAACACAATCACATTGCTGACCCCCTCCAGCACTTTCTCCATCACCCGCTGGAAAACAGCCGCAGCCGATGCCAGATCAAATGGCATCTTAAGATATTTGAAATTTGGGAGGGGCGTGGCCAGCCGAGGACCGGGGAAGATGTGCTCTCGTGAGCTCCGGCATCCGCAGCCTATTTCATGGCCCTTTATCCCCTTCACCGACCCCTAACGAATAATTGCAACAAAGAAATGGACGTCGGAAGGCCAGGAGAACAATCCCCTGCAAAAATATTTTATTCACCTGCGGGACAGAGCAACGCAGAGAAAAGAAAACTGGAACGCTGCCGATTCAAGATGGCGGATGGACCATACTGAAACTCACAAAGCTGCCGGAGACACGATTGGGCTGATGATGGAGGGAACGCTATTGCAACAAGCTCACTAATCTTGGTAAAATAGTTGCAGCGTGCGCATTGAACTGGGGCGCTCTGTGACTGGGAGAAGCTGGCGGAGAGAGTGGCATGGTATGCCTTGAACACAATGCGGATGGTGGGCGAACACAGCCGCTGGACTGCCATGAGAGAGAGGAGCGCGAAGGACTAACTGCGTGGAATCTTTTGGAGCCGCTGGGCATAACGGCTGAGACACACCGCTTGAGAAAGGGGATTGCAACTGAGCTGCAACACGTTAGTTGTAGCGGGCAGAGGCATACTGTTTGAGAAGGAAGGAGCACACGCGTTGATATCGCAGCATGGGGGCCATTAGAAACCAGGAAAGACCACACATTGGCAGCGCGATGCAGAATATGTAAACGGCCAAGGAAGCGCTGAGAAACCCGGGCAGCATGAACGAAGGGTTTACCCAAACGAATGGCAATCATAAGCAGTGGTTAACTCCTTCAACTCAGCTCAGCAAGCGGAGTGGGCAGCACATACAAAGACGCCATTGGGGACCTGACGAGAAAGGCAACGAGTGTGGATAGCGAAAACCAGGCTCCAGCACAACAGCATTGTAGATGATTAGGAGAAGCACACTGAAGCACAGGAAGCGACTCGCTCTCCCTTATGCCACAACATACAGAATAAGCCTCAGGGAATAAATCAGGGGCAGCCCTCCGAGGACAAATAAACTGAGGCCACCAGCCATCCTGTGGCTAGGAAGTAACACCCCCTACCAATAACACAAGGCGGACCATATAGACAAATCCAGAACTCTGTGGAGGCGGTGCTTCCCCATACTATCGGGGGGGCTCTGGGGGTGAAACATGCACTGGAAGGTCCGGAGCAACGTCGGTGTCACAAGAGTCTGCCAAGAAACAAATACAGACTCCAGCACAAATCCACTCACCTGCAAGCACAGGCTGGACCTCAGAAACCGAAGATCCGCCCACGAGAAGATCGGACTTGCAAGACATGCTGGCAGAGATGAAAAAGGAAATTAGACTCTGCCATCAGCTTGACCAGATCTATTGCAGAACTGACCAAACAAGTATCCACAATTGAACATAGAGTTGAAGAAACAGAAACAACATTATGTGAACAAGGATACGAACAAGGAGAGCTGGCTAAACGCGTGGAAGCAGTGGAACAACAAATGGACTGGGTAGTGGCCAGACAAGAGGCTAGTGAAAATAGATTGCACAGAAATAACATTAGACTCTGAGGCATACCAACGGCGATCTTGGAATCCGAGCTACAGGAGCATGTACAAGCACTGTTTCAACAGGTCTTGGGTGATACAGATGTCCGAACCGATCATTCTGGACAGGACACACAGGATATATAATGCCTACCAACAAAAGAACAACCTGACCCCCGGATGTAATCACAAAGGTGCATTTTTTTTCCATGTGAAAGAGTGGATAACGACAGCGGTCAGAGGGATGGAAGCGATCAAATATAAGGACACACGCATCATGTTCTATCAGGACATGGCAAGAGACTGCGGGTGGTGACCAGCTGGCTATGAGAGAAAGGAGTCCGATATAGATGGACCTTCCCCTGGTGGGATACAATTCGAATATCAAGACAAGGCGTATTCTATCACAAAAGTGGAAGAAATGACAGATCTGATGTGTACGGACAAAACTACCGGCTCAACAGACTCGCTGCCTAAGAAAGACCTGGACCAACGGTGGCGACAGGGGCGCCCTTATCCAAAAGGGAGGGGAAGGGGCGTGAAACGCAGAGAGGACACTTGGACGAAGACCCAATGGGGCACAGTGAACACACACAAGTAAAATGAGCAAATATGCTGCGGGGGGATAAGGGAGGGGAGAACTGAGTAATGCTGAAATTGTCTGCAGATTCCATAAAAGAAATGAAAAATGGGGGCGGGGACTTTGGAGGGTGTGCAGGGTCGGATAAAAGCCCTATTGGTCTAGATACATGGACCGAACAACTGAAAGTTTACAAGTGTACGCAAAGCACAAGTTGGGAAAGTTAGAGGGGGCTGAAGTGAAGTTATTTAAAAGAAACATGGGACAGAGACATGACTCAACACATAACACTGTGGGGAAGGAATGATACAGGGCAGACACGAACTATAGAAGCACACCTGAATATGGCTGATATGTACATTGTAACCCTAAACACCCAGGGCCTAAACTCACCAATGAAGTGACGCTCTATATTAAAGCGACTGAGGGACCTAAAAGCATCAGTGGCATTTCTACTGGAGACCCATTTATTACCCACAGACTAAGGGAGAATGGCACACCGAACGTACCCCAACCAATTCTACACATCAAGTGGGACCAAGACTAGGGGTGTGTCAATCTTACTGGGAGCCAAGAAACACTTTTGTTACAAAGACCCAGAAGCGAGGTATCTAGTCCTCAAAGGCACACTGTGAAAACAGATGGATACTCTGGTAGCGATGTACGCCCCAAATGATATGCAGGAACGCCTTCTTGAATACAGTGCTGCAGAAAATCGGTAGTTTGTGTGAGGGCCAGGTAATAATCAGAGGGGACTTTAACTGCGTTATGGATCCCAATCTGGACAAGACGCTTACCCTCTAGTAATGACCACAGGAACAGACCAGCCCTGGGGAAATTCTTCCGGGACCTTTTTAATCTAATTGACACCTGGAGATTCTTTCACAGGAATGACAAAGAATACACACACTACTCAGCAGTGCACAGGGGATATTCATGCATAGACATGATCCTATGTTTTGCTACTCTAATACCCCAAGTAATAGAAATAAACATTGGCATAAAATACCTATCGGATCATGCCCTGGTAATAGTACAAATGGAAGCACAGTCAGATAGCAGAATGGGCCAAAAACAATGGAAGCTTAATGAGTTCATCCTAAAAGACATTGTACTTGGAGCCCATATGAAAAAAACAATAACCAACTATTTTAACGAGAATGATACTGGGGAGGTGGACTGGCGTGTGGTATGGGATGCTGGAAAAGCAGTAATAAGGGAGGAATTCATTGCACAAGTGGCCACAGACACCAAAGGCAGAGAGGTAACCCGAATCAAACTGGAAAAGGAAATGCAACAAGCCGAAACATAACATAAGATCATACAATCCCAGAAATCACTACGAGTTCTGAGAACTGAGGGCCCAAATGGAGGCACACATACAGAATGCTCAGAACAAACCTTACTGAATACCAAACGAATCCATTACTCTCAGTGTGGTAAGGTTAACCAATTACTGGCGGCAAAACTAAGGAAGAACAAGACCCATGACCACATCACACCACTACAAGATGAAGGGGGTAACCTAGAAGTGTGGGAGGATGATAAAATGGGAATCATGGAAAGGTTTCACATAAATCTGTTACACCGAGAGAAGTTGGACCCGATACTCCGAAACAGCCTACATTAGGAGTATGAACATGCCACTGCTGACGAAGAAGAAAAAGAAACCCTGGAGAGGCCTATCCCGGCGGAAGGAGTCAACGAAGCTATAGCTCTGTTACCCGCTAATAATACACCAGTGCCAGACGTGTTTGGTAATGGCTATTATAGGACCTTCAGAGCACAATTAATCCTGCCCATGATGAGGTTATTTAATAGAATCGGAGAAGAAGGGACAGCAACCGAAGACGTGGGCAGGTCCATCACTGTGCTAATCCCTAAAACGGGGAAGAATAGAACTGAATGCGCCAATTACCGCCCAATCTCCGCATTGAATAGCGACGCAAAAATATATCATGACATTCTGGCAAGGAGGCTGGCGCTGGTATTACCATGGATCATACACTAGGACCAGGTGGGATTTGTGATGGGCAGGCATACACAAAACAACATCAGAAGGGCTATAGACTTGATAGACCTAGGCACAAGGACAGAATAAAAATTCTCGATAGTGGCACTAGATGCAAGATGAGCGTTTGATAGCCTTGATTGGGGGTTCCTAGAACGAGTGCTGGGAAAATTCTGATGTGGACTTGCATTTCAAAAAATGGTACTAGCCAATTTTCAACTGCCATCCACAAGATTCATGGTAAATGGGAAGCTCACAGAACAGATTATTACAATCCAGAGGGGAAACCGACAGGGATGTCCATTGGCACCCTTAATTTTCGTCATATCCTTTGCCAGCAGTTGCTCTTGCATCCTGGGATTATTGGTGCACTGCATCAGTTGATCGTGAATCAACGAGTTTGGCAACGCACCAAATTCACAAGTGTGGCTTAATGTTCTCAGTGCAGCCACGTAGCCTTCAACAGGTTCCGATGGGCCTTGAACCCTTTGGAAAAACGTGAGTCTTTCAAAGGTCAGATTCTTTTTTGGCTCAAAGTGCTCCTCTATTTTATTCACCGCCAAAGTGAATTCATCTAAGTCCCCTGCGCCTTCGTCTTGTGGTTCCTGGAGTCCATCAAAAACACTACGCCCCTCTGGGCCTGGATTGTGCAACAGCAGTATTTGTTTCCTATGTGAGTTGAGTTTGTCCCCAGCCATGCATGTCTCGAACATTTTCCTCCACATCTGCCATCTCATCGGTAGTTTTCCTGGTTCTGCCAGAAATGGGGGTGGAGTCGGTATTGCAACAGCCATGGCTGTACTTGTTAATTGTCAAGGTTCCTTGACTCTAAATTTTCTTCAACTATAAAATCCATTCCAGGGTATTTTTCAGATTGGTTTACAGTGCGTTCCAAAATGAGTTATTACAAAGTAGTGTATCCCCAGTTCTCTTTTCCTTTCCTTCAGTTTATGCTTGCTGTGATTTTACAATGTCTTTATTACTTCTGTAGAAGGTTCACTTTGTTCCATTCTATTCTTTCCAAACACACATCACAATTCAGTCGATTAAGCTCCTGTGATTGCGTGACGCTTTGCGTTGCCTAGCAATGCCTCACAAGGCTGGCTGATGGCGAGAACGTCGCGCGTGTACCATATGTGACCAGATGTGTGGAGGCGGCACTTGCAGGATACCGTTGCTCGCACGAGCCTTGTTGCCTGCAGCGTTGCGTTTGGTTTCTCCGGTTTGGGCTTTCTCCCCCCCCCCTTTCTGAGGCCCTCTGCCTCCTGTTGGTATTGATGCGCCCCTTTCGCCTTAATCAGTTGCCGGCGCCTCGATCCCGCGATCCCTCCTCTCAGCGGCTGCTGCCTCCTTATGTCCGCCTCCCTGAGCGAAGCGGGCCCCACGTCCTTGTCGCCACTGTTGGGATATGCACACACAGGCCACACGGTGAGTGGACTTAAAGATGCATTAAGTTAACTGGAGAGCAGCAGCCACAGCAGCCCTTTGCTCTCTGCAACTCCCCGGCTTCCAGAACACTAGTGGTTCTGGAACACAACAGAACATAACGGTGTGCAAACAAACCTTGTTTGCATTAAATTGCAATTTAGTTTCACTGTGGGTGGCTGTCCTCTTGGTGGCAGCATTCTACCAAAAATAAAATGTACACCGGTTTGAATTCGAAGCAGGCTATTTTAGAGTGGGCGTTTCAGCAAGCGCAGTTTGCCAGATGGGACCAGGGACCCAACACCTCACATCTCCTTATCTTCAATATCCTATCATCTAAAGTTCTAGTAGCTGCAGACGAGTGTTTTGATGAGCGTATTGGGGATGTCGGCTTCACTTGCTGAGTGGGCAGTGTATCCCTTGAATATACTGTCATTCAAAACAGTGCACCTACTCATGTTTTGATGACCGTATAATCAAGATAGCTGTCCTCAGGGACCTGCCTCAAACACTCTGTGCTGAAACGGCGGGGGCTGAAACCGCGGTGCCAAAAGAGGGCGTACCTGTTTGAATGCAATGCCTTCTGAGGTAGTTTACACCATGTGTACACCATTAAGGCATGTAGAATTCAGAAACGGAGCCCTTATTGGTGCCTACGTGAATAAAAACCAAGCACTACCTAGTTTTTAGTAACTCATTGGTTGAAGTTACCAATCTTGTGCACTCTAACACGGTGAGTGGTAGACCCTACGGACAGTTTTTGATTGTAGGGCCGAAGATCATGATCTTCAAATAAATGTTGTCATTGTCCCCATTTGGTGCACAAAGAAGTCTAACTTCTGTGACAACATATCGAAGTGTTCTCCGTTTTGGATTTAACCATGCTTTTAAGCGGTGCCTAACGTGGCACTGGGAAATAAGCCCGGGCTCAGGGGGACCTGGCCTATAGAGTGGGTTGGGGGGGGGGGGGTCATAAGGCATCGCCTTTTCAACCTGAATGGTGGTGGACAGCAGCACCATTAAGGGTGAAAAGGTGTGGCTGCTGTAATCCAAGGACTTTTTTCCTAAAGCCTGAAGCTCCCGCAAATTAGTGGGAGTTTCAGGCTTTTGAACGAAAAAGCCTCTGCTTCTAACAGCCACACCTTTTCTACGATAATGTTGGCCGTTTGCCCACGGGCATCTCTTGATTGAAGGAGCGGATATTCTGTCTTTTCACTTAAAGGAGTAGTGAGCTCAAAAATATTGTCCCAAGCGTTAGGGCATGTGTTTTTAACCATACGTTGATCGTTCGTAAAAACATTTCCTATGCACCTTACCATGGTTTTCCTCACTTTTACAAATACGAAATCAGGCAGCAGGGCGCAGCCATTTTGTGCTAATCTTATCCGTTGCTACATCGCCCTTAGCTAAGGTGCCCTATCGGCACTAAATCATAGTCCCCGCCCCTGAAGCTGACATCACCATTCTTAGCGATATTCTCCACCTATCTCCGTGACGCTACTGTGCAGCGTAGCCAAACGCACCTAATCATCACCTACATCAGTTGATGCAGAACCCGGAATATCAACACACATCTTACAGCACAGCGTGTCCCAATTCTGAATACAAAACACTATCTTTAAAGGAAACGGCAATACTCTGCAATTTATAATGTTCTTTTATTTCACAATAAATGCTCCAAGAACATCCGCCGATTTCCATATTCAACCACATTTTTTGTTTCTTTGTTCTTGATTCACAAATGTTTGAGAGTCACACGTTGTTCCTTTGGGTATAAGCACTTTGGATAGAGGCACCGTGATTTGCAAGGTTTCGACATCAGCTTGTTGCTACCCCACCATAAACAATGTCGAGGCACTCCTTATTGCCGGTGCCAAGAAAGGGCATATGGGCCCGGGGCGATCGTCCCAAAACAGCGTGATGGTCATCCAACCATTGAGGTGTATCATCAACTGCCGGCTGAAGAAGCCATTAATTGGTATCAGGAAACCTTTGCAGAAGGGCAGGATGTGGCTGTGTATAAAACATAACAGAAATGTGTCTCAGTAGCCGTTCTTTATTCTATTCTAATCGATCCATTACTTATGCACCGTGTGAAAACTAATGATGAACACAAACGTGAAACAATGCAAACACAGAGAAAACAACTTGCAATGTTGGAGTCTACGATGTGATTGAGAGGTGAGTGCTATGCAGTGGGTTTAGCTCGCAATGGGAGGCCGATGCATAAATTGACGTAGCAATTCGAATAACACATAGACGGCATTTTAACGTAACATTAGCCTAGAATTGGGCGTTGGTGGAACCTGTGCGAACACAGACATGGACTCCATGTTTTTCGGTGCTGAACTGCCCACGTGTCTGGTATAAATAAAAGTACACACCGGTTGTTTCTGTGTGTCCTCACAAATTGCCAAAAACAACAAGCCATTGCAATGTAAGCCAGCCAGCCATACCGGTCATAAAATGAAACCTTGACTCCTTTGTTTTCAAATTCGTCTACAGTAAAACTTGCATAATAATCGGCATTTCCATTCTCTCGGCGTAACGCAGTGTCCGTTCGATCAACAAATTTTCATAAAATGAAATTAAATGTTCCATTGTCCAGTTTTGGAATGCTGAACCTTATCATATTTGACGGTTTTACATACCTCCCCCCATTCCTTTCCTTACGAATCCTCCCTTTATTTCCAAGGACGAAAAACAGTATGGCCTTATGCCTAGCTTGCTTTTGGTAAATGAAAGCCACAAATATACTCGGCAGTCGGCAGGACGCAAGGGAGTAGACCGCTCAAAGCATTGACCTCGAGTCCCACGTGCACCACTGCAGCATTAGGAATATTTACGAAAAAAAAACAAATTGTTTGCTGGCATACACCAATGCTGTGCGAAATTTCCAGAGATTTACTCATTTTATGAAAACACTCGGAATTCATAAATCCACCTGTCAGCTGTGCATGTCTCCAGTTTTCAGCTAGCGAGCCCCGTGCACAGGGAGCACCAACAGTCCCCAACTTTGCAAATGCCGCGAACAGTGACTGCCCCCACCTTTTTCCTCCCGCGCCTGTGTCCGACTAGCCTATTTGTCACGGCTGGTCCACCGCAAAGTGTTCTAATTCAAACAGTGTATTGGTTTTGCTTCCTTCCTCTGAGGAGTGTGACCGTTCATTGCTGACCACCATATAGTTCCCCAATATAATTGCCTTTATGCCCTCATACAACCTCAAAGCTTGGGGTACATCTTACCCACTGATAAGGTCTTGGAAGAGCAGTACCCCTGTACCGACCCACCCATGCAATAATTTGGAAATGGAATGGGTTTGATATGTTTTACAGGGTGGCAGAGTTATCTGTATGCTGAATCTCTATAAAGACTTTATTCTTCTCAATGCCACTCTCCTGGTCTCATTCCCATATGGATGTGTACTATTATATTTTGTATTTTGGGGACTCTGCGTCTTCATACCCTACCCCCCGCACCACCTCAAATTCACCTCCCATATACTTGATATGGAGTCCTCAAACAGGCACTGCTTGCAAAACAAATTGACAAACAGGCCACATCTGGAAAGGCATTTTTTTTGTACACTTTATTTGGACAATTTATACTTTTGATAGCTTTGAAATTCAAGTTGCATGTGTTTTCCATTGGTCATGTACAATGTGTCAAAATTGTTGAACATATAAATAGCTGCTAATCATTTGTATCGGGAAGCGAACTGTTCCACAAGTTCTGCTTTCGGTGGACAGGGCACGTTTGCAATGTTTTGTGGCAATATATGTGTCCTAGGAACCAAACCACGAACGATTCCATGAGTATGTATGTCCAACACAGTCAGTCAGATCTTTCATGAAATCGAATTCCATTTCCTGGTATATTGGCTTGACCACCCACTTTATGCTTCTTTTTCCAAAGGCCATTTCGTAACGAAACATCCCAAATTTTCCAGCAGTTCTATATTGTTTTCTGCCTATGTTCTCGTTATGTGCTAATAATGCAAGTAGTGTGCGAGATTCCATACCCTGTATACCGAAATGCAATCTCTTGGGCCGGTACTTTAGGCACCTATTGTGGAACACCTCCAAATCTCCTGTGTGACAGAATTCTGTGAGTCCCTTCAGATCTCTTGATAGTTTCATCAAACACGATCTTCTCAAGAGCTTTGTGTGCAGGTGAAGATGGAACCAACCACTTCTTCTTGCGTTCCTGCTCCTCCGTTAAAGGTCCATGTTCACATTTGTGAAGATGTATGTTTACTGTCCATGAGTGAACGTTGGAGCAGTGGTGCATCAATGAGCGCCATTTTTCAATTACAATTTCCACAGACCCATCACAAGTTTTGGAGCTCCACCAAAGATGGTTGCTGAAAGACTGGGACCACTGCAAAATATTTTCAGAACCCCGTTTTTTCTTTTTTTTTTTTTAAGAGGCAGCTGAGATTTTTCTTTTTTGGATTGATTTAGCTACATGCCAGACATCAAATTGATGGCAAATGTTTTGAAATTGCTTGCGCATGACCATGGCAATTGAAATGTCTGTCGGTGGCTATGAGGTCTTTTTGCATTCCCCTCGATTGGAGATCTTGCAGTAGGGATGTAACGGTATTACGGTATACCGTTAAAGATACCGTGAACCACTTAATTGAACAATAATAACCGTCACATTGTTTATACCGGTATACCGTTCATACCGTTAAGTGTACTTTTCAATCTGATTTGGAAAGGCTGCAGTAAGCAAGTGCTGCGCAGTCTTGGTCTTGCACCGTTGGATGTGCTGCCTGCCAAGTAGTTTCAGTTGGAGCAGTTTTTAATGCCATTCCATAAACCACACGTGCCTGACACAAAATCAATATGTTAGCAATAGGAAGAATAAATACAGTGCCAAGAAGGAAAAGGGTTTACTTTGGGTTGGGGGGGGGTGTGTGTGTGTGTGTGTGTGTGTGTGTGTGTGTGTGTGTGTGCGCACGTGTGTGCACGTGTGTGCACGTGTGTGCACGAGCGTATACTACCATCAGGCTCCAATGATCTGTGGCATGCAGGTTATCAAGATGGCAACATGTTCATCTTCACCAGTAGCCAGTGGGGGAGCTAAAAGCCTAAAGGACCACTTAAGAAAAGCTATTCAGTTTGCTTTGCCAGTCGCAGCAGGGCTGCCCCCCCCCCCTCTCCACATGTGTTTGTGCTTGGTGGAAGCATGGGGTGGCATTTCAGTGGAAAGTATGTTGAAAAGCCCAATTCTGACCCTGGGTGCCTGGTTTTGTTTGTGATGATAAATCTGACAATTTATGACCTTTTAGAAAATATTTGTTAAGATTAGTTAACTCCACCTGCCTATACCGCGATAACCATGCTATACCGTCATTTGGCGATAAGGTTATTGTACCATCATAAAACTAATACCGTGACACCCCTATCTTGCAGGGATTTTATAAAACCATTTTTCTCCATGGCCACTGAGGATTTACAATCGGACACCTGCACGAACACAGAACTAAAAAAAAAAACAATTTTTAGTGTCCATGTCCTGAAAGTGGCATGTGCAGTACTTTGCAGAAAACCCGGGGCTGTCACACTAGCCCACTAGCTGGAACCGTTTGCCAGAGAATGTCAGTTCAATTGACATTCGTTCAATTTTCCAGGCTTCTCTGATAGCAGAGAGTAAAAATTCATGTTGATATTTGAAATACTGCGTTTTAGCGAGGAACTGAAGTCCCACAAATGTACAGAAACTGGACCACTTACTAAAGCTCGAACCACGGAAAAGCAATGCTGCTGCACACAGTAGATTTCCAGCTGGCACTTTGCACAGCATCGGTTGAGCAGACCATGAAAATGGTGCATGGAGCAAGGCACAGGTGGCTTTGATTTTCAGGTTTGTGCCTTGTGATACATGAGTAACATTCACCAGTGGCTTCCGCATTCTACCCCCCACCCCCCTCACTGGATGGACACATTTCAGCATCAGTATAATCTGTACTAGGCAGCTGTTGAATACAATGTATTTGTGCTCCTTTACTACGCTTTCGTCCAAGGGTGAATGTAGTTTCTGACTCAACTGTGGTGGGCATATCTGGCAAACTGCCCACACTGAAGAGGAGATCTTTGGCAAGTTCCTCGGTCAATTCTATTGAGGCTTCAGTGTCTGATATTTTATCTTGTGTTAATTGCTCACGAATTGGAGAAACCATCAATGTCGATGGTTTATTGGGTGGCCCTTTTTTGCGGGTGTAGATTGTGTGATGGGGTCAGTCACTAATTCAAAAGCATCTTCCCTATATTCAGTTTCATCTTCATCTTGTCCAGTTCTCACATTGTAGCAATGGTCCAACACTTTGCTTGCTTCGCCGGTCACATTCAATTAATTTTCTGCCCATTGGGCCTAAGCATCTCGAGTCTGCTTATTGAAATGGAACCCGCTGCGCCTCAAATAATAGTTGCTCCATGGTGAGATCTGTTTGGCAAGCAGCATCTTTGGTTTCATATGTTGTCTGTGTGCTCATAGTTCTTAGGCTTCTGGGCCTCTAGGAGATGAGTTGTAAAAATATGTTCGAGGGGATTGGGTCCTCCGACGTATTCCATATCTATGACAGTAATCACCACAGCTGTGCTGCTTCGGAAAATCTTTCTGCGTCCTGCGTCGATGACGTCAATACGCCGCCCTCGAGGACGACCTCCGACGGCCGATGTTACCAGATGTTATAAGTACGCACGACGCCCATAGCCTCAGTTCCGTTTTTTTCCCGAACGTGTTCGCTTCGGGAATCTCGGCGCGCCTTGACTCTTTGGAGTTTCTGTTGTTTCTCAGTTCTTCGAACCTGTTAGTTTTGTGAAGTTTCTTCTTCGTGAAGGATGTCTACCTCGTCTTCCACCCCGCGTCCGGGCTTTAAGAAGTGCGGGGACTGTGGGTCCAAGATGTCGGTGACAGACTCGCACGACGGCTGCCTCTGGTGCCTCGCGGAGGCCCATGACACGGATGACTGTCGACTGCCAGTCCCTCATGTCCAAAGCCTTGCTGGAGCGCAAGAAGTTGTTGTCGGCAGGTAAGGTGTCCAAGCCACGGAAGTCGAGGTCTGCGGGGCTTTCGACTGACGATTCGAGGGGCGACTCTCCGCATCGTCGTCGGAAGTCCAGTGGGTCTCGGAGTCGGTCTCGCCACTCCTCTGCCTCTTCGAGGCACTCCCAGAAGCGCTGTCATCGGTCGCCTTCCCCGTCCTCATCCGAGGACTCTGCCCGTCGGCGGGTCGCTTATCCCACCAAGCATGCGACGCCGGAGGAATGGGCTTCCTTCGGGAAGAAAATGTTAGCGATTCTCGAATCGCAGGGCACTGGTCCGTCCTCGCCTCCGAGTGGGGTCGGTCGTGATTGTTCGAGAGACACCGCTCGCACGCCTTCAGGCTCGGCTGGTCGACACGATTCACGGGAGAGGTCCCGCTTGGACAAGGGGAATCGTTCTCGTCATGCCCGGTCCAGGTCCTGGTATTCGCGCTCGAGACCGTGTGAACCTGTGGTGTCTTCGAGGAAGACGTTGACGCCGAGGTCGTCGATGGACTCTTTCGAGGCGCCGCCTCCGAAGAAGTCGTCGGCGCCCAGGCTGTCGAGGGACACGCTCGGGGCTCCGGCCTCGAGGCCTGTGTCAACGCCATCGATGCGGTCGGCGCCGCGTTCGGCGTCCACGCCGATTCACTCGACAGCCTCGATGCCTTTTGAGGCTGTGTCGACGGGGTTACCCCGGGGCTCGGTGGAACCCCCTAGAAAGGCTCTGGCCAAGGTCAAGTATGACTTTGGTTCACATTCTGTGCCTTCTTACCGCCATCTTGAGTTTAGTTCAGAGGTGGATGAGGGCTCTGATGATGGCATGGTGCCTGATACGGTGCCAGACGAGATTCTCTCTGGCCATAGCCAATTTTAGGACCTGCGGCAGTCCCTGCACGATGCCAGTGGGCTGGGCACCTCTCCGGAGGTGGAGTTTTGTAGGCCTGAGCCTGGCACTCATGCCGACTCCTCATACTCAAGCCTTATGTCTAGGGTCACCGAGTACTCGGGATGGTCTACTCCCCCAGGGGAGTTTCTTCAGGATGACCTTACGGATATCCTCGACCTAGGTCCACCAACTGACCCGGTACTGCCGTTCCATATGGCTCTACAGAGGAGGGTGGCGGCGGCTTGGACTGCTCCGGAGAGTCTCCCGGCAGTGGGCAAGTCTTTGCCGCGAAAATACCGCCCAGCCAGTAACGACCCCTGCTACTTGTCCAAGCACCCCACTCCGGAGAGTTTGGTGGTGCAGGCGGCTACGGCCCCGGCAAAGCAGGCGTCGTATCCTACCATCCCTCCTGATAGGGTCGACAAGCGTTTTGACGGCTGGGCGAAGAAAGTGTTTTCTGCAGGGTGTATGGCGCTTCAGGCGGCCAACTCCATATGTGCCTTGTCACATTTCACGCACACTCTGTGGAACGGTTTTCTTAGCGGCTGAACATATTCCCGAAGGGGACGAACGGGATGGTTTCCTTGCCATGGTTCAGGGTGGCAAGGATGTCATGTGTGAGGCCGTTCAGTCGGGTTCGGACATGGCAGATTGCGTCAGCCGGTCCATGGCGGCGAGCACCGTGATACACAGGTTTGCGTGGTTGCGGAAGTCGGGGGTTTGCTCCTGATGTGCAGGCCTGGCTCCTCAACATGCCCTTTGACGGGGAACATCTTTTTGGCAGCAAGGCTGACGAGAGCCTTGAGAGGTTGCAGACCTCCAAAGCTGCAGCAAAGTCGTTGGGCGCTGCAGTTTGACAACCTCTGCCTTTTCGTCCTAGGGGACAGCAATGGAGGGGCGGTTCCTTTCATTATTACTCATCCTTTGGTAAAGCGAGAGGAGCTGCCAGTTAAAGGGGCCACCGTAGGAGTACCAGAGGTGGAAAACAGGGTACTTGAGGTGCAAACGCCGCTCGGGCAGTTGCCTCGTTGCCCTCAGGCAACGCCACAGCCGCTTCAGCTCAGTCTTGAGGCCATGTCCCATGGTTTTCCGGTTGGGGGAAGGCTGGCGCAGCATCATGTAGAGTGGCGTGCCATTACTTCAGATGTGTGGGTTCTGGAGATCATAGCCCACGGCTACTGTCTTCCTTTCTGGCAGAGGCCTCACGACAATCCACCGGGGAAGGCGCCATAGAACTGGTGCCTGTAGCGGAGAGGAACAAGGGATGGTATTCCCCTTTATTTTTGATATCCAAGAAAGACTCAGGATTGAGACCCATCATGGATTTGCGCGGATTGAACAAACTCCTCAGTAAGGACAAGTTCAAGATGGTTACTCTCTCTCAAGTCCTCCAGGCCCTTCAACTTCAGGACTGCTTGGTGTCTCTCGACCTCAAGGGCGCTTATTTTCATGTGCCGATCCATCCAAAGCACAAGAAGTACCTGAGGTTTGCGGTTGGAGACTCGCACTTTCAGTTTCGGGTCCTGCCGTTCGGATTGACCTCCGCCCGGAGGGTCTTCACATAGCTCATGGTAGTAGTGGCAGCGCATCTCAGGAAAGTGGGGGATTCACGCCTACCCCTACCAGGACGATTGGTTGATCAGGGCATGCTCTCACGAGGAAGTCCTGGATCATCTGTCCGTCACCTGCCACTCCCTTCACAAGCTGGGCTTCTCCCTCAACTTAAAGAAGTCCCATTTGACACCAACTCGGAGGCTCCAGTACATCGGAGCAGTGCTCGACACGTCCCTGGGGCAGCGTTTTCCTCCCCAGGTGAGGGCTCATCACATTCAGCAGATGGTGCACAAGTTTCGGCTTGCCCAGAGTCTCCCAGCGTTTGAGTTCTTGAGATTGCTCGGCCTCATGGCATCCTGCATTCTTCTGGTGCCAGAGGCCAGGTTGCGGATGAGATCTTTGCAATGGGCACTCAAGCTCCAGTGGTCTCAGTCCTCCGGCAGGATGTCGGACCCTGTTCAGGTGCCGTCCTCGGTCGCCCAGGACCTTCTGTGGTGGGCCGACGAAGGCAATCTGATGAGGGGGGCTCCATCTTGGCTACCCTGGCCGGAGGTGACGAACGTGACGGACGCATCCCTCACGGGATGGGGAGCTCATGCCAACGAGTTGAGTCAGCGGTCGTTGGTCTCAGTCGGAGTCCAGACTCCATATCAATCTGTTGGAGCTGAGGGCCGTCAGGCTAGCCCTGAAGGCTTTTCTGCCGATTGTGCGAGGGAAGAACACTGTAGCCATGCACTACCTCAACAAAAAGGGGGGGGGCAGGGTCACTTCCTCTGTGCAGGGAGGCGATGCAGCTCTGGTTCTGGGCAATCCAGCAGGAAGTTTCGATCTCAGCAGTTCATCTGGCCGGAGACGAAAACGAGACGGCAGAAGCTCTGAGCATGCAGAGCGCGATCTCTCACGAGTAGGAGTTGGCTCAGGAGATTCTCCTGGAGATCTTCGCCCTTTGGGGGGGACCCCTCAAGTGGATCTCTTCGCCTCTTGTGCCAACCGGAAGTGCGAGAGGTTCTGCTCGCGTGAATTTCCTCCAAAAGGAGCCTAGGAGACGCGTTCGTGGTGGAGTGGTCATTCCCACTGCTGTATGCGTTTCCTCCAGTCCCCGTCATCCCGCAAGTACTGCGAAGGTTACGGAGGTTCGGTTCCCGGATGATCCTCATTGCTCCGGCGTGGGCCAGGAGGACGTGGTACCCGGACCTTCTCAACTTGTCCATCTGCCCTCCACGTCGTCTTCCCTAGGACGGATCCCTCAACCTTCACGCTTGGCTTCTGAAAGGTTGAGGTATAAGGATTGGGACCTCCCTGAAGACGTGATGGAGGTGTTGCTCTCGGCCAGACGGCCAGCAACAAAGACCCTGTACCGTTGCCGTAAGTTCTGCGACTGGTACAGCGTTAAGAATGTGGATCCTTTTGCATGCGACATTGCCATGGTTGTCTTTTTTGCTTTCTTTGGCCCACAGGTGCTTGCAAGTGCGTACCGTTAAAGGTTGCCTGGCAGCGTTGTCCATATTTAAGCGCTCGTCTGAAGAGTGTTTCTATTTTAAAATTCCTTTAATTTCTCAGTTTCTGAAAGGGCTCACTAATGTGTTCCCTCCGTCACCTTTCCAGGTGCCCGGTTGGGATTTGAACCTTGTTCTCAAGTTTCGGATGGGCGCTCCGTTTGAGCCTTTGCATCATGCCCTTTGAGACTGTTGACTCTTAAAACTGTATTTTTGGTTGGGGTCACTTCCGCTCGCAGAGTGAGTTACCGGCACTTTCAGTTAAGCCACCCTTCACTGTGTTTCATAAGGACAGGGTTGTCCTTAAAGTTCGTCCTTCCTTTCTTCCGAAGGTGTGTCGGAATTTCATTTAGGCCAGAAGGTTGTTCTTCTAGCATTTTATCCTCCTCCACATCCTGGTAAGGAAGAGGAGAGGCTCCTTAGGCTTGATCCTAGGAGAGCGTTAAGCTTTTATATTTCACGCATGTCCCAGGTCAGTGTTGACGATCAACTCTTCATTGGTTACGCTGGAAAGCGTTTGGGAAAAGCTGTGACGAAACAGACTTTGTCTCGCTGGATTATTTTGGCTATCTGAGTGTTACCGCTTGGCGGGTAAGGACCCACCTGTCGGCTTGCGGGCCCATTCTACCAGGGGTATGGCTCCCTCTACTGCCTTACAGAGGGGTGTTCTATACGTAACATCTGTGATGCAGCCACCTGGGCTTCGGTCCATACTTTTGTACGTCACTACTCCCTCGATTCCATCCGTGGGCAGGATCTGGCCTTTGGCAAGGCGGTCCTTTACTCCGCAATTTGATTGGGCATTCTAAATTTATGTTTTCTAAATTCTTTACCCACCTCCTTGCATTGGTACTGCTTTGGGAGTCTGTCATAGATATGGAATACGTCGGAGGACCCAATCCCCTCGAAGAACAAGTTACTCTCTTACCTGGTAGCGTTCTTTCGATGGGATGGTCCGACGACGTATTCCATATCGCTCCCTCCCTGCCTTCCCCGCTACAGAATTTCTTATGCGATTGCAGCTTACGTTTCCGCAAGGCTTTGTGTGTCAGACGGGCAGAAGACTGGTACCACACGTTCTGGGGAAAAAACTACAACTGAGACTACGAGCGTCGTGCGTCCTACTTATAACATCCAGTGACGTCGGCTGTCGGAGGAGGTCCTCGAGGGTGACGTCATCGACGCAGGACGCAGACGCCAAAAGATTTTTCCAAAGCAGCACAGCTGTGGTGATTACTGTGGAATACGTCGTCGGACTAATCCCATCGAATAAAAAAAGTAAACGGGTAAGAGAGTAACTTGTTCTTCCATGTAAATCCAACATGCAGTATATAGCACTTTAGATTAAATAATACATGTTATGAAGACAAAACCAGCACAAAACACTTTTCGCAAACTAACTTGTGTGTAACTTACCCTTGTTTTCTTGTATTTCTGTCCAATCCTCTTCGTCTGTGTAAGCGTCTTATTCAGTGTGACGACAGCACCAGCAAGCTGGTCCACCACCTCTGATCCATGTGCCTCCTTGTCATGATCTCTGCTTCCAAAAGGTCAGGGTTTTCCCAACTCCCTTGGAAGCAGATCCATAACCCAGGTTCCGAGTGCCAACCAGTCCCAATTGGGACCTTTTGGACCCAGTCCTGGCGCCAGTGGCACCAGGCTCATAAATATGCCCAGTCCCAGCGCTGGAAGCGCCGGGCTCATGCTGCTTGGGTGGACTTACCTGCAGCAGACCATGCTGCTTACTTGCCTGCCAGTTGAGCCTCTGATCCTCTTCTGTTTGGAACTACTTTTCCTGTTGGGTGGGGCTGGAGCCACTCCCTAGATTCAGAACACTGGAACTCTTCTGGAAGGCAGGAACTCTTTTCTTACCAGGAACTCTTTTCTTACTTAGGCGTGGCTGTGGAAGGAGACACCTAAGCACTACAGGAGGCTATTTAAACCACACCCGGTGGATGAATCTTGCTTTGCATTATTCTGCACCCTCTGCAGCAGAACGCTCATCGTGTCTTCTGCATCCGGTCCTGGGCCTAAGGAAAAAGGCTTACCATCCTGAATCCAGTCTTCAGCAACACCTATAAAGACAAGAAAGAACAGGTTAGCATTCCGGCATCTGAAAGGCAAAGGCTTACCTAATCTTCGTGCGCTCCGGAGGTCTTCACACTGCATTCCGGCATCTGAAAGACAAAAGCTTACCAACTCTTCGCACGCTCCGGAGGCCGTCGGCGCTGCATCCCGCATCTGAAAGACAAAACAAGGTGCGTTTAAAGACATTGGGGAACTTTAATACTCACGTGCCATTACTCCTTTCCACATCTAACCCAGTGGGTATCCCGGCACCCTGCAGCCGCTCCGAACTTGTACCTGCAAAATAAAGACACAGTTAGAGCGCATCGTGAAGCTGGCAACAAGCGCTTACTTACGTGCTTCCAGGCGCTTCTATCCATCACACGGGCTCCATCTTCAACTCACTTCAGCCCGTCATCCGCCATCGCCGGAACCCTGCAAAACAAGAGACATCATTATTAAAGACTTTAAAGACATTTGAGTTACTCGAAACTTACCGTTCGTGCAGTAAACGACGGACAGCAGTCCTCTGAAGTCAAGAGGCCTGCGCTACCTATCCAGTGAAGAAACTGGTTACAGCACCCTGCCCCGAGGCAGATGGAGAGCTCGGCATTCACTTACCTAAGGTGAGAGCGTTAACCTGTGGGGGTTTACAGGAGAGGAGAAGGGGAAAGAGATAGGGACACCCCAATAACCCCAGTTCATTAACCCCGTATTTTCTATCTGCAGACATCTTACTCTGCACGTCAGGCATACAGGGCACAGAGGTCCAGCCCAAAGAGCCAACCGGGTGCTGCACATCACCTTTGAAGATACGGTAGTCGCCCAGTCAAGACCGGCGCCTCTGCGAGAATCAGGTGAGCGTTACACTCCTCTACTATTTCACCTCTGTGTATATATCCCTTGAATCAAATATTCATTAAAAAAATAAATCCTATTTGGAATTGGCGCACAAGTCGCTTACATACATACCATCGTAAACAGTGTATGTCATTTAGTCAAAATAAACATTTTGAATTTCCCCTGATTGATGGCAAGTGCACTCGATCAGAGATCCCCATGCAAAACTAACTTACTCTAATGTTGCACTGAAGCATTTGGCATTGCATTCTGCATACCTCAGACTCTGGAACAGCTCCAAAGGATGATGTAACTGTAGTAGAGGTACCATCACCCTGTAACACAGTACTTGTGTTAGAATGAATGAAAACAGCGAAATTGAACAGAGACTATCGGATGCAGACATTTGGTACATATATATAAAAATTCATAAATTATACTCTATGTACACAAACGGCAGGATACATAAACTATTTAATATTATTTAGAATTCCATGTATAATAGATGTGTGTAATTATAAAACTACCAGATGGGCGCTCAAAGTGGTTGTGGACTCTGGGAAAGAAAAGGATGCAGAATCTAGCTCCTTAATTTTCAGTGAATTGCCACGAAGTGATAAAGTGAAAATTAGATTTGCATTAGATATGTGGGAAGATCCAACTATCAATAATGTGAACTTCTGCAAGTCTGTATGGCTCACCATTGGTATACTGGAATTTTCGGTGTTGTCGCCAGTATCGAGGGTCTGTGCTTCAGTCAAAATGCTTGCCTAAAAGATTTGAAACGTGAAGCACCCGATTACGATAAGATTATGCTTATTTCGAAGTGCACTATTACATAGTCATCTCTGATGCTCATAAAACCAGGAACAGATGTCTAGCAAAATGTGGTATAGTTCTAAAATAATACAATATGGTAAACATGCAAAGTTTAGTAAGAAACAATTACACCAAAAGCACCAATCCATTTATGTAGTTATCTGTTCGGTACCCCAAGGCCTACAGCTAATTCATCATCGTGAACTCGCCTGGTTCCGCGTGTGCTTTAATAGAGTTGGAATTGCGTTCAGAAGCAATTTACGAGAGGTTCTGAGTCGACGCTTTTTTGTGTACTGCGATGGGTTGTACATATCCGGGGCAAAGTGCAGGCTGCATATGCAGTATTTATCGCCCTTCAAGTCCCTCGAGACTTCCAGTGTTCTAGTTTCAAGCTCGTCTGGCGCAAATCCACAATATCTGACCCATTCTCTTATTCGATCTATATTCCTCGGCAATGTATGCATTATTGTGCCCTCAGGTTTGGAATGGGTCTTAGAACGGCAACTGGCCACCATACACGCAGGCATTCTTGAAAAATCTGTTAAAAATTGACATATTGTTACAATAATGTTTTACACAAATGCGTGATAGGGATGGAATTATATCATGTTTCTATGCAATGTTTGTTTTGGTCACAGAAGCAAAACCTGTGTAGCGTAGCCGACTATACAATAGGGTAACTTTCATACAGAATTGATTGAGGTGACGCAAATCATAAAGTGTTAGTCGTCCGTTGAATGTACTTTCTTGCATCAAAAGGAAACATGCTCATAGACATGGTCTGCGAAGGATGCAATTCTATCCCAATTGACACTTGCTATATACCGAGAACAGAACCATTTAAATAGAAGACAATGGTAAAGGTAATGAGATGAATGAACATTAGACTACGGGGTACATTTGTTTGAAATGGATAGAATTTTACAGAGATCAAAAAGAGACGATCAGGTGACCTGCACTTACCTTGACTAACAATCAATGAGATTCAGCAAACCGGGTAGAAAAGGTAGCACGATCTGGAGTTGACTTCCAGTGGTCACAGATGCTCACAGGTAGCACGATCATGAGTTGACTACCAGTGCTCACAGATGTTGTCAGGATGAATATGAAGGGGTTTGTAAAGAATTAGAAAAGCGGTGTGTATGTGAATGGGTGACGTGTTTATGGCATGGTCTTCTGTGGAGTGAAGGGGCGCGGTCTGCATCAAGGCAATAGGCCTGCACACACTAGTTCTGGGGATGCCCTGAGTACAAAGGCCGCTTTGCAGAAGATAACTTTGTAGTGTGGAAGGTGTAGCGCACCTCGGACGTTCCCATCTTGCCAGCAGCCTCGGGAAGGCAGGACCACAGGTGCGAACTGCCATTGATACTGGAGGGGTGATGGATGCCCAAGAGGCACAGAGAAAGGGGCTGTAAAAAACTGCTGAATGGAGACGACACACTTATGCAGACATCCTGCCAGTGTAAGGAAGGAGGGGTTGTTTTGCCTCATCAGTGGTGCTGGAAGAGAAATCCTGGAAACAATAGAAGACTGCCTACTGCAGGACCCCTTTCGAATCCATTTTGTTTAAACCTCTGACTCCATTATGGAGCAGGCCGCGTTGAGATTAATGTGATGCCCCCTCTCCTCTTTTACAGCACAGCAAACGCAGCCTGCCTCCACCTTTTACTCCCCCTGAGCCTGCGCCAGACAAACTCATTTCACACGGATGTACTGGCTTGAATTGTTGCTAGCAAACAGTGTATTCTTTTATCCTTCCACTGAGCTCATCTGCCTTGTGTGAGACCATGCCAAATGCTGACCTGCAACCCTTGCATCTCCACAAAGCTGCTCTTGAGCCTTTCACCCCGTCCTGTGGAAGTTATCGCATGGTTGCCCCATGTGCCCATACATTCTCACTTTGATGTAGCAGAAGCGTAAGCCTTATCCACTAACCACCCTAGAGTGCCCCCAATATAACCTATCTACAAGTCCTCATATATTTTGCTCAGACCAACATGTGTCACTTCACTCATTCTTGCCTGATGTCACCAGGACAAATACATCTTGAATTGCACCCCTTACGCCCACAAAGGCCTCGAAATGAAACCTGTTTATATGTAGTTACAATTTGTAGTTATCCCCACATTCTAGGGGTTGCACACGATTTGCATTATGTGTCAGAAAATGTAATGTACTTTGGAAAGTGAGGAGTGACCAACACCTGCGGAATTGACATGACATTCACATTGGCCAGTTGAGCGCGGCTGACACACGTGCAGCAGAGTTCTCTGTGTGCTGACTTTACATAAAGCCTTTATACTTCTCTTAACCACTCTCCCAGTCTCATTCCCTTCTGAATGTGTCCATTTACTAAAGCTTCTATTTGTATTTTGGGGACTCTGTACCCTCACCAGCCCTGCCAGGACAAGTTAGCGTGTCCTTGATTCCCTGAAAAACTGAAACTATTAATAAAAGTTATATTTTATTTGGTTGCTAATGTTGATGTCACACGTACTAAACATTGTACACTTCGGGTTGCTGCACAGTGTGGGAATATCTGTCGCTGAGGAATTTGGAGCGAATGGCTCCAACGACACAGGCCGGTATTGCTTGTCGAACGCGGTGTCCAAGCCTCCCATGAAGCCACCATGTAAACGAACGATGGGCCACCAGCCTGTGCCACCTGTGGAAGAGAAACATACAAGCTGTAACTTTAAATGAACATAAGTGTATAAACCTTAGTTGAACATGCAAACTTGTATTTTATGGCATAGTTGCCAGTACGAATGTTACTTCATGGATCAATGAACTTGGGCTTTAAAGTGTAGACACATCACATAAGTGAACACCCATGCAATCCATAACGTTTGGGGGACAGAGAAAGGTTGGTTGTTGGTTCTACATGAAAGACGAATACGATGACTACTATGATTTGAACATAGCACGAGAGAACTATGGAATTGGCAGACTACATTCATTCGGCAGTGATAGATCAAAGTTACGACAATATAGGAGACATCCATGTCCTAGGTTAAATCACATCTAGAGTACACTTACCCGTTACTTGGAATGCGAGGGCGAACTGTTGCTCGAAGTTCGTGCATAAGCACCATCATAATCCTCAACACGGACCGTGTGAGGCAGGCTGCCCTGAAGTCATGCAGCTCATTAACGCATAGCGGTGGTGTCTTCTTCTGATATGTAGGCCAAGCATCCAGAGTTTTCTCGGCAGCAGTTCTCCACCTCAGTTGGCATGACCTTGCACCGAGTGCAGGTACACCAGGTGGAGACGACGTCCATGCGACTAGGCTCAGTCTCTTGATCGGGTGATTCGTCTTCCCAACTGTCATCTGAAGCACCATTGTTCTCCAGCATGGGGTCTGGCATGGATTCACATGCTCATGAATATTCCCCGTCGTCAGGCTGGGAATCCTCGGTAAAGAAAAAAACCAGTATCAGTTTCGTTTCTGATCTGTCTTTCGTAGTAATAACCAATCACTGGTCTCTGCGTCATACTGACCACAGCCAATGACTGCCCTCTACCTAAGCACCGCCTCTGGCAGCCATCTTCAGATTTTTACCGCACGTTCATGTGTTGGGATCCTCGTGCTATTGCTCTCGAGCGTTAGTGCTATTTTTTCACGTTTTTTCTCAAAAAGAGCCTCAAGCTCCACCGACTCTCCATCCGATCAACGGGGACCCGTGTCGGATTCGTCTGCGCCCCTCAAGGGTGAAGATTTCGTCGAGCTACGCTTTTGGAGGACTCCAGAAGCTTCTCAGGCCCGGACATGGCCCAGGAGAAGGGAAGCTCGACGCCCGGAAAGCTGTTCAGGGTCTGCCCTGGATGCCAGCTGCAGAACGTCTTTAAGGAGGACGAACACTCCTTTTGTCTCTACTGCTTACATGAGGACAAGACGCACGTGGAGAAGGACTGTGCGTTTTGCGGCAATATGTCGGAGCGGACCATGAAGGACCGCCATCAACGTCTCGCCAACTGGCTGGAAGGGAAGAGCCCGTCAGGCGAGAAGAAGAGGAAGAAATCCGAGCGGTCTTCTAAGACCTTTGAGGACGCCCCGGCGACGGGGGTCCAACACAAGGCCAAGCACCGCGAGTCCGCTGGCACCGGGAGCGCCGAACGGTCTGGGTCGGGTAAGAGGAAGGGCGAGCACCCGGCGAAGCTCCTGGAGAGGCCCCGGTCGAGCTCGAAGGCCCCATCGGAGGGGGAGCGAGGCAGTGTCCCCCCCCCTCAAGGATAAGGCGGTGAGCGCACCTAAGGTGGTGAAGGCCTTAATCCATCCGGCCAAGCCCTCTATCGAAACTGTCGCGGCGGCCCTGGCTCAGCCTATGGAGGCTACACCAGTGGTGGCGACCTCGGGGCTCAGAGTCTCCCTGCCACCTCGGAGGGAGTCCTCTTTTGTGCCCATCGATAGGACCCCCGTGAAATCCCCGGCGAGGAAGAAAAAGGGGGGGCAGGGCGTCGTCGTAGATTCGGCTTCAACCTCGGAGGAAGAGCTGATCGAGGTCTGAAGCCACGGCCTTGGCGTGGAAGAAGACTGGCCCGTCGGGATGGATCCCGACGCAGGTGACGACGACATCGTCGAGGGTGCCGACGGGGCCCCTGATCGCCCGTCGGATTCCCCTCTGCCAGCGCCGCAAGACAACTCGGCGGCCATTTTGTTGGCTATACAGTCCTTATGCTCAGAGATAAGGACGAGACTACCGTTGCCGACGGAGGAACCTCTCCCGTCGGGGGATCCTGAACCGGGACCTTCTGGTGTTCCCCCACCCAAGAAAAGGATGATTCACCCTCCACCTCCTTTTCAGCCGTCGCGCCCCGTCCAGCCCTCCTCCCCGTCCACCCGAGGGGATGATACGGGGACTGACACGGCAGCGACGGGTACGGACGACGAGGTATACGACGAGGATCTACCGTCGTCACCTCCCACCAGGGCTTCTCGGCCCGACGAGATTGGATCGTTCCACTCCATGATCGCCAGGGCATCCGAGCTTTTCCAACTCTGCCCTGAGGAGAAGAAAAAGGAAGGATTCCTTTACCAACGGCGCGAGGCCAAGAGGAAGACGGTCCTCGCGGTGCCTCTACTGGACGACATTTGGGATGAGGGCCTCGCCCTCCTCAAGAACCCTTCCACGACGCCAGCTAGAAGAGACCGGTACGAGAAGAAGTACCGGGTCCGGGCGCAGCCTACCCCGGACTCCGTCGTCTCCGCGGCGGCCAGGAAGAAACCGGGGGGGGGTGCGGCCTCCACATCGACTTCCCCACCGGACGGCGAGGGAAAGAAATTGGACGCTATGGGACGCAGGGTCATCTCGTCTGCAGCGACGACTATTAAAGCGGCCAACGCCTTGGCTATCGTGGCCCGCTACGACAGGGAGCTATGGTACAAACTGGCTCCCCTGCTGGACTTCCTACCGGACGACAAGAGGGCGGATGCCCTGGAGATCCTACAGGAAGGTGAGGTGGCGTCGGACCACGCCATCACTATTGCGACGGACATCGCCGACACTGGGTTTCGCCAGTTGGGCAACGGCGTGTGCCTTAGGCGGTGTGGATGGCTCAAGGCTACGGACTTCCGTCAAGACGTACAGACCAGAGTCCTGGACATGCCGTTCGATGGGAACAACCTGTTTGGGAAAACAGTGGACGATTCCCTTCAGGCCATTAAAGCGGACACTGAGACGGCCCGGGCCCTTGGGGTTCTGCAGCAACGACGGACGCCCTTTCGGAGCAGCGGAGGCAAGGGCGCCTCCAAAGGTTCCGGCGGCGGTTTCTCCACCTACCGTCAAGCGGCCCGCTCGTCGTCTCAGGAGGCCTACAGAGGACGAGGCAAGTCTGGCAGACCCCGCCGTCGTCGCCAAGGAGGTCAAGGCGGCAAAGCCTCGTCGAAACAGGATTGAACCGGCCGTGGGGTCGGGCCCCCACCGAAGCACCCCGGTGGGAGGCCGGCTGGCGAGCTTCGTCAGCGTGTGGGAGTCCATCTTCACCGACCGTTGGGTGCTGGACGCCTTAGCCCGGGGCCACGCGCTCGAGTTTCAAAGAAGGTGCCCGCGCGTCCCCCCCGTGGCCAGGAAAGAGCTTCACGTCCCTCAGCTTCTCCTGGAGGTAAAGGCGATGCTCAGGAAGGGCGCCATCGAACTCGTCCCAAAGAGGCTTCGGGGCTCCGGAGTTTACTCGAGATACTTCCTCGTGAAGAAGAAGACGGGAGGATGGCGCCCCATCCTAGACCTGCGACGACTGAACAAGTTCATCAAGGCGCAGAAGTTCCGGATGGTCACCCTCCAGCACGTCCTGGGTCAGCTGGAGGAAGGAGACTTCCTGTCGTCGTTGGATTTGGAGGATGCCTACTTCCATATTCCCATCCTAAAGGGGCACCGAAAATTCCTCAGGTTTGTGGTCCAAGGGCGTCACTACCAGTTCAAAGCCCTCCCCTTCGGACTACGGTCGGCACCCAGGGTATTCACCAAGTGCCTTGCACCGGTGGCGGCGCCGTTGCGCCGCGAGGGGATCCACGTCTACCCCTACCTGGACGACTGGCTCATCCGAGCCAAGACGAGGGAGCTCGCCGTGGAGCACACGGCAAGGACCGTCCAACTTCTCACGGACCTGGGATCCTCCGTGAACTACGCCAAGTCCCACCTGGTACCCGCGCAAAACGCACTGTTTCTGGGAGCGAAGCTCGACACAGTGTCCCTTCTGGCCTCCCCGTCGGAGGAAAGGACCAGGTCCATCCTGGGCAAGGTACAGCGGATGTTGGTTTCCGACGCGGCCAAGGTGAGGTCCATCAAGTCCCTCCTCGGAATGATGTCTTTTTGCATCTACCTCATTCCCATGTGCAGGCTCCGGATGCGCCCGTTGCAGGAGTTCCTGGATGCGCGCTGGATCCAAACGACGGGCGGCTTCGAGGAGAGGATCACACTCGACCAGAGTTTCCGCCGAGCGGTCCGGTGGTGGGGCACCCGCGCGCATCTGACGGAGGGCATGGACTTCCAGACCACCAGGAGACAGTGACCACGGATGCCTCCCTGGAAGGGTGGGGAGCGCACACCGAAAATCTGCACGCGAGAGGCCTTTGGCTCCCGACGGAGAAGTCCCTCCATATCAACGTCCTGGAGCTCCGTGCAGTGTTCTGGGCCCTCAGGTCCTTCCTTCCGTCCCTCAAGGGCAAGGTGGTGAGGATCTTCACCGACAACACCACCACCATGTTTTACATCAGGAAACAGGGCGGAACCAGGTCCCCAGCACTGTCCAAGGAGGCGCAGGACCTGTGGCATTGGGCCGTCGCCCAAAGGATGTTTCTGGTGCCGTTTCACCTGGCAGGGATAAAAAACACCATCGCCGACTCACTCAGCAGGGAGCTGCGCTCGTGCCACGAGTGGGAACTACGGCAGGATCTAGTGGATCGCCTCTTCCGACGGTGGGGCACACCCCAGATCGACCTGTTCGCGACGGCGACGAACTCCAAGTGCCGGAGGTTCGCCAGCAGGTTTCCCCAGGCGAGGAGCATGGGCGATGCTTTCTCGTTCCCCTGGGAGGGCCTGTTCCTCTACGCGTTCCCCCCTCTGCCACTGCTAATCCGGCTCGTCAACCAGCTCAAGAGGTCACGGTGCAGGATGATCCTCGTCGCACCTGCGTGGCCGAGGCAGATATGGTTCCCGGACCTTCTGGACTTGTCAGCGTCCCCGCCAATCAAGCTGCCGGTGGACGCGGATCTACTCTCCAGGGAAGGAGGCGCCATCCTCCACCACGACCCGAAATCGCTGAACTTGCAGGCCTGGCTCCTGCAGCGCTAGAGTTTGGAGGATACGACATACCGGCCGACTGCAGAGAGGTTCTTGCAAAGGCCAGGGGGTCCTCGACTCTTAAATGCTACGGACACAAATGGAAGAGGTTCTCTGTCTGGTGCCACGCACAGAAGATTAACCCTCTACGGATTACGGCTCCCCAGGTACTGCCGTACCTGCTGACGCTGGCCAAAGCTGGACTGGCACACGCGTCCATCAAGATTCATCTTGCGATCTCCCGATACACCAGAACCACGGGGCGGACGTCCTTGTGGTCTCATCGTCTGGTGAAAGAGTTCATGAAGGGACTGTTCAGATCGTTCCCGCCGGTGAAGGCTCCGGCCCCGGCGTGGGAGCTCAACGTGGTGCTGACCAAGCTCATGGGACCTCCGTTCGAGCCTCTGCACTCGGGCCCCGTTGAAGTTTCTGTCGTGGAAAACAGCGTTTCTTGTGGCCATCACCTCCGCACGACGGGTGGGAGAGATCCAGGCCCTTTCCTGCAAGGCCCCGTACTTGACTTTTCACGACACGAGGGTAGTGCTCAGGACGCACCCCTCCTTCATGCCCAAGGTACCGTCGGACTTCCATCTCAACGAACCCTTGGTGTTGCCTGTGTTCTTCCCGTCGCCTTCGTCGCCGGCTGAGAGGACTTTGCACTCGCTGGATGTGGCTAGAGCGCTGAAGTTCTACGTGGACCGCACAAAGTGTTTTCGGAAGACGTCACAACTCTTTGTGAACTTTGGACCTGTCAATCAGGGGAAGGCTCTCTCGAAGGCTTCCATTTCCAGATGGCTCTCCGGCTCTATCATGTACTGTCATCGGTTGGCAAACCGACCGCTGCCTGGCCGTCCGAGAGCCCATTCCACCAGAGCGATCGCAGCTACCACGGCGTTCCTTTCTGGTGTGCCCCTGCTGGACATATGTAGGGCTGCTACGTGGAGGTTGACGCACACCTTCACGAAATTCTACTGCGTCGATCGGGATTCCAGGGAGGAGTCCAGGGTCGGCCAAGCAGTGCTGCGCAACCTGTTCGCCTGAGGTGAGCCTGGTGAGGAGGTAAGATGCTTAATGTTGAGTTTGATGTAATGCTTAATGTTGAGCCTTTGCCACCTTCCGTGGTTGTGCATGTGTGTACTGCTATGTATTCTTTATTCATGACCATGTGAATCCATGCCAGACCCCATGCTGGAGAAGGAACAAGTTACTTACCTGTAACTGTTGTTCTCCAGCATGGGTCTGGCATGGATTCACATGCGAACCCTCCCGCCTACCCCTCTGCAGCTCTTCACTTGGTCATACTGCCACTTCACGTGCTTCCAAATCTGAAGATGGCTGCCAGAGGCAGTGCTTAGGTAGAGGGCAGTCATTGGCTGTGGTCAGTATGACGCAGAGACCAGTGATTGGTTATTACTACGAAAGACAGATCAGAAACGAAACTGATACTGGTTTTTTTCTTTACTGAGGATTCCCAGCCTGACGACGGACAATATTCATGAGCATGTGAATCCATGCCAGACCCATGCTGGAGAACAACAGTTACAGGTAAGTAACTTGTTCCTTTCTGCATTTTTCTATGATTCTAAAATCCTTAAAACCCTGCATTTTTGCCTCCCTTTCTGCTGGCAGTCCTACGGGCGAGGGGTAGGAAAGGGCCATTCATGCTCATGCTCTTTGCAGTCTTTGGCTAGAACCTGGGAAGCCTTTGTGTGCTGGAAACTGGTTTGGAATGGTCCCAGTGTCCTAGACACTGATGTCACGACTGGTTGAGCTTGCTATCCAGGATTGGCTAGCCACTATGTTTTTATGTTACAGGTGCTCTTGATTGATTCGCTGGGGCCACGCTCAGCCCAGGTTTCTGTGTCCGGTGGCCTTTAGGAGATCGAGCACGAGGCCAGAGGGGGAAGCCAGGAAGATGTTGCTGTGACGCATGCCTCCAAAGTCAACTCCTGCAGGGTGGAACTCTGCTGCTCTCCAACGTACACAACAAGAAAGGGAGGCTAAACCACACATTATTCTAACATTGACCTGACCGAAGTGCCATCAAGAGCAAAACACAAAAATTGAAGTCATGTCTGGAATGAACACATGGTTACTGATTCTCAAACAAGATTGTTTTCATCTATATGTGTTAGGGAAAATTCTCTCTTTAGGCTGAATTTCCTAACCTAGTGAGTCCCCCAGCAGCTTTGGAGTTTGTTTTTTTTCTCCTGCTAAGAGTGAGACTCTCTTCCTCCCACTCTTAGACATGATTTGAGGTGTTCCTTTGACTTTGTATGTGTTTTATGGGCTATGGGGTCCTTTACCCCATAGGGCTTCATGTGTTTTTGGTATGTGGGTTACACAGCACCCTCCGTGCCGTAACCCAGGGGTGTTGTAGCGACCCCCAAACATAGACTCCATACCCTGGGACTGACTACTGTCTCCCAGGGCATGTAAAGTCACCATTGGCTTTACTAGTCCCAAATTATTAACAGAAACCAGTACAAACCATCATATTGTGGACGTACTGGTTGGGGCAATTTGATTGCCCCGGGGTCTGTTAGTCGAGGGGTCACGTCTCCGTCCCCCCCTGATTGAGTTTTGGCTGGTGGCAGTGGAAGCTACTTTTTATATCCGACCGCAAATATTTTCATGTGGGATTTTCCCATTGTTCGAGGCTACCAACTTCAATTATTTAATTCTCATAGCCTCGAACATACCGCTGGTTTATTTAATTAATATTAATTCGCCGGTTGGTATTTTTTGCCAGGACTCGATTCTAAAATGGCGTTTGTGTTCTCTTCTGTGACTCCAACCCAAGTCGAGCCCTTTGTTCCACTTTTTGGCAGGCTTCTCCACAGAAGCCTCCAAAAGTGGTGCCACTCTGTCTGGGAACCACAGAGGGTGTGGGAGGGGGTTTAGGCACCCTGGACTGAGTTACCTTGGTAACTCAAGTCGCACTCTTGTGTGATTGGCCCAAGTGGTGAGCCGGCTGGTTCGCCACTTAGCATGTTTGATTGACAGCTAGGCTGAGTGAATGGGGGTATGCTGCATAAAAGTAGGGCTTTGGGGACTGGAACTTCAGAAGTCACCACAGGATCCGACGAGGGAGAAGCTGAGCCGACCTACCACGACAACACCACCGGTGGAGCCCTGCGGAGCCGACTCGCCACTTCCCGACGACCGAGAAGATCTCCCGGCTGGAGAGGCTTCTTCCCCTGACTGGTGGGCACAACCAGTTTACCTTCTTTTCTTCGCACCCCAGACCGGTTTGTGGTCGAACTGCCCGTGCCAAGCACCCCGGCGGCCGGATAGCCACTCGCCACTGAACCGCGAATCAACGGACCGCTCCTTGTACCTGAGAAACTCCGCGACTGGTTTCTTCCCTGGCAGTGCAACGGACTCCTGTCTTCCTCCACGACGAGATCCTCTCTTCCCCCGGACGAAGCACCGACTTGCATCCGCTGCCAGGAACAACTGCCCCCGCTGGAGTGTTCTCGCCACTTTAAGGTACCGTGTCCGCCAGGCCTCCCTTTCTAAAGATTGCTACAAGGTAATAATCACTCATTAACCTTCTGGACTGGGCTGGCCGCCTTGACCCTCTAACTGGTCCCTTTCTTTGGTCCAACTCCTTTTTGAACCTTTACAAGACTTTTGTGCACTGCAACCGTGTGACCTTGGACACATTTCGTTTCGATCCTCTTAAAGCGGATCCGGCCAACTGACTCTGAATTCAGTGTTACTTTGCCTTCCCCTCTTGTTGTGTTCGTGAAAAAGTGTTGGGATCTGTTTCAATTTATTCTCTGCTTTTCTCTTCCTTTTTAAAACAAATTATTAGAGTGCCATCTACGTTAAGCGCTCACCGATGTCTGAAAATAAGTCGGGCTTTACTTAAGACTTGTCTAAATATTCTTTTAAGGGAGTGTATATCTTTTAGTGAGCGTGTTTTTGAATTGCTTACTATTTGTGCCTGTGTGTTTTTCTAGATGTGGTTTTAAATAAATAATTACATCTCTTTTACACCAAGCCCTGGTCAGTGTTTACTTGTTCTATTGTGTTCTCTTGACCTATTGTGAATACTCTGTATACTGCCTAACTCTTCTTGAGGGAAGTCTGACTGCTCAGCCACAGCTACCAAGTGAATCTGTGTGGTACAGACTGCTACCAAGTGGGTTTACTGCCAAACACCTGTAGTCTAAAATCTTTTGCAGTGGTCACAGAGGGAACTGCACAGGTTTCTGCCTAACAATATGTATTTCTGATGATTTTTAATCTGCTTAGAATCACATGCTGTGCATGTAGTCTGACATCTAGTGGTAACTGCAGAGTATTGCATCTTGTCTTTCGAGGATCGAAAGGGGATGTCGACATGGGTGTGCCTGTAACACTATCCCTAACGTGACGTGTAGTGTACCCAGAATCCCTCACGTGTCGAGGTTCCTCAGATTTTTTTTTTTTTCCTGCCCAGCTAGCTGGTCGCCTTATGCAGAGCTCCTATCTATTGCAAGATTGTTATATTTCCCGACCTCCGGTCGTTTATATATAATTCGTCCACTCTTCAGCGACTACTTCCTAACCGCAGACAAAGACAGCAAAAAATAGACTTGGATGGCTGGTGCTCCGATCGGCGCTGCCGACCGCGTGGCCAGGCCTTCTGGCCGGCCTACACAGTAGGGAGAGTGGGGTCTGTTTTTTTTTTTTTATTCTTTTCAAGAATGTCTTTCCTTCTCCCCTCTCGTTACCCTTTTGGTCTTGCTGTTTTTCACACACCTGAGCTATGGACAGGAAACCATTTAAATGTTGCCCTTCCTGTTAGGGAAAATACCCATGGAAAGAAATGCACCGGCGGTGCAATAAATGTCATCCCCTCAATCACGACGGCCAACTCCGGCATCCTAACACGATCAAGGAGCGTCGAGTGAAGCTATGGGCGGCCTATACCATGTCGCAGGCCGAGGGTTGCCCCCCCCTGCTATAACAGCCGCCGAAAGTGATGAGCTAAGCGATGGCCATGGCTCCGATCTGGCTGCCATTGACCTCACCACCGGAGTGCTCGCGCTGCACGACATCCGCCCCCACCATGCACGACGATAAATGGGGAAGGTACACCCCCGACAACAGGGATGCACACGATACCCTGGGGATCAAACACACAACCTATGGTACCACCTCAGCAGATCAGTCGAAGCTGACCAAGGCGCCAATGTGTACGTCGAGCTCCTCAACGACACCTGCTGATTCGCGTGATGAGCAGCCCTCCGCAACCGCAGCGTGCGTCAGGGCAGTCTACAAGTAAGGCCGCCAGCATCAAAACCCATATGGCTGTCAAGAAGCCTCCTAAGAGCGCGTCAATGCTTAAAGCTCCGGTTGTCTCGAAGTCTATAGCGCAACCGTCTAAACAGCTTAAACACCTCCCGGGTATGCCGAACATCAGCGAGAGTCTTGCTAAGATCATTTCGGCGGACAGTAAACAAAGGGACAAGCCTAAAGACATGTCGAAAGACATGTCTAAATGCCTAGAAGAGCAGGAGGGTTATTCTAAAAGTCCCCAACCCTTATCTAGGGCTCTCCTTGTCAAATCCTGGCATCCTAGGCTGGAAAATCCACAGGAGGAGCCTTTTCCCCCCCTCTTGACCCCTCTGGTTCATCCCCATGGACCAGAGAAAAATGTGAAGGGTGCATGGACAGGTGTGCTAAATTTGTGGACTTCTCCAAGACGTTCACCCCTAAGAGGCCTAGTGAAGATGACCTTTATCCTGCAGTGACCAAATTTCAGAAGACATCCTGCCCTCTTAATGAAGTTTTTAACCTTATGGATCAAGAAGAGCCCCTTTACCCTTTTTTGCAGGAGGATGATTCCTTTGTGGATGCCACTGATCAGACCGAGGATTGGGGGGATAACCAGCAGGGGGATGACCCACCTTGGCTGTCCACTACCCATACCCTAATACCATATGTATGGACCCTCCCTCCTCCCCTCCTCTGCGTCAGGCTTCACCTGTAGATGACCAGCTGGCGTTCAATGCCATTACGAAAAAGGCAGCAGATCACTTCCAAATAGCCACGCAAAGAGGTGGTGTTAGTTTCAGATTTCGTGGAAGACATTAAAGGAGAAGCCTCCTGCCAGCCAGCCTATCCCTCTACTGAATTCCATCAAGATGCGCATCGCCCCTTCCTTGTTGACGCGCTCTCAGACCAGGGCTGTGAACCCTCGGGTGGAAAATTGTTTTCGCCCTTCAACTTCTGACCCCTACATATTAGGGATCATGCCACCTGGGATTGTCTTGTGGTTACAACTACAAGAAAAAGGGCAGGGGTCCCCCTGTCCACGGGCGAAGCACCGCCGGACAAAGAATGTAAAAAGCTGTAGGCTCTTGGGAAAAGAATCACTACTGCGGCAGCGTAGTCTACCCGCATAGCCAACAACACTACGCTGTTGGCCAGTTATTCTGACGTCCAATGGAACCTACTGCAGGAGGGTCTCCAAGAGGTCCCTGAACCAGTGCGTTCTCTTCTGCTTTCGATTGTTTCAGAGGGTAAGCGGGTGAACCACAACATCCTCAAGAACACCTTTTAATGCTGCTGAGATGACAGAGAGAATGTTGGCCCAGGGTACCCTTTTAAAATTCCATGCCTGGTTGAAAAACTCTGGTTTCAAACCAGAGACACAGGCGTCTTTAATCAACAAACCGGTGGAATGCTCAAACCTATTTGTCAATGCCATTGATGAGGCACTGGAAACGGGCAAGAACCAACACAAGACTTTAAAGCCTTTGAATCAGATCACTCAAAGACCTTTTCAACAGAGAGGGGGTGATTCTTGCCGCTGCTTTCATGGGCAATCCTACTCTCGTTCCCCAAACAACCAATACAAGGATTTTATCTTGGAACCTTTGTTGTTGGGTACATTTTTAGATTTAGGTTTAGATTTTGGTACTGAAATAAAAATAGTTCCCTTGAAAGAAAGCTCCATTTGGGGAGCAGTTGGTAATCGTCAGACGTTTGCTTGTCACCTGAAGATCAAAATTATTTTGGAGCTCTACACATGGGCGTAATGTTAGGGGGGGGGGACAGAGGTGTTTGTCCGCCCACCCAACTTTCATGGCACACCATTTTGTCCCCATTCATTTGGCTGGGGAACCTTTTCTTTGGATGTCATACCCCCTCCTCCCTCGCAACATTTACATCAAAGTTACTCCACTGGCTCTACACAGATTGTTTCTCAAACAGCTCAAGGGAGGCACTTCAGCATCTGATATTTTCAAAAGATGGTTCATTATCAAAGTGTTTTGCCATGTTTACCAACTCCTCTTCTGAAGTATCCAGGTCCAACACGTGTGACATTGACTGCCCAACCTTTGGATAAATGGCTGTTTTATTTTTCTGTTATCTATCCCAGATTCTTTTTTTTATAAGGTTCATATTTAACGCAACTCCATCCTTGATGTTACTTAATCTGATGATAGATTCCAATACTAAGTGACGCACACCCACTGAGGAAGTTCCCAAAGTTTTGACATCTGATAGTGTTCCCCTGTTCCTATCGGCATGGCTCCTGTAGGAGTAACAAAAGCCCTTTGGGGGCCCAAAATTGGTCTGTGAAACGTTGGTAGAATTAGCATTTTTTTGGGCAGCATCCCGCTGGTTGTTTCTCAGTCTCAGGGGATCCTCACACATCTTGACAGAGGCAAAGAAAGGAGACGTGGAGCACAATGGAGTCCGATAGGTCAACATGGAGGGTGTTGGAGACCCGCTATGAAGAGACAGGCGTTTTTTTGGTTGTTTTTTTTTCTTCGAATCCCATCTTTATATTTGGGTTTATAGTGCTAAAGTCTGTATTCTTCCCCCATTTGTGTTTTAAGGAAAACTTAATAGAATCCATGTTGGCGTTCTTTCCATCGGTTGTGGAAACCGCCACCAGATTCGCAGTCAGAACAGACGAGCCCTGTACAGCCGTAGCAGCAGTATCAGCAATTCTAGTGATGGAATTTGTGGGTGAGAGCAATGTGTAAATTGTAATCTGATGCAGCCATTGATTTGTTACTTGCGGGTAAAACGGACCGCCAATCTGCACGCAATCACTGACGGTAACTTGAAGCAGGTGGGAGTTCAAATACAAAGAAAGAAACAACCTCTCGTCGCAAGCAGGAAGGTTTAGTTTGATGCAATCAACTAAATAGCTGTAGGTAGTCTCAACCGCATGTAAAATATTCCATGAAATCACTTATAAAAGAGTTTAACTGGTTGTTAGCAGAAATACCGCTGGGAGCTCTGCTACCGTCTTCCTCAGCTGCCAAAGACTGATCAGACTGCACTTTGAAAAGGCACTTCGCTCTCTGTACAATGGTCCTAACCTGTGCATCTGTCCATTTGGACCCATTACATAATAACTGCTCATTCCACTTCCCCCCAAGAAATGTGTAGAATGAGTCTTGTTTTTGTATTTTGGCATAAAAAGGCTGCAGATTTATTTTCCACATCATAAAATACCACACTGCACACATTTGTGGAAATAACTCTGGAGATGCAGCGACTGCTCCGTGTCTGACAACCTGCTTCCCCCTTTCCTTCCAAAGTCCAGTATAGGCCCAACTCTCCCAACCCTTTGCGCCTGAGCCTCGCCTGCCCATGCAGGTGTTCCTGAGCGGGGAGAGTGCCGTTTCTTTGGGGGAAGCTGAGCCCTTGTAGTTCCCTCCAGACGCCCCTGCTGCTTAGGCTCCCAAGGGGTGCTGGTCTGAGAAGAGCGAAGACCCTTCCGGCTTTCTCCTGGCTCTTCCGGAGTCTGTCTCTTGTGCTTGGCCACCCAAGCACCGCCACTCCACGGTTGGGTTACCGCCCACTGTGGCTCCCCCTTATCTCCCCTCACATTTCCAGGATTTTGGTGCAGAGATTCCAGTAAAAAAGCTCCATCCCCATTGGTGACAAGTGTACCCCATCCTTGAGAGAATACTCAGGTGATTTCAAGTTAATCAGGCCATGCCTGATCTGCCCAAATCCTCTGCCCCTGCAGAATTTGGCCATTGCACAATTCAATTTGCGCCTGGATCTCTCCACTGCTGCGTGATTATCTGCACCCCTCCATTCTGGTCTTGGGATTATTTCTGACCAGATGATTTCCGTTTCTCCCAGTTGTCCCGCCAGCTCCTGTAATGAGAACATCATTTCTCGCATTAACGCTCCCCCTCCCTCTGCTTGTCAAATCGTCTCCCCCCCCCCAGGTGTATGACCAATACGTCTGGCTTTTGCTGCTTTCCCAGCAATTTGCGCATCTGTCCCTGCAGTTGTGCCCATCCCATTCCTGGCACCCCGTGCCACCCAATCCTGAACTCGCTGGCTGTCAGCTCCTCCTGCTCCACTGTCCAGCTTGCCCCTGCCCTAGACACAAATGAATGTCCTATCACCCAGACCGATCTCCTTCTCCGTGCTGGTGCTAATGGGATGAGAAGGCAGTGGTGAACTTTAGTTTTTCCGGTCTGATATACCTCTTAAAACACCTGGACTTCGATCTCCCAATCTGCTTGATTTCTCCAGCCCCTAGGCCTATGGCCGCGGCTGACGTGGCTGCCACTATCCGAAATGAATGTGTCCCAAACACTCCCCTTGTCTCCCCAATTCTCTCCAATGCTAGCTCCATAACCCTTCTGAACTGGAAGCGGCTGAGTACGGACCCATCCCGGTGAATGAGCAGTGGAGCCTCCCTCCCCGAGGGCGGTCTCTGCCCGAGAAAGCCTGCTACGTCTATGACTGGACAGACTGGGCTCCCTGCGATGGGTTGGAGAGCCACCGTGCACCCTTTCCCCTCTTGATCTGTCTTTGATCTTCTTAAAAACAGGGTCAACCGCCCTTCTGAGCAGTGCACATCACTCAACTGCAAAAAACCTGTTCCCTTGGCCTTTTTGTTCTCCGGTACCAACTCGCTCACCCTGAAAGCCCCAAAGAAAGCTAATGTGAAAGCTGCCGTGAACAACGATACTTCAAATCCGTCCCGGCAAACTATCTCTAGGCAACCTACTGGCTTGTATAGCTTGACTATGTCTATGGGTCGTCTTTCATCCCTTCTTGTCCCGCCCTGCTTAGCCCAGCCTTTCATGGCCATCACGATGTAATGTTCCTTGGTGGGGTCACCTTTGCCTTCCAATTTAAAATAGTGGGCGATTGCGGCCAAGTGATAGGCCATCCAAGATCTGGTCTTCCCCTTGTGCCAACTCCAGCCCACAAAGGCCCTTACCAGCAGTTCCCTCTGCCCTTCGCCCAACACCTCCTTTTGAAAATGCAAGAACCGGTCCCAGCATGCCTTGTATATACTCACTGTGCCCGGTGCTAGTGCCGAGTGAACCAGCAAACTCGGGTCGCCCCAATCATGACCCACCACTGTGTTTTGAATGGGGTCATCACCTTGTCTGCTCCGGGTCAACTCCCTCAGAATTTTTCCCACTGCAAATGAGAGCGTCTGCGGCCGTGTTCTTGACCCCTGGTATGTGTCTTTCTCGCACTTCAATGTTAAGTGCCAGCATGCATTTGTTGAGCTCCCTTAGTAACCTCAACACCCGTAGATTACTGGCAGACCCTTTATTTATGATTTGGACCACTGCCAGGTTGTCCAACCAGAGCATCACCTTCCTGTTCCTCAGTCCCTCCCCCCACAGTTTAAATGCTATTACTATGGGAAAGAGCTCCATGCCATCCCGCACCACTTGGTGCCAAGAATTGCCCCAAACCCCAGGGGCCTGGATGAATCTGTAAATAGCTTGAGCCTGTCTGCGGACAAGGAGCTGAATTCCTACAAAGGAAAATAATCTACAAACCAACAAGACCCCTCAGGTCAAGCAACGAAATCCGCCTGGAACTAAAACCATACATCAAGAAAAAAATTCAGAGGCACCGCCTTCTACCACTTAGCCGCAAAAACCTGGAACAACATCCCAAAAGAAATAAAACACCAAAGATCACCTAAAATTCAGGAGATTACTAAAAACCTGGCTTTTCAATACCACAGACTAAAACCGAAACAGCAGAAAGGAAAAGGATTGACTAAACCGCAAAGGACACTGACAAGCACCCAGAACCGGCTGAGGAGCACCGACGACACCTGGACGGGGAGGCAGGGCAGAGTGGAACACATGCAACACCCGGGGAGACGGGAGACATCCCCAGCCAACCCTAAACCAGCACCTCAGCCGCCCCTAAGTGCTACTGGATACCGCTGGGTTGTGGAACTGAAGTGTGGACACTGGCAGGTACACTGGCCATATAAATGGGAGTGAGGAACATGTGGGGTTGCTGGGAAGGCTGGTAGAGGGGGCAGCGAGATGTGAAATGGGCCACGAATTCAAAACGGGCCTAGACCTAACCTGAGGCACAGGGTGGACGTGCACCCCATCTATGAGAGATTACACAAGACCAACTCTTCAATTCAGGATAGAGATGCCATCTAACCAATTCCACTAACAATTTCCTTCTCTGCATACACCTCTCAAACCAAACACAACCTCAAACCTACAGCACAACAAACCGCACAAACTTCACTACACTGCAACAACAAAACTTAAAACATACATAGACTCGCACAACAGTACACGACGACTACCGGCTGCAAACACCCCAGGCCCAGCCAACGGAACCACCGGACTGAGGCTGCCAACAGCACATCACTGCTCTCTTGCACTTTTCCAGCTTATTCCCACTAACTCAACCCCCTTCCCTTTTTTTCAGAGCCGCCAGAGCGCCAGGGGGCCACTCTGGTGGTGATAGTGCGCGGTACAAATGTCCTTTAACATTAATATTGCTACTCCAGTCCCCTCTCCACAGCAGTACCCCGTTGAATTTGTCCAAGAAATTGTCCCACATGGCCAGGTCCTCCCGTACTTCTACACCCAACCTGACATGCTGTCCTGCATGTTGCTGCCCCACCGATTTTGAGTTCAATGATCCTGGCAAACACTTTGCCCGCCGGGATGACTTTCCCTACAAAATTGAGGTTACCTGCCAGCGAGTGGAGTTCTTTCAAGGTCGCCTTGTTCTTACTCCTCAAACCTTTGATCGTCTCCAATTTTTTCACCTTGTCTTGTGGGAGCCTGCACTCCCCTTTGACTGTATCAATTTCAATCCCTAAGAAAATCAGACGGGTCATTAGACCTACCGTTTTCTCCTTGGCTAGCGTGACCCCCATCACGTTCATTAGTCCCTGGAATGTACTCATGAGGTCCTCAAACTCCCTGGACCCTTGTTTGCCATTGAACAGAAAATCATCTAGGTAATGAACAACCGCCCCTTCCTGACACTCCTGTCTGACTGTAAACTCAAAAGTGCTAAAGTCTTCAAAATATGCACAGGAAATGGCGAACCCCATAGGTAAACATTTTTCATAGTACTGGTCCTACACCTTGAACCCAAACAAATGTTGACTTTCCTTGTGAATGGGCAACAACCAGAATGCTGATTCAATGTCGGCCTTCCCCAACTGGGCTCCCCTTCCTGCCGCCCTCACAACTTCCACTGCATCCTCAAAGGATGAATAATGCACCCGACTTAGCTCCTCGGCTATGCCATAATTCACTGACTCCCCTTCGGGAAAGGAGAGGTGATGAATCAGCCGATACTGACCCTCTTTTTTAGGCACCAGATCCAATGGAGAAACGACCAGATTTGCCATTGGCGGACACTTGAATGGACCGGCCACTCCCCCCAAATTGACCTTGTTCACCTTCCGTGCCACCACCTCCGGCATCCCCAGTGCTGACCGTAAATTAAGAGCCTCCCTGCCCTTTTTAACCTCTGTGCAAGGGATCTTGAAACCCCACTTAAAGCCTTCCCACAGAAGTTTTGCATCAGCACAGTTGTGATAAGTATTCAACCAGGGAGTCCTTGCTGGAGGTTAACCGGTGCTGGCAGACAATTTTTAATCATATCTTTAAACATCTGTGGTTGCATTGTTCTTATGTTTTTTTACCTCATTCTCTCTTGACCTTATCCTTTGCTTTGGGTCTGCTCCTACGCTTCCCCTCACTGGCTGAGGAGCCGCGGTCCCCGGTACCTCGGCCCCGAGGGTGCCTAAAGCGGCATGTTTTGTCAAAGGGGCAACCCCCTTCGGTGTTAACCCTCCAGCATTCTGCTTGCTCCCCCTGGTAGCTCGCTCTGTTGTTCCAGGAGGAGTACCCGCAAAAGGACGCCCTCCCCCGGCAGGCATATCCTCCCCTGCCCCTCCCTATGGCTTTCTCACCCCCTTCGCCTGCAGGCACCAATTTGTCAAGGAATCTCCCAACATCCATCTCATCCCAAGACAACGCCGGCCACACCTGCATTTTCAACCTGAATCCCCGATCATACTGTAACCATCCTTCTCCCCCATGTTTCAAATATAGATCGTAGATATACTGTTAATATGCGATCATTGACAATGCATCTTGTGCATATTTCTCTATCATGATAGACATATATACACCCTGAAAGCCTTTAACCAGTTATGTATGGATGGTTCCACCTTTGGTTTCTCCCTGTCCCGCTTTTCCTTCTCTTTATCTGACAAGTCCTTTATACCCTCTCCCAGAGGTTCCATCTTTACAAAATCTAGGATTTCTATAAATTCCTTTCTCCACACCCTCTCCTTGGTGGCCCCCTGGTATGTGCCATAAGGAGCTTACTGACACCCCAACTGGAGCAAAACCTGGCATTGGTCTCCCATACCGTCATATTAGGCCCCCACATTCCTTCTTGCCTGCTATTGGCATTGGTGACTGAGTATTCCCGGCCCCGTCGGCCCTTGCCCCCACCAGGCTGGTGCCTGAGCCGCTCCTGACAGTGGTGACCCTTCCTGTGTCACTGTATTAGCGCTGCGTATGGAGTTTGAGTTGGGCACCGCTGTGCCTTGCTGCCCTTGTGGGAACAGCACAATCCCCCCCAGGAAATGCAGTGTTGGGGTGGTTTCCCCCATCTGGTAACCTGGAGCTGGGTGGGTTACCCCCCTGGTATCCCCCCGCCCCCAGCATCCCCCGGACCCAGGGCCATTCCTCTGTTGGATTACCACTGCCCCGCCTGCAATTTGGTTAAAAGCATTCACACTTAATATCTGCCCATTGCCCCCACTGCCCCATGCCTGCATACATTGCATTATCATACCTTTCACTGCCTCCAAGGATGCGGGCCCATCAGTCGAAGCCACCGGTTTGGTTGCAGGCGTGCTGGGTGGTCCACGATTTCTTGGCGTTCCCACAGGTGCAGGTGCCGGGACGGCTACAACCTCCTGTGCCTTCCTCTTGCCCCAGTTGCCCTGGGTTGTCTGCCCTTCTTGACTTGTTCCTTGCTCCCCCTTGGCCTTCTGTGTCATGGTTCTCTTCCTTTGTTGGTTCTTCCTCGACCTGTTCCTCTTCTCCTCTTCCTGCTCCCGTAGTTCTTCACTGTCAGGGAACATTAGGGGGGAGTCAGGCCTCTGACTGGGCACTGCCTGCTCCTCCCTGGGTTGAGGAATCAGGGTCTTTATCCAGTTGGGCCCGTGCTTGGCCGCTGACAGCCTGGCCAGCTCCATAAAAACCTCCAAATCCATGTCTGTACTACAGCCCTTTCAATAAACAAAGCTTCGAAGGGATTGTGTCTTCCGACATATTCCTTATCTTTGATAGATCTCGCAGCTTGCTGGCCATGGAATATTTCTTTCAGTAGAAGGCGCTGTGTGTCGACGTCCCTCGAGCCGATGTCCCTCGATGGCCTCCATATCGGCGCCGACGTCACCACGCGTATAAGTAGACTCGCGCAGCGTCTGTTGCTCAGTTCCGTTTTTCCACGCTTCGTGGGGCCTCGGAATATCGTTGTTCAGTCAGATAAACCTCTTATTATTCCTCGAGAAACCCAACTCTTACTCGATGGCTTCCTCATCCGAACCGACGACTCCACGGTCCAGCTTCAAAAAATGTCGAGACTGCGGAAAGAAAATGTCGCTAACGGATCCTCACAGGATCTGTTTGTGGTGCTTGGGAGTCGAGCACCATTGTTCGGAGTGTGAGGACTGCATGTCCATGACGGCGAAAGCCTTGCATAAGCGCGAGGGGAAGCTCGAGAGAGGTAAGTCAGTTAAAACCTCCTCGAAAGTTTCTTCGGCCGAGGCATTCGTCTCCTCGCCGTCGAAAGCATTCCCATTCTAGGTCTCGAAGTAGCTCCCACCACTCATCGAGATCTAGACACTCATAAAAGAGACGTTGAAGATCCCCTTCCTCGTCATCTTCTGTTTCCCCGGAAAGGGTCTCCTGCCCCACAAAACACAACTCTCTGGCTGAGTGGGAGGAATTCAGGAAAAAGATGCTGAGCGTCTTCGAGAAAGCGGCCTCGACCCCCTCGAAGACAGCGGAGGGTGATACCCTGGGTGAAAGACCCAAAAAATCGAAACACTGTCTTTGCACCCGGCGAAAGAGTCCACCCGGGAGCGCCACGGGCCATCGGGTAGCAAGGCACCATCTTCGACGCCATCGTCAAAAGTCCCTTCGACTCATAGATCGGCGCCATCGACACAGTTATCGAAGGGTTCTTCGCATAGATCGAATCAACGCCATCCTCGACGCCGACATTGACGCCGATAAAAGAAAAAAACACTGCTAATTCACAGCCATCGGTTATAGCCAGGACCTCCAGCACGACTCTGAGAACGTTGTCGACATCCTCGAGCAGGATCCCGATCCTCTCGAGTTCCTCAAGGCCTCTTCCAGTTTTCTCAATGCCTTCGTCGGCGCCTTCGTATCCTTTCACATCGGCGTCGACGACACCGACTTTTTCCCGACCAATAATGACACGTTTGGCTCCTTCTGCTTTAGAAATGGGTTTTACACCATTTCCGAGATCAGAGTACCCCAGAACCTTATATTCAATCTATGAAGAAGGGGAAGATTCTGATCAAGAAAGACCCTTCGGGCTGCAGAGGACCAAACCACCTGTTTCAGAGGTTTTTACCTCTGAGGAAAGAAGGTTGAAAGACCTACAGGAATCCTTACACGAGGCAAGTGGGTTGGACACTTCCCCAGAAGTGGAATTTGCCCAACCCAGACCCAGGGCAACATGCTGAAACCCCCTATAGAACCCTGATGGCAAGAATTATTGAATTCATAGGTTGGTCTGCGCGTTCACCTGTTTTTCAACAGGATGACCTTACAGACATACCAGATAAAGGTCCACAGGAGGATCCTGTGGTTCCTTTCCATACAGCTTTACAAAGGAAAATGTCATCAAATTGGGAAACTCCTGAGGTTATCCCTGCAGTCAATAAAAAATTGTCAGCCAAGTATAGGGTATCTGCGGCTGACCCTGAATATCAAAACACCCGACTCCAGAGAGCCTGGTGGTTCAAGCGGCAACTTCATCAAGCAGCAGATCCGCTTATCCCACTGTTCCACAGGACAGGGATGACAAAAGGTACGATTATATGGCAAAAAAAGTATTTTCTGCTTGTAGTATGGCGTTGAAATCCATCAACGCCACTTGTACGCTCGCCAGGTTGTCACACACTGTGGGAGTGTGCTTCATCAGCGGCTGACTGCATACCGGAAGGAGAAGAAAGGGAAGCCTTCCTTAACATCATTAAAGATGCCATGTGCGAATCTCTTCAAACTGGCATCGATTCCGCTGACAGTATCAGCAGGGCCATGGCGGCAAGTACTACAATCCGCAGGCATGCGTGGTTACGAAAGTCTGGCTTTGCTCCAGATGTACAGGCCAGACTTTTGAATATGCCCTTTGACGGCTCTTCTTTATTCGGTAAAAAGGCTGATGACAGTCTGGAAAGGTTGCAAACATCTAAAGCAGCAGCAAAATCTTAAGGTGCTGCAATCCGCCAAACTCCTTTTCGCCCCTCAGGAACCTCTTGGAGAGGAAAGTCCTTTTGCTATTACCCTGCATTCGGTAGAGGCAGAGGACAGCCGGCTCAAAGAGGCCAAAAGAGATCCACCTGAGGTGGACGGGTCAAAAGTACTAAGGCCGCAGCAGGTGCCTCTTTACCCTCGGCATCTGCATCAGCCGCCCCAAACCACTCTGAGGTCTAGGGGGCAGGTTAACTCACCATCTGACGGAATGGCAGGCTATTACGTCAGATGCTTGGGCATTGGAGACAGTTGCCCAAGGTTACTGCCTGCCTTTTCTACGCATCCCTCAGTCATCCACCGCGGAACAGCTCTCTGAAAGTTCCAGATCCGCTCCTCTTGCAGGAAATTGTAGACCTGCTAGAGAAAGGTGCCATAGAACCGGTACCTGTAGCGGAGAGGAACAAGGGCTGGTACTCCCCCCTACTTTCTCATACCGAAGAAAGACGGAGGACTGGGACCTATCTTGGATTTACAAGAATTGAACAAGTTCCTCAGGAAGGACAAGTTCAAGATGTTAACTCTCTCTCAGATCCTTCAGGCCCTCCAGCTCCAGGACTGGCTGGTATCTCTAGACCTCCAGGATGCTTATTTCCATGTGCTAATCCATTTCAAACACAGAAAATACCTGAGGTTCGCAATTGGCGACTCTCATCCATTTCGAGTTCTGCCATTTGGGCTGACCTCCGCCCCGAGGGTCTTCACCAAGCTAATGTCGGTAGTGGCTGCAAGTCTAAGGAGTGAAGGGATCCACGTCTACCCCTACCTGGACGATTGGCTGATCAGAGCTGTATCTACGGAACAAGCTCAGATGCAGCTAGATTAGGGCTGCCACTTCCTTCAAAAACTGGGCTTCTCCCTCAATTTAAAGAAGTCGCAGATGATACCATCACAGAGACTCCAGTTCATTGGAGCGGTCCTGGACCACTTCCCTGGGAAAAGCCTCGCCACCAGAGGTGAGGGCTCAAGATATTCTGCAGATGGTCACCAAGTTTCAAAATGCCCAACGTCTCCCAGCCTTCGACTTTTTTGAGATTGCTAGGCCTCATGGCATCCTGCATCTTCCTTGTGCCAGAGGCTCGCCTGAGAATGAGATCTCTTCAGTGGGCACTGAGAACTCAGTGGTCACAGTTCTCAGGGAGAATGACAGACCTCCTTCAGATTCCGGACAAGGTGGCTCGAGACCTTCAGTGGTGGGCCTGCCAGAAAAACATCTTGAAGGGGAGACTGTTTTGGCAACCATGGCCAGAGATAACCGTAGTCACAGATGCCTCGCTCACGGGGTGGGGAGCCCATACCAACGACTTGACCATCAGTGGTCGTTGGTCTCCATCGGAGTCCAGACTACATATCAACCTGTTAGAGCTGAGAGAAATCAGACTAGCGCTGAAAGCTTTTCTTCCATCTGTACAAGGGAAAATGCCCTGATAATGACGGAAACACAGTGGCCATGCACTACCTCAACAAAAGAGGCGGCGTAGGATCACTGCCACTGTGCAGAGAGGCAATGCAGCTCTGGTTTTGGGCAATTCAAGAAGGAATCTCTCTATCGGCAGTCCACCTAGCCGGAGAGAAGAACTTGACGGCGGACGCTCTGAGCAGGCAGGGCATAGTCTCCCACGAGTGGGAACTAGCTCAGGAAGTCCTTCAGGAGATCTTCGCCCTTTAGGGAAACCCTCAAGTGGATCTGTTTGCCACCAGTACCAACAGAAAGTGCAATCTGTTTTGTTCAAGGGAATTTCCCCCGAAAGGAGCTCTAGGGGACGCGTTCGTAGTGGACTGGGAGTTTCCACTCCTGTATGCGTTTCCACCAGTCCCTGTCATTCCTCAAATGATCAGGAGGTTGAGAAGATTCCGGAGAACCATGATCCTAATTGCCCCAGACCGGGCCAGGAAAACGTGGTACCCAGACCATGTCCATCTGCCCTCCAATCCGTCTTCCCCTCAAGGAGAATCTTTTCTCACAGAAGGGAGGTCAGGTTCTCCATCCAGACATCAGAACCCTCAACCTTCACGCTTGGCTTCTGAAAGGTTGAGATACAAGGATTGGGACCTCCCTGATGACGTCATGGAAGTGTTGCTTTCGGCCAGAAGGCCAGCAACAAAGTCTTTATACCGCTGCCGTTGGAACAAGTTTTGCAGCTTGTGTAGAGAAGAAAATATCGACCCCTTTTCGTGTGGTACACCAACGGTGTTATCTTTTCTACTCTACTTGGCAAATTCAGGCCTTCAAGTTGGCACTATCAAGGGCTATCTCGCAGCGCTATCGATCTTCAAGCGCACTGCGGAGGAGCCTTTGTATTTCAAATTACCCTTAGTAATACAATTTCTAAAGGGATTAACTAATGTCTACCCTCCAAGACCTTTCCAGGTTCCTTTATGGGACTTAAATTTCCTGATGGGTACTCCTTTGAAACCACTCCACTCTTGTTCGCTAAGATTTCTCACCCTTAAAACTGTCTTATTAGTGGCTTTAACATCTGCTAGAAGGGTGAGAGAATTACAAGCTCTATCTTGTAAACCCCCTCATACAATTTTTCATAAAAACAATTGTCCTACAGGTGAAGCCTAATTTCCTCCCAAAGGTGGTTTCTGAATTCCACATCACTGACAATTACTTTACCTTCATTCTATCCGCCTCCCCATCTGGGGAAAGAGGAAGAAAGGCTACATAGGCTTGGACCCAAGGCAAGCTTTAAGCTTTTACATCAGCAGACTTGCTAGGATTAGGCAAGCAGACCAACTGTTCATGGGTTTCTTAGGGCACAAGTTGCGACTACTGATAACAAAACAAACCATTTCCAGATGGATTATTTTGGTCATCCTGGAATGCTACAAACTGGCAGGGAAAGAGCCTCCTCAAAATCTTAGGGCTCATTCAACCAGGGGGATCGCTACCTCCTCGGCCCTCCAAAGAGGGGTTCCGGTTCGAGACATATGTGCGGCTGCCACATGGTCGTCCGCGCAAACCTTCACAAGATTTTACAACCTGGATTCCTCCTCTAGTCAAGAGACTAGGTTTGGCAAAGCCGTAATACATTAGGTTCATTCCTGAAAGGAAACATGGTGTTTTACTCCCACCTCCAATTGCACACCACTGCTATGGGAGTCTATCAAAGATAAGGAATACGTCGGAGGACACAATCCCTTCGAAGAACAAGTTACTTCTTAACTTGTAATGTTCTTTCGATGGGATGTTCCTCCGATGTATTCCTTATCGCCCCTCCTATCCATCCCTGCAGTAATACTTCCCTTGTGGTTGCAGCTTACGCTCCCTCAAGGTCAATAACCTATTCATGTAAAACAACTTAACGTCAAAACGGAACTGAGCAACGGACGCTGCGTGAGTCTACTTATACGCGTGGTGACGTCAGCACCGATACGGAGGCCGTCAAGGGACATCGGCTCGAGGGACGTCGACGCGCAGCGCCCTCTACTGGAAAAAAAAATTCCGAGGCCAGCAAGCTGGGAGATGATCTATCAAAGATAAGGAATACGTCGGAGGAACATCCCATCGAAGGAACAAGTTACTTACCTGTAACTGTTGTTCTCCAGCATGGGTCTGGCATGGATTCACATGCTCATGAATATTCCCCGTCAGGCTGGGAATCCTCGGTAAAGAAAAAATCAGTATCAGTTTCGTTTCTGATCTGTCTTTCGTAGTAGTAACCAATCACTGATCTCTGCGTCATACTGACCACAGCCAAAGTCTGCCCTCTACCTAAGCCCCGCCTCTGGCAGCCATCTTCAGATTTGGTAGCACGTGAAGTGGCAGTATGACCAAGTGAAGAGCCGCAGAGGGGTAGGCGGGAGGGTTCGCATGTGAATCCATGCCAGACCCATGCTGGAGAACAGTTACAGGTAAGTAACTTGTTCCTTCTCCAGCATGGGGTCTGGCATGGATTCACATGCTCATGAATATAAGAATAAATAGCAGTACACACATGCACAATCACGGGGGGTGGCAAAAGGCTCAACAATAAGCAATACAAAAAACTCAACATTAAGCATCTCTTACCTCCTCACCAGGCTCACCTTAAGCGAACAGGTTGCGCAGCACTGCTTGGCCGACCCTGGACTCCTCCCTGGAATCCCGATCTACGCAGTAGAATCTTGTGAAGGTGTGCGTCAACCTCCACGTAGCAGCCCTGCAGATGTCCAGCAGGGGCACACCAGACAAGAACGCCGTAGTAGCAGCGATCGCTCTGGTCGAATGGGCTTTCGGACTGCAGCGGTCGGTTTGCCAACCGGTGACAGTGCATGATGCAGCCGGAGAGCCATCTGGAAATAGGAGACTTCGAGAGAGTCTTCCCTTGATTCACAGGTCCAAAGTTCACGAACAGCTGTGAAGTCCTCCGGAAACTCTTCATGCGGTCCACGTAGAACTTCAGCGCTCTAGCCACATCCAGCGAGTGCAAAGTCCTCTCGGCCGGCGACGAAGGAGACGGGAAGAAAACAGGTAACACCAAGGGCTCGTTAAGATGGAAGTCCGACGGCACCTTGGGCATAAAGGAGGGGTGCGTCCTAAGCACCACCCTCGAGGCATGGAAAGTCAAGTACGGTGCCTTGCAGGATAGGGCCTGGATCTCTCCCACTCGTGCGGAGGTAATGGCCACCAGGAACGCAGTCTTCCACGACACAAACTTCATCGGTGCGGAGTGCATCGGCTCGAATGGGGGCCCCATGAGCCTGGTCAGCACCACGTTAAGTTCCCACGCCGGGGCCTTCACCGGCGGGAACGACTGGAACAGTCCTTTCATAAACTCTTTTACCAGTCGATGGGACCACAGGGACGTCCGTCCTGTGGTTCTGGTATATCTGGAGATCGCCGCCAGATGAATCTTAATGGAGGCATGGGCTAGCCCAGCCTTTGCCAGCGATAGCATGTACAGCAGCCCTTGAGGGGCTGTAATCCGTAGGGGGTTGATCTTCTGTGCTCGGCACCAGATAGAGAACCTCTTCCACTTATGACCGTAGCATTTGAGAGTCGAGGACGCCCTGGCCTTTGCAAGAACCTCTCTGCAATCGGCCGGTATATCGTAGCCTCCAAACTCTAGCGCTGCAGGAGCCAAGCCTGCAGGTTCAGCGACGCCTGGTCGTGGTGGAAGATGGCGCCTCCTTCTCTAGAGAGAAGCTCCGCGTCCGCCGACAGCTTGATGGGAGGGGACGTTGACGAGTCCAGAAGGTCCGGGAACCAGATCTGCCTCGGCCACGCCGGTGCGACGAGGATCATCCTGCACCGGGACCTCTTGAGCTGGCTGAGTCGAAGCAGCAACGGCAACGGAGGGAACGCATACAGGTATAGGCCGTCCCAGTGGAACGAGAACGCATCGCCATGCTTCTCGGCTGGGGAAACCTGCTGGCGAACCTCTTGCACTTCGAGTTTGTCGCTGTTGCGAACAAGTCGATTTGGGGTTTGCCCCATCGTCGGAAGAGTTGATCCACCTGATCCTGGCGCAGTTCCCACTCGTGACACGTGCGCAGCTCCCTGCTGAGCGAGTCGGCGATGGTGTTTCTTTCTCCTGCCAGGTGGAAGGGAACCAGGAACATCCCCTGGGCGACCGCCCAGTGCCACATATCCTGTGCCTCCTTGGATAGGGCTGGGGATCTGGTGCCTCCCTGCTTCCGTATGTAAAACATTGTCGTGGTGTTGTCCATGAAGATCCGCACCACCTTGCCCTTGAGTGACGGGAGGAACGATTTGAGAGCCCAGAACACGGCTCGGAGTTCCAGGACGTTGTTGTGCAGGAGCCTCTCCTCCGGGAGCCAGAGGCCTTTTGCGTGGAGATCTCCGGTGTGAGGTGCGCTCGAACGCCCCACCACTGAATCGCCCGCCGGAACACCTCGTTGAGGGGGACCCTGTCTTCGAAGGTGCCCGTCGCCAGCCTCCAACGGGCGTTGAGAAATTCTTGAAGAGGGCGCATCCGTAGTCTGCAGAGGCGCACCAGGTAGATGCAAGAGGACATCATCCCCAGGAGGGACTTGATGGACCTCACCCTGGCCACGTCCGTGGCAAGCAGGCGCTGCACCTTGCCTAGAATGGTCTTCGTCCGTTCTTCCGACGGGGCCGCCAGGCGCCTCACTGTATCGAGCTTCGCTCCCAGAAACAGAGCCACCTGCGACGGCACCAGGTGGGACTTTGGGTAGTTTATGGCGAATCCCAGGTCTGTGAGTAGCTGGACGGTCCTCGCAGTGTGTTTGACGGCGAGTTCCCTCGTCCTTGAGCGGATGAGCCAGTCGTCCAGGTAGGGGTAGACGTGAATCCCCTGCAGGCGCAGCCGCGCTGCCACTGGTGCTAGGCACTTGGTAAAGACCCTGGGGGCCGACTTCAATCCGAACGGCAGCGCTCTGAATTGTTAGTGGCGTCCCTGCACGACGAACCTGAGGAACTTTCGTTGACTTTTGAGGATGGGAACGTGGAAGTACGCATCCTCCAGGTCCAACGACGATAGAAAGTCGCCTTCCTCCAGCTGTCCCAGTACGTGCTGGAGGGTGACCATCCTGAACTTTTGTGATCTGATGTATTTGTTCAAACGACGAAGGTCCAGGATGGGGCGCCAGCTGCCCGTCTTCTTCCTGACGAGGAAGTACCTTGAGTATACCCCGGAGCCCCGTAGTCTCTTCGGGACAAGCTTGATGGCGCCTTTCCTGAGCATCACCCGTACTTCCAAAAGCAGTTGCGGGATGTGATTTTCCTTCCTGGCCACAGGTGGAACGTGAGGGCACTTCTTCAGGAATTCGATAGTGTCCTCTTGCCAGGGTATCCAGCACCCAACGGTCGGTGGAGATGGACTTCCACACGCCGACGAAGTTCGTCAGCCGGCCTCCCACCAGGGTGCTTCGGTGGGGGCCCGAGACCACGGCCGGTTCAGTCCTGCTTGGAGGTGGTGCCTTGCCGCCCTGGCCACCTTGCCGACGGCGGCGAGGCGCTCCCTGCTTGCCGCGACCCCTGTAGGCCTCCTGAGACGAGGAGCGTGCCGCCTGGCGGTAGGACGAGCCACCGCTGGAGCCCTTGGAGGCACCCTGTCTGCCTCCGGAGCTCCGAAAGGGCCGTCGTTGCTGAAGGGCTCCTAGGGCACGGGCCGTCTCCGTGTCCGTTTTTATGGCTTGGAGGGATTCGTCCACCGCCTTCCCGAACAAGTTGCTGCCGTCGAACGGCATGTCCAACACCCTGGTCTGGACGTCCTGACGGAAGTCGGTCGCCCGGAGCCAACCCAGTCGTCGTAGGCAAACACCGTTGCCCAGCTGGCGGAACCCGGTATCAGCAATATCGGTTGCCACCGTTATGGCATGGTCTGACGCCACCTCGCCCTCTTGCAGTATTTCCAGGGCCTCGGACCTCTTGTCGTCCGGCAGGAAGTCCAATATGGGGGCCAGTTAAACCAGAACTCCCTGTCGTAACGGGCCACGACCGCCAGGGCGTTGGCCGCTTTGATCGTCGTCGCCGCCGACGAAATGACCCGCCGTCCCATGGCGTCCAACTTCTTTCCCTCGCCATCCGGCGGGGAATTCGACGTCGAGGCTCCTGACCCCGCCGCTTTCTTCTTCGCCGCCGCCGAGACGTCCGAGTCTGGCGTTGGCTGGGCCCTGAGGCACAGGGGAGCGGTTTCGGGGACCCGCTACTTCTTCTCGTACCGGTCCCGTTTGGCTGGTGCCGTGGAGGGGTTTTTGAGAACCGACAGGCCCACCTCCCAGATGTCATCGATTAGGGGCACCGCGATGACCGTCTTCCTCTTGGCCTCCCGGCGCTGATAGAGGAAACCTTCCTTTTTCTGCTCCTCCGGGCAGAGCTGGAACAATTCGGACGCCCTGGCGATCATGGCCTGGAATGAGCCAATCTCGTCGGGCGGCGAGGCCCGGGAGACGGGAGACTCGTTCCGTCGTCGTCGCCCTCAGAACCCGTCGTCGAGCCCAACGCACCGTCATCTCCCAACTCGTGGGAGGATGAGGAGGGAACTGTAGGCCTTATGGGGGCGAGCGGAGGCGAGGGCTGGGTCCTCCGTCGTTTGTTCTGAGGACTTCCCGACGGGCCAGGTTGCGGGTTCTCCGGCCTGGGCCGTGGGAATCTCATCCTTATCTCAGAGCATAAGGACTGGATGGCAGACAAAATGGCCGCCGAGCCATCCTGAGGCTTAGGATCCGGCTGCACCGGAAGGGAAGGCCGCTCTTCCTCACCGTCGTCTTCCTCGGTTATCTCCCGAGGATCTTCTTGACTGGATCGAACCTTCTCGAATTGGACTTCGAGGTTCCTCACGGCCTCAGTCAGTTCCTCCTCCGAGGCTGATTCCGAGCTCGAGGAGGGCACCGTGCCCCCCCCCCTCGCTTCCTCCATCATGGCAGCCACGACGATGGGCTGAAAAGAGGATTCCCTCCTTGGCGGCAGGGAAACTCTAGTCCCGGAGGCGGTCTCCGCTGGCGGTGTCTCTGCCGGCTTGGCCAGAGTCCCCGCGATAGCCTCGATAGAGGCCTTCGCCTCCTGGGTAGGGGCCTTCACCACCTTAGGTGCGTCCCGGGCCCTCTCCTACGGGGGAGGGGCGATGCCTCGCTCCCCCTCTTCCGAGATCGGACGGGGCTTCTCCCAAAGCTTACCCGGGGTCTCGGACTTTCTCTTCCCCGAACCGGAGCGTTGGCTCGTGGTTGACGGTGCCGGGGAAGGAGCGCCCTGCCTGGCGACCGAAGAGCCCGACCTTTCGGCGCTCCCGGAGCCAGCGGACTCACAGCGCTTGGCCTGGTGTTGGGCCCCCGTCGCCGGGGCGCCCGCACAGGACTTAGAAGCCCGCCCGGACCCTTTCTTCTTCTCACCCGTCGAGCCCTTCTCCAACCAGCTTGCGAGACGGGATTGACGGTCCCTTATGGTCCGCTCCGACAAGTTCTTGCAGAACTGGCAGTCCTTCTCTACATGAGTCTTGTCCCCATGAAGACAGTAGAGGCATCGCGAATATTCGTCTTCCTTAAACACATTCTGCAGCCCGCATCCAGGGCAGCTGCGAAACAGCTTGGGTCCGGGCGACGAACTCGCATCCTGGGCCATCTCGAAGTAGGCCGCGAATCTTCTGGAATCCTCCAAGAAGTTGATTCGACGAAATCTTCACCCTTAAGGGGCGTAGGAAAATCCCGCAACGGGTAGCCGTTAACGGGAGTAGAAACGGTGGAGCTTGAGGCTCGATTAACCGAAAAAAGTGCGAAACACGCAGTAAAAGCTCGAGAGCTAAGCACGAGGACTCTCAACACTTGAACGTGCGGTAAAAATCTGAAGATGGCTGCCAGAGGCGGGGCTTAGGTAGAGGGCAGTCATTGGCTGTGGTCAGTATGACGCAGAGATCAGTTACTACTACGAAAGACAGATCAGAAACTGATACTGATTTTTTCTTTACCGAGGATTCCCAGCCTGACGGGGAATATTCATGAGCATGTGAATCCATGCCAGACCCCATGCTGGAGAAAGAACGTTACAAGGTAAGAAGTAACTTGTTCTTTGTGCTCCTTCTGTCACGCTTCCTTGGGTCACGCTTGCCGTGTGAGGACCCTCCTTTGCTGGTCCTGTTGTTGCCTCCTGCCGTGACTCGACCAGCCTCTGTCTCTATACCCGGTTACTGTCTTTGCCACGGGTGAATGGGGCGGAAGCACGGGCTGTTTGCTTAATTGTTCGCTGTGCCCCTTTCAAGGCAATGGCATGTCCTTATTGCCTTCTCCATGCCCCGGTTGATTAGTGAACGTGAACCGGGGTGGGCGGTGGGAGGAGCGATCCTACTGCCCCTCTTCCGTGAGTGTTTTTAGTTCCGTCTGCTTGCCAACCGCTGCCAAGCTCTCGCCTCCTTTACCTGGCCCGGGTCTGCTGCCCACGATTGCCTTGCCCCGTTGCAGGTAGGGGCCGCGCAACTCCCCCTTTGCGGCCGCCTTACCTGTTGCTGTCTTTTCTCGTCTACGCCTGCCCGAGCGGCCGCTCCTCCCTTGATGTTGCTGCGCCGCTCCTTCCGCTGTCCCTGGACCGCTTCTTCCTGCTTGGTCTGCTTCCCCACGCCGATCCTGCGGGCCCTCTGTGTCCGCTGCCGTCTGCTTCACCGCGCTGGTCCACTTCCTAGCTGTGCCGGTGAGTCCTTGTCCGCTGCCGGTCCTCTGCTTCCGCTTTCTTGGACTCCGCGCCGAAGTGCTCGTTATGAAGTCCCAAAGCAACAAACTCCTCTCCAAACGAAATCCTCCTCCTGGAAAACAAAATCCTCCTCGTGAAGTTTGCGGACGGGCGTCCTTCTGCCAAGGCTGGCAGGAAGTATCTGTTGCAAGGAGCACGCTCGCTATAAAGGGGGAAGCTCTGCCCCTTTCTTTTCTAGCCCTTCGCGGGCTTTTCCATTTTCTGCCACGCTTTCTGCTGGCACCTCCCCTTCTTTCACTAGGGGAAGGGGGAGGATTGGAGGACACCGCCCGGGTTATCTGTGTCCCTCCTCAATTTTTTCTGTTTTTGTTCGTCGTCACTGGCACAAATATCGATCCAGTGGGACGATCTGGTAGTGGTAACAAAAAAGGTATGTGCTCCTCATTGGTGGACAAAGTAAAACATCTCTTAAAAAGCAAGCTGTTGAGTTTCATCTCCCAACAGTACAAGCTACAATCAACAGCTGCCTCACTGCTAGGTTGTGGGGCCGTTTGTCAAGAGTTCACAGCACGCAGACTCAAAGACAAACAACACACAAAGTAACTAAAACTGTTGGTAAAAAGATGGCGCTACCATCTTTTCATGCAAAGCTACAACAAGAGTGTGTTGATCAAACAGACAACACTGCTGCTATGACATACATAAGCAAGCAGGGGTGTGGACGGGCACATTCCAAAACAGTCCATTCTAGCACTGGAAATTTGGCAGTGTTGCATCAAAATGGTATTTACATCCAATATTATAATTCTGCACACGAAAAAGTTTGAAAATGACAAGCACGACTATTGTTTCTTTATGAAATCCACATTGTCAGATCAGTGTGCATTTTCATTGTTGCTTGTTTATGAATATTTTGTTGGAAATACAAATAAAAATCTAATGTTGGAAAATAAGTTATTTACATCCAGGCACAGCACGATTCTTGTGATCACGATCGCAGAGCAGCCAGTCTAAGCAGGGTTTTCCACCAGAACCACGAATGGGAAATATAAACGCGTGCGCACACAAAGATTTTTAGGTTGTTGGGAATTTCAACAGATGGTCGGTTCGATCCTCCCACCATGCGAAACAGCCCCTCACATCCACCAATTTTTTTTTTATAAAACAAGGCCACAATGTTTTGCCTTCTTGGGGGGCGTAAATCCTCCACAGGGAGGGGCAGATGCTTGCTGCTTACCTGCGGGGGGGGGGGAGGGGGTACATTGAGTGTGCAACCCTGTTTTGCCACCCCAGGGAAGCAGCAAGGACCACTAGGCCACCAGGAATATTATCTTGGAGTGGGGGTCAGGCCAATCAGCCTCCCACACACCGAAATTGCCAACCAGATGTCGTAATGTTGTTTTGCCTTCTTTGGGGCAGATTGGTGCAGTATTGCACCAATTTTCCTCCAAGGAAGCCAAACCAACATTACACTCCACATATGGAACACTTGGGGGTGTCAGGGGGCTGTCCCCTTGCCTCTGGGCCAGCCCCCTTAGGATCTCTCCCCCAGGATGGGCAGAGCCTTGCTGCTTCCCTGAGGGGGCTTTTGGGCATATTTTGCCACCCCTGGGAAGTAGGGAGCACCACTAGGCCACCAGCAATATGATCTTTGGGGTGGGCTCCCCAGCCGAATCCGCCCCCGCCACCCAAAAATGCCAACAAGACGGTATAACATTGGTTTGCCTTCTTTGGAGGCAAATTAGTGTTTTGCCCCCAAAGATGGCAAAACATAGGTCAATTTTGCCATAGGCACACTAGGGGGCATCAGTGGGCTGGCCCTATGCCTGTAGGGCCAGCCCACTCAGGAATCCCCCTATGGAGGGGCATATCCTTTCTGCTTCCCAAGGGGGCAGCATTGAGGATCTGGTCCCATTTTGACAACCCTTTGAAGCAGTAAGGAGAGCACCAAGCCATCAGGGAAAAGTTTTTGGGGTGGGGGGGGGGGGGGGTGTGCTATTTTGCCCATTGCCTGTCGCTGTGCCCCCGGCTGCCCTGGATCTCTGTCATGGCCACGTTGGAGCTTTTCCCTCTGTGGATGGATGGGAACCCTCCCGGGACATCCCATGACTGCCTCTGGGCTGAGGGGTGGTCGATCCACATGCAAGTCAGACGCCCAAGTCCGGTGCAGCACTCCTGGCAGTCCTAGAGCTCTGGCTTTTCTGTCCGGGGAGGGATGTGGACCCTGCAGGGGCTGCCTGCTACCGCCTGTGAGATGGGAGGGCTGACGACCTATGTGTGAGGCAGACACCTAAGGGCGGGAGCAGCACCCCTAGTCGTCCTAGAGCTCTGACTGGGCTGCGTTACAGCTTCTCCCTCCGGGAAATTATGCGGACCCTGCCGGGGCACCCTGGAACCGCTGCTGGGCTTGGGGACTGTCAACCCATATGGGAGACAGCCACCCAAGGCCAGGGACATTACCCCTGACTATCTTGGAGCTCTGTCCTGCGTTACAGCTTCTCCCTCCGTGAAAGGACGAGGACCCTGCCGGTGCTCCCTGGGGCTGCCACTGTGCTTCGGGATGGTCGACCCACATGGGAGACAGCTGCCCAAGGCTGGGGATATCACCCCGGACCATCCTGGACCTTTGGCTGGCCGGTTTTGTACAAAAAGACTTATCTAAACGGTTGCATGTACAAAAAGTTCTACAAATGCTAGCACCAAAAATTCGAACACCAAAAGTTTGAACTTTTGGTGCTAGCATTGCAGGTAAGTTTAAAAAAAAAACACAGGGGTGTCCCCCGCAACACCCCGCTCACTGTACTGTGTGGTATAGTGAGCGGGGTGTTGCGGGACACACCCACCACAGAACAACCGTGAAAACAGAGGGCTGCAGGGGAGTCCCTCGCAACACCCCGCTCACTATACTTAACAGTATAGTGAGCGGGGGGGGGAACCCCTGCAGCCCCCGTAAAAGAAAAATAAAGAAAAGGACCCTGCAGCGCTAGTTCCCGATCACGGAAGTGAAAGAACTGGCGCGGTAGGGACCCAGCGTGAAGAGAAGGTAAGTGGGGTTTGTTTATGTTGGGGGGGGGGGGGGGTGTGGGTGTGGGTGGGGGGGTGGGTATGTACGCATGTTCGCATGAGAAAGATGCAAACATTTGGTAGTTCGCACCTTTCTCAAGCGAACATTCCAGCCGCGGTAAATTGAACCGCAGTCGGATCACGTGGATTCGGCTGGCCTTTGTTACAGCTTTTCCCCACCAGGGAGCCCCGGCAGTTTGCCAGTACCTCTCCGGAGGGAAAAGCTGTAACGCTGCCCATCCAGAACTCCAGGACGTTTGTAGGCGATGTCCCCGGCCTTGGGCATTTGGGCATCCGGTTCCCATGTGGGTCTACCATCCCCAAGCACAGCAGCAGTCCCAGGGAGCCCCGGCAGGGACCCCATCCTTTCTTGGAGGGAGAAGCTGTAACGCAGACCAGCCAGAGCTCCAGGCTAGTCTGGGGAGGTTGATGTCCCGGGCTGTAACGCTCACCTGACTCCCACGGAGACGCTGACCAGGTCTGGGCTGCTGCGGCCTCTTCTAAGGTGATGCGCAGGACTCGGAATACCGACTGGGCCGGACCCCCAAACCTCGCCTGTCTGATGCATAGGAAGATCTTTCTGTAGATGAGGGGGAAAAGGATTTTAATCACCTGCGGAGTGACGAGTCGAACCCCTCCTTTCCCCTTTTACTCTCTCTTCAAATCACCTTTGAACCTTCCCGTTAGTTCTCACCTTAAGATTTGAAATGACGAGCTCTCCATCCTGCTTCTGGTGCAGGGGTGCGGTAGAATCCATTTACTTCACTGGTTATCGGACGGGCATTCAGGTCCAGTTGCTTCACTGGTTTTTTGGATGAATAAGGCGCTTTAGTAAGTATATGACTTATCAAGTTCAAGGGTTGTTCTCCCTTCCTGTTTGGCCTTTATTTTCAATGGACTGCTTTTAGTCTTTTAGCGCAGGTGCTGAGCGAAGATTCCACGTAGAGAAGACAATTCGCTGTGGATAATTCAGGTGAGCTTATGTTGGGGTGGTTTTTCTAATGTCTGTATGTTCACCCACTAATGCGCGTGTTCTTTTTTCCCCATAGGGGCCAGGGCGCGGTACTGCCAAAAGGCGTGCCGACTCCGAGATGAGGAAGGATTCTCCCCCACCAATCGCCAGGTAAGCCTTCTGGCAAATCAGTCTTTTCCCAATATCTCCTCTGGCTCACCTTTTGTTCTTCTCTTTTCCTTCCTAGGTGCTGGAATGCAGCGGAACGTGCGGATGGTCGTAGGAGTACGGAATTCCTTGTGGACAGGTGAGTTGAGCGCAGCGCTGCAACGAGCAACGCGAGGAATCCTAAAATGTCTTTCCCTTTAGGATCGTCGGCGTGTTGGCTCCGGATCCCATGCAATATCAGGTAATGTCCTTTATTCACCTTCTCTTCCTCTCTTCTTTTTAGGTGTTCCAGAACTGAAGCGGGCGTGGCTGGAGTCAGGATGCAGGAGCAGACACAGTGAGCGTCCAGCTGCTAGGAGCAGAGCAACGCGAAGCGTGAGCTGCTGTCTGGGCGTGGCTTAAATAGCCTCCAAAGAAGTCCCAGGTATGTATCCTTCCCCAACCAGGTATGTATCCTTCCCTGCCCACGCCCGAGTGGCAAAAATAGTCCAACAAGTAAAGTAGTTCCTTTCAGGCCTCAAAGAGGTCTGGATCTGGCAGCATGGTCTGCATCAGGTAAGTCCACCAAAAGCACTCCCTTTATGAGCCTGGCGCCTATGGCGCCAGGACTGATGTCCAAAATGAGCCTGGCGCCTATGGCGCCAGGACTGTGTCCAAAGGGCCCCTATTTGGGGTTGCTGGACCTTCCCTTGGGTACCTGATGTGTGCTTCCGGGGCTGCCGGTCTTGGACTGGCTCTCCGGGAGTATGCATCATGACACCGGCCTTGAGCATTTGGTCATCCGGTTCCCATGTGGGTCAACCATCCCCAATAGCAGCGGCAGTCTCAGGGAGCCACGGCACGGTCTCCATCTCTTCCCGGAGGGAAATTCTGTAATGCAGCCCAGCCAGAGCTCCAGGATGCTCAGGAATGATGTCTTTGGCCGTGGGTGCCTGCCTCCCATGTGGGTCGATCGTCCCCAGGTCCAGCGGTGGTCCCGCGAGCCCTGGTGGCATCCTGGTCCCTGGCCTGTTACAGCTATTCCCTCCAGTAAGAGACGTGTACCCTGCCAGGACTTCTTTGGACAGCTGTTAAGCTTAGGTGCTGTCCACCCAAATGGGAGACAGGCACACAAGGCCAGGGACATCACCCCCAGCCCTCCTGGAGCTCTGGCTGTGCTGCATTAGAGATTTTCCCTCTGTGTAGGAATGGTGACCCTCCCGGGGCTACCTGGGACCAACGCTAGACTTTGCGACGATCGTTCATCGTGGGAGACAGATCGCCGGGACATTACCCCCGACCATCGTGGAGCTCTAGCTGCACTGCGTTGGAGCTTTTCCCTCCGGGTAGGGAGGGGACCCTGCCAGGGCTCCCTGGGACTGCCGCTGGACTTGTGGACAGTCGCCACTTTTATTTCCACCCATGTAAGTGCACCCACACATGTGAGGTACTGTTTTCGTCGGGACACCAGTGGGAACGTGGGAAGGTTGGACATGCAGTGTTGCCAGTGTGTTCTGGTGGTAAATTTCTCCAAATGTTGGTTTTTCCCCTAAATTCTGGACTTTGCGGGGCCTTGTGGGTAATAAATTGTAGGGCGATTCGCCCTCTTTGGATTCCCATGGGTGTCTTCTTTTCAGGAATGCATGGGGTTCCTGTTTTCCTTGGTGGATGCGACACCCCAAGCCCAAATCTGTGGGTTGTCCATGAAGCTAAATCCAGTCTTCCCCAAGGCGTTTGATGTACAAGTGCTTTAGCCTGTTACCTTTGCGCCCAGGTAGGTGCATCCACACACGTGAGGTACTGTTTTCGTCGGGATACCCATGGAAAGGCAGATCATTTGTTGAGTTCTCTTGGTTTTGATAACGTTTTCATACATTTGCTATTGCACTTTGTTACACAACCCCTTCATTTCCCAAATGTAAGCTACATTTAGTCGCTGCTTTAGGCACTGTATGCGTTTGTAAACTGCGCAAGTCGCCAATTCTCCAAAAGGTCTGCCTGTGCTCTTTCAGAAAACGCATGCTTGTCATTCCTCACCACATTTGTTTTCCTTATTTTCAAATGCGAAGTACGTCTGTTTAGGTCATCGGCATAAAAATCCTGTGTACCATGACTCAGTTTTTGACTTGTGGTATTTCTTTTTTAAACATTACAAAAAATTTGATTTCCTAACTAAAAGAGTCGGGGGAGGGGGGTCTAGCGGTGCATTGTTTTTTTCAATATTCACAGAAGCCATTCAGCACATACCTCTTTTTCTTCAGTTATGTCATTTCATCGACACCCGCTGCAGCAAAACACCAGTCGTAAAAATGGGTGTCTATGAAAGGACGCTATACGCCGGTCAAGTGGCACAGCGAGTAGAGCGCTCGCTTTGACATCAGTGCAGAGCCTGCGAATGCAGGTTCGAATCCCGGCAGCGCCAAACTCAGCGTTTCATCCTTCCGAGGTCGATAAATGAGCACCACACACCGTGGGTAATAATAAGCAGCGCTCAGATACCTGAGGGTTCGTAGCGCTATATAAAATGCCAAATTATTATTATTATTATTATACCCCATTTACTTACATAGTTGTTGCCTGACCTGTGCAAATGACCCCTTCCGAAACTAAATTTCATCTACTTTTCAGAAATGTATGCCTTTCTGTCTCCCCATTCAGCTTTCCTACCCTCCTTCCATTCCGTCCACACATGTCCTCTTGGAAAAAAAGGGAAAAATCCCCTAGCTCTCACAAAACTGATGGGGGGAACCTTATAAAAATGTATTTTAGTTTCCACTACACCTGTTCTAGAAAGCTTGGAAATGGCGAATTCAGAACAGCAAACCATTTAGTTCTAGCTCTTGAAAGGAAAGAAACGCAGGCTTCTTTGTACATCATTTTATTGGCATTTTCTAAAAAATAGTCCTTTTTTCATTTTCTCTCACCCCCAAACTAAGATTCCTTGGTGGGGTTATGACCGCCGACATGTGGGAAGAAAAGAGGCCAAATTTGTCAGAGATATTGCATGTAACAAAAAAGGTGCAAGGGATTGAATGGGGACATGCCGAAATCTCCAACAAAAAGGGCTCCGCACTGGGAGGGAAAACCCTCAGTAGTTAAGGGGTTAAAGGAGACTAGGAAAACAAATTCAAGCCATTGTTGGTACAAGTGGACACATTTTATTTGCTGCAATCATAATGTTAATCCCCTTGAGTGCTCATCAAAATACATTGTGACAGTACCTCCTTTTTCTACTGGACTCTGGGTTATTCTACAACTCTCTCAAAGCATACCTACACACCTAGCAGCGTTAGCAGCTTATACTACAAACCAGCCTAAAGTAACCTGGTTAAGAGTAGTTCCAATATGTAATGCTTTCATGGAAGGGGTCAAAAGGATAAACCCACCAATTGAACCCCAACCACCTGTGTGGGATTTAAACATAATTAAATGCTCATTGTAGCACTTCATGTACCAATGCACAAAGCCACATTGAGGGACCTCTTATGAAGTGGCATTTCTCTCATCCACAACTCGCTTGTCTCTCTACAAAAACACAAAGTTGTGCTTCATACGCATCCACGCTTCTCTCCCCAAGTACATTTCAAAGATCCACGTCAACCAGTTCAAAAAAACGGACATCTTTTTTCCCAAACCTACAAAGAGTGGAAAAGGCACACACTGAATGTAGATAGAGCAGTTATGTTTTAAGTATATTCTTTGTACAATTAGCTACTGGTACAGAGGGTGACCCTGTTACTAAGGCCAACATTCCTAGACCGATTTTCAACTGTATACAGCTCTGTTATTCACATGCAAAAGACGTTTCCCATTAAACACATGAAGCACAAATGTATCTCATGTGCCACTCTAGTAACTATAAGCGGCAACATGAAGTTCAGTTCATACATTCACACAACGCTAATGATATACACAAGCAAGATCTGATTCTCAGGTGGATTAGGCAGTACTTGGGAATAACGTAGTCTCTGCATTTTTATCCGTGCCTAATTTTGGGGGTGGGAGGCAGACAGACAATCTTAGGATGTTGACGGGTATAGGATCATGGGTACTCGCACAGGTAGAGTAGGAATAGTGTTGCAGGTACGTACGTCCCGGTTGACGCCCATTTTTTGAAATGTGTAAATGCAAAATCTAATACTCTGCACCAAACACTAAATGACAGCTTATTCAAAGCATGTGATTTTAAGCAGATACAAGCACAGAAGAAATATTACTGCTAAGTAATATTTGCCATGTCTGTTATAAAAAGAAACATTTTTAAATAGTTGAGATTAATCTCACAGAAAAGCAGTCAGAAAATAGTGGGACTGACCTTGTTAAGGTAGTAACACACACTGTATAACACTACGGATTCAATTAGAAAACTCAGAAGTTTAAACGCGTGCTAATGGCACAAAAATCCAATGTTTATATCAACTTCAACTATGGTATTCATGTAACCTGCCTAATATTTGAAGTGCGTGATAAGGTTGGACTTGAAGTGGTTTGGAGGGAATGTTTATACTTCAGACGGCAATGAAGTGTGGGTCATTGTAACAGTTTTTCTTTTATGTTAGCTCTTCTAATCGGGTGTTTTTTATTTTGAAGGCTTTTTATGGAAATCCTAAAATTTTGCTCTGATTGTGATGAAATTCAGTTTAAAGAAGATGGTTCCTGGGCTCCGATGCGGGCGAAAAAAGAAGTGCAGGAACTTTCATCTTACAACGGGGTAGATGGTAAGTGTTTTGCAGTTACCATGCTCTGATTACTGGTGATGGTAAACATCTGATTGTGGAGTCATTAAGTGTAGTGTGTAGCACTAATTTGTTAACTGGTAAGAGAACGCTAATAAACCAAGAGACTGCTATACCAATAAAATGCGGACCGCCTTTTTGTTTGGTTTGTATCTTTTAGTGAATACGATTTTTTTAGTGTGTTTCTGACAGAGTTCGGACAGCTCATTGTTAACAGCAAAAGCTGACATTTGTTGGTTTTAATATCCAGTAAGCTGACCTCAATAGTAAGTAATGCTATGTAATAGATACTGTGCCATAAGGCTGCTTGATTTTGTTGATCTAAACCTTAATCGAAAATCGGTAAGCCATATGACTAGCTTATTTTTAAAATTAATGAAAGCTAATAAGTATATTGTACCGCCACGACTCAATCTCCAACACAGTGCTTATTTCTTCACTGTAAAAGTGTCTGTGTGTTTAGATTCAGGGTTAGGGTGATTCATGCAAATTACTTAACAAAGAAACCCATACTTTAAAGGCTGGACTGTTTTGGAGACGCTTACGAACATGACCAATATGCCAGTTTGGTTTGTGAACCTCTGCATACCCAGCTTGCATTCTCTCAAGATTCGATACTAAGTGCATTTTGCAGTAATTCTGGCACGAACCCCATAATGCTGGTGTATCGTGGAAGCTGTAAACCCAGCCACAAAGAAAACCAAACCTCACTTAAAGGTAGGTAGAGTGGTAGAGCGATCAGGTCTAACTCTCAGGAAGGGTGGAAGCAGGCTTACACAAAGGCATAATCAGTCCACACTCTCCCCCATAAAAAACACCACAGTGATATACTGCACAATTTCTCAAGCATTAAGCCTGGCATGGATGCACATGCTCATGAATATTCCCAGTCAGGCTGGGAATCCTTGATAAAAGGAAAAACAGTTTCACTTAAATAGTGTATTTCTCCTTTAAACCAATCACTGTCCTCTTGGTCAAACTGTCCCCATCCAATGACGGTCCTCTCCCTAAACCCCTCTTCTGGCAGCCATCATGAGATTTTTACAGCAAGCTTCAGTGTTGGGAATCCTGGAGTTTGCTCTCCGAGATATTTGTACGTTTCTTTTCTTCATGATTTTGGTGGAAAAAGTTATATTTTTATTTCAAAGAAGCCAGTGTGCTCTTTTCTTCATCTGCCGACAGCGGGGACCCGTTGTCAAAGTTCCACGCCCCTCAAGGAAGATCCATTGAAGATTCTACAAGGCCCTCTTGGGCCTGCTTCGCGCCCTTGGACCATGAAGGACCCTCTTCAGGCCCTGCACCAAATGCGAGCTGCGGAATGTGTTTGTGAAGGACAAGCACCTGCAATGACTCTACTGCCTGCATCCAGACCACAAGGATGTAGCGTGTGAGAAATGCCTCGGTTTCTCCAAGAAAACAATGGTCAGGCATAGTAGGCTGGCGGCATGGCTTAACGCCAGGGCCTTTGGCCCGTGCTCCGAGCAGGGTCATGCCTCACCCAGGGCCGGACGGTCCTAGGAGCGGTCTTCTAAGTCCTTTGAGGGCCCTCATCCGTGAGGGCCCAAGATCAGGCAAAGTGCTGCAAGTCCGAGTCGAGCAGGGTTCGCAGTGGAAGTGGGTCCCATAGTGGATACGGAGCGATCAGCATCACATTCCACCTCCATTGCCAGAGTACCTTGAAGCTCCTCTTCAAAGAGGAAGTCGGCTACCCCGGCTAAACTACGTGAGAAATGTGAGAAACCATAGATGGAGGAGAAGAAAGTTGTGTAGCCCAAGCAGGTTCAACCAGCAAAGGCAAAGAACTTGGTGACTCTGTCGATTTACTACTAAGGCAGCTACGGGCGCTGATCCTACGAGGGTAGCTCTCACGGCTCAGAAAGTGGCCCTGTCCCCAAGGCGCCACACCGCAGCAGTGACTTTGGTTTGCCAGGCACACCAGAATGGTGAAACCGACCCAGGCCCTAGTTCATGACCCTCAGGGGAAAATGGGGGTGGTGAGGAGGCCCTGAAACAGCCCTCCCAGGCCATCGGCCAAGCCATGGAGGTCTCGTCCACGGGTGACGAAGATCAGGAGTCCTTGAATATGGTACATGAGGACGTTGAAGAGGACGGCAGCACAGGGCCTAGTTTTCCTGTTATGCCTTCTCAGCCAAGGGACATTTCTTTGGATCTTCTGTCGCCTCTACAAACCCTGGTGTCGGAGAACCAGATGAGAATGCCTCTGACGCTGGTACCTGTGGTCCCCGATCAGCCTCCAGGGAAGAGGAAGCATCATCCGAAGCCCCCATATCAACCTCCTCCACCATGTCGGCCCCCTTCCCCGCCCAGCAGACACGGTTATGGGAACGAATACGGCCACGACGATGGATAATTACGAAGACATCGCTGCAGTAGACTGTGAATCGCCAGATTTGGATGCTCCACATAGGGTGTCCCCAACGGATGAGGTCGGGTCGTTCCATTCCATGATCGCCACGACCTCCAAGCCTTTCCAGCTGGTGCCCGAGGAAATCTAGAAGGAGGGCGTCTTGTATCAAAGGCACAAGGCCAAAAGAAAGACTACCATGATAGCGGTGCCTTTTCTGGACGATGTTTGGGGGGAGAGCCTGTCCCTCGCCCTCATGAAGAACCCTTGCACGGCTCCAGCCAAGTGGGATAGGCTGGAGTAGAAATATAGGGTGCCGGACTCGGCACCCAATTGCCTGCGCAGCCGTCGCCTGATTCGGTGGTGTCAGTGGCCGTGTAAAATCAGTCAGCTAACGCATCCTCGTCTTCAGTCCCTCCGTACAGCGAGGGGGGGAAAGGATGGACGCCATAGGGAAGAAGGTAATTTACACCGCAGCACCCACTATCAAGGCGTCCAACGCACTGGCGATTCTGCCCAGGTACAACAAGGAATTGTGGTACAAGCTAGAACCGATCTTGGAGTTCATCCCTTATAAGAAGATTGAGGCCCTCGCTCTCTTGCAGGAAGGGGAAGTGGTGTCGGATCACGGCATCACAGTGGCATTGGACGTCACCGACATGGGGTTCTGGCAAATGGAGAACGGTGTCTGCCTTTGTCGAGAAAGTTGGATGAAAGCCACTAATTTCCATAAGGAGGTCCAAGCTAAGGTGCTGGCCATGTCCTTTGACGGAGAGAATCTGCTTGGCAAGGCCGTCCAGGAGTCCCTCCTGGCCATCAAGACAGATACAGAGATGGCCCGTTCCATGGACACTCTCCAGCAGCACCGCTAGTAGTCTTCTCGCTCCTCCAAGCAGGTTTTCAAAAGGGTTCTCCACATCGTACACACATACTTCCAGCTCATCAACGTTTCCAGGCCTACGGTAGTGGAGGACAGCTTCGCCCGCAGGGCGGAACGCTGCCGCCAAAGCAAGCCTGAATCAACCAAGACGTCAGGCCCCCACTCGTGCATTGGGAGGCTGGCTGATGAGGTTAGTCAGCGAGTGGAGAAACGTCACCACCGACAGATGGGTGCTGGATGCGCTCGCCCAAGGAGAGACCCTAGAGTCATAACTCTGGTGTCCACGGATCCCTACGGTTCCCCATCAGAAGCGTCACATCCCTCAGCTTCTGGAAGAGGTCTGAGCCATGCTGCGATAAGGGCCGATAGAGCTGGTTCCCCAACAGCTCTGGGGCTCCGGAGTCTATTCCAAATACTTTCTAGTCAGAAAGAAGACCAGAGACTGGAGGCCCATCCTGGACCTACGTCGTCTGAAAAAATATCTAAAATCCCAAAGGTTCAGGATGGTCACGTTGCAACATGTGCTCGGCCAAATGGAAAAAGGAGACTTCTTGACGTCGTTGGACCTGGAGGGCGTCTATTTCCACGTGTTCTGGGCCCTCCAGTCTTTCCTACTGTCTCTGAAAGGCAAGGTGTGAAGATCTTCATGGGCAACACCACCACCGTGTTCTACATCAGGAAGCAGGGGCGCACTCGATCCCTGGCGCTCTCCAAGGAATCGCAGGACTTTTGACACTGGGCCATTGGACATGGGATGTTCCTCGTCCCTCTACACCTGGCGGGAGTCGAGAATACCATTGCGGACTCCCTCAGCAGGGAATTGTACTCCTGCCATGAGTGTGAACTTCATCAGGATCAGGTGGACCACCTGTTCGTCTAATGGGGCAGACCGATCTGTTTGTGGCGGCGAACTCCAAATGCCAGAAGTTTGCCAGCAAATTCCACCAGCGGAGGAGCCTGAGGGACGCTTTCTCCTTCCTGTGGGAAGGGCTGTTTCTGTACACGTTCCCTCAGTTTCCACTCGGACAGTGTCAATGCAAGATGATACTCATCCCCCCGGCGTGGCCGAGGCAGATTTGGTACCGGGTACTTCTCAACCTGTCGGCGTCACCTCCAGCCAAGTTGCCGGTGGATCCAGAGCTTCTCAACGGATGGGGAGGTGTAATCTTTAATCACAACCCAGGATCACTGAACCTGAGGGCTTGGCTCCTGCAGCCTTAAAGTTAGGAGGTTATGAGTTACCATCAGACTGTAGGGAAGTCCTCGCCAAGGCCAGGGTGTCGTCAACCTTAAGGTTCTATGGCCATAAGTGGAAGTGTTTTGCTACGTGGTACCGGTCGCAGAAGATTTTACCCCTCCTAGGTGCACGGCTCCAAAGATCCTTCCATAATTGCTATCTTTGGCAAAGGCTGGTCTGGCACACGTCTCCAAGGTGCATTTGGCGGTGATCTCCCGCTACATCAGATCCCCAGGAAGATCCTTGCCAAGTCACATAATTTCTCAAGGGACTTTTCTGATCTTTCCTGAATTGAAGGCTCCTGCCCCGGTGTGGGAACTCAGCGTGGTTCTGACGACACTCATTGGGGGTAGAGGGGGGCCCTTTGAGGCTATGCATCAGGCACCACTCGAGTTTCTCTCGTGGAAGAAGGTATTCCTTGTGGCCATCACCTCAGCCAGGCGCGTAGGTGAGATCCAGGCCCTATCCTGCAAGCAACCGTATCTCACTATCCACGAATCAAGGGTTGTACTGCATACGCACCCCTCTTTCATGCCAAAGGTTCCGTCGGAACTCCGCCTCAACAAGCCTTTGTTGCCTGTTTTTTTCCCCAAAGCCTTTGTCGCCGGCGGAAAGGGCCTTGCACTCGCTGGACGTTGCTCGTGTTCTGAAGTTCTACGTGACATGCACAGAGTTTTTGGAAGACTTCACAACTGTTCATGAACTTGGGTCCTGTGAACCACGAGAAGGCCTTGTCCAAGGCTTCCGTTTCAAGTGGCTCTCAAGCTGCATCATGCATTGTCATCGGTTGGCAAACCAACCGCTGCCCGGCCGTCAGAGAGCCCACTCCGCCAGAACGATTGCTGCGACAACGGCATTCCTGCCTGTGTTGCCCCTGCTGGACATCTTCAGGGCTGCTACGTGGAGGTGTACGCACACCTTCAAGTAGTTCTACTGCATTGACAGGGATTCAAGGGAGGAATCCAGATTCGGCCAATCAGTGCGACGCAACCTGTTTGCTTAAGGTGAGTCTGTTCCAGAGGTAAGAGTTAATTGCTTCGGTTGAGCCTTGCCACCTCCCGTGGTTGTGTAATTTTGTACTGCTATGTATTCGTTATTCACGAACATGGGAATCCATGCCTTCCTCATGCTGGAGAAGGTTTAAGTTACTTACCTGTGACTATTGTTCGAAGGGATTGGGTCCTCCGACGTATTCCATATCTATGACAGGTAATGTCCACAGCTGTGCTGCTTTGGAAAATCTTTGGCGTCTGCGTCGATGACGTCGATGCGCCGTCCCCGAGGACCTCCTCCGACGGCCGACGTCACCCGATGTGATAAGTAGGACGCACGACGCCCATAGCCTCAGTTCCGTTTTTTCCGCAAACGTGTTCGCTTCGTGAATCTCGGTACGCCTCGACTCGGAGTTTGCTGTTTTCTATTCTCTGTTCGTTGAACCTGTTCGGTTGGTTGTGAAGACCTGTTCGTGGCGATGTCTTTCTCATCTTCGACTTCGCGTCCGGGCTTCAAGAACTGCGGGGACTGTGGGTCCAAGATGTCGGTCACGGACTCGCACAACGCCTGCCTCTGGTGCCTCGGGGAGGCCCACGATACGGACGACTGTCGACTGCCAGTCGCTCATTGCAAAGGCCTTGCGGGAACTCAAGAAGAAGCTGTCGGTAGGCAGGGTGTCTAAGCCCCGGAAGTCGAGGTCTGCGTGGCTTTCGACCAATGACTCGAGGGGTGACACTCCGCGTCATCGTCGGAAGTCCGGTGGGTCTCCTTCCAGGAGTCTGTCTCGCCACTCCTCTGCCTCTTCTAGGCATTCAAGAAAGCGCCGGCATAGGTCGCCTTCCCCGTCCTCTTCCTAGGACTCCGCCCGTCGGCGGGTCGCTTATCCCTCCATGCAAGCGACACCGGAGGAATGGGTTTCCTTCGGGAAGCAGATGCTAGCGATTCTGGAACCGTGCCTCCGAGTGGGGTCGGTCGGCACCGGTCGAGAGACACCGCCCGTACGCCTTCGGGCTCGGGTGGTCGGCACGGCTCGCGGGAGAGGTCCCGCTCGGACAAGGGTAGCCGTTCTCGCCATGCCCGTTCCAGGTCCCGGTCCTCGACGCGCTCGAGACCACGTGATCCTGTGCCGTCTTCGAAGAAGACATCGACGCCTGTGGCGCCGAGGTCTTCGATGATTTTTCTCAAGGCTCTGCCTCCAAGGGGGTCGGTGACCAGGTTGTCGAGAGACACGCTCGGAGCTCCGGCTTCGAGGACAGTGTCGACGCCGCAGATGCTGGAGGCGTTGCAGCTGACGTCGACGCCCTTTCTGTCAACGACAGCGCCGACTAGTTCGGCGTCCTCGACGCCTTTTCTGTCGCCGCCGACTCGTTCGGCGCCCTCGACGCCTTTCGAGGCGGTGGTGTTGGAGGGGCCCCGTGGCACGGGGTTTGCCCCTAGAAAGGCTATGGAAAAGGTCCGGCACTCCTTTGGTCCGCAGAGGTCTTCCTCTCCCCGCCTGGAGTACATTTCAGAGGGTGATGAAGGCTCTGATGGCGGCCTGGTTCCGGTTACGGTTCCAGATGACCTTATCTCGGGCCATAGCCAGTTTGATGACCTGAGGCAGTCGCTGCATGATGCCAGTGGTCGGGACACCTCTCCGGAGGTGGCGTTTTGTCGGCCGGGAGCCTGGCACTCATGCCGATTCGTCATATCGGCGTCTTATGTCTCGGGTTACCGAGTACTTGGGTTGGTCAGCTCCCCCGGGGGAGTTCGTTCAGGATGATCTCACGGACATCCTTGATCTCTGTCCACCCACTGACCCGGTCTTGCCTTTTCATATGGCTCTGCAGAGAAGGGTGGCGGCGGCTTGGACTGCTCCGGAGAGTCTTCCAGCAGTGGGCAAGTCTTTGTCGCGAAAATACCGTCCAGCCAGTAGCGACCCCTGCTACTTGTCTAGGCACCCCACCCCGGAGAGTTTGGTGGTGCAGGCGGCTACGGCCCTGGCAAAGCAGGCGTCGTATCCTACCATCCCTCCGGATAGGGACGACAAACGTTTTGACGGCTGGGCGAAGAAAGTGTTTTCTTCGGGGGGGTATGGCGCTTCAGGCGGCCAACTCGATTTGTGCCTTGTCTCGTCTCACACACACTCTGTGGAACTGTGTTGCATTAGCGGCTGATCATATTCCCGAAGGGGACGAACGGGATGGTTTCCTTGCTATGGTTCAGGACGGCAAGGATGCTATGTGTGAGGCCGTTCAGTCGGGTTTGGACTTGGCGGATTGTGTTAGCCGGTCCATGGCGGCGAGCACCGTAATGCGCAGGTTTGCGTGGTTGCAGAAGTCTGGGTTCGCTCCTGATGTGCAGTCCCGGCTCCTCAACATGCCTTTTGACGGTGAACACCTTTTTGGCAGCAAGGCTGACGAGAGCCTTGAGAGGTTGCAGACCTCCAAAGCTGCAGTGAAATCGTTGGGCGCTGCAGTTCGCCAACCTCCGCCTTTTCGTCCTAGGGGACAGCAATGGAGGGGAGGTTCCTTTCGCTATTACTCGTCCTTCAGTAAAGCGAGAGGAGCTAGCAGTCAAAGAGGCCATCACAAGAGTGCCAGAGGTGGAAACAAAGGTACTCGAGGTGCCAAGGCCGCTCGGGATGTTGCCTCTTTGCCCTCAGGCAACGCCGCAGCCGCTACCACTCAGTCATGAGGCCAGGTCCCATGGTTCGCCGGTTGGGGGAATGCTGGCGCAGCATCTTGCAGAGTGGCAAGCCATTACTTCGGATGTGTGGGTTCTGGAGATCATAACCCACGGCTACTGTCTTCCTTTTCGGCAGAGGCCTCACGACAATCCACCAGGGAGCCTCTCTTTGAAGAGTCCGGATCCGCTCCTTGCGCAGGAAATTCAAGCCCTGCTGGAGAAAGGCGCCATAGAACTGGTGCCTGTAGCAGAGAGGAAAAAGGGATGGTATTCCCCTTATTTTTTGATTTCAAAGAAAGACTGGGGATTGAGACCCATCATGGACTTGCGCGGTTTTAACAAACTCCTCAGGAAAGACAAGTTCAAGATGGTGACTCTTTCTCATGTCCTCCAGGCCCTTCAACTTCAGGACTGGTTGGTGTCCCGACCTCAAGGACGCTATTTTCATGTGCCAATACATCCAAAGCACAAGAAGTACCTGAGGTTCGCGGTTGGCGACTCGCACTTTCAGTTTCGGGTCCTGCCGTTCGGATTGACCTCCGCCCTGAGGGTTTTCACCAAGCTCATGGTGGTGGTGGCAGCGCATCTCAGGAAAGGGGGGATTCACGTCTACCCCTACCTGGACGACTGGTTGATCAGGGGGAGCTCTCCCGAGCAAGTCCTGGATCATCTGTCCGTCACCTGCCACTCCCTTCACAGGCTGGGCTTCTCCCTCAATTTAAAGAAGTCCCATTTGACACCAACGCAGCAGCTCCAGTACATCGGAGCAGTGCTCGACACGTCCCTTTGGCAGTGTTTTCCTCCTCAGGTGAGGGCTCTTCACATTCAGCAGATGGTTCACAAGTTTCAGTTTGCCCAGAATCTCCCAGCGTCCGAGTTCTTGAGACTGCTCGGCCTCATGGCATCCTGCATTCTTCTGGTGCCAGAGACTCGTCTGCGGATGAGATCTTTGCAGTGGGCACTCAAGCTCCAGTGGTAGGCTGTTGGACCCTGTTCAGGTGCTGCCCTCGGTAGCCCGGGACCTTCTGTGGTGGGCCGTCGAAGGCTATCTGATGAAGGGGGCCCCATTTTGGCTGCCCTGGCCGGAGGTGACGATCATGACGGACGCATCCCTCACGGGATGGGGAGCTCATGCCAACGAGTTGACAGTCAGCGGTCGTTGGTCTCAGTCGGAGTCCAGACTCCATATCAGTCTGTTGGATCTGAGGGCCGTCGGGTTAGCCCTGAGGGCTTTTCTGCCGACTGTGCGCGGAAAGTGTCCTGATTCTGACGGACAACACGGTGGCCATGCACTACCTCAGCAAAAAGGGGGGGGGGGGCAGGGTCACTTCCGCTGTGCAGGGAGGCGATGCAGCTCGAATTCTGGGCCATGCAGCAGGAAGTTTCGATCGCGGCTGTTTATCTGGCCGGAGACAACGAGACGGCGGACGCTCTGAGCAGGCAGAGCACGATCTCTCACGAGTGGGAGCTGGCTCAGGAGATTCTCCTGGAGATCTTCGCCCTTTGGGGGACCCTTCAAGTGGATCTCTTCGCCTCCAGTGTCAACCGGAAGTGCGAAAGGTTTTGCTCGTGGGAATTTCCTCCAAAAGGAGCCTTAGGGGACGCGTTCGTGGTAGAGTGGTCGTTCCCACTGCTGTACGCGTTTCCTCCAGTCCCCGTCATCCCGCAAGTGCTGCGGAGGTTACGGAGGTTCGGTTCCTGGATGATCCTCATTGCTCCGGCGTGGGCCCGGAGGACGTGGTACCCGGACCTTCTAGACTTGTCCATCTGCCCTCCACGTCGTCTTCCCTACCGAGACGATCTGCTCTCACGGTAGGGGGGTCAGGTTCTCCATCCAGAGGTCAGATCCCTCAATCTTCACGCTTGGCTTCTGAAAGGTTGAGGTATAAGGATTGGGACCTCCCTGAAGACGTGATGGAGGTGTTGCTTTCGGCCAGGCGGCCGGCAACTAAGTCTCTGTACCGTTGCCGTTGGAGAAAGTTCTGCGACTGGTGCAGAGTTCAGAATATGGATCCTTTTGAATGTGACATTCCCATGGTTCTGTCTTTTTTGCTTTCTTTGGCCCACAGGGGCTTGCAAGTGGGGACCATTAAAGGTTACCTGGCGGCGCTGTCCATATTTAAGCGCTCGTCTGAAGAGTGTTCCTATTTTTAAATTCCTTTAATTTCGCAGTTTCTGACGGGGCTCACCAATGTGTTCCCTCCGTCACCTTTTCTGGTGCCAGGTTGGGATTTGAACCTTGTTCTTAAGTTTCTTATGGGTGCTCCGTTTGAGCCTTTACATTCTTGCCCCTGGAGGCTGTTAACTCTGAAAACTGTTTTTGGTTGCGGTTACTTCCGCTCGCAGAGTGAGTGAATGAGTTACAGGCACTTTCAGTTAAGCCACCCTTCACTGTGTTTCACAAGGACAGGCTGGGGCGGTCTTGGCGAGGCACTTGTGTATGATGGTGAGGGCTTTGAATGTTGTGGTCTCTGATTGGGATCCAATGGGCATCCTTTCTTGCCTGGGAGATGTGCTCTCTCTTGGGGATGCTCTGGGCGGCTCTGAGGGCGTTAATTTGTGCAATCTGTAGTCTGTTAATGATATTGGCAGAAGTGCCTATGAGAAGGATGTTACAGTAGTCATGTTTTGCTCCAATTGTTGTTCTCGCAATGTTAAGAGATTGCTTGTAGAAAGGTGGCGTTTTACTGCATTTATAATTTTTGTGGTGAGGGCAGTGGCGGATGAGATGGCGCTGACTTGCCTGTCCATTGTGGTAAACCCCAAGAGTTTTCACTGATGTGGAGGCTGTAATGGTAGTATTATCAATAATGAATGAATTATACTTCACATTCAGTTTTTTTAGTGCTTCTTTGGGGCCTACTAGCAAGATTTCAGTTTTTTCCCTGTTTAAGCAGAGCCCATTGGCTGCCATCCAAGTCTGAATGCGTGCATATGTTAGCTGCTGGGTGTGGAGGTCTTGTTAGTAGTTTCCTGTTAAGGGGAGAAGAATTTGTTCATCGGCATAGTTTGTGAAAGCTATGCTGAAGTCTTCTAGGTCTCTGAAAAGTGGGAGGGTAAAGAGGTTGTAAAGGGTGGGGGCTTTACGGATCCTTGTGGTACTCCACATTCAATCGAGTTGGCGAAGCTGAGGCTTGGTCCGAAAAGACCCGCGTAGCTCGGCCCTCCAAGAAGGAACTGATCCAGGCGGTGGCCTCTTGGGAGAATTGGGCATTGTCAGTTAGATGTTTAAGATCTTGTGGTCATCCACGTCAAAGGCAGCAGAGAGATCCAGGAGTAGGAGGAGTGACAATTTACTTTTGTCCATGGCTTCTAGTAGTTGGTTCTTGAGGTCTAATAGGGCTGATTCCGTGCCATGACGAGGGCGGAAACCAGATTGCCTTTTTCCTAATATGTTGTGGGTTTCCATGTACGACTATCTGTATATAGGCAGCTCTGTCCAATATCTTTAGCAGAAATGGTTTGTTGGTGATTGGACGGTAGTTGTTAGGGGAGTCTGGGTCTAAGGTGGGTGTCTTTAATAGTGGTCGAACCCACGCTTCCTTAAGGGATGATGGGACAGTGCTGTTGGCGAAGGAGGCATTTTTGAAAGTGGTGACAAATGGGGTCAGGGCACCTGCACAATCTTTTATTAGATTGGCTGGGCATACGTCTCCTTTACATAGCGGGGGTTTGATACGTTTAATGATTAGTAAGACTTCAGGGATTGTTACTTCCCTGAATGAGAAGAGTGTAGGCTTCTTTGTGGAATGTGGAGGGTCTTGGACCATCTGGAGGGGTTGATGGCTCAGATAAGGGCGGAGTGATCTTTGGCCGTTTGTGGTATTGAGTCTTGATTTTGTTTTGGACAGTTGTGATTTTGTTTAACATGGCTTGTTGGATGTTGTTGCACCATGTTTCGTTTTTTTCTATAGGTTGTGTAGATGTAGGCGGGATGGACAATTCTTTGTAAATGGCGAATAGCTCTTTTGATTGGGAGTTGGCTTTCTGGATTCTGGAATTGTATGTGGCGGCTTTGGCCTTGGCGATGGCATGTTTATATTGTTTGGCGATTGTGGTGTGTGTCTCTTGTGATGGTCGAAGGGTTTGTTTGCCATGCAGTTAGTGCTGCTCTTTTAGCAGTGTGGGTGTCCGAGAGTTCTTGTGTGAACCAAGAGTTCACATGTAGAATGTGCTTGGCTTTTTTGAATTCCAATGGGGCTATGGTGTCTTGTACCTTTTTTAGAGTGGTATTGTAGATCTCTACTAGTTCTGTAGTATCTTTGGAATTTGGGTGGGCAAGCACCGAAGTGTCTAGAAGGGGGATCATTCTTTTTGTGGTAAGTAGTTTCTTGGATCTAGCCATAGTGACTGGTGCAGGTGAGTTTGGGTTGGCAGCTGTTTTGGAGGGTATGAAGAAGTGCAGTAGATGGTGATCGGTCCATGGTCATGGGATATTGGAACCTATGTCTACTGCGCAGTTGTGATCCGCTATCCAATCTAATATACGACCTTTGTGGGTAGGGTCTTTGACTAGCTGAGAGAATCCTAAGTCTAGGAGAGCTTTAGAGAGGGCAGAGCCTTTGTCTTTGGGGTCTTTGTAGCCGAAGTTGAGGTTGTCTAGAAGGATGGCTCTTGTATTTGTTTTAAGGTTAGCTCCTAGTGTATGGGTGATGTTGGATTGGAAGTCGGATGTGGGGCCTGGGGGCCGATATACAGTGTTGAGTGTTATGGTGTTGTTTGGAGATGGAGATATTTGTACTGATAGCATGTCATAGTTGTCCGCTTCAGTAGTTTTTAGTTGCCTGGCGTTGAGGGATTCCCTAGTGATTATGGTGACACCTCCCCCTTTACTGGAGGTTCTGTCTTGGCGTAGGATGATGTAGCCTGGTGGTAGGGTTTGGCAGATAGCAGGACCAGAAGCTATGTGTAGCCAGGTCTCGGTAATGGCTAGGATGTCTAGGTTTAAGTTGGTGATGAGATTGTGGATCTCCATGGTGTGCGCTGGGATGGAGCGTGCATTAATGAGTGCACATTGGAGATGTGTTTTCTGATTTGTCCCTAGTTTTGTTTTAGGAGGGATGCTGGTGAAAGTGGCGGTTTTACAGTTTTTTTTCAGTGGGAGGGCCTTGGGTGATGGCATCTGCAGGGTTGACTTGACAGGGTATGTTTTAGTGTTGGCTGAGAGGCAGTGTGATCGGGTGCCTATCCTTTGATTTCTCAGGTGGAGCGGCATAGTGCAGGTTTCTGTTTGTATGCTGTGGGAAGTACTGTGTAGCATAGGAGCTGGGCGGGTAGGTGTAGAGCTCCTAGTTGAAGAGCCTATGGATAGTGTTGGAAGGGCAGGTGTGGGTGGTCATTGTGGGACAGCGGCAAGGTGTGGTTTGGCATGTGGACTGAGTCGGTTTGTATCATTCTTGTGGTAGGTGAGGCTATTGTAAGTGGTGGAAGGAATGGTGTAGGCGGTATGCTGTGGGAGAGTGAGAGTTTGTGAGGCATGTTGGCCGTGGTTGCTGTGGGATTCTCACAGTCTGGGTCTCCTCTCTTGTCGGTGCCTCTCTCCACGTAGCTCTGGGGGCCAAATCCACGAAAGCTAGATAGCCCGCGCTGTGGTGATGACCTCAAAAGTGTTCTGGAGGGCAGGCTTACCTATGAGTCGAGTGCCGTGTGTCCCAGGCAAATTCAGGTGTGTACAGAGTCACACCGTAAACCGCCACCCAACTATGCGCTGTATTTAATGGTGGGGGGTCACTATAGGCAATGTTTATGCGCTGCTTTTGAGAACGTAATGGTTCTCATCAATTTTTTTCGGTGCAGGGGAGGATGTCGTTTTTCCTATTGGGGAGCGGTCTTAGGCCAAATGACCACTGTCTCCATGCTCCATGCTGGCTAGGGCAGACGACTTCCGACCGAAGGCACTGCGCAGATCCCGCCGCCCGGTCTTTCCTTCGCCTTGCAGTGCAGACCCCAGTGCCTAGGGGGGCTTGCAATATCCCAGGGAGTTTACTTTCTCTTGAGCCACTGGACTCTTCTGGGGAATGGCCCAGCTTGTCGACTTGTTCACACTGCTCCCCTTTCGTCCTAGGCCAGTGCCTCAGTCGTGCTGGAAGCCCTGTCTCATCCGATGTAGCTCTGTGTCGGACTCTCCCCAGTGTCTGCTGCCTGGCGGGTAAGGTGCGCTGCTAACGCCTGACTTCTCCCTTTTATGTTTTAGTGTGAAGTGTACTCTTATTTCCTTGGCCCATAAGTTTGTAGTAGATGGTGGTATGCAGTATTGTTACATTGCGTAGACCAAATGTGATGTTTTTTACGGTCCTCCAAATGTATTTATGACGATGCATGTGTCGTCTCATGTCGCGCTCTGCAATTACCTGCGCCGGGGAAGGGTTTGCTTGTCGTCCTCCTTCCCGGAGTGTGAGAAGGGGGTTGGGAGGAGGTGCGGGTCGGGAATAGTGGTCCGCGGTGTGCAGGAGCAGGTTCGGGTGTTGGCGTGTTTAAAACGTTCTCTGCCCACCCCTTATCAGGATCGGAGAGTAATCAGATGCACCAGACGGTTGGAAGGGGTGCTGGGGCCTGCAGGGCGCAATGCTTGGGGGCCGCAGAGGGTCTTGGATCTCTCACCTTCAGTTAATGAGAGGGAGTCTCTCGCGTTTCCAGCTTTCTCATCTTCCGATTGCTGTGCGCGCCAGCCTCCAACACTACGGAGGGCGCAGGGCAGACGTGATTTCTATTCGCCGGGGTCACCTCACACGGCGTGGCCCAGGGGCAGCACGCACACACCGTGGGTCGGGGGTGAGGCAGCCGCCGCACCAGGGATGTTAGCCCGGGGTGGACTTCTCCAAGGTCCTACGCTCCTTTGTCGTCGCCTGTAGTTCAGCCCCTCTCGGCTTCCCCAGTTACCTTTGGTTTGTGGGCGGCGATGTCTGAGACAAAGTGCACCATTTGCGGTCCCTCCTTCTCTTTTGCCAGTGTTCTATGGCGGTGGAGGTGAACCGGACGACTCCGCAGCTACGGTGTTTTAACGGACTTCATGGCTCCTCGGGCAGGCGTCGCCATGGTCTGGCTGCTCCTCAGCGTCTTGGACTCGGCGCGTGAAGCTCTATGACGTTGCTCCATGAATATGGGTCCGATTTCGATCAGGGCACACACAAGGTAGTTTGGTCACACTTTCTATATGCAAAATTCAACAGTTAAACTAATGGGGCACAGTCACTGTCATTTGACCATAATATTTAGCTGCAAAATTCAACGCAGTTAAAATTTAGGGCGTGCTCGAGGTAGGAGGTAGTTTGGTCACACTATCTAGATGCAACATTCAGCAGTCAAACTATTAGGGCACATTCGGTATCGCTTGACTATAATATGTAGCTGCAAAATTCAACACTGTAAATCTTTAGGTCGCACTCAAGGTAGTTTGGTCACACTTTCTATATGCAAAATTCAGCACAGTGAGACTTTAGGGCGTGCTCGAGGTAGTTTGGTCACACTTTCGATATGCAAAATTCAACATATTTAAACTTTAGGGCGCACTCAATATTGCTTGACTAAAATATGTAGCTGCAAATTTCGACACAGTAAAACTTTAGGGTGCACTCGGGTAGTTTGGTCACACTATCCAGATGCGGGATTCAACACAGATGAGACTTTAGGGCACACTCAACATATTTTGGTCACACTTTCTATATGCAAAATTCAACGCAGTGAGACTTTAGGGCGTGCTCGAGGTAGTTTGGTCACTCTATCTAGATGCAAAATTCAACGAAGTTAAACCTTCGGGCACACTCCATCTAGTTTGGTTACAATATTTTGATGCAAAATTCAACACAGTGAACTTTAGGGCACACTCGATGTAGTTTGATCACACTATCTAGATGCAAAATTCAACACAGTTAAACTAATGGGGTACACTCAATATCCCTTGACCATAATATGTAGCTGAAAAAACAATACAGTGAGACTTTTAATTAGGAATGGCAGGGCTTTCTGGAATGAAGTGATTGCTTCAGGCCATGCCCGTGCCACACTTACTATATTGGTTGGTGCTGGTTGACGGCAGGCTACAGGCTTCTTGCTTCTCCTGAGTGGTCAGTAATGTCCTCATTGTAGGGCCAATCAGGTTGCGGGGCGGGCTGGGGAGGCGGGATTAACTACGAGCAGGAAGCGGGGAGCGAGTGGATGCAGGTGGACCGGCCAAGGGGTATTTTTCCAGCAAATTTTGCTCAAATGGTTCTCGGAGGGCATCACTCACCTGGGCAGGTTCGAGGAGGAAGCAGGGAGACTGTGGCGACACGCTCTAGCTAAAAACAGGGGGGTTGGAGGGCCAATCAGGTGGCGGGGCGGGCTGGGGAGGCTGGTTTAACTACGTGCAGGATGGGGGATGCAGGTGGACTGGCCAAGGGGTATTTTTCCAGTGAATTTGGCTCAAATGGGTCTCAAGAAGGCATCACTCACCTGGGCAGGTTCGTACTGTTGGTCCTTAGTCCACTTTCCTCCATACGTCCCATCATCCTCCCCCTAATAATACTGATGGCATTAGGCAATGTTAATCTATTGTCGATGCGTCTATGGGGACTGAGGTATGGCGCCGGAGGGCGGATTCAGGGCAGCTCATGCTCCCAGTGCTGCACCGCAGCACGCCTCTAAATTTAAAGGGTAAGAAGGTTTTTTTTTCTAGTGAAAAGGTTCCGTCTCCCGTCCCTTGGAAGGGACGCCCATGCAGTATAGAGGAAAGGGGACTAAGTTAGTCACTACGGTGAGTAACTTATAACTTTTATGACGTACGTTATGAAAATCGATAATGTCTTCTTCGAAACCATCAACACCGAAGTCCGGCTTTAAGAAATGCAGTGATTGTGGCTCGAAAATGTCACTGACCCACATCGCATCTGCCTGTCATGCCTCGGCGAGAGCCATGATGCCACTGATTATTCCAACTGAAAATCTATGATGGGAAAAGCCTTGAGGGAATGGAAGGGGAAACTCCAGGTAGGAAAAATCCCAAAAATTCACCTACCCGAACCGCTAGGCCTTAGACTGACGAGTCGAGAGATGTTTCTCCTCAGAAGAAGGCCAAGCACCCTAGGTCAAGGGATGGTTCCCACCACTCTTCTTCGTCTTCGAAAAAGTCAAAGAGGAGGCACCGACAGTCGACTTAATCTGACGATTCCCCCAAAAGGGTGTAGCCTCCTTCAGAAAGATCAACACCGGCTGAATGGGAAGCCTTCAGGGTGCAAATGTTGAAAATATTTGACAAACAACGCCATGCTCTGACCATGTCTTTGGATAAAGCCAGAAAGGAGAGGTCTCCGTTGAAAACCTGCACACTCTTGAGGCCGGGCAAAAGACCTGATCCTCATCGGGAGCTCTGAAGACCCCGATCTGAAAAAACTATTTTTCCAAGTAACATGGTGAAAAGTCGAGGTTGAGGTCGTCGATGCCGGCGGTGCTTTAGACGCCAGTCAGGCCCTCGACGCCTCTTAAATCCTCATCTGCGCCGAAGTCTTCGCTGGCTTTGCCACATTTGCCAGCCATGCCGTATGCGCCTAACGCTCCTCCAAAATCGAACTTGACAAAGAAAAGGACAACTTCGACAACGTTGAAGCCTGTGGTTACAAAACCAGACAAAGTTTACGCTCCACTCCCGAAGGACTTTTTCCAAGTCCCTTCTATTTATGAGGAGGCGAAACATTCTGATAATGAGGAAGCACTGTTTGAGCTACAATACGGTACACCCAATGTACCAGATAGCTTCATCTTTGAAGAAAGCAGAATGTAGGATTTATAAGAAAACGTGCAAACAGCAAGTTGTTACCTCCCCAGAGCTTGAGTTCAGAAAGCCTGAACCAGGGGAACATGCTGACTCTTTCAGTTTATATCAAAATTGGTCAAGTATTTAGGTTGGAGCAGACATCATTACCCTACGTACAAGACAACCTTACAGACATTCTGGACAAGGGTCCTCAGACTGATCCCATTTTGCCCTTTCATGTGGCACTACATAAAAGGGTGGCTAGGAACTAGGAGTTTTCGGAGTTAATCCAGCAGTCGACAAAAATCTCACAAAGAAATACCACCCCTCCAGTAGCGACCCCGACTACATGTCGAAACACCACACTCCAGAGAGAGTCTGGTGGTGCAGGCAGCATTGGCTACTTCAAAACAGACAGCATACCCTACCATCCCTCCTGATAGGGACGACAAGCACGTAGATGGATGGGCGAGGAAGCTTTTCTCTTCAGTGAGCATGGCACTGAAGTCTGCCAACTCCACTTGTGCTCTCACAATGGTTTGTGTACTCTATGGGACTGTATCTCCATGGCAGCAGAGCACATTCACAAAGGGGATGAAAGGGACGGCTTCTTAGCTTTTTTTTTTGAAAATCACTTTTTATTAAGTTTTATATATGTAGCACGACATTACATAGCATGTGTAAGCATGAGTTAACAAAGAAAAACAGTCGTAGCACCCAGCCCCCCCGTCCCTCCCCCCACCCCCCTACAGTTCAAGATCCCATTAGTTGCTTGTTTGACAGACTTTCCTGAGACAGATGTATCGTTACAGAGTGCACTTGGCGCGCCGAAGTCCTGGGTCCAACTGGGAGAAGTTCACAATCAGGTCAGCGTGCAATGGTCCAATGCCCCTGGGGGAAGACCCCCGGCTCAGGCGCGGAGCGTTAAATTGGTCGGCCATATTTGTCAAAGAAGGGGAGCCAGATTTCCTCGATGTTGGACTTGGACTCATCGAATAAGTGTGTGAGAAACTCCATGTCGTATATGGCCCGCACCTTGGTCACCCATGTTTTTTCCTCCGGCATTTCCGGGCGTTTCCATTTTCGTGCGAGGCAGCATCTAGCCGCCACCAACATGATTTGGAGCATATGGTCCTGAGTGCCCTCCTGTCCCTCCCCAATGTCGATTCCAAACAGGAGGAGCCATGGGCAGGGAGACCGCTCAACCCCGTCCACCCCTTTGATCCAGGCAAGTACCCTTTCCCAATAGTTTTGGACCACTGGGCATCCCCACCACATGTGGATGTAGTCCCCCCCCCCCCCCCCGCTTCCCCCCTCTCGGTCTTACATTTCCAGCAGTGTGGGTCATATCCTGGTTTTATCCTGGCAATCCTCTGCGGGGGGTAATGCCATCGGTGTAGTATTTTGAGGGCTTGATGGCGATACTGGAGGGAGGCAGTGGATCGGTAGGCCCGCCTGCACATCTCCGCCCACCTCTCGTCATCAATCTCCTCCCCTAGGTCCCTACCCCATCGTGTGCGCGCCGGTGGAGGATCCCTGGGGACAGAGAACAGGAAGAGTTTGTAAAGGCGAGATATTATCCCCTTAGAGCCCCTCGCAGATAGGAGAAGCTTTTCGAACTCCGCGAGATCCCTCCTGAGGGTATCGCCCCAGGATGGCTCGGTGAGGACACCCTTGAGCTGGAGGTAGCGAAAGGGAGACAGGGTACCAATTCCCAGAGCCTCCTCGAGGTCACTCAAGGGGAGAAAAGAGCCCTTCACCCAAAGATGGCCGGTCCTGCTAAGGCCTCCCTCGAACCACGACTGATACGCCGCTGGTTCTGCTATTTTGGCCAGGAAGGGGGGGCCCAAATGCAGCTCAATGGGGGATGGCCACGTCGTGAGCCACCGGTAGTAACGTCCCTCTCCCCACAAGGACCACAATACTTTCAAGATTGGATGATTCAGGACGCTCCTGGGGATATTCTTCCTCGGGACCCAAAGCCATTCCTCTATTGTGACAGGGGCAAGGGGCCGGTTATCCATAGCAACCCATTGTTTTTTCGTATCTGGGGAGAAGTGATCAACCAAAACCCTCAACTGAGAAGCTCTGTGGTACGTTTCCAGGTCAGGATAACCCACTCCCCCATCTTCCTTAGCCCTAGTCAACACTTCGTAGGAGATCCTATGCTTTTTGCCCGACCAGAGGAAGTTGAGCAGGACTCGCTTTGTTTCTATAAAGAAGGTCTTGGGGATTATCACCGGGAGCATTTGGAAGAGAAATAAAAACTTTGGGAGGAGAACCATTTTTTTGAGGTTAAGGCGCGCCATCCAGGAGAGCCCCAATCCCGCCCACCTCTCTACATCTCTTCTGACTGCGGACCAGGGGGGTGGGGGGGGAGTTGGCTGAGTACAGTTCCTCAAGGTCACGCGTAATCTGTACTCCCAAATACCGGAATCCCTCTTCAGTCCATCTAAAGGGGAGCCCTTTCGCGAAGGCCATCTCCGGGTCTGACAGGTTCCCACCCATAAACGCCATTGACTTATCCAGATTGACTTTATAACCCGATAACTCTCCATAGCGCGTGAGGCCCTGTAATAACCGGGGGACTGATTGGGACGGTCTGGTGACATAGAGTAGGGCATCGTCCGTGAAGAGGGAGATTTTGCATTGCATGTCTCCCATCTGTACTCCTCTAATAGCTTCGTCATTGCGGACTGAGATTGCCCATGGTTCCATTACTAGTGCGTAGATTAGCGGGGACAGGGGACATCCCTGCCTTGTACCACGTTGGAGGGGCAACTCTTTCGATTCTGTCCCGTTTGCCAACACTCTAGCCGAGGGGGAGGAGTACAGCGCGGCCATCCACCCCAGCCACCTAGGACCCATCCCCAGAGATGCGAAAACCTCCCCCATGAAAGCCCAGCTAACCCTGTCGAAGGCTTTCTCCGCATCGAGAGCCAGTAGGAGAGCCCCGTCGTCCCGGGCCCCCACTGTGGCAAGTATATGGAGTGTCTTCCGTACGTTATCGGAGCCCTGCCTGTTGAGGACGAATCCCGCTTGGTCAGGGTGTATTAGGCGTGGAAGGCAGATCTCAAGTCTGGAGGCCAAGATTCTGGTAAAAATCTTGGCATCTAGGTTAAGGAGTGAGATGGGTCTATAGGACCCACATACTGTCTGGTCTTTACCGGACTTGGGTATGACGGTGATGAGGGCTTGCAGAAACGTCGGGGGAATTGAGTCTCGGCTCCTAATCTGATTGAACAGTTTGGTGAAGGGCTTCACCAAGATCGATTGGGTCTGTTTATAGAAATTAGCCGTCCCCACCCGGTGCCTTTCCTGCCTTCAGTCTCTTAATGGCGTTCTCCACCTCTTCCTCTGAAATCTCCCCCTCAAGGGCCCCCATATCTTCGTCGGATAGTTTGGGGAGGGGGTGCTCAGCCATGTAGGCTGAGATATCTTCCAGTGAATAGCCTGCTTGCCTAGAATAAAGTTTGCTGTAATAGTCGGCGAAGCAGTCCGCTATTTCCTCCTGGCCCCTGTGAATCCTGCCTTCCTCATCGCTAAGCTGGGTAACCCCCCTTTCCACTCTGCAGCCCCGGAATCTTTGTGCCAAGAGTCCCCACCCTATCTCCCCGTTCATAGTATCTTTGCTTGGTGTACCGCATTTTCTTAACAACCTCCCCTATAAGAACCGTGTGTAGCTCTTGTCTTTGCCCTGCATTTCCTCTAGGAGTGCCTCTGTCTATTCCGGGAACACCTAGTCTGGTCCGCAAGACCCCCAACTCCACCCGGAGTTTGCCCTCAATCAGGCCCCTCTCCCATTTACGCCTCGAGCCCTCTGCTATGAGGAGACCCCTAAAAGTGGCTTTTCCGGCTTCCCATACTGTGGACATGTGGGTTTAACCGTTATCATTTGTTTCAAAATAGGCCGACATTTCTTGTTACATAAAATCCCGGAATACGGGGTCCCTAAGGAGCGTGTTGTTGCACCGCCAGCGGGAGGATCTTGGGGCGACAGGCAGTGACCAGTCAGCCACAAGCAATTCATGGTCCGACCACGTTATGGCCTCCACCCTTGGCTGTTGAACCACCCCGTTCCCCTCCTCCGAGATTAGCATGAGGTCAATTCTAGTGTAGGTACAGTGTGGGGGAGAGAAAAAAGTGTAACCTCCCTGGCCCGGATGTGCCCTGCGCCAGACGTCCACCCAATAATGGTCCCTCAAGAGGGCCTGCAGGGCCAGATTGTCTTTAGAAATCCCCTTGGGCCCCCCTCCCTTGGCAGACCACTAGTCCAGACGGGGATCAGCTACCAGGTTGAAGTCCCCGCCCAGTATCATGGCCCCTTCTGCCCATTCATCCATGAGATTAAAGATCCGAGTGAGGAACTGCACTTGCCCTGAATTGGGCGCGTATAAGGTGGCCAGGGTGACGGTCTGTCCCTCGCAGAACCCCTTGACACCTAAGAATCGGCCCCCAAAACCTCTTAGTTTCTACCCCCGTGAGATGGAACATCCTCCCCAGGAGAATACCTACCCCCTCCTTCTTGGAGTTCGCATGTGAGGCCCAGTAATTGGAACCAATGTCCTTCCCCTTAATTCTGGATTCTCTTCCCCGTTTGTAGTGTGTTTCCTGTAGAAAGAGGACTGTTAAATGTTGTTTGCGGAACATATTGCTCGTAAGGGACCTCTTGTTTTGGGAGTTAAGACCCTTGCCGTTCAGCGTGCCTATCCTTCCTTCAATCATTATCGTCTTTTAGGTTGTGCACCTTGAACCCCTCGTAACATCTGCATTTCAGAGCCAGCCGCCAAGCAAGTGTCTGTGATTTGAACTGGTTTCCCCCCCTTCCTCCCCATCTCTTCCGCTAATCCTACCCCCCCCCCCCCCGCCCTCCCAAGCCTCCCCTTCTGCCCCCTCCCCCCTTCCCTCGTAATGTAGGGCGTTCGTCCACGTCCCCCAACAAGTGTCGGGGTTGGTCAACGAACCACCAAGGACTCTAACCCCAGCCCCGGGATTTTTTTCGTGTTGGGGAATCTCAAGTCTTGGAATCAATATAGGTCTACCCCACCAAATCCTCGGCGCAAGTGGCCGAGGTAGAATTCTGGAACCGTGAACCCCCGCTTCAGCCTGTAAACTCCAAACTCAGACTTTCTACGTAGGTCACCACAACAAAACAGTTAACATTTAATAAAGTTCTGCCCGCCCTCCAAACCAGCGGGCCGCATGTCGCGCCAACTCTGCGCCCTGACGTGGCCCCCCCGGGCCCCAGGACCCCTTACTGTCAGATCCTGGGACTGATGCTCATCATAGGATTTCCTCGATCACCGGAAGGGCGGTGCTGTTATGGCTTCGGGTGATCCTCGGAGGTCGTTGACGGGTGCCTGGTTTTCCAAAACTTCCGGGCCCCTTTGACTTTAGATTTCCCGCTAAGCTGTCCCAGTTTGTCAGGACCCCTTGAAGGGTCCCGGGCTCTTCCATCTTGGCCGCTTGAGTGTCCTGCCCGGTCGCCGACCATGTCGTCCGTGGCCCTTTGAATGTCTTCCTCAGACACTAGGCGATGTTTCTCCCCCAGCCATTCAAATTCCAAACAGAAGGGGTGGCCCCAGCGGTATCGGACCCCCCTTCCCTGAAGCCATCTTGTGAGGTTTCCACATTTCCTTCTCAATGACAGGGTGAGAGCCGACAGGTCCTGAAAGATGGACACCCTGGAGTCACCGTATTGAACATTGCCAAGGTTCCTCGCTTTCTCCAGAATTTTAGCTTTGTCCTTGTAATAGTGTAGCCGGGCCAGGACCGAACGCGGGCCTCTGCCCCCTCCTCCTGCCCGATGGACCCTATCAAACTGAATGGCACCTTCGGCGTCCGCCCCCAAGACAATCCTTACGATGTCATGTACTTTGCCCTCAAGGCCTTGTATGGTTTCTCCCTCGGCCTCCACTAAGCCAAAAATACGCAGGTTATTCCTTCTCTCCCTGTTCTCCATATCGTCCACCTTGAGCCGGAGTTCCTCTTCGCGTCTTTCCATGTCCCGGAATCTGATTTCCATTTGGGTCTCAAGGAGAGTAGTGGAGAGCTGATTGTTTTCGACTCCCTCCATTCGATCTTCCAAGGTGGTGACTTTAGTCATAAGGTCCGCCAGTTTGGCTCCCATGTCCGTCCTTATCCCACAGATTTCCTCCAGAATCGTCTGAATATTATTCTGGATAGCACCCAGGTCTGGGGCTGGGGTGGAGGGGCCCCCGGTCGCCATGACGTTCTCGTTAGCCACAAATTGGTATTTCGACAGGTTTTCTTTCCAACTCATGGGGGGCTTGTTTTGGCCACCCGCTATTGGCGAGGGGGGGGGGCAGCGTGCTTTCCACGGTCGTCTCAGTGCGTGTCTGGCCCATCCGGACCCGTCTGTTCCCCCTGTGGTGGTGGCTCTGGATCACAGGTTGCCCTGGATGCCCCCCTCTGGTGACCGTGGGGGAGGGGTGCGCATTGGGGGGGGGTGCGCTCCCACGTCGGCCCCCCGGTTCCCAGACCCCACGGGCCTCCTGGTGGCCTGTAGGTCCGCTCAGTATGGAGAGGGGGCGGGCGTCCAATTTCCAGGGCCCCGACACTGCTCTTTTTTATTCAGCTCCGGGGTCCCGGGATCACTCTGGGTCGCGGCCCGCGTCAGCCCCCCGGCGGCGTTGCAGTTCCGTGGGCCGTAGGCCGTTGGCCCTCTCTGATTCAGGCCTCTCCTGCGTTGGGCCGCGTCAGTCGCGCTCTGCCAGAACTGTGCCCAGTATCTAGGGCCGGGGCGGAAAGCCCCGATGCACTGCGGGTGTACGGCCTCGGGTTCTTCCTCAGTGCGGCGCCGCCTCTTCCTCGCCTGTGGCTTCCTCACTCCAATCGAGGCCGCGTATATGTGGGAGTTGAGGCCTCCTCCAGTGCGCCGAGCCGCGGGGGAGGAGCCGCGGGAACTTTCAGGCCCGTAGAACTCGGCTCAGGGGTGTCGGATTGGCACTGGAGTTGGGTGTAGCGGGGGGCCACAGGTTCCCACAGTGTATGGTGGGGGTCTCGCGGGTCATGGGACCCCCGTTCCGTGCTAGCACCGTCGTTCTCCCGGGGCTGGGTACGGAGCTCGAAGCTCAGGCGTCCATCTTGCCTGCGCCCCCTGGTGGCCTTCCGCTTCTTAGCTTTTAAGGACGGCAAAGAAGCCATGTGTGAGTCCCTTCAATCCGGATTGGATTCTGCAGGTAGCATCAGCAGATCCATGGCTACAAGCACTGTCATGCGCAAATGTGTGTTTTTGTAGAAATCTGGTTTTGCACCGGATGTGCAATCTAGGCTTCTCAACATGCCTTTTGATGGGTCTCATCTTTTTGGCAACAAGGCTGACGAGAGCCTTGAGAAGTTGCAGACCTCAAAGGCAGCATCAAAATCTTTAGGCACTGCTATTGGGCAACCTCAGCCTTTTCATCATAGCGGGCAACCTTGGAGGGGTAGATCATTTTGTTACTACTCCTCAGTTGGAAGGGCGAGAGGAATGGCCAGTCAAAGAGGCCAAAGATTTCCTCGTGGTGGACGAGGTAGAAGTGCCAAGCCAGCTCAAGCAGCAGCCTCCTTACCATCGGCCTCTGCAGCAGCCGCCACAAAACCACTCTGAGGTCTTGAGCCACAGTTCACCAGTGGGGGGCAGACTGTCTCAGCATCTGCAAGAATGGCGAGACATTACTTCGGATGCTTGGGCTTTGGAAACCATAGCTCACGGTTATTGCCTTCCTTTTATAAGAAGACCTCAGAGCAATCCATCAAAGTGTTTAGTAGGTCCTGATGAAATGAGTTGTGATCAAGCAGCAGGTAAGAGAATAGCTTGGAACAGAGGAAAGAAGTGGATTACATATCTTGATAGCTGGGATATATCTTTTGTAACATGTGCAGAAGCCTCACCCAAATTCACATTGAATCGAGGGAACTCGAGATCAATGATTGATTTTTTTATAGTATCAGACACCTTGATGCACGTAGTTGACACCGTTCTAATACATCCGATAACGAGTGACCATGCCCCAATTGGAAATCCCCTTTGTCATAAAGTTAACCCATTACTTCCATTGATTGAAATTGATCGGCTTTGCATTTCGATAAGATGGAATCCGTTCCTATGCCAAATAACAGAGGTAATGAGGAATGACCTAAATAAATTCTTAAATAGCTTCAACATATGAAAATAAGATAAATGAGATTGGTGCCTATGGAATAAAATCCATTCGAGAACAATGGATACATAAACCAACCCCTCCTGTCCTACAATTTGATCCCGAAATACAACTGCTAAAAGGCAATAAAAATAAAGAACTTCGTATCATCAAAAAGCATACCAGGGACCCTAAGCATTATGTCCATTTAAGAAAATGCATTCTTCAGAGATATAAAAACAAATTGGTCTTTCTGCGCATCACTAAAGAGAACAATCTTAATTGCGAGCTCATAAGAAAGATCTGCAAACTGAAGCAAAGTCAGTATGGTCCGTAATACGTAACACTCAAGATATTAAGTCAACAAATGGCAACAATATATCTGCACAAACTTGGACCAAATATATCTGAAAAATGTGCTCTTCCCACTCGCTTTGAACATTTGGGATTGTGTTCCAACTTAACTTCGAAGTGAGAATGCTTTTCCTGGACCGAATGTGACATCTCCTGGGCTATAAAGAAGCTCTCCCACTCCAAGGCACCGGGACCCCTCCGTGTGTATATAAGGCGGACTCCGCCTTATGGGCTTGCATTCTTAAGATTAAATTTGACTTAATATTAAGGATAGGGAACACGCCCGAGCAATGGGGGACATCAATAATTGTCCCTATATTTAAAAAAGGTAATCACAGTGATCCGCAGAATTAACGGCCAATATCATTAATTGATACCAGTGCCAAAATATTTACGACTTAAGTGTTGCATGAACTTGACAATTTCATATCACAGAAGAATATCCTGTCCAAAGCACAGATGGGTTTTAGAAAAAATATGGGGACCTCGCTGAATGCAACTTTCATGTTGCATATTCTGGCAAATACAAAAACATGGGGCGACCCCTGTATACATTGCGAGCATCGATATGACTGCAGCGTTTGAGAACATGGTGAGGGGGTTGCTTTTGAGAAAAATGGGATTCCGGCCGGATTAATATTCTGGATCATGAGATACTCCTACACAGCATACAGGGTTAGAATTAATAAAGAGCGAGCAACAACTGAGTCCATCAAAACAACAATTGGACTAAAGCAGGGTTGTAACCTTGCAGCAACTCTTTTTAATTTGTACTTGTGTGATGTAGAGAGCATTTGGAGTGAGATGGGTATCTATCCTGTAAGAATGGGAGGTCTCAGAATACACTGGCTTTCCTTCGCCGACGATTTAATCATCATGGACTCTACGCCTGCGGGGTTGCAAGCTAAGTTGTATGCCTTTGAGAAATATGCCCATGAGATCAAACTCTCTCCCAACATGGCGAAATCAAGTATATTGGTTCTCCATGCAGGAAAGAAGTTGAAGTCATTCAATTGGAAATTGGGTGATCTGGTGGTGCAGCATTTGTCAGAGATATGTTACCTAGGGTACCAGCTTAGGTTAGCCTGTGGAAAGAAAGATTGGCCCTAAAAGCATGTCCTTTGGCAAGCAAAATGAAAATTATCTTTGCGAAATACTGCAGTTTCTCATTGATCCCGTTGCGGGATCGTCTTATAATGAAAGTACAGGCAGTATTAATTTACATTTTGGATATGTCTGTTTGACTTAACTTTATTCCTTGATACGTTACAGGGTCGTTTACTTAAAGGGTCTCTGCATTTAGCATTATCTATACCTAATTGCGTGATTCGGCATGAGTTGGGGAATATTTCACTCTCATGTAGGGTCCTATGGCGCTCTTTATGTAATTACGCAAAAATGTTGAATCCTCCAAGTAACAGCTTATATGGGTAGATGCAAGCATTGATAAAGGCTCAAACGGTCCCCTCGGTTAATCAGTATCAAATATGTATGCAAAATGTATTAGAGGGTTTATCGGTCTCACAAGATGATCTTTACATCAGACCTGCGTATGATAAAAAAAAAGTTTGAGAAAGATTGGATCGACACTCTTGAACAAATGAAACAATATGCATCATTTACGGAACACGCTAGATTTACCCATAAGAGACTGCCGTACTGCAAGTATATTTGTATCTTCCCATTCATGACCACAAGAGCATATTATATGCCCTTCAAATTCAATCAGTTCCATACTAAGGAGCCATGTAGAAACTGGGCTAATATGTCACCTAACGTGCAATGTATGAAGTGCAGATTTCCAGATTGTAATGAACCTTTGGAGACGCTAAGATATTTTGTCTTGGAATGTCCTCATTTTAAATCTCTGCGCTCTTAACAAAATTTGTGAATCCAGATTTTGTAAATTCTACTGTGTTCATGTGGGAAAGGTTGATGAATTGCAATTACAACCATATAATTTCTGCACTAGGTCATCTCTTAAGGATTGTTGAAAAGGAGGTGGCATTGAATGCCTAAATGCAATGTAATCAGAAAATGATGAATGTGTCATTTTAATGGTTTTAGACATGTTTATGGTTTTAGAAATCAAATCAATTGTTTTAGTGTTGTAAATATGAAATTGATTCAATAATTAATGTAAAATGTTTTGTAAAGGTTTTATTAACCAAACACAAATAAAAAGTTTCAAAAAAGATGCTGAGTCCTAGCGCCCTTCATCTCAAAGGTAATTAATGGCTCATTCATAACCAACACTTTCCCAAGCAACCCAAGAGTCCTAGGTTCTACCTCTGCTAAAGAAACAGACCCTAGACCGTTCCATCCCCACAAACTATAGGCCCATCACAACGGTACCCTTTCTCCTTAAAATAATGCACAGAGTAGCATACTTACAAATTCAGAATTACCTTCAAGCCAACCGCCTACTTGTCTCTCGCCAATCTGGATTTAGGCCTCAACAAAGCACAAACGGCATTAATCGACCTAAAAACACAAATTGATGAGCTCAAGGACACAGGTAAAACGGCCATGCTGCTCCTCCTTGACCTGTCAGCAGCCTTTGACCTGGTGGACCATGCAGTTCTGTGCAAACATCCAGCGTCTGCAGCCCACTTCTCGAGAGATGCAATAGCCTGAGTCCAGTCCTTCTTGGATAATAGAACGATGAGTTTTCTCCCCTCTGCATCAGCTGACCCGATCCAGACTACATGCAGCGTTCCACAAGTCTCATGCGTCTCGCCAACCATGTATAACATATTCACCAAGCTCCTATTTGATAAATTGGATAGACTGGGTGTCACCTACACAAATTATGCGGATGACACCCAGATCCTCATTCCCGTTTCGGGCAATTTTGACAAGGATATGGCCTTGGTAAATATACCTCCTCATTCAGTCGTGGATGGCATCCTATGGCTTGTTCTGGAGATCAGGTGGATACTTGCCACACTTCTGTGACGGCCATTGCGGCTTACGAGAATTCCCCCGAGCATGTGTTTTCAGCAGCCAACCTGGTGGTTAAAGCCCACCTTAAAGGGTTGTCTAGGCTTTTCCCTCCGCTGCATAGGCTGCAACCTGTCTGGGACCTAAATGTGGTTCTGGCAGCTCTACAGCACAAGTCTTTCGAGCCGATGGGCTCTGTGGACATCCGCTTGGTAACACTAAAGACGGCTTTACTGGTAGCTCTCATCTCTGCGTGCAGGGTTAGTGAGTTGCAGGCGTTGTCTTCGTGCAAGCCCTTCACATTTTACGACGCCAAGGTCGTCTTGCGCACTCACCCAAACTTCTTGCCCAAGGTGATCTCTCCATTTCATATGAATCCAGAGATCTGCCTGCTAGTGTTCTTCCCGAACCCACAGTCCAAGGCATAGAGGGCCCTACATTCCTTGGACCTCAAGAGGGTCCTCAAGTTTTACCTCTCGTACAAAATCCTTCAGCAAGTCAACAGCATTGTTCATGACATTTGGGGGCTTCTCCCACAACTCCCAGGTTTCCAAGGCTTCCGTTGCCCGTTGGATGGTTCAGGCCATTTCTGAGGCGTACACGGCCATGGGCAAACCTGTCCCTGATAGGGTTCACGCCCATGCGGTGAGAGCGAAGCCCACGGCCTTTGCGTTCCAGGTACCTGCTTCTTGGATTATCATTAGCAAGACGATTACTTGGGCCACTCAATCTACCTTTTCAAAGCACTCTTCCCTGGACACCAGCTGAAGAACCTTTTTACTTTGTCCTAGATCTGAGGCAGGTTGTCATAGCTCCAACCTATGGTCTTGTTCGGTGGTAAAGTTACTCACCTTAGTGACTAGCGTACTCCGTCCATAGTCCCCTTTCCTTCATACGTCCCACTTGCCTTCCCCCAGTATTATGCCAAAGGCTAATGTGTGATAAGCATATCCAGGTATCTAAGCATCCAATGTATTCAAAGGGGACTGAGGTGAGGCACCAGAGAGCGGGGCCTCAGTGGGGCGGTCCCATGCCAGAGGCCACGCCCCCACATGCTCTACTAAATGTAAAGGGGAAGCTCAATTTTTTGCTGCCAAAGGTTCTGGTACCATCCCCATGTTGGCGGACACCCACAACGATGGAGGAAAGGGGACTAGGGACTATGTACTCTAGTCACTACGGTGAGTAACTTTAATTTTTCCCTTTGCTCCCCAATCGCTACTGCCCTTCCCACTTTGGTTTCTCCCCACCCTTTGTGTGCATGTTGTCAGTTGCATGGGATGCAGGGAAGATGTGGCTCTCGGAGTATGGCTGGAACGTGGCGCTGTGGCTGGGTATGGTGGGTGGGGAATGGAGGGATGGGGGGGGCTGCAGGGGAGAGGGCCAGGTTGAAGATGTACCTGTCCATTGTGGCTTTAAGTGTTATTTCTATGTGGAGTTCAGGGTGATTGCAGCTAGGGCTCTGCCTCCAGAGGAGCAGGTGGATTTCAGGAATGTATATGTGGGGCCTGGGTGGATAGTGATGAAATGTTCACGTGGGAAAGGAGGAGAGTGTGCCTACCTGTCAGGAGTCATGAGTAGAATGAAAGGTGGAGCTATATTTTGGGATATGGTTAGTGTTTTGAATGTTGAAATGTCTGTGGTTCATTTGTGTGGATGTGGTGTGAAGGCATGCACATCGGGCCAGTGATTGCGCAAAGGGATATGTTTTCGAGGAGCAGGTGGAGCGATATGGGAGTTTGGTTGGAGTCAAAAGCAAATCAAAAATCTAAGCCTTCAGATGTGTAACAATTTTGAATACTGCATGAGATTATCAACACTATTCCTGCCAGATGGTTTTGATGTTGTGCCTCCTCTGAACATTGCTAAGGCTACACGATCATTATTGTGAATACCTTGGAAAGTCATTGTCTGCTAGATAAAAGTGCAAGTTCTGTTTGATTACTCTTGTTCCAAATGGTCTCCTGGTTGTTCTTCTAATCATGTTTGAAGTATTTATTGATCTGCAAAAGTCTGTGATGTGCTTAATTTTGCCCAGTGTATTTTGGGAAATGAATGCTTCAATGCAAAGTCAGATTTTTGTTTAAATGCCTCCTAAACGATCTATACAAAAGGTATTCTGTATTTTTAGTGATACTATACTTTATCTGAACGTGATTCACGGTTTGTGGGAAATATTTTGTTTTTTGGAAGGGTCTGCAGGGTTTGGTGTAAGATGTTCAGCCAGGCCTGTGTATTACTCATTACACTCTGCATTATATGGTATGAAAAGAGTTGGGGAGAAGGAGACCTGAAAGCATTGCCTGACCTGCAGCACAGATCCCCCAGCATATGTACAGTGTCAGTCAAGAGCACTCTGCAGAATACACGGTCTCTAAGTAATTAAATGAATTTACAGTGTGGATGTATTGGAGGTTAAAGCTTTTTTGTTGTTGGCACTTTCCGTCCATAGTTTCTATAGACCCCCATTCGTTTTGCTGTTTTTCAACCTGTTCTGGATTTTTGAAGGGAAGTGGAGCCTTCAGCTTCACTTTCCTTGCCTTTTGTTCACTGTTACGAGGAACTGATGAGTCCTTGAAACTATTAGTACTGGGAAACTGTTTTCCTTTTTGAATTTGTGTACTTTTAACAATGTACACATCACGTTACAGTGCAGTTCAATTGGAGATATTTCTGATTCATCCTATCTTTTTACACTTGGGATTTTTGGCTACTTTTATATGTGCCTAAAGACAAGGTGGTGGCAGCAAATACATTTTAACAATGTTTTCATTGTTAGTGTGCACACTTGTGTTCTTCACGTATGGCTACTAAATGTTGTTAATGCCCTAAAATGGCTGTGCCAAAAGATTTTCACTTGCTTCTTTGACCATATTGTTTGGTCTTCTTCCTGCCTTACCAGGTCAGCAAATTCCTTATAAGGTCCTGCACTTGCCCGGCAAAGCTGCTGCTTTTGCATTCTGGTGATGCCTTTGTGTGTGGCCCAGGAAGGGGGTGAGGCTGTCTAGTCCCACTCCACATCCGTAGTGCCAGAAAATGTAGGTGTAGGGCTAATGTGAAACCAGTAGTCCTCCCTGATTCGGCAACTACTGGCTGTTTGAATGGTGCAGATCCTTCCCGTTGATGGGCTTGGACTTGCTGTCAGCTTGGATTTTGGATAAGACCTGGACCCCTCTGCAGCCATTTCTTCAGATCATCGTTGAAGCCAAGAATCCCTCGAAGCACAGCCTGCTGAAGATTCGAAGACTTAGCCACTCTTGGAACCCGTTCTGCATCCTGTCCTAGGTCTGGCCTGGTGAAGCCGTGTGACACTACCTGATCTCCGAAGACCCTGAGTGGTGCTTCGGCCCTTGGACTAGTGGGACCAACTAGTCTCGACGCCTTCTGGAAGATCCTGCCCTTCTGAGCCTTTGGAAGTGCCCCTGGACGGCCCGGTGGACTGACCAACTGTTGTGGACGACCTCACCAGAAGCATCGCCATTCCGCATTCAAGCATGGAATTGCGGTGGTCGCTAGATCGTGCCACAATTCCCCTTCTTTCTGAATTTCAGCGTCCCATCATCAAGACATCATGTCCTGGCGCAGCGACGGAAGGACCCCTGTCATTGCCTGTGTACAGAGACCTTCGCTGGAACTTGCCTTTCTGAAACCTGAGGTCTGAATTGGTGTTTGTTGCATTTCTTCATCGCCAGCGGTTACATCTTGCACTTGCACCCGACCGGAAGAATCCTCGAACCCGCAACTCCTGGGCATCCCTCCAGAATCGATGGCGGAAGATAGAGTACCCAGACAATCCACAATGACATCTAGAAAAATCAGTCATCGGGGGTAAGTAAACGCAATGCATCTGTGTCGCCCCCTGTCCTCCATTGGATAATATTGGGAATAAGTCCCTTTGTCTCCTTCATTGCATTCCACTCACCTTTTGGTCATCTAACATGGGTAGAGTAGCCTGAAATGTAAGAACAAGTTTACTTCCCTTAGTAAAATGATTGAACTACCGCCAACACAAGTGAATTGCAATTTTCTTGAAGAGATTCCTCCATTCAGGGGAGAAACAGTGTGGCTCTTGTGACTTTTGGGCACAAGGCTGCATTCTTTTTAGGATTTAGACTGCTTAAGTTAGGGGATTAACTTGTGACTTGGTTCCATCATTTACTGCCTCATTATGAGTGGTCAGAAATATAAGGCAGACCACTTTGTAAAAGGTTTTCAACATTTGCCATTTTAATAAATAAAAAAAGTGTGGATAAACGCCTCTCTATCACTACCCTAACACGGATTTCCAAACCTAAAATAAGCTAACTGAATCACTCTAACAAAGGCAATCTCTCCCTCACACATTCACTAAAGCGATAAGGAAATGCATGGCAATTCAATTAATCAAAATATAGTATAACAATTGGGATCGTAATAAGACTACAATCCCTGCTTATAATCTATGGGTATTCCCCTTCCCCAGCTTCAAGCCGGATTCTGCTCCACAGTTCAAAAAGAAATGAGGAAATCCTAGTTTGTAACAGTTCCAACACAGTTCTTTGTAATGTCAACTTGACAACAGAAAGTAGCACCACTGGAATGATATACCAAAGAAAATAAAAGGTTTTTTCTCTTCTTGGAACAGCAAGAATGATCCTCAGAATTATCTTCTCCACACAAGCAAAAATGATCGTCTTTGTCAGTATGATTTGCCACAACACTGTTTCGGAAGAGCTTGAAAATAAAGGTCTGACACTTCAAAGAGATACCAAAATCGAATGTTGTTTCTCTTCTTTCAATGAGAATAAGCCATAGAATTCTCTTCTTCACATGAGCAACAATAATTGCCTTTGTCAGGATAACTTGTCACAACAGAATACTTCTGAAGAAATGTAACTCCTCTACAGCGGATTTATGCAGTTCTTAGTTTTGCACCACAAACATACATTCTTTGTTTGGAACACTTTACAGCACTTCATCAACTGCCACCTGGTCTACTTCCATGCCAGGCCTACTTCTTGAAAGCTTTTCCTGGTGCACCTTCAACCGCACCACTCTTTGGAGCTTCCTTTGCTCCTGAGATTCTCTGGTGCATGCCAGCCACCACATACCTCGAAATGGAAGACTTCCCTCTCTGCTTTTGCTTCCTGCTGCGCAGCCTCTGCACAACTGGCCTTCAACGGGCAATCTTTCCTTTTGCACGCTTCCTGCTGCACGACTTCTGTAATTGGGACAACTGGATGCATAGACCCTTTCCGGATCAGACACTGTCTTTGGATTCATAGTGGTCCCGACGTCTTCTCTCTCTCCTCCAGTCCCATCCTCGGCTGCATAAACGGTCTGCACTGCTGTTGCAGCTTACTCCAACAGCAGCTTCTTCCTTCTCCTTCTAATGCCTGAACCTGGTTGGGCTTTTTAAACCTCCCATTTCCCCTCAGTAGTGGGTCCTTTACATTAATGAATTGACCACTCCTGCAGTATTGTTCCTCTGTAGCCCCCTTCCCAGTACTTGGGGAATTATGGGACTTGAAGTCCCTATTAGCAAAGTTAGTTTTTCTGTTTCCTTTTTCATTCTTAATTGGATTTCTGTTCCCCATAACACTTTCTAAATAAGTGTCATTAGAGTCAGTCATTAGACTTGATTGAAGAGAGGAAAAAGGTTCTTTGGAACGTAGTCCGTTATTCATAAACGTCCTTTCACTACGCTTTTGGGAGTTAGAGGAGCTTTTACCTGTATGAGTTTCCTGGGTTTGAAAAAGGTTTTTATTTCCCTCTATGCCAAAGGGTTTCGGATTTGTTTTACCCGCATTAAGACATTCAACTGGTGGAATCGACTAATTATTATGAAGGCAAGCCATTATATACTTTGGCATTTGTGAGTTGTCCTCCCTAGAGGAATGCAAATACTGCATCTCACCCCACAGATTCCTCTCATTCCCCTGAGCCCGTTCTCCTGCCACGTGATCCTCCCACAGAATACCACCCCCATGATCAGGATCAGGATGTGTCTGCCCTTCCCTGGCCACCTGGGAGTAGACTTTAGGCAGGATTTTAGTGAAGAATCCATAGGATTCATCACACTTTACACTACTTAACCTGCTTAATGAATAAGTGACTTTTAATGCATTTGAGCCTATGATGAATGGCTATATGTATATATTTGCATTATGGAACAATAGTACCTTTGTCATAAAGCCTATAATAAATAACAGCTTTATATATTTACTGTCTAAATTGAATTATTGTGTGCCATACTGCGTGGTCTCTGAGGATCTCCAATGCTACCTTGATAGGGTTTTGGCTAAGCTCTCAGTTTTGGCTAACCTTTTCACTTGAACTAGGGTGGCCTCCTATAATCTACCATTAGGACTGATTGTAGAAATCCATTTTAACAGAGGTATAAGATGCAAGATTAAAAAGAACTGTGCACTGATTTCCAAGATTCGTACAATCTACCCTGTGAACCGAATTCCTGTTAGGTCAAAGTATTTTGATGAAATGTATAGTATCTATGGAAGAGGAGTAAACGCAAGGTATGTGATGATTACATCCCTATCTGGCTGAATCCAGGTATTTTGCTGAATGGGAGGCCGATATTGTGGTTGAATTGGCTCCTGAGTGGTGTACTATGGCTGAGTGATCTGATTGAAGATGACAAATGGATCAGCTATAGAAGACTTGCACAAATTAAAGATCTCGGAGACTGTACAATGGGTAAATACAGAAAATTGAGAGGTTTGCTGCGGAACCAAGGAACTGTTAATGGCGGTGGTTGGCAGTTATGGCTACCTGAATATAAGACATAAGGTGGTATGGCGTCCAAGGTATATAGAAATATGGGACAACAGTACACGCCAGCAGAGGGATTGTTAACTAAGTGGTCTGAGATCCTTGGCTCGTATATGACTGTGGAGAGGTGGAGGTTCTTTGTAAAAATGTGACTCTGACTTCCATTAATCTTGGAGAACAATGCCGCCAAATCAAAATTCTTAAGAGTGTTCTGGACTCCCCAAAGACTTTATGTGAGAGGGATGATTGACTCCGAGGCTTGTTGGAGGTGTAAGCATGATGTCGGCTCCTTTGAGCACTTGATCTGGGACTGTTATGAACTGAGGACATTTTGGAGGAGTGTCACTGGGAAGATTAATGAGGTTCTATTGCTGCAAGAGGATTTTGATTACAACACGATCATCTTGGGTGAGGATGATAAAGTGGAAGAACTCGCGTATCCACATAAATGCTGGTTTTTTAGGGCTGCAAATTCAGCGAAGAAATTCGTTTTGAAAAAATGGAAATGTGAAGAGAGGCCGTCCTGTTCAGAATGGGTGGAGGACTTGAGGCAGGTTGCCAGGATTGAGAAGGTTATCCTTCACAGAAACAAAAAAATGAAATTGTTTGATGAAATGTGGGGTGGGTTTTTGGAAGGCATGTGATAAGAAGTAGGTCTGTTATGCATTTTTAATTCTGTGAAGGTTGGGGATGGTTAGGGGGGTGTGGATTCTCTGTGATGAATTCTACAATTACAATGCTGATAAGTTTGATGTTTGTATGTTTTCTGTAAACTTCAATAAAAAATTAATTTAAAAAAATGTATCGTATCTGTGAATATCATGGGCAAATGATAGCCACCCATGTAAAACAGCTGATAACCAATAATGATAAAAACTGAAAATCTAGAATCCAAGGTAGGTCAGTGAGCTGACACGCCTGTTACAAACATCTGTGTGTATTGCCTGTATATTGATCGTGTTTAAATCCCATCTGAGCACCTTCGCCTCTCAGTCTTAAACATTGGTCAATGATTTCCATAATACCATGTCATTTTAGTGTACCTGGTGTCATCGCATAGTGTTCTTATGGCATACCAGAAGGTTTTGAATTCTGATACGTAAAGTAGTATTCATTCTTCTACCAATGCAATCGCATTCACATCTGCTGAGTGGCAACCATGGCAACAGTTGGAGGATTCATGAAGCAGATACATGTCCACTGGGGCACGGAAACAGTCACCTACTCAACATTTATACACTCATCTGTTATCGCCCTTGTCTATGCAAATTTTTAACTCTGGACACTTCTTGGCAGATTTTTCTTTTGAAAAATGTTTACCTTGCGTCCGAGGGGCCCTACTGCTAGACGTTTGGGATTTTCTTTGATTGTGATGGCGAGAGATGATTTTCACCCTCACTTCCTTGCTGCATTCCTTTTTGTTCCGGGACATTGTGTCGCCTTCCTTTTGGCTTACTAGTCCTGGGAGACCTCTCGCGGTACACTGGCATCTGTTTGTTTCATGGTAGCACCCCTCATAAGTGAAGTGCTACCAGTGCTCTGTTCCCATGTCATTTTAGATGCCTTGTGTAGCTCATGTGCCTACCATTGCAGGAGATGCCACAACTACTTTGGTGACATGTAGATTTCACATACAGCAAAACCTATCTCGCATGGAGTGCTATGAGGACACTTGATATGCTGACAAGAAACACAGGATTCAGTGACTTCTCCCCAGGGGGGAGCCTTTCCCTGTGAGGCTACGCAGATGAGCCTGATGCGCCATACCCTCCTAGGGTGTAGAGGCAACCAAGACCTCACCAGGAGAGACTGAACCCCTCCCCCTTTGGCGACAAGGACTCCCGTTCTGACGTTTAACTCCCTAACCAACCCACTTATAGCCCATCGCTAGTAAAACCTGCTAGAAGAAAACATGAACAACCCGATATTTGTTGTCATATAGAACCTTTGAGAAAACCTGAAAGAATACTTGTGGTACTGAGATGAAGGCAACTACTGGAGCAAAACAGTACCAGCAGAACAAAGAAGGGCATTGACGTGGAAGTGCCACGTCTGTAAATCTGATAGGAGACCTGGGAGAGAGAGAAGCCTGGGCGTTCCAAATCAGCTGTGGGAGCGAAGCTGAAGGAAACGGGGATGCATGGCTTCCAAAGTTGGCAGGATGCTGGTGTGCAAATCCTAGCTTGTTTGTTTTATTTTATTTATATAGCGCTCCAGACCCGGGAGTAAAAGGGTGCTTAAGGATAGGTTACAAGGCACAGTAAATAAAAATTGCAATGATACATTTGTAAAGTTACAGTATATACAGTCAGAGGTAATTGGAACATACAGTTGCGCCATTTATACATCTACAATATATACAATTTGTAGTGGGCTAAATCAAACCAAGGTTGGTTTTTATTCAGTAACCATCCAATGACAAGTTTGCTAAATAGTTGGAAAGATTTGGTCAGTTTGATGTTCAGAGGCAGGGTGTTCCAGAGTTGAGAGACGAGGACTGTGAAACTCGAGCCGCCGGCTCTTTTAGAGGTGAATCTGGGCAATGTGAGGCATAGGGTGTTGGAGGATCTGGTAATTCTGGTGGCTGGCTTCATGGTGAATTTGGTCATGAGGTAGGGAGGGGCTAGGTGGTTTAAGGCTTTGTAGGTAAGGCACAGGGTTTTTAAGTCAATTTTTTTGTTGAATGGAGAGCCATTTGCATGAGATTCTAGTGGCAGAGATGTGCTCACGCCTAGAAATGTTTAGTGCTGCTCGTAGCGCATTATTTTGGAGAACCTGTAGTTTGATGATTGATTGACACCTAGGTAAAGGCTTTTGCAATAGTCTAACTTGGATTGTATGAGAGCCCTAGCCAGCGTGAGGCAGCTACTGGTGGATAAAAAAGGTCTACAGGCTCTAATTAGTTTCCCGGTGTAGGCAGTGGATGAAGCGGTCGTGTTTACTTGTTTAGTGAGGTTGGTATAGTGTTGCCATCGATAATGATGTTGTGTAGTCTGGGCTTAGTTTCTGTAAGTTATTAGGTGATCCGACAAGGAGAAGTTCGGTCTTCTCATTCAAGCAGAGGCCATGTGTGGCGATCCATTCCTGAATGATGGAGAATCCTAGTGACGTCAACACTGTAGTTACCAGAGATGGTGAGAAGTATCTGGGTGTCATCTGCGTAGTCGGTGTAGGTGACACCCAGATGGTCCATTTTGTCAAAGAGAGGCTTTGTAAAGATGTTATATAGGGTGGGGGAAACAAAGGATCCTTGTGGGACGCCGCAGGTGATTGGGATAGGGTCTGCTGCTGCCGCGGATGAAAAAACCCTCATGGTTCTGTTGGCCAAGAAGGACTGTATCCACATGACAGTAGAGGGGGAGAAATGGGCAGCGGAAGCGAGGTGGTTGCAGAGTATTTTATGGTCTACCAGGTCGAAGGCTGCCGAGAGGTCTAGGAGGAGTAGGATGGCAGCCTTGCCTTTGTCTTTAATGTCATCAATCTGACTTTTGAGGTCAACAAGGGTGGTTTCTGTTCCATGTTGAGGTCGAAAGCCAGATTGAAGCAATTCTAACGGTTGGTCTCTAAGTAATCCTGAATTTGCAGATAGGCAACTCTATCAGGGATTTTTAGCAAGAATGGAACCGTAGTGATAGGCCTGTAATTTGTGGGAATGGCTGGGTCTAGAGATTGTTTTTTTTAAAAGAGGGAGAACCCATGATTGTTTGAGGTTATTGGGTACTGAGTTGGTGGAGAAGGATAGGTTGATTAGCTTGGAGATGAAGGGGATAGGTCTCTTGCTGCATCTTTGATCTGGGCAACTGTCTCCTTTGCATTTTGACGGTTTGAGGGATGTTATCACTTTTTGGACTTCTGGTATGGTTACCTTTTTGAATGTGAAACCAGTGGTGGTATTAATGGTAGTAGGTATGCTCGGGGTGGAGGGATTACTGTTGGAGAGTTGAAGTCGCTTGGCCTCAATTTTCGTTTGGAGGCCAGTAATTTTATTAGCAAGGGCATTTTGTATACTTGTGCACCAAGGCTTGTCTTTCACAGACGTATCCGTCGGAGGGTTAGGATTTTCTAACTCCTTTACGATGGTGAAGAGTTCTTTAGTGCAGGATGCTGCATTGTTTATTCTGAAGTTATAGGCTTCCTTCTTGGTGCGGATTATCTGCTTTTTGTAAAAGGAGGAAATGGTCATGAGATTTGATTTATTTTCAGCAGATGGAGTTATTTTCCATAGGGTTTCCATCTTGGCTTTCTTTTTCTAAGTGATTTTGAGCTCAGGTGTGTACCAAGAGTTCAGATGAGCTCTAGGTTTGCCTTTGCGTAATTTTAGTGGGGCAACGGTGTCAATGGCTTTGGTCATGGCGTCATTGTAGGGTACTGACTAGTAGGTTGAGGTCAGTGGTGGCAGGGAGCATATTTAGGATAGGGAGAACCAGTGTTGTAAGGGTTTCCGCGGTAATGTTGCGCTTGTTTCTGGTCAGACAGGCTGGTGCGAGGGGGCACTGTTTGGGGTTTTGGTTGTTAATGCTAATGTCAAATGATATGAGGAGATGGTCAGTCCATAGAGGTTGGGGGGATTTGCAGGTGATATTGTAATTGTGGGCAGCGAGCCAATCAATGGTTCTGCCTTTCTCATGGGTAGGTAGAGTAATGAGTTGAGTAAAGTCGTGTTCAGAAAGGGCATTAGCAAGGGAGGACGCAGGAGTGTCATTGGGGTCGTTGTACCCCAGGTTGAAATCACCTGGGATGATGTTTTGTGAAAGAGGCTTAGAGTTCTCGGCTATGAGAGAGGTGATGTCCTCCTCGAAGGTACCTGTAGGACCTGGGGGTCTATATCTTAGTTCCAAAGTGATAGTACTCTTCGAGGTGGTTTGTATTTTAATGGTGAGGTGTTCGCATGATTTTAGTGGAAGGGAGGTAACAGATCTAATGTCGAGTGAGGATTTAAATAGAATAGCTACACCACCTCCGCGAGCATTGGGTCTGTTGGCCCTGAGGATAGTGCATTTGTCGGGAACCGCAAGGGTTAGATAGGGACCTGCTGCATCATGTAGCCAGGTTTCTGTAGTGACGAGGAAGTCGAGATCTGCTGAGAGGATAATGTCAGCGATTTCGGTGGGATAAACCACAAGGGATCTGACATTAAGTAGAGCACCTTTTTAAAGAGGCGATGTTGGTGGTGATCGCCTTAGTCCTAAATGTTGCAGGTGATTTACTAGGTGAGGTGTAAAGTCTAGTCTATTGTTACAGGTCGTGAGTTTAGGGTTGGCTGTGTGCCAGTATTCTGGAGGCTTGAGGGGGTTCGGATTGGTATTGGTATGAACATATTTAGTGGTGTTAGGAGAGTTGGATAGCGGGTTGTCTAGTGTGGCGCTGACTTTGGCGGTGTGTTATGAATGGGCACTGTGGGGGAATGGTGGCAGGGCAGGCAGGAAAGGTGTGGGACAGGGAATGGGGTGGTGTCTCGGGCAGCTGAGTTTGGCAAGTCCATTGCTAATCGGTATGTAGCTGTTTCTGCTGCAAGGCGTATTATTGTGCATGACAACAAAAGGGAACATGAGGATGAGACAGATGGGCTTAAGTAGGTTGGGCTCTTGAGCTATGGGAGGTGAGAAGTGCTGTGGGCTGGGCACTAGCAAGTGAGCACAATGGTCAGTTACAGGAGTAGGGAGTATGCAAGTACGACTTGGGCTGTTTTTTTAGCAGAGTGGGTGGATTCAGGTCTAACAAGTAGGCTGATTCAATTGTACAAGTGACATGCAAAGATGAGCAGATTCAATTTTGCTAGGGCAGTGCAAAACCCAGGACTCACCAGGCTAACACAGGCTAAATCGATTTTGCTAGTAGAATGCAGCAATAGCTAGGTTCAGTTTTGCAAATAGAGTACACAAATGGGCAAATTCTTGTACTCAAGAATACTTGAAGCAGGGCAAGTCGACAGACTGGTACATTGGCCCAGGAGTAAACAAGTAAGAAGTGGTGGCATGGCCGAAAACACAGTGGACCTGGAGGGTGTGAGCAGCGGGGGGGGGGGGTCCCTAAACTGCACCCAGACCGCTCACCTGATGGCACTGCAGAGCGTGCCGAACAAAGAAGCCAAGAGCCGACAAGCCAACCTGACAATCGCCAACGAAGGCCAAATCTGAACCGCAGGCCCAGTGATTCGATCCCTGAGACAGAAGGATAACTGGGAGACTGGGTGGGAGGACTGAGAATAATGAATTGAGTATTCATGCTTGTCCCAGTAAGAACCAAGTATTGGAAGTATATAAGAAGAGTGAGAATCATTACTGGAACATTCCTACTCGTCCCATTAAGGATCAAGTGTTGGAAATACCTAAGAAGTGTGAAAATTACGACTGGTACACACCTATTTCTCCAGCATGGGGTCTGGCATGGATTCACATGCTCATGAATATTCCCCGTCATCAGGTTGAGAATCCTCGGTAAAGAAAAAATCAGTATCAGTTTAGTTTCTGATCTGTCTTTCGTAGTAGTAACCAATCACTGATCTCTGCGTCATACTGACCACAGCCAATGACTGCCCTCTACCTAAGCCCCGCCTCTGGCAGCCATCTTCAGATTTTTACCGCACGTTCAAGTGTTGGGAGTCCTCGTGCTTAGCTCTCGAGCTTTTACTGCGTGTTTCGCGCTTTTTCAGGTGAATTTTCACATTTTTTCGGTTAATCGAGCCTCAAGCTCCACCGTTTCTACTCCCGTTAACGGCTACCCGTTGCGGGATTTTCCTACGCCCCTCAATGGTGAAGATTTCGTCGAATCAACTTCTTGGAGGATTCCAGAAGATTCACGGCCTACTTCGAGATGGCCCAGGATGCGAGTTTGTTGCCCGGACCCAAGCTGTTTCGCATGCTGCCCTGGATGCGGGCTGCAGAATGTGTTTAAGGAGGACGAACATTCGCGATGCCTCTACTGTCTTCATGGGGACAAGACTCATGTAGAGAAGGACTGCCAGTTCTGCAAGAACTTGTCGGAGCGGACCATGAGGGACCGTCGATCCCGTCTCGCAAGCTGGTTGGAGAAGGGCTCGACGGGTGAGAAGAAGAAGAAAGGGTCCGAGCGGGCTTCTAAGTCCTGTGCGGGCGCCCCGGCGACGGGGGCCCAACACCAGGCCAAGCGCTGCGAGTCCGCTGGCTCCGGGAGCGCCGAAAGGTCGGGCTCTTCGGTCGCCAGGCAGGGCGCTCCTTCCCCGGCACCGTCAACCACGAGCCAACGCTCCGGTTCGGGGAAGAGAAAGTCCGAGACCCCGGGTAAGCTTCGGGAGAAGCCCCGTCCGATCTCGGAAGAGGGGGAGCGAGGCGTCGCCCCTCCCCCGAAGGAGAGGGCCCGGGACGCACCTAAGGGGGTGAAGGCCCCTACCCAGCAGGCGAAGGCCTCTATCGAGGCTATCGCGGGGACTCTGGCCAAGCCGGCAGAGACACCGCCAGCGGAGACCGCCTCCGGGACTAGAGTTTCCCTGCCGCCAAGGAAGGAATCCTCTTTTCAGCCCATCGTCGTGGCCGCCATGATGGAAGAAGCAAGGGGGGGCACGATGCCCTCCTCGAGCTCGGAGTTAGCCTCGGAGGAGGAACTGACCGAGGCCGTGGGGAACCTCGAAGTCCAATTCGAGAAGGTTTGATCCCGTCAAGAAGATCCTCGGGAGATAACCGAGGAAGACAACGAAGGTGAGGAAGAGCGGCCTTCCCTTCCGGCGCAGCCGGATCCTAGGCCTCAGGATGGCTCGGCGGCCATTTTGTTTGCCATCCAGTCCTTATGCTCTGAGATAAGGACGAGATTCCCACGGCCCAGGCCGGAGGACCCGCAACCTGGCCCGTCGGGAAGTCCTCAGAACAAACGACGGAGGACCCAGCCCTCTCCTCCGCTCGCCCCCGTAAGGCCTACAGTTCCCTCCTCATCCTCCCACGAATCTGGAGATGACCGTGCGTTGGGCTCGACGACGGGTTCTGAGAGCGACGGCGACGACGACGGAACGGGTCTCCCGTCGCACGGGCCTCGCCGCCCGACGAGATTGGCTCATTCCACGCCATGATCGCCAGGGCATCCGAATTGTTCCAGCTCTGCCCGGAGGAGCAGAAAAAGGAAGGTTTTCTCTATCAGCGCCGGGAGGCCAAGAGGAAGACGGTCATCGCGGTGCCCCTAATCGATGACATCTGGGAGGAGGGCCTGTCGGTTCTCAAAAACCCCTCCACAGCACCAGCCAAACGGGACCGGTACGAGAAGAAGTACAGGGTCCCCGAAACCGCTCCCCTGTGCCTCAGGGCCCAGCCAACGCCAGACTCGGTCGTCTCGGCGGCGGCGAAGAAGAAAGCGGCGGGGTCAGGAGCCTCGACGTCGAATTCCCCGCCGGATGGCGAGGGAAAGAAGTTGGACGCCATGGGGCGGCGGGTCATTTCGTCGGCGGCGACGACGATCAAAGCGGCCAACGCCCTGGCCATCGTGGCCCGTTACGACAGGGAGCTCTGGTTTAAGCTGGCCCCCATATTGGACTAGGTCCAAGGCCCTGGAAATACTGCAAGAGGGCGTCGGACCATGCCATAACGGTGGCAACCGATATTGCTGATACCGGGTTCCGCCAGCTGGGCAACGGTGTTTGCCTATGACGACGGGGTTGGCTCCGGGCGACCGACTTCCGTCAGGACGTCCAGACCAGGGTGTTGGACATGCCGTTCGACGGCAGCAACTTGTTCGGGAAGGCGGTGGACGAATCCCTCCAAGCCATAAAGACGGACACGGAGACGGCCCGCGCCCTAGGAGCCCTTCAGCAATGACGGCCCTTTCGGAGCTCCGGAGGCAGACAGGGTGCCTCCAAGGGATCCAGCGGTGGCTCGTTGTCCTACCGCCAGGCGGCACGCTCCTCGTCTCAGGAGGCCTACAGGGGTCGCGGCAAGCAGGGAGCGCCTCGCCGCCGTCGGCAAGGTGGCCAGGGCGGCAAGGCCACCACCTCCAAGCAGGACTGAACCGGCCGCGGTCTCGGGCCCCCACCGAAGCACCCCGGTGGGAGGCCAGCTGACTAACTTCGTCGGCGTGTGGAAGTCCATCTCCACCGACCGTTGGGTGCTGGATACCCTGGCAAGAGGACACTCTATCGAATTCCTGAAGAAGTGCCCTCACGTTCCACTTGTGGCCAGGAAGGAAAATCACGTCCCGCAACTGCTTTTGGAAGTACGGGCGATGCTCAGGAAAGGCGCCATCGAGCTTGTCCCGAAGAGGCTCCGGGGTATACTCAAGGTACTTCCTCGTCAGGAAGAAGACGGGTGGCTGGCGCCCCATCCTGGACCTTCGTCGTTTGAACAAATACATCAGATCACAAAAGTTCAGGATGTTCACCCTCCAGCACGTACTGGGACAGCTGGAGGAAGGCGATTTTCTATCGTCGTTGGACCTGGAGGATGCGTACTTCCACGTTCCCATCCTCAAAAGTCACCGAAAGTTCCTCAGGTTCGTCGTCCAGGGACGCCACTACCAATTCAGAGCGCTGCCGTTCGGATTGAAGTCGGCCCCCAGGGTCTTTACCAAGTGCCTAGCACCAGTGGCAGCGCGGCTGTGCCTGCAGGGGATTCACGTCTACCCCTTCCATGGATGATTAGCTCATTCGCTCAGTGACGAGGGAACTCCCCGTCGAACACACTGCGAGGACCGTCCAGCTACTCACAGACCTGGGATTCGCCATAAACTACCCAAAGTCCCACCTGGTGCCGTCGCAGGTGGCCCTGTTTCTGGGAGCGAAGCTCGATACAGTGAGGCGCCTGGCGGCCCCGTCGGAAGAACGGACGAAGACCATTCTAGGCAAAGTGCAGCGCCTGCTTGCCACAGACGTGGCCAGGGTGAGGTCCATCAAGTCCCTCCTGGGGATGATGTCCTCTTGCATCTACCTGGTGCGCCTCTGCAGACTACGGATGCTCCCTCTTCAAGAATTTCTCGACGCCCGTTGGAGGCAGGCGACGGGCACCTTCGAAGACAGGGTCACCCTCAACGAGGTGTTCAGCGGGCAATTCGGTGGTGGGGCGTTCGAGCGCACCTCACGGCGGGCAAGGACTTTCAAACACCGGCGTACCAGGAGACGGTGACGACGGACACCTCCCTGGAAGGCTGGAGCGCCCACACCGGAGATCTCCACGCAAGAGGGCTCTGGCTCCCGGAGGAGAGGCTCCTGCACAACAATGTCCTGGAACTCCGAGCCGTGTTCTGGGCTCTCAAATCGTTCCTCCCGTCGCTCAAGGGCAAGGTGGTGCGGATCTTCACGGACAACACCACAACAATGTTTTACATACGGAAGCAGGGAGGCACCAGATACCCAGGCCTATCCAACGAGGCACAGGATCTGTGGCACTGGGCGGTCGCCCAGGGGATGTTCCTGGTTCCCTTCCACCTGGCAGGAGAAAGAAACGCCATCGACAACTCGCTCAGCAGGGAGCTGCGCGCGTGTCACGAGTGGGAACTGCGCCAGGATCAGGTGGATCAACTCTTCCGACGATGGGGCAAACCCCAAATCGACCTGTTCGCAACAGCGACAAACTCGAAGTGCAAGAGGTTCGCCAGCAGGTTTCCCCAGCCGAGAAGCATGGGCGATGCGTTCTCGTTCCCCTGGGACGGCCTATACCTGTATGCGTTCCCTCCGTTGCTGCTTTGACTCATCAGCCAGCTCAAGAGGTCCCGGTGCAGGATGATCCTCGTCGCACCGGCGTGGCCGAGGCAGATCTGGTTCCCGGACCTTCTGGACTTGTCAACGTCCCCTCCCATCAAGCTGTCGGCGGACGCGGACCTTCTCTACAGAGAAGGAGGCGCCATCTTCCACCACGACCCGGCGTCGCTGAACCTGCAGGCTTGGCTCCTGCAGCGCTAGAGTTTGGAGGCTACGATATACCGGCCGATTGCAGAGAGGTTCTTGCAAAGGCCAGGGCGTCCTCGACTCTCAAATGCTACGGTCACAAGTGGAAGAGGTTCTCTATCTGGTGCCGAGCACAGAAGATCAACCCCCTACGGATTACGGCCCCTCAAGTGCTGCCGTACCTGCTATCGCTGGCAAAGGCTGGGCTAGCCCATGCCTCCATTAAGATTCATCTGGCGGCGATCTCCAGATATACCAGAACCACAGGACGGACGTCCCTGTGGTCCCATCGACTGGTAAAAGAGTTTATGAAAGGACTGTTCCGGTCATTCCCGCCGGTGAAGGCCCCGGCCCCGGTGTGGGAACTTAACGTGGTGCTGACCAGGCTCATGGGGCCCCCATTCGAGCCGATGCACTCCGCACCGATGAAGTTTGTGTCGTGGAAGACTGCGTTCCTGGTGGCCATTACCTCCGCACGACGAGTGGGAGAGATCCAGGCCCTATCCTGCAAGGCACCGTACTTGACTTTCCATGCCTCGAGGGTGGTGCTTAGGACGCACCCCTCCTTTATGCCCAAGGTGCCGTCGGACTTCCATCTTAACGAGCCCTTGGTGTTACCTGTTTTCTTCCCGTCTACTTCGTCGCCGGCCGAGAGGACTTTGCACTCGCTGGATGTGGCTAGAGCGCTGAAGTTCTACGTGGACCGCACGAAGAGTTTCCGGAGGACATCACAGCTGTTCGTGAACTTTGGACCTGTGAATCAAGGGAAGGCTCTCTCGAAGTCTTCTATTTCCAGATGGCTCTCCGGCTGCATCATGCACTGTCACCGGTTGGCTAACCGACGGCTGCCAGGCCGTCCGAGAGCCCATTCGACCACAGCGATCGCTGCTACTACGGCGTTCTTGTCTGGTGTGCCCCTGCTGGACATCTGCAGGGCTGCTACGTGGAGGTCGACGCACACCTTCACGAGATTCTACTGCGTCGATCGGGATTCCAGGGAGGAGTCCAGGGTCGGCCAAGCAGTGCTGCGGAACCGGTTCGCTTAAGGTGAGCCTGGTGAGGAGGTAAGAGATGCTTAATGTTGAGTTGTGCATGTGTGTACTGCTATTTATTCTTATATTCATGAGCATGTGAATCCATGCCAGACCCCATGCTGGAGAAGGAACAAGTTACTTACCTCTAACTGTTGTTCTCCAGCATGGTTCTGGCATGGATTCACATGCGAACCCTCCCGCCTACCCTCTGCGGCTCTTCACTTGGTCATACTGCCACTTCACGTGCTACCAAATCTGAAGATGGCTGCCAGAGGCGGGACTTAGGTAGAGGGCAGTCATTGGCTGTGGTCAGTATGACGCAGAGATCAGTGATTGGTTACTACTACGAAAGACAGATCAGAAACGAAACTGATACTGATTTTTTCTTTACCGAGGATACCCAGCCTGACGACGGGGAATATTCATGAGCATGTGAATCCATGCCAGACCCATGCTGGAGAACAACAGTTACAGGTAAGTAACTTGTTCCTTGTCCACTCAAAAGAATTGGACAGTGAGTGGAGAGAAAGTTTCAAGTTTACCTAACAAGTGAACAATAGAATTGTCGCAAAGGAAAATGGGTAAACGGTGTGTAAAAGACCAGATTGAAAAGTTGAAGAGCCCTATATCCGAACTATACGACTTGATAAGAAAATAAACGATCTACGAATACTTATTATAAAGTAAACATGCTGAGAAACCAGCACAGAGGAGAAGGGAGTCATTCTTCTGTTCCTTAGTTGTTTTTGTAGTGTTAGGTTAGATTAGTTTGGGAAGCAGATCGATCTTCATTTTGGACTCACTGACGACGAGCACCCTAGTTAGTTTTTGTTGGGTAGGGAAAACCCATAGTTTAGAGATAGTTAGGAAAGTTTTGTTTTAATAAAGTATGTACCTAGAATTGAAGACCAGAGTTTGTGCCCTTCTTCTGACCGGCCTTAGTCACCTTAATTTTGTCTTCAGTAAAGATTTTCATTACTTACCATGGTCTATCTGAAAAGGTTTGTGGCAGTTGGTTACTTTTTAACCATTTTTATTAATACATAATCGCATGCTGCCTTTTTAACCGGGACAATGCTTTTAGGAGGACCATATATTCAATTGACTCCTCCACATTTTTTAAGTTGTGTTCAAGATGACATGGTCTTTGTTGGCCATCCTTCTACCATTCCAGGTGGGAGATGGCCTCTTTTAGTCATGAACCTTTGCAGGCTTTCTCCTAGTAAGCCCAGAAAAGGTGACTGAAATGTGTTCGAGCCTACATGAAGTAGAGGGGTATGGCTGGTGGTGGGCAGATTCCAATGGGCTGGCTGTGGACTATTGGACAGCCACCTCCAAGTTTGGATGTTGCAGTGTCCCTTATTGGGCAGCCTCAATTCTGGATATAAGGAGAGGAGCTGGACCTGGAGTCTATTATTGGAATCTGAAGATATCCAAGGATGATGAGGGATGACAGAGAACAGCTACAGGAAACTGCATTGGCTCCACCAACTCCTGTGTTGCGACTCATGTTACTAGACAGACCTTTTTATGGTGCTTTACTCTAAATTTTGCTGGTGGGACATAAGAGTTATGGGTCATGTTCGGTTTGCATCACCACTTTGTGGGACCTTACATGTTTGCATTTCACCTGCAACACTTGGTAAATTGCTTTGCTCCTCTATGAGTACTTTTACCTAGCCTCAGTGCTGCAAGGTTTGTGTGCAAAACAGTGCTCTTCTCCGACTGGAACATTGCTGTTCTGACCTTTACCAGAAGAGGAGCCCACCTCTGACCCGAAGTGAAACTGCCACATATAGCGAGCCTGCTGATCCAGTCTCTCATCCGTGCAAGTTGTGAATCACAAAAGTAGTCTGCAAGCATCTCTGCTATGTCGTGGGACAGATCAAGGGTGCTTTCATCATATTCAGATGAGCCTGAAGACAACAGTCAGAGAACACCCTCAACACATGACCCGATGACCCTGCATGACCATCACAATGGTGAGGCAACTCCTTGCTAGTGATTATTTTTTCTTGATCGACTCAGGGGAGTTTCGACCTTTCTCCAGCAATGGGATCTGGCATTGATTTACATGCTCATGAATATTCCCTGTAGTCCGGTTGGGAATCCTCTGTAAAAGAGAAAAATGTTTCACTTTCATTGCTCCTCTAAACCGATCACTGTCCTCTGGGTCATACTGCCCCCATCCACTGACAGTTCTCTCCCTAAGCTCCACCCCTGGTGGGCATCATCAGATTTTTTACTGCACGCTTCAGTGTTGGGAGTCCTTAATTTCCTTAATTTGCTCTCCAAGCTAATTTCGTGTTTTTCAAATTTTTGTCCAGAAAGAAATGGTTTTGACTGATTTTTGCTTGATCGTCTTCGACGGACAGAGACAGTCAGCGGGGATCCGCTGCTGTCGAGGATCGTCGAAGTTTCGAGAAAGCCCGGCCTTGGGCCTACTTTGTGCCTTTCAGCAATGACTGAAGAGGGGGAAAGTCGACGCCTCTTCAAACTCTGCGCGAAGTGTGGGTGAAGAAACATCTTTGTGGAAGTTCGTCATCATGAATGCTTATATTGCCTGCATCCGGACCACGATGAGGAGGGATGCGAGTCTTGCTGTGGTTTCTCGAAAGAAAACCAAAAAAGACTGCTACAGCAGACTGTCAGCTTGGCTCAAGTTGGGTAAGACCACTGACTCAGCCTCGGGCAGGGTCAAGCCTTATAGGACCGGCCAGTACAAGGAACATACTCCCTCTGGGAGGTGGTGAAGATCCTTTGAGGACGCCCCGCTCGCAGGGGTCCAAGACTAGGCCAAGCTCCGCTACACTAGCTCCGCTGGGTTCGCCGCGGATGCGGGTCCTGAGTCAGGCAAAAGGCGATCGCCATCACCAGCGGCCTCTGCAGTGAGCCTGCCAACGAGAAAGTCCCTATAAACCAATGAGGGACAAGTCTGGAGAGGACTCGTCGAAACTGGCTAAGACCTTGCAGCATACCTGGTCAACTGAATCGACGAATGGTGCTGCCGTCGACGAAAGCAACGACGAGCACTGCATTGAGGTCCACTACAGCAGCAGCAGAGTGGGTCCACAAAAGAAGTGAAAACCGATCCACAAGTGTCTTTGCCCCCAAGGCGAGATAAGGTAGCGGAGGCAGTGACAAAGGTGTTGGTGTCAGGAAAAGACCCGACGATCGTTCCAACCCAGCAAAACCTCCTGAGAAGGAGAGAGAAACGGTCCCTCCGGTGGAACTTTCCCAGTATTGCCTCCATTATCTATTTATTTGTATTTATGTATCTGTTCTCCTCTGCCCAGCACTTTCCACTCTCCCCCTTCCATGCACTTTCCCCCTTTCCTTTTCCCCTGCAGTTGCGTGTTCTCAATGTCACTGGGCTTAGTAAGATCGCTGTTTGTTCCCCCCTGTTCCCCTCCCTTGCCGCGCTCTGAAACACTTGTGTACGAGCGCAATGCAAATAAACTATCATATCAGTGCGTGGACCAGCGTTCTGCTCCAGATAAGCTGGAGCAGATCTACTCAAGTACCGACGTGGGAGAGAATGATCCGCACAACGGTTACTGCACGGATCACGAAGTGGGAGGATCTGGGGGCAGTGGACCTGAGTCCCTTGCTCGCAAGAGAAGACCTGGCAACCCAGACCCCACTCATCTGGCTCCTTTCTTCGCTAGAGCTAGGGAAGTGTTAAACATATGGTCCTTTAATAGGTAACCGGTCATGCACCAGATGGGATACAGAGTAACTCTTAAACCAAATAATAATGACTTGGTAAGCTGTCAGAGTCCAATTTTCTGTGTTAATATCAATTGTCTAAAACGGGGAGTTACAAAGGACGTCGTACATTAATTTCTCTCGAAGCATTTCATTAAAAAAATCACAATTATATAGTAAAAACTTGTCATACTTGACGTCACACTACGTGGCAAATAAGAAAAACCTACAGGGGATTGTGGTTGGCTCAAGGGGAACATCCAAGTATATTTCCTGTAAGGGATCAGGTTGTGCTAGGACATCTACTGTCAGGTGGACAACTTAAGTCTGCCTCTAGTGCAAGTCATCCTCAATACATAAGTACACAGAATACTATTGGCTCCTAAACTAGAAGGCCCTTCATTATATGGCCCTCTACAATTGGTTGGCACGATTGTGCCATGTCTGGAACATTCAGCTCACTTGCACCACGTAAGCTCTTACCCAGGTGCTGGGAGGTGGACATGACTTTATGTAGATTGCCTTTGAACTTGGCCTTGCAATAGATTCTCTTCTTCTGGAAATATAAGAGTGTGGGCAGATGCTTATCACAGTTCTGGTACTGCATGCCCACCTTTATTTTCGGACGGGGCTCACGTGACAAGAGACTGCAATTCAGCCCTTTTAGAGTGTTTAATTGTCTTGAATGAATATAACTTGGCACTCATGGTGTTCTTTCTTTGCACCATAATAAGGGATAATCCGGCTTCTCACGTTCTCTGCCTTTGAGAATAGATAACCGGTCTTGGCTTGCTCCAAATTTGATACCAGGCCAAACGGCTTCTTCATTTTTAGTTCGAGATCTTCAGCTACTTCTTTTCTGCGACGCACAGTTTTCGATCCTCCTTTCTCTGTGCGTATGAGTTAACTAAAATTGTAACACTGATGTCCAACTTATATATAATGGCGGCTTCGCCTGCAGTCTCTTCACCATGTATAGCCACCTTCTATGATTTCTTGATCTACTTGCATTGCTGCATCTGTGCATTCATTGAACGGCTTGTATTTTCTGCAGCATGTCACACGCATGTGCAATCTTCTTTCTGCATAGGAACGTTCACTCAATTCCTTATTTCGTCATCCGTTTCTATAAGGTCCATACATCATCTTCTTATCTTCTTAGTACGTCACTCTCACTTCTTGTGACGTCACCAGCTTCTCCTTCTCTCATTTTCATTTCCTTCGGGGACCTCTTCCAAAAGATTGTCATTTCTTCAGGCATACATCTGGTATGGCTTTCTCAACGGATACATTTTCTCGAACACTCGTTGCTGTATGGTCACAACTACTGGTGTCAAGCATGGTGCAGTTTCAGGCTTCCAACATACAGGCAGTAGAATTCAACTGCTCCTCTGCACTCCCCTTCTGGTTGAGTCATCGACTACATCTTCACTGGTCTCCATATCTTGACATTTTCTCTTGAAGCGCTTCTTTGGGGTCCAAATCTTCATCGCTCCCTTCAAAGAACAGGCTGATATTACATGTTCAACCACACTCCAGGTCATGTAGCTGCACTGTCCATTCGGATTACAATAGACCCATCGTCCCACGTACTTCTTGTGATTCATTGCATACAGGAACATCGTTGCCTCGGGTGCTACGATGCTGGCCCTTATGTATCCTTTGATTTCGTCATCGGTCAATTCCTTGTGGCCAAATTCTGATTCAACATCACTCATGATCCTCATTCCCACTGCTTTTTTGGTTGCCTTATTGCACTGTGCAATTATCCTGATCACACAGAATCCAAACATCACCATCACGAACACTGCTCCAAGAAACTTGAAGATATGTGCCATCCACTGTGTAACCCTGAGAAGATAGATGCAAATCAACTGTCTGCAAAATCCTCTGTCTCGTCTTCCATCTTGTTATTCAGGCTTGTCAGCAACGTTACGGCCTCTGTCAAGGTCCCATTCTCCATCGTGAGAAGGTATGCATGTGCAACATGATAGCCTGATTATGGCACAAACTCCTCCTTCCATCGCTGTGATCATATCTGTTCTGAAGGGTCATTAGTCGTATGGCCCTCAATTCTTCCTTGTTAGCATTGAATCCTTTTATTCTAGTTAATTGTCTGCAGAAGCTCCCATCTGGTAATTTGCAACTATTTAGCATTGGCCATAGTCTGGATCCCAGGCATAAAGATAGTCGTGAAGATTGAAGTCGTGAAGATTGAAGCAGTTTTGCTGAACAGCCTATGCTCATACGGGATATCCTCATATGGGTCTATTGATTTTGCTGAGAAGTAATTCTCCCTCATTTTCGATTGAGAAATTCAAGCGATCTTCTCAAATGGGCATCTGCTTTCGGAAATTCTCCAATGTTCAGGTCGCTCTCAGGAATCACTAATGCTGGAACATGGATAAGCACCAAGGAACACATTCCTCCCCAATGCTTGGGCTGCTTCATGTAGGCTCTAGGCCCACAAGACCAATATCAATCCATCAGGCAGGCTCCCCCTGCTCCCATTCTGGAGACATCAACTGTAGTCTTGCACCCTATGTTATCTCCCACATGCTTCTTTCCTTCTCTTCGAAAGCACAGTGTCGCGTTTGCCAGTGGAATCACAACCATTAGACTCTATTCATCTTCTACCCATGTCAGCAGCTTGGCATGTTTGGTCGATGACTTCAAGCATCCATTATTTACTCTTTGCACTTCTTGCACGTATTCTGGCTTCAATAGATGAGCTGCAGAGGACATCAATCCTTCTTCCCATACTTTCTTGGACTTCACTCGTCCATAGACTAAAACTTGAGTTCTTTCCCAACATCCAGGCGATCCAGCTATTTCTGTTCTATCAGGACAGTCCATTTTCTTCATCTCTTCTATGACAACTTCATCCTGTCCTGCCCTAGGATACGTGAGCATCTTGCTCTTCCATGCATGTTCCTTTTCCATCTGTGTAGTCTTGATATAATCATTTTGGAATAGAAATAACCATTTAGATCTCCACCGCAGAGTGGCCCAATTTCCATGGAACTGTCCTCAAGTCATGCATTCTGCAAGGTGAATAAGACATCTGGCATGGTATTCTGTAACGTCTCTGGAAATAAAATTTTGAGCAGCATTCAAGGCATAGGATATGAGAGCACAAATGTAACAACTCTCCTTAGACGTTCTCTCCCCCACACTTCTCATGTGTTGATACCACATGTTATGATCAAAGTGTGCTGCATTTTCCAAGTATGTATTTATCACCTCATTATCGTCATAGCAGCGAACGCACTAGCCATTTTTTACCAATATGACTGCGATATTCATCTGGGTCCTATTCTGGACTTCCTGCCGGAATACAAGAAGGTTGAGGTGCTAGAACTCTTTCAGGAAGTGGAAGGTTCTTCGGATGATGGTGGTAGTGGTCATTGCGGACACAGGTTTTCGCCAGATAGGGAACGGGGTGTCCCTGTATCGTCAAGGTTGGTTGAAGGCAACAAAATTCCTCCAGGACATTTAGACTAAGGTGCTGGTTATGCCGTTCGCGGAGAAACTCTCTGAAAAGGCAGTCGATGAGTCTTTGTAGGCAATAAAGACTGAAACTGAGATGGCACGCTCCCTGGTAACTTTGCAGCAGCGACGGCCGTCGTCCTTTTGATCGTCCAGGGGAAACCCAGGAAGGTTTTCTAAGGGTTATGATACCCCAAACAGCAGCTTTCACGCCCTTCCACTCAAGTGTACAGGGGTTGCTCTCAAGGCAGTGGAGGACAGTGGCGGCGCCCCCTGCAGGGCAAGTCTCTGGCCCCCAAGCAGACCTGAACCGGCCATGCCCCAGCCCCCAACTATGCATCCCAGTGGGAGGTCAGCTGGCAAAGTTCATCAGCACTGGGAAAAGATCACCACAGACAGATGGGTGCTGGACACTCGCGGACAGGGGCACACCTTGGAGTTCCGACTGAGGTTTCCTTGTAAACCTCCGATTCAGCAACAGGAACAACACGCACTATAGCTTCTGCAAGAGGTGCGCCCCATGTTACAGAAGGGGGCAACAGAACCCCTCCACCAGTGCCTTCGAAGGCTCCGGAGTATATTCTAGATACTTTCTTGTTTGAAAGAAAACAGGGGTTGGAAGCCGGTCCTAGATCTACGTCCCAAAGGTTCTGGATGGTCACGTTGCAACACGTGCTTGGACAGCCAGAACAAGGAGATTTTCTAACGTCGTCGGATCTAGAGGACTCCTACTTCCACATCCCCATTCACAAGAAACACTGCACGTTCCCACGATTCGTAGTTCAGTGTCAACACTGAACCCTTCGGCCTGAAGTCGGCCCAAGAGTTTTTACAAATTACCTGGCCCTGGTGGCGGCACATCTTTGTCTACAAGGCATTCACGTATAACCCTACTTGGACAACTGGCTGGCGCGTTCCAGCTCTAAACACACTGTACGCCTGCTGATGGAGTTGGGGTTCTCCATAAAGTATCCAAAGTTTGCTTGACGCCATCTCAGGACGCGTCGTTCCTAGTTTCCAGACTCAACACGGGGTCGTATTTGGTGTCCGCCTCGGAGGAGCGGGTGAGAGCCATACGAGGCAAGGTGCACCTCTCGTCGGCTCAGACGGCAACGGTTCGGTCCATCGAGTCATGGCTGGGCATGGTGTACTCCTGCCCCAGCCTTGTTCGACTCTGCAGACTTCACATGAGACCTCTCCAGGAGTTTCCTGGATGCAAGATGGATGCAAGTGTCTGGGAACTTTTCAGATAAATCTCCCTCAACGAGAAGTTACATGCAGCGATAGTGTTGGTGTGTATGGCCTCGTCTCGTCCAGAGAACTCTGTTTCAGGTTCCTCCTTACCAGGAAACGGTCACCACGGACGTCTCTCTAGAGGGATGGGGAGCACACACCGACAGTTGCACACCAGAGGCCTCTGGCAACCGGAAGAGAAGGACCTCCACATCAACGCCCTGGAACTTCGGGCCATATTCTGGGCCCTCAAGTCTTTTCTGCCGTTGTTGAAGGGCAAGGTGGTGAGGATCTGGTATCACTACATATTATCCCCACCACAAATATCGCTGTATATGTGGTCTGGAACGGCCATAGGGGATATTTTTGGAGGGGATCATTTTTGGGAGCGTGGGGTTGCAGGGGTGTCCCCGTTCCTTTAAAAATAATGGATCGGTGTCCCCCGCAGGTTCCATGCCTTAATATCACCACAAAAATATGGTAATATTTTTGTATGGCGATATTTTTGCGGGGATATTAACACATGGAACCGAGGATCTTCAGACAACGCCACCACCATGTTCTACATCAGGAAACAGGGTTGGTTGTGGTGGGGGGCGCTCACGGGCACTATGCAAGGAGGCCCATGACATGTGGCGCTGGGCCATTCGGCAAGGCATGCTCCTCGTCCCATTTCACCTAGTGGGAGTCTAGAACACCATCGCAGACTCGCTCAGCAGGGAACTGCGTTGTTGCTATGAGTGGTAACTTGACCAGGACCAGGTGGATCTTCTGTTCGGCAGATGGGGGCAGCCCTAGATCGATGTCTTTGTGGCGGCAGTGAATGCCAAGTGCCAGAGGTTCCCTCAACTGAGACACATGGGGGATGTGTTCTTGTTACCGTTCGAGGGACCGTTCCTGTACACTTTTCCTCCATTTCCACCCCTTGCGTGTGATCTACACTCACAGTGCCACTGCCGGATGATAATTGTTGCCCCAGTGTGGCCGACACATCTGGTATCCGGACCTGCTGCGTCTGTGTCCCCCTCCATTAGGCTGCCACTGTCCCCCGACCTTCTCGCCAAAGAAGGGGATGGGGGCGATTCTGCATCACGACCCGGAGACTCTGAACCTGAGGGCATGGCTCCTACAGCACTAGAGTTTGGGGGTTATGCTTTACCCACCGGATGCAAGGACTTCCTGGCCAGGGCCATAGCCTCATCAGTGTTGAAGTGCTACAGGCATAAAAGGAAACACTTCTCTGTGCGGTGCCAGACTCAGAAGATTACCCTGCTGTGGGTCACGGCCCTTCAACTTTTGCCATACTTGCTTTCCTTGGCTGAAGTGGGACTAACGCCTCTTTCAAGGTGCATCTCGCTTCCATATCCAGGTCCCTGGGCAGACTTTTGCTGTGGTCTTACAGACTGGTCAAGGAGTTCAAGGGACACTTCAGGACTTTCCCGCCGGTGCTGAGCTCAATGTAGTGCTAACTAAGCTCATGGGAGCTCCCTTCTAACCTATGCATCAGGGCCTGCTCAAGTTTCTCTCGTGGAAGACCGCTTTCCTCGTGGCTATCATTTCGGCCAGGCGGATTGGGGAGATTCAGGCCCTTTCTTGCAAGCTTCCTTACTTGTCTTTGCATGCTTCAGGAGTGGTTCTGTGTACACACCCCACCTTTATGCCAAAGGTACTATTGGAAATCAACATCCACAAACCTTTGGTGTCACCCGTCTTCTTCCCGAATCCATAGTCGCCAGCGGAAAGGGCCTTGCATTTGCTGGACGTTGCTCATGCCTTCATGTTCTACGTGGCACGTGCGAAGAATTTTCGCAAGACTTCTCAGTTTGTCAACTTTGGGACTGTAAATCAAGGAAAGGCCTTATCAAAGGCTTCCATCTCCATGTGGCTCCCTGACTGCATCATGCACCGTCATCGACTGGCGAACCGGCCGCTGCCAGACCAGCCAAGAGCTCACTCCATGAAAGGCATCGCAGCAACAGCATTTCTTTGGTGTGCCCTTGCTCGACATGTGCAGGGCTGCTACGTGGATGTCCGTGCATACCTTCACGAGGGTCTGTCTACTGCGTCAACAGGGATTCCAGGGAGGAGTCCTGAGTCGGCCAAGCGGTGCTACGCAACCTGTTTGAGGTGAGTCTGTTGCAGAGGTGAGTGTTATCGCTTCTGTTAAGCCTTGCCACCTCCCGTGGTTGTGTATATGTGCTGCTGTGTAATCGTTATTCATGAGCATGTGAATCCATGCCAGACCCCGTGCTGTAGAAGGTTTGAGTTACTTACCTGTAACTATTGTTCTCCAGCATGGGTCTGGCATGGATTCACGTGCGAACCCTCCCTCTGTCCCCTCTGTCTCTCTTCATGGTTCATACTGCCACGTTATGTTCTTACCAAATCTGAAGATGGCCACTAGGGGTTGAGTTTAGGGAAAGGGCTGTAATTGAATGGGGGCAGTATGACCCAGAGGACAGTGATTGGTTTAGAGGAAAAATACAGTTTTGAAGATAAAGTACTTTCTTCGAAACTAGGGTGGTAGTTGATCTCCCAAATACCTGCAACTCAAGCCCCTTTAATTTAGGCTCTAAGCTTGCTGCTTCAGTTCCTGAGTAGCCCTCCTAGTGCTACTTACCTGGAACCTCATCACACTTTTGTGGGATTCCCACAGACCCACTGGATCAGGAGGTCTGGTCTATTGTTTTCTGAGCTTCCTTAGAAGTAGAAGGCCTATGTGCTTAATTTGTTTGATATTTTATTGAGCATTTGTTATGCGGCTATATAACAGAATTGTTTCAATGGCTAAATGGGAAGGGACCGGGGGAAAAATAACAATGGCAAAAACTGTAAATTACGATCCTAGTAGGCCTTGTGGTATTCGAACATGCAAGTTCAGTGAAGAGAAGTGCAGGAGATGGGGAGGGGGCAGAGGAGTGGACAAGTGCTGGTGGAGGGCCCGGGAGGGAAGTCAAGGCGAGCCAAGGCGGAGAAGCTCAGGCTAAGTGCTAGTGCAGACCACCACCCCACCCCCCCCCATCCCACCCCCCAAGCGTGGGGATGCAGAGCTGCCAAGCTAGAGCCCACAAGGGCAGTGCAGTTGCAGGACAAAGGTGTGCTTGTGTCAACTAGGAAGAAGGGCCTGGAATCCTTCGAGATTCATGAGGATCAAGCCCAGTGGTCCCGGTCGCAGCGGCAGTGGGGTGATTTAACAGGGAAGGGAAAGGTGTAGAGAACAGCACAGTTTTGAGCAGTTACCAGAATTTAAGGAGGTCTGGCTCAAGTCTCAGAGGGGGCAGGGAGGCTGTCCCAAAGGGAGGCGCCAGCCGAGGAGAGAGGCCTGTCCTCCACTCTCTGTTTGGAGAAGTGTTTGACAGTCAGAGTTGGAGGGAGAGAATCGTAGGTCTCTAGCAGGTGAGTATTTCGGGAGGGAAAGTTGGAGATAGCGTGGTCCCAGGCCCCAGAATGCCTTATGGATGATGCAGAGGGTCATGAATCTGATCCTTGCAGCCACCGGGAGCCAGTGAAGATATATTAGGGCTGGTGAGATACAGTCCCTGGGCTTGAGGCCAAGGATAAGTCTTGCAGCCCTATTCTGGATTAGCTGGAGGGGGGGGGCATAGGGAGGAAAGAGGGAGATTGAGAAAGAAGCTGTTCCAGTAGTCCAGCCTGGAGAGGACCAGAGCTCTGGAGTCATTGAGCTTCGTGGGCAAGGTGAGGAAAGGAAGAATTCCTCTGAAGAGGTGGAGCTGGAAGTGGGACTTCTTCGTAAGGTCCATGATGTGACGGGTGAAGGAGAGCGAAATCGAAGATGACTCTGTGGTTTTTTACCTCACTGGATGGTGGGGGTAGACGGTCCAACGAGGGTGGCCAGAGGGTAGGAGGAAAAGAGGGCACAGGTGTCTCAATGAGCGGGATCGCTGTCTTACTGGCATTAAGACTGAGAAAATTAGCTACACACAATGCATGAATGGCTGACAGGGATCAGAGAGGAGGAAGAGGAGGTAGTAGAGGGAAGTTTGAAGGAAAGCTGTGTCATTGGCATAACACTGGAATTGAGGAGGAGGAGGAGGAAATCGGGTGAGCAAAAGGGGCAAGATAGATATTGAAGAACCATGGCGATAGGATAGAGCCCTGGGGGGTGCCACAAGTAGAGTGAGATGGTGGAGAAGAGGCCTGGTTGCAGCTGGGAAGGGCGGTTAGTGAGGAAAGAGGTCAGCCTATACAGTGCCTGATGAGGGTGTTGGTTGTTTTATGAGGATGGAATGGTTGACTGTGTCAAAGGCAGAGGAAGGAGATTGAGGAGAATGAGAACAGAGGGAGAGTCGTGATTTGCAAGCATGGTTTCACGGATGTTCAGGAGAGCAGTTTCCATGTCTCTGGGTGCCCGGAATCCAGATTGATGGTCCTGAAGGCAGCCAACAAGATCAGCGTGGAGGGTCAGTTGGGTGAGGACCAGCTTCTCCAATAGTTTACCCAGGAAGGCGTTATTGGAATTCGGGAGATGGTTAGCCGGGCATGAGGCGTCAGCAGACTGCTTTTTAAGAGAGGGTGAACAATGGAGTGCTAGAGGGATAGAGCCAGTGGAGAAGGAGTGGTTACAGAAGTCTGCAAGAGCCGGGTGAGAGAGGAGATATTGTCCTTAATGATTCTGGAAGAGCAGGGGGGCACGTGTTGGAGGAGACCTTCATAGCGCGGACCACTTCAGAGACCTCATCCGGTGAAGGAGATGAGCCAAGGGAGGCAGAGTAGCAGACGGGGGAATGGATATGGGAGTGGAGAGTGAGGACAAGAGAGCCTGAGAAGGAAGGAAAAAAGTGGCGACTGCAGCTGGATTGGCTAGTTCCTTGCAGATTTTGAAAAGTTCAAGAGGTGCGGGCTTAGATATGGGCCTGCTTTTTGGAGCAGATAGAGAAGCGATCTTGCCTTTGGAGCAGGCAGCAGGCCAGTTTGTCAGAGGGTACACCCAAGGTCTGCCACTTCGGTTCAGCAGCTCTGCACTTGTTTTTCCGAGATGCTAGATCAGATTTGTACCAGCTGTTGTTGGAGGCAGGTTTTAGGCGAATCCTCAGGACGGGGTCAAGGGTGTTAGAGATGTACAGGTTTAGGTTAGCAAGGACAGGTTCCGAGGGAGTCTCAGAAGTGGGGGTTTGGGGGGAGGGAGTTCGAATGTAGAGGACGAAAGCAGTGACTGACACTCTCTTCATAGGTTGGATGACAGCGAAGGAGGCTGACAGTGCTGGGGGTGGCTCGAATAGAGTGCCAGGGGGCCCCAGGTGGGGAGGAGAGAGTGTTTAGCCCAGGACAGCGAGATGGTGACCGGATTAGCGATAGGGATGTCGCCCGACGTGTGTGAGTGTGAATCAATCAATCACAGAGGACATGGAACTGAGAGGTAGAGGAGGTGAGGTCGGTCCATTCAGAGAGAAATATGGCCAGTGGGCCCGTATATAGTGACAAGGGTGATGGAGAGTAAGCGACACCCCAAGCCTACAGACTCATTCAAAAGAGGAGTAGGATTGAGTAGGTATGATGGCGTCAGGGACTCGCTCTGTAGATCAGGGCCGCTCCCTTTCCCGGCCTATTGGGTCTGGGTTTGGAGAGGATTTTGTAGCCCCCAGGAAGAGTATGAAGAGCAGTGAACCACGTCTAGGTCAAAGTCTTTGAGAAGGAGACAGATGTCAGAGGAGTATTTGACAGCAGAGCAAGCATTCAGAGTAGCAAAGTGAAGCTGGTTATCACCTTGTGAAGGTCTTCCGAGGGGAGGTACAGGGGTTTGGTACTCCCAAGGATGGTGGAGAGGAAGTAGTGGTGGCAGGAGAAAGTTTGAGAGGGCAGGCCTGGTCGAGAAGAATAGGTTGAGAACCTTGGACCATGATAGTGCCATTATGGTAGACATTAATGATGCACCTAGAGGATGAGAAGTATGCCAGTAGTGCTTCCTGCCTAGTGGCACCATTAATAGGTGAGAAGGAGAAAGAATGGAGACCAGATTGGGAGGTGGGGGTGGTCTGTAATAGGTAGTCCCGGATTAGAGTGCAGGAGAGCTTTTTTCTTCCAGACTTTGGGAGAGTTAAGATAGGTGATGGAATAGCAGTTGGAATAGATAGGAGAGAGTCACGAGTAGTGTAGGAGAGAGAGATGAGCCGCGGAGCTGCACAGGAACACACCAAGTGGCCTGGCAGCCAGGCAGACACAGAAGATGTACTATGGAAGACAATCTATGCACAGATTTTAAAAAGCACTCCTAATTTTCAATAAAGCAAAAATGTTCCCTACTTTAGTGATTTACAGTAAATGTGCTATACTTGTGTGCATTAGTAACCCTTAAATGGGTTGCCTTTGATTCCTTACCTTTGTTTGTTATGTATGCTTATAGTGGCAGACTAAGTAGAGTGTTTGTTCTTACCTGCCTATTGACTTTTTAATTACCTCATTTGTGACGTATTAACTGGACTACACAACAGTACCCTTTCCTTCTTAGCCTGGCCTGACTTCTCAAACTTGCTAACTTAGGAGAGTGGTTAAGTCTTACTCTGGTTGAGACAGCCTTGTTGCCCCAGGTTGGCTTTTCCAAGTTCTACTCCAGGTTGAGTCTTTGAAAACCCCTCCTAACAGATCTACCTTCTACTTACTGCACAACCCAGTGTCTTTTCTTGTATTCATTACCACTTTGCTCCTTTCTTCATGTTGTCTTCCCTGCCCCTTAGTCAGCATCTAGTCCTCTGATTGTCATATGCTGTAAATTGCTGCACTGACATATCAACTTGCCTATTGCATATGGAGCATATTGTGAAACGTAAGTTTCAATTTGTTTAGCAAATTTTGCTGGAAAATGGTTCAAAAAGGTCATGGGTAAGATACCTCCATTCCTTGTTTGGTGGAGTTGTGCTTGCTCCCTTCATCCACTTGCATGCAATTCTTAGGAAAAACGGTTTACAACCCACCACTTTCAAAGATCACTAGCCGCCACTGAAAACCATCCAGAAACACCCACTTAATGGCACCTCTAGCCCATTCATTGAGGAGAGCCAGGAAAAGGATGAGGAACAACAATGGAAGGACATTCAAGATGAAGCCTGAGATAATGTACAGGGCTCAGCCAATATGGCAAAACCTGCTCCTAAACATTCAGCAGCTTAGCTCTGTGGTGAAAGCCACCAGCAATGCACAGAAGTAAACCAGCACCATCTCTGCAGATGTGAATAATGCCCATGGTCGCCCTTAGATATACACATTCACTCCTGGGCTGGCTTAAGTCCATCACGCAAAGGCTTTGGCGGCCAGACACCAAGGCTGGCGCTGGCCCTAACAAATGCCAGCCCCTCTGTTCCACACACATAATTTGTGTATTGAGCTGTCTAGAGCAAGGGGCCAATCTAGACCATTCCAAACGACTACAGAGGGTGCAGAGCTGGGCTCAGTGAGCCCGTATTGGCACAACTACCTTTTTCGGTCTGTCCCGTGGCTTCCACAAACAAAGGGAAGACTCTGAATATTATGGCAGAGAGTAAGACTTAAAAAGAATGCATTAGTAATCCAATGGCTATCTTAAAGGTTCATTTGGCAATTAAAACAATAAAACCTACTGCACCTCTGGTGCATCCATAAATGAATTACAGGTGCCTCCAGCCTTCGTCTGAAAAAAAGTGTTGGGTGATGTAAACAGCCTAGGATCAAAACTGGGTGCTTAAAAAGCATTCCCACGCCATATGGGCTACTATAGGACTATATATAGGAAAAGATTGCAAGGGGGACTTCAAATAATCAAAACTCCAAAGAAATACCAAGAGGGGGGGGGGGGGGGCAGGTAATTGGGTCTGATAAAAATGGAACAGCAGAGCACCCCCCCCCCGCCCCCCCCCCCCACCAAAATGAAATGCAACCATACCAGCAAGGCTAATCGAAATGTCAGCCTCGCTGGTGGTACCGAGCGCCCAGATGCACATGTTTGGGGTTGCTGTTTGTACTCTTATTCAGAGGAGAATTGCTTGATATTTCACTGCTTTTTCATTCCTTGTGTCCCAGGGCCAGGCTGAGATGTAGAATTATCTAGTGCTAAAACATTTGTCTGTGTTTTATTTAGTAGGGCTGCCCCGTTTTTTGTGTGTGCAAATAAGAAGCCTGTCCAGATCTTGTGGTAGAAAATCTACATATTAACCTAAAACCCTTCCTAACCATTCTACTCCTTTGTACGCCTATGTCCATTGTCAGTCATGTAAAAGTACATGCTTGTAACAGCGCCTAGATGCATGAGGGTTTTGTGCGCTTTATAAATGTAAAAAATAAGCACTTCTCTACAAATTGCAAGAAGTGCTTTGATTTTGAGAAAACCAACTTCTTTAATTGTGTGTCCGTTTCCCAATGGCACTTTACACCATTTAAGTTGAGTGAAGGGTAAAAAAGGAGTTCTACATTTGCCCAAAAATTTAGTGATTATGATCTGGAGTTTGCAACTTTTTAAATACTAATTGAAAGGGCGATTTCACTCCACGCAAAAACATTGGAGTATCATCAAAACAGGAGGAAAAGAGGTACAGTGGTTTTTGAGGGTTTTTGTTTGTGGCCATCCCCTTTGTTGTGAGTTTTGATTGCCCAAAACTACGGGGAGGAGGCAGTTTCTTCAGTGGGCAACTGGTTTAATTACCTGATTGAGACTTACAGAATCAAACAGAGGCCCCCTGCTCCACTGACTGGAGTCAATTACGAAAATCTGTGATGTGCAATGATTGACTATCGTGAAAGTATTCCTCTTTCCAGCATGTTGCTCTTTACAGGCCTTCAGATGTTAATTTATTTGCAAGTAGCTGTATCGGGGATTGTCCTGTTTCTCTTTTTGATTCATTTTTGTGCTCATTTGTTTCTGCCCTGTACTTTGCTTCTAAAAAATAAAAAAACAACCTTGATCTGCTTCCAGCAATGGTTGATTGGTGTCTCAGTTGAAGTTTAAATGGTATTTTATTATATTTTGAACAGAAGGGTATGTGTGACACAGGCACATATGACTGATTTCCATCCATTTACCAACTTTGATGCCAACTGTGATTCTTTTTCTTTAGGTTCCTGCTTGAGTTTGTCTATGGATCATGAGGTATCCTCTAACCAGCAGTCTGAGAACCGAAATCGTAAGGTTGAGGTGATTGATCTGACAATAGACAGCTCATCTGAAGAAGAGGAGGAAGAACCACCATCTAAGCGCAGCTGCCCCTCTCTGTCTCCTTCGTCACCACTAAATAAAGGGTGAGCATAATTAATTATTGAAATAATTGAAGGTGGAGGTGGTACCCAGTGGGGGCTTAGCTACACAACCACAGCCCTGGTACTTCTCTTTAAAATGCCTAACCATTCTACCAGATGAAGTTGAAGCAGAAGACACTTTGATCTCTACAGGTAGGCAAGGCACTCTTCTTTCCTATACTCTAAGCAAAGGGCTGCCTCTTTGCCTCTTACAGTCTGCCTTACTGCCACAGAAATAACCTACTTCTGCTTCCAAACTGACTTCCACCTCACTCCAACAGTCTTAGCATCACCGGTTATTGGCTTGATTTTCTTAAACGCACCCAGCTCCCTTCCCCCGCTTTATGAACATCTTTTTGGTTCCAGTAGTTACCTTGAAGCAACTTCAGATGATAAAGTCTCACTTTTATCAGAGGACACTGGACCTTTAACAACTTTACCAGTTAGATGGATTAATTCAAAAATGGTTTTCTTCAGTATAGAAAAGGTTCACCTCTTGGTTTGGTTATTGCTTGTTCGCCTTACTAATACAACTACTTCTGCTTCAAAAGAATATTTGTTCTTAAAGTTACAAAATTCAGTCTTCAAAAGAAAAAACAATTTTGGGTGTACCCGACCACTCCTTCACGTACATTTTCAACTTCAATTGTCTGTTAGGGTCGCTATTCCTATAGATGAACAAAGTATAATTGGTCATACACGACCTTTCTTTGATGTTATAACTTCTTGTAACAAGTAGAGAATGTCGGCTTCAGAGGTTTTGGAGACCTTCGAAAACATTTCCCATTTAATGGACGACTCCGATGAGGTTTAAACTTTCAACAATGAAAAACAAAAAGCTTTTCTTTATACGTGAGTGGATCAGGTGGAATCCTTTGAAGTACTGTGGTGTGGTAATCTTGAAGTTGTTGAAGAGCCACTAAAGTGTTTTGTGGATTAATGCAGAATCATCCTGAAACTACATTATCATTCAAGCAAGTGTTGTGTGAACTGCTGCAGAAATATTTAATATTGTCAAACAAGTGGTTTTTGTGAACTGATACAGAAGTCTTTGTTATCCACTTATGGAACTGTTGGTTAAATACAAGCTGGAACTTTGTTTTATTAAATTGGAGCCAAAAAGAGAAGTGATGTGGAACTTTGATGCGAAAACAAAAGACAAGGAAAAGCCATTTGCTTCTCCACCATTATTAACTAGATAAAGTGCTAACACCCATGGGACGTATGGAGAAGAGAGCAGTCATATACTTCAATGAGATGTGTAAATACATTGGAGGTTGCTAATGCTGACCCTAAAAGGCACACCCTATCCCTGTCTGGGGGGGTGCTGTTCTGATGTTCATGGTGCTGTACCGCCTATCTAAAAGGGAAGAGAAAGCTGTCCCACCACTAAAACAGAAAAAGCAACCATTCCTGCTGTGAGAAGCCAGCCTACACCACGCGTGCTACACGGACCCCACCACGAGCGCTTGTACTCGATCTGCTAAGCAAGGCTCTTCTCCCCAATAGAAGAGAACGCCAATCCCCACTCCTTGTCCTGACCACATAGTGACTGAACCCACCCAAGTTGGAAGGACACGGGATGGCCACCAGATCCACACCCTATTGAGCAATGGATCACTTCGTAACCACACATCTATGAAGTTCTTGGTCCTGAAGAAAATGTCCAGTAATCTGTCATTGAAACGGATCGCCCCCCTTGTTTGTTGTGATATCCTTGGAGTTATACAGGATGCATTTCTCTACACTAGCACTCCCCGCTGGGGGTGTTTACTGAGTGATGCAGGCATAATTTTCCACTTTCTTTTAGAACTTTTAATTAATGTTGTACCTTGTAGACACACCTGGTGGTCTGCATCTTGTCCTCGAGCACACTGCGTAGCGGTTGAATAAATCAATCCATAGGATAGAAACTCTCCTTTGGAATGCTCTGACTTTGCCAAGAAATCTAACTACTGTTTTCTGATTGCGGGCTAGCCAGTGTTTAACAGTTCAGTTTTCTTTGTTTTAGTAGAGGAATAACTTTCTCTTCCTTTCCTTTCAGATAGGCGGCACAGAACTTTGATTTCCTTAACCTTTTTGGAATTGTTAAACAAAACCCTGCTTGAATCTGGGGATGGGTAATTAACCCAGATTAGAAGGAGAAACGGTTGTTATGATGTGAATTGAACTATTTGTTGTTGCAGAACTGCCATGTGTTATTGCCTTATTATGTTGGTGTATGTTTAATTAAGTGTGAGGGACAGAATTGTTTTGTTAGTGTTTCCTTTAACTTATTTAGGCTGGGAAACCCTCATCATGGTAGGGATAGTGAGGCGTTTATCAACCTTTTGAGTTAATAAAATGCCATCTTTTGAAAAACCTTCACAAAGTTGTCTGCCTCACATTTCTGACCCCTCACAAAACGCAAACTACCAGTTCTCCCCTTCTGCATTTCTTCAGCGCCAAGGGTGTTCACCAAGGTACTGGCAGTAGTGGCGGCACACTTCAGACCACAGACTGACTCGCAACAGGCGACCCACCACAAATATGTCAACACCACACACAAGCCACAATCAACCTTTTGTTCCAATTAGGCAATTAGGGTTCCCAATCAATGAGAACAATTCCTGGGCGCATTGATACGAAACCGAGAAGGCTTAGCCTTCCCCTCCAACAAGAGAGTACAAAACATGCTGTTTCAGATCCCTCATTTTGTAGCCGGTCGTCCGATAACCGTATGAAAGGCAATGCACCTTATCGGGATTATTGGTTCATGCATATACCTTGTCCCCCACGCACATCTGCCTATGCGTCCAGTGCAAGAATAGTTAGCCAAACATTGGTCTCACGCAAGCGGTCAGTGGAACGATCTAGGGGTTGTTTCACAATCGCTTGGACAAGCAATACGATGGTGGTCAAAAGAAAACCTGTTGAAGGGAAAACCCTTTTGCAACCCCCTCTTATAACAGACGCTTCACTCTCACAGTGGGGAACACATTATCTCCACCAAACCGCACACAGCGAATGCCAAAAAAGGGCATCAATCTACTAGAGTTGCTGGCAATCTTCAAAGCACTTCAAGCTTTTAAACATCAGCTTGCAGGGAAGAAAGTTCTAATCCTCTCAGACAGCACTACTGCAATGTTCTATTTTAACGAGCAGGGCGAAACACACTCTCTAAATCTGTCCGTGTTAGCTCAGAGAATTTGAAGCTGGTCCCTCCGCTGCAAAATATTCCTCATGTCTCAACATGTTCCAGAGGAAAACTCCTCTCTGGCAGACAACTTAAGCAGAAATTAACAGCTACCCGCATAGCACGAGTGGCAAATACACACATTTTACACAAAATGTTCACACACTGGGGGCGACCAGACACAGATCTCTTTGCAACACAAGAGAATGCACAATGCCCAGACTACGCATCCAGGTATCCCCAGACGGGGTTGAAAGGGGACCCTCTATGGATGAATTGGCCAGGGATATTTGCTTACTTTTGTCCAAACCCCCCTGCCCCCCCTCCTCCAACACCTCTTCTGAACAAAATCCACAAGATGCACGAGAAACAAGTCACTCTTATCCTGATAGCTCCAATGTGGGCACGACTGCCATAGTTTTCACACCTGCTCAAAATGTCTCTTTACACATCAGTCAAACTAATGTGCCCTTAATTATTTATTTTTGAGTTTATAAAGCGCACACAACCCCTCAGGCATCAGGGCGTTACAATCCAGTTATATGAAGCCCATTGGCTGGGAAAGTCCTTAGATCAAGATTACAGTGATACAGTACAAAGAATAGTTGTTTAAACATATTGGTACGAATAAGGCAATGTTTATCCATAAGTTACAGAGACAGTACAGTTACCAGCCAAGACTGCTGATGTGGGCAGTGATGCCCATCGTCGGATAATTCAGGCAAACAACCAGGTTTTTAGGGCTTTTCAAAAGGCCCATTAAGAGTTTTCAGCGCTTAGGGCTGGGGAAGGGGAGCGCATTCCAATGTTTTGCAGCGAGAACTTGGAAGCTTGCCTCTCCTGCTCTGGTTCGTTTGAATTTAGGTGGGTGTATGGTGGTCTGGTGGGTTTACCAGTTTTATGGCGAACAATTTATTGAGCTAGGTATAGTGCGGCCACTTTTGATATACACCTGTGGGTAATGGTGCGTGTCTGGAAGAGTATTCTTTGCCGTATCGGGAGCCAGTGTACTGCTTTCCTAGCCTCGGATATCTGGCGATGTTGAGGCAAGTTTAATGCGGCTCAAAGGGCATTATTTTGAATCGTCAGGAGCTTATGTATGTTTTGAGAGGATGTGCTGGCGAGAAGGACATTGCAATAGTCCAGTTTTGCGCCCATCACTGCTTGTGCAATAGTTAAGCAGTTCTCTTCAGATAGCTATTGTGTGGCTGCAATGAGGAGTTTAGCATATGCTGCATTTGAAGATATGGCATTCACTTGATGGGAGAGGGAGATGGTAGCATCTAAGTAGACCCCAAGAGTCTTCACCCCCGGTGATACTGTAATCATTGTGCTGTCTATGTTGAATGTGGTATAATCTGCGTTCAGTTTGTTTAGGATTGAGTGTGGACCCACCATAAGTAGTTCTGGCTTTTCATCGTTGAGGCAAAGGCCATGGGTTGCCATCCATGCCTGGATGCTGGTGTATGTGGTGTTTAGCAGGGCGGAGTCTTGAGTCTAGTTAGCTGATAGTGGGATGAGGATTTGTGTATCATCCGTGTAATTGGTGTAAATAATACCCTGAGCGTCTAGGTCATCAAAGAGGTTTAGTAACGATATTATACAACGAGGGAGACACACAGTACTCCACAGTTACGTGATAGGGTGCTGCGCTAGCTTGATCCGAGAATACCTTCATAACACGACCTTCAAGGAAGGAGGTGATCCAGGCTGCTGCTTCGTGAGAGAAGGCGGATGCAGAAGTGAGGTGGTGACCTAGGATACTGTGAGCAACCAGGTCGAAGGCTGCAGATAGGTCTAACGGGAGCAGCGGAGCCGGTTTTCTCTTGTTTCTAATGCCGTCCATTTGGTTTTTCAGATACAGTAGTGCTGACTCAGTGCTGTGGCCCAGACAGAATCCTGATTGTCTGACACCTAGTATTTTGTTCTAGATGGCGTTGAATCTGGATATAGGCAGCTCTGTCCATAGGCAGCTCTGTCCAAGATTTAGAAGAACGACGGGACAGTGGTGACTTCGCATCTTCGGATATAGTACACTATCTTCTTTACCTTTTAGACTCCGGATTAGTCTTTAATTCCCTTGGAGTCCATCTAGTTAGGTCGATATCTGTGGGGTCTGATAATCCTGAAAGCGCCAACATCTTTATAAAGAACATAATGGATGCAAAGTTGCTTTTCCCCTTTTTCAACATCCCCATCGGTCTAAGAGTAGTTTTGAACCACAGGCTATCCCCATAATGCCGTTAGGGCATGGCTTTGAGGACAGTTCCCAAATGCCCATTTCCCTGACCATTGGTCATTGGTAAAAGACAACATAACCAAGGATTTGAATAAATGTAACAATTTTACCAACTTCTGTGTATGGATGGACTCTTAGGACAACCTTGTGGGGAACCATCATATAATTAAGATTGACAACAGTAGTCAAACCAACCTTTCATCCTTCTATCGACTCTACCACACTTGTGTCGAAAGGCTATTTGGTGCCAAACCGATCCTAAATTTGAGAAAGTGTCTTTGCTCCCACAATCTACACAGGCGACTCCTGTTTGGCCCCCGAATCTAACTTGCATTCAATGGTAATGCCCCCCTGGCCCTCGGCCGATGGTAGGAGGGCCCCTTTCGGGTCCCAACACATCGTCATTGGTAAATGTAAGGAACCCTAAACTAGTGCCCAATGACCCTATCTCAATTTATGAAAGCTTGCACCACTCCAAGCTTGTTCAGGAACCTGCGAGTAATGAAGTCATTGATGCCGGTGGTTAGGGGCGAGAATGAGATTTTATTATGGACGAGAGGAATGTCATCACTAATACTGAGAAACCACTTGGGAAAGAATCTAGATAAGTTTTGGCTTGGTTTCGCCAAAGAACTGGCCTGGTCAGAGGTTCTTACTTGAAGATGGTACAAAGGCTAGAGTTTAATGGCTCATGCTCCCAAGAACATGGAGAGTGCATTCTGGTTGTATGTGGGGCTAGTCATTTGCCATCTTTTCTCAGTATCTGTAAATCTATGCCCACAGGCTCTTCAAATCTGAATCTTATAGTGGATTAACCCAGGGTTTTGTTCTTTTTGTCCCTACCCAGGAGTGTGTTCCTTGAGGTATTGAGTTCTGGGTTATGTTGTGCTGTCTTTTTGTATGTTTTATTGTATGCTTTTCATTGTTTTTTGTTAGCACTCTGATGCCAGCGGGCTTTCAGCGCTTTATAAATCAACAAATAAATCTACCCGCACTGTCAGCATAAGCCACCTCTCAAAGTAAGGTGTCATGGTGGAAAGTACCAGTGGTTAAAGCGTTCATGGATGGGGGTTAAAATATTACACCGCGCAGTTTCAAATCCATCTCCCGGATGGGACTTAAATGTTGTACTTAATAAAAACATGGGTCCCCTTTTGAACCAATGTATAAAGCCAGTCTTAAACATCTCACTTAAAAAAACTGGTTCTTGTAGCCATTACACAAATTAGAAAGGTCAGTAAGTTGCAATCCCTCAAGATCCATTTGGTATTCATAAAGACAAAGTGGTCCTAAGAACAAATTCACGTTTTTCACCAACATGGATATCAACCCCCTAGCATATATACATTGGACAACGTGCTCTCCTTCTCGGCGAACCTCGCCCACTCGGGCGTGCAGGTAGACACTTGCTGCACTTACTTGGCAGCCATTGGAGACTACAGAAACTCAGAGGAAGAGGTCTTCTCCTCTTCCAACCCGATTATCAAGAAGAATCTAACTGGGCTCGCCAGACTCTACCCACCCATCAAGTGGCCACACCCTGTGTTGGACCTCGATTTAGTGTTGGGTGCCCTGGCGCACAAACCATTTGAGCCAGTGGCGTCCGCGGACATCAGGTTGGTCACCATTAAGGTGGCCTTGCTAGTCAGCCTCACCACGGCTCGCAGGATAAGCGAAATCCAGACGCTAGTCGCCTCAGAGCCCTATACTAAGTTTCACTGAGATAAGGTAGTCCTGCGGATGCACCCAGCATTCCTACCTAAAGTGCCTTCCGCGTTCCATCTGAATGAAGAGATAGTGCTGCCTGTGTTTTTTGCTGAGCCCAAAGATGAGGCACAGAGTTCGGCACTGCCTGGATGTCGGGCGTGCCCTGAAATTCTACTTGGACAGGACCAAGGGCTTCCGCAAGTCGGATGCACTTTTAGTCTCCTTCTGCGGATCAAGACCCGGATATCAGGCCTCCATAGCCCGTTGGATGGTCTCGGCCATCAAAGAAGCTTACGAGGGGCAACATAAGCCACTGCTGGCCCAGATACATGCCCACATGGTCAGAGCCAAGGTAACAGCCATCGCATTCCAGCGGCATGTCCTCTGGCAGGTCATAAGCAGGGCGGCCACATGGGCCACCCCTTCGGCTTTCTGCAAGCACTACTATTTGGATGCCGGCTCTAGATCAGATGCGACTTTCCGACAGGCGGTTCTTAGGAACCTATTTGCTTAAGGAGAGTCTCCTCTCCACCGTGGGGCTACAATCAGTTGTACTCGCCCATGCATTATGTAGGAAAGTGGACGGGACATAAGACTAATTATAGGTTACTCGCCGTAGTGACCCTGCTCGTCACCAACATACTCTTAGTCCGTAGTCCTCTTTCCGCCATACGTCCCATCATCCCCCCTAATAAAACAGGTGTCATTAGGCAATGTTAATCTATTGTCGACGCGTCTATGGGGACTGAGGTGTGGCGCTGGAGGGCGGAGTCAGGGCAGCGCATGCTCCTAGGGCTGCGCCCCGTGCGCCTCTAAATTTAATGGGGAAGAGGGTTTTTTCTGGTGAAAAAGGTTGTCTCCCGTCCCTTGGAAGGGACTCTCAAGCAGTATGGAGGAAAGGGGACTAAGAGTACATTAGTCACTAAGGTGAGAAACTTTTAATTTATAACCCAAGTTGCTCCTGTGACTAATATCCCCAACATCAAAAGGGGGAATATTAACCCTTGGAGTGGGCAGATTTATAGTACAATGGTGGAACGAGGAATTACAGAGTTGATGCAAAATAGAAGGCAAGCTGAAAGGGCCTCCCCACTGACTGGTTCAAACCCTATAGCCTTGGAAAAACCATTGGGCTATGAGCAGTCGAGGAGAATGGTATGCAGACATCTGTGAGAGATCTGCAACCCTCAGTTATTATGACCAATATCCCACACAAGGGACAAGGAATGTATTGGGATCAGGATAGCCTCAAGAACAAATGTATCCACTGGATACAGCATACAAAAGGTTGGTTGTCGGTAATTAGAGAGGACCTGGTGTTCTGCCAGAGGGGCAGGTCACCAGATCCTCATTTTGACTATATACAGGTGTTCGTTCGTGGGAACAAGTAGAGGGTCTATTGAGTATAGATCGCAGGACTCTCAGTGGGGGAAGTCTGCAGTTGCCTTAAGATCTCCATAGTATCTGCAAATGTTGAGGACTGGCAATAATACTAGAAATAGTGAAAGAGACAATGGGCTTAATTCACAGGGTTTTAGAATGGTGCAATCCCATAGGAAAACACTCTGTGAATCAGGCCCAATATTGGCAACAGGCTGAATATTCTAGAACTGGGAGGGAGCAGGAGCTAAAATGAGGAACCAAACAACAAGCCAGGTGCCCAGTGACACAGAAAATGTGGATTGACTGGGAGGGGGCCATATCAGTCCAACCAAGAAGGAAGGGTGTTTGTCCCTAGTGTCCTGTAACATAGCGGGTTTGAATAGACATGTGGATGATGCCCTTTTGATGAGACATTTTAATGTAACGGTGCTACACGAGACGTGGTCCCTTTATCCAGATTTTATCGAGGATATCAACATTCCATGTACCAGCCACAAAGGGAACAAAGCACAGACGAGTGGTGGTCTGATGATTTGAGTGGAGGTTAACTTGGGGTGAAGGGAGGTGGTCTAGCAAAAGGGTACCGTAGATTTACAATGGTTATCCATCTTAGCCGGAGTCATGAACGAATAGATTTAACATTCGTTCATAGACCCTCGTCCAAAATGATAATGGCGACAAGATCTAGTTTAAGGGACAACTCGACTACCACCCAAAGGGGGAAAAAGCAGGAACAGCTTAATACTATTAGTAGGGGATTTTAACCTGAAAATTGAACCAGTAGCAATACTGAAAGGCATATGGAAAGATCAGAATACAGTTTGGGGCATTCCTGACCCGATAGCTATGCCCCCAGTGAGACTCCATCACCTGGCAGTAGAAACAGCATGTAAATTGTATAACCTAAACTTAAGAGTGTGTAATGGGTGATTCCGTAAAGACCAGCCTGCTTCAAGAACCTTTAGGGGCCACAACAGGTCCCCACTTATAGATGACATCCTTATCTCAGGCGCTGCTTGGGCCTGGTTAGAAGATTTTGAGATTCAACCTAGTTGTGTGACCATTATCCCTTGAGTGTACGAATCAGAGGTCAGGGTATAAGAAGTGGTAACTGCAACGAATCAATGCATGCTCAAAGCCATTAATAGGAGGCCATGCACGTAAAGCAGTGAAGTGGGTAAAAATGTTGGAGCAAGATGGTAAACACTTATTCTATACAGCAACCATCTCGGACATAGAAGCCATCTGTGACCCTAAATCTAATGATTTGTGTATATTAGTAGTTTACGGAGGCTAAAAGAAAACTTGTTCCCTCACATCTTGGTATCTAAGGGCACAATTAAAAAGAAAACCCTCAGCAAAAATGAATGGTATGATGAGCGTGCTGAGAGGTAAAAAAGAAAATCTTGGGCTGTATAGACTGAGGGGGAAATGGACAAAAAAAATAAGTTGTGTTATGCACACATTGCATATAAAAAAATCTTTTAAAAAAAATGAATTTGTACAAGACAAATGGAGGAGCATGTCAGAGGACTTGGAGAATAGGCAAGCAAGGACTTGAAGGGTGCCCAGACACTCAACTGCTGTATTGGAGCAGAGGAGTGGTGCCTCCATTTTAAGGACTTGTATGGGGGCAGGTAGGGGGAATCTCTTCCCAGCTTGACAAATAATGAGGTGGTTCCTATGAGCGACGATAGGCTGTGTATAACAATAGGAGATGTAGCCCAGCGAAATGGATGGATCGATCGCTACGCCTCGCCGCCCACCCCGCTGATACCTTGCCCATTGAACTGAAGAAATGAGACTAGGATTGTGCTTCCCTAACTGCAAAATCCTCACTAAGCCCCCAAAACAGTCCCCCCACAACTATGACTACCCCTACTCAACCCACACCCATCATGGCTAAGATTACAAAGCCTAATAACACTAGCGTACTGCCCCATACCCTCAAAGGAGCACTCGAAAACGCACGATCGCTGGTCGCACATGCTCTCGACATTTCAGACTTAATCTCCACCAATTGCCTTGAGTTCCTCAACATCACCGAAACCTGGCTGCATCAGGCAGCTGGCTCAGCCTGGTCCTTGGCACTCCCAGAGGGTTTCATCATCAGGTCTGACAGAGACTCCGGCAAAGTTGTAGGACTAGCCTTCATAGCCAAAGTCCACCTTGGCTTCAGAGCAGTGTCCCCTAACCACCTCCAATCAGCAGAACTATTGTCAGTTAAAGTCTCTATCTCAGCAACCAAAGCGCTCCTACTCCATCTTATCTACCGCCCTACTGACCCCATCTCTTCCTTCGAGGAAGATATCACAGATCTGCTTACACACAATACTAAGCCAGGGTCCCAGATCATCTTGCTTGGTGATTTCAATTTAGGACTGAACGACCCTAACGATTCCAACGCCACCTCGCTCGAAAACACGATCTCCCAAATGGGCTTTAAACACTGCATCACGGGGCCTACTCGCAACAAAGGCACAATGCTGGACTGGCTGGCAGATCGCAACTGCTCAACCACCATCCTCCAGAATGAACCTACTGCTCGGGGTCAGAACATCACTGCATCTCCTTTTCCATTCAACAGTCAGCACCAACCAATCCTAGCCCCACTATCGCCCCTCAAATGCTAGCCAGAAATAACTGCAGCATTACTTTACAAAACCTACGTCCATTACTCCACCCATCCTTGACCCACCAAACTACAAGGACCTAGACTCCGACCATTTGGTTGACCTTTACAATGTCACGTTAAAATCTGCTATAAACGATGTTGCCCCTATCAAACTACAAAAAGCTAAACCAGTAGCTCATCTCAACAAATGGTTCACAGCTGAACTGAAAACTCTCTGCAACACCAAGAGAGCCGCAGAAGCTTTGTCGAGGAAATCGCCTACCCCTGTTAATAAGACTAACTTCACCTCGGCTGCCACCGCTTACAAATTGACCATCCTTAACACCAAAAAGGAGACCTATAATAGCAGAATCCTAAATGCCAAATATATCACCACGGAACTCTTCACCATCCTGAGGCACCACCAACAGAAGCTTGTGTCAAGGACGCAGCGTGGTGCGCTAATATACAGAAGGCCCTTTCCGATAAAGTCTCTATGATTCAAGCCAAAATAGAGAATAAAAAATCTAGTCTGCCTAACGGGTCCAATATGAACTCCCCGCTGGATCCTCATTCCCCCACCTGCCCTCCTTTCTTCTTTTCCCCAGTCACTCCAAAGGAAGCGGAAAACATTATCCACAGCCTAAAACCATCAAGGTGTCAGGGTGGTATACGCCCGGCCCCAGTTATCAAGAAAGGCGCAAAAGACTTGGCCCCATTCATTGCCACTGTGATCAACGCCTCCTTCAACTCTGGCTCAGTCCCTAATAGCCTTAAGGAGGCTTGGGTCATGCCCCTCCTCAAAAAACCTACTCTAGATCCCAACACCCCCAACCAATTATAAACCCATCACTACTGTCCCCTTCCTCCTAAAAATACTTGACATTGGCCTATATACAAATCCAAAAACATATGGATGATAACCTTCTCGGTCTCTGTCAATCTGGCTTCAGAACGAGACGCTGCACAGAAACAGCCCTCTTGGACTTCAAAATCCAAATGGTTGAGTCCAAAGATAAAGGCAAGCTGGCCATACTCCTGCTTTTAGATCTTTCTGCAGCATGTGTTCTTGTCGATTACCAGATCCTAACGGAACACCTAACCACAGCTGCTGCCTTCTGCCCAAAAGCATTGAATTGGATCTAATCCTTCCTATCAAACCTAACTACCAGAGTCTTTGCACCTTCAGCCTCAGCTGGGCCAGTCCTTATCACTTGTGGAGTACCCCAGGGCTCTTGTGTCTCCCCAACGCTTTATAACATATTCACTAAGCTTCTCTTTGAATGTCTTGACAACCTGGGTGTCACCTATACGAACTATGCCAATGACACCCAGGTCCTAATTACGCTCACTGGTTGCTATGAGAATGATTCCAACTTGATAAATGAAATCTACCAGGAAATACAGGCTTGGATGGCTTCCCACAGCTTCTCTCATTGACAACAAGACAGAGCTCTTGATCATTTGGACCCAAGCCCGCCTAAACCAACTGGACTCCTGCTACACGTCTTTCAACATTGACGGTAACATTATTAAGGTTGCTAAGGAGGTCAAGACCCTTGGAGTCTATCCAGACTCCACTCTTTCATTCAAGAGACAAGTGAGCGCTACTGGATCCACAACCGCTTACACTAATAAGCGTATCAACACATGCAAATCCTACCTGTCCCCTAACAGTTGCATCACGCTAGCTAGGGCTCTTGTTTTATCTAAATTGGATTACTCTAATTCTCTATTCCTAGGCTCCTCAGAACGTAACCTTAATAGACTATAGATCTTTCAGAATAACGACTTGAGGGCAGCGCTAAACAGAACTAGGTCTCGCCACATATCAAGACACCCATTGGCTCCTGATTTGTGATAGGATCATGCTCTGCACGCTTGTTATCACGCACAAATGTCTTTCCAATACTGCACCGAAACACCTCTCAGATAAATTCACTAGAAATCAACCAGCTAGACCCACCAGATCCTTCTACTAACATTGCCTCAGCATCTCAAGGTTTAACCTAAAAAACGCTGGAGGAGCCAGTTTCCCAGTTCAAGCTGCCAAATGCTGGAACTCTCTCCCTCTCTCGATCAGAACTGAACAGTCTTTCTGGCCTTTCAAAACCAAAGTAAAGAATTGTCTTACAGACAAGGTTTATTAACAGCCTTCTGCCATCTGCCTGCGTTGTCATCTAACTGTAACCTGGCAACTTCCAGCACTTAGCTGTATTTACAAGTACGCCGCCTAGTCTGTAACTCTGCGTCGGCTTGTCTTTGGATTCTACCTGTATTCCACTCCTGATTGCTTTTGTAAGCATGTATCAAGTTCATGCGCCCAGTTACCCGAGGGTTAGGTGCGGATTTGTTTAAGGATGAGGTGGATATTTGGGCACTGGTGTTATGTAGGATATTGAATGTTGCCATAAGGAAAGGTGTGATCCCTGAATCTTGGCGTAAGGCCACTATAATTCCCTTATATAAAAAAGGCGAGAGGAATAGTCTGGCCAATTATCGTCTGATATCGCAAGTAAACGATGTGGGAAGATTATATTAAGCTATCGTCAAGAGTGGGCTTGAAGGCAACAATGTCCTAAGCAAACTACAGGTGGCTTTCATAAAGAGGAGAGGAACCATTGATCATTGCTTCCTGTTACATATGCTGATACAGAAATGGACAATATTAAAGTGAATTAAATTATACGCTGTATTTTTCGATTTGAGGACAGCGCTTGATATAGTATCAAGGGAAACATTGTGGAAACTGTTAACATTGCGTAAAGCTCCTTCACATTTGGCTGGGATAATCAGGCTCCTCTATTCAAGAAACAGTGCTGTGGTTTGCTTTGGCTTAGGTGGTGAGGTAACCAAAGCTTTTGATGTAACAAATGGGGTGAGGCAGGGATGCACCCTGGCACCTTTTATTCAACCTGTACATACAAGAGATAGTAGACCGGTTGCTAAGGGAGTGCCAGGACTCCTCTAACATGGCCATGTATAAGTATGCCACGTTATTTTACGCGGATAATACTGTTTATTGGCAACAACCTCTCAAGGCCTGGAAAAAGCGCTGGATATGTAAAGGGCTGGAGCTGCATTTGAATATTGATAACTCGAAGACCATGGTCTTGAAGCCCGATTCAGGAAATCTAAGCCCCTAGTGTTAAAGGTGAATGAAACCCAATTAGATCAAGCCAAACATTTTGACTATCCTAGAGGGTTTGTTTTCAAGAATCCGAGAAATGAACAGCCCAGATGAAACGGTCCGTTATTACCCTAGAAAAATTCAGGGGGTCTATTCAGGCTTTCCACGCTTGTCATGGAAGAGGAGCAAGCTCACCGGCACTGTATCTATATGGGAAACTGGCAATTCCGGCTGCTTTATATGGGGTGGAATTATGGGGGTCTGCCAATTTGGCAAAGGTATTAACTTGTGAATTCAATTTTTTTTAAAACATTGGTTCCGTTACGTAAAAGCACCCGGTCTGCACAGTTACTTCTGAAGCTCGAAATAACCCCACTGGCCGCATTGGCATCCATTGGCCCAGTAATTTACTGGTTAAGACTTTGTAACTAGGAAGGACTGGAGATATATAGAGATGTCTTGCGCCATGTGATGTCATTGGATGGTGGGAAGACAATAGACTTGTTATGTCACGTAAAAAAAACTCTTTGAATTACAAGGTGGTGATTTGTGGGAAAATCTTCATAAGCAGGCGAGCGGAGTAAGGAGTGTGCAAAGGGTTCGAGTGGCGCAAAGAGCAAAGGACCAGTTGATGGCCGGTGTCCTGAAGTTAAAATTTGGCCCTGCATAACTTGAGCTGATGACCCCGTTAGGAAAGTATATCTAGACCTAATCACTCCCCCGTATGAAAAGTCCCTATTTATGCCGCTGAGAACTCTCATTGGCAGCTTTCACACACACCTGCAAAGATTTGTCCTTTGTCCTCCGATCTATGTCTGGTGTGCGGGGGAAAAGACAGAAAAGAAGCTGGCCGCATCACAAGGATAGCACCTGCGCCTTAAGCCGTAGCTGCAGGGGCAGCCTAACCTTGCCCCAGCACATAAGGTAAGCTGATAGGGTAACACCAGAGCGATGCTGTGCGAATTTACTAATTCCTACAAAGAGCTGGAATTTATTGAAAGTTAGGCATGTTTGCAACGCCCTTCCGCTGCTGGAATTTGAGGCACATCCTCGCTGGGTTCAGCCTCTTAATTGCTTAGTAAATGCATCCTGACTTATGATCTTGTGTCTGAATGCACATTTCAAAAGGGCTGTCGGCTTCTTGTACCTGTAACAGCAGACTGTTGTGTGCATCTGGATCAGCTGATCCTCACTGCCACCGCCTATCGTGATTGGCTGTATAGGTAGTGAAGGCCAATCAGCTTTGCTGGCAGGTGGAAGCCGGCCCCTTGCTCAAAGGCTCTTTGTGTAAGGCCCCTGTCTGCCTGTACGGGCCTTCCGGAGTGCTGTTACATCGGCTACCTATTGCCTACATCCCGATCCTTCCCAACACCACCTCTAGCCCGATTAGATTGCCCAAAGGCACTACCCTGATCAGTGAAAAACTCTCCAGTATCGTAAAGTACTACTCTTCAGTGACTTTCCATGCCACTAGTTTTAACCTGCGGCAACCGCTCCTAACAGTTCCAACACAGCCCCATTGCTAAGTCACTTTGCTACACTGTTGTATGCCTCACTGCAGAAGTACTTACTTAACCTTGACTTCAGGCATTTAGCGTAGTTGCAGAAGTACCAAGAGTGAACCTTGGCTCCCACTTGCTGATACTGGTAAGCCCTGCTAATGCACGCAACAGCTATTGCTGACGAACCTGTACTTCTTGAATACCAACTCAACTGGGGCCGGCGCATTGTGTTAAACTACAGTGACACTGCAACCTGATTCACATTGTATTGCCCGTAAACATAACTCAACTATCCAAAGCGCACGGTCTGCATAATCCATTATTACCTAACCTACCATTCGAACTTGGTAAACATACCCTTGAGCTACCGTAATTGTAGCGCTACTTACCAACATCATACTTTGCCTAAAATGTCTTAACTATACTTAGTTTCTGCAACTGCCCTGCACTGCACGAACTGCAAACTTACCCTGCCTAAAGTATATTAACTACTGTATTATGCATTGTACTGCTTTATGTAACATTTGCGAAAGGGCTTTAACATACAGTACGCACTGCTAAGCCGTCCACCCTTGGACTGCATTAACCGTATAATATCGTTAGATACTCTTCTGATCACATACACACTCCAGTCGCCTAACTGCAACCTAATATACATGCATGTACTACCAACCCCCCCCCCCCGCGCACCCTCTATCCCCTCCCTTCACCCCTGGCATGACCCACCCTAACTTCAGCCCACCACTGACCCTTATTTACACACTAGCATTTTAAAATTGTCACCCAACCTCCCTGAGTCCACTACTATCCCTACTACTCGCTTCCTACCACCTAACACAAACCACCCCAGTCCACCACAACGGCTATGCCAATTAGCCAATCTCATCAATGAGTCAACAGGATCTAATCTGCTTTTGACTGTGTTGCACAAACCCAGCCCCGACCTACCATGCCCACCAGCCCTCAAACAGTAGACTGGCAATTTGAACCGCCAAATTCAGAAGGTACCCAGCCTCTACTACCATCCCTTCAAACACCTGGAGGAATACACATCTTAATTCCAGTACTCCTTGCCACCCTTCCGAGACATCTAAATACCACACTGCCAATCCTAATGTTCGCAATACACTGACCGATTACCACGCGACCTCCTCTAGGCATCCCTTAAATGTGAATCCTAGCAAACCTGTCCTTCAAACCTTGATTCAAATGCAAAACAGACCTTTCTTGTACCCTAACTCACAACACTAACCTGAAAGCATCCACACTCCAGAGTGCCCTCATCAATGCCAGGTCATTCATAGCACATGCCCTAGACATCGCTGACCTTATTACCACCAATAAACTGGACTTCTTAGCCATTACCGAAACCTAGCTCCACACAGCTGCAGGCCCAGCTCTCTTACTCGCTGTCCCAGAAACGATGCCATTTTCAGGACCAATAGACCAATAGCCAAAGGTGTTGTAGTAGCAATTATCGCGAAGAACACTCAACATTAGGGACATTCTTAACCACTCTATCCACTTAGGTGAATTACTATCCATTAAAATGGTCTTATCCCCCACGGCTACCTTGAACACAACTTATCTACAGACCTCCTGGTCCAATTTCCTCATTTGAGGATGATGTAGCACCACAATGCTCTACCAAGCCTAGCACCCAAATCCTACTATCGGGAGACCTTAACGTGGGCTTCAATGACCCCAAAGACACGCCATCACTGCATTAGGATACACACACCGGATCAACAACCCCACACACATCAAAGGTTGCACACTCGACTGGCTAGTGGACCTCAACTGCAATGCAAACATTTCTAACTCCCAATGCCCTTGGTCGAACTATCACATCATCACATTCAATATTACCCAGAACTTGGGACCAGGCTACCCCTCCCCCATGGCACCAGCTGCCTTACCGAGAAATTCACAAAGCATCACAGCAAATATTCTCCCTTTGCTTCACCCCATCACGACACGCCATAACCTTCGTACTACAAACCAGCATTCATGGTTGACCTATACAACCAAACTGTTTGAGCAGCCATTGTCGAAGTAGCACCTCTAACCCTGCTTAAAGCTAAACCACTAGCCCACCTTAATACATGGTGCAGAGTCCAACTGGAAAAAATTCCCGAATGAACTGAACAAAACAACCTTCCCCAATGCCTTATAAGCAGGCTATCCTCCTGACGCTGCAGTCTCAAATCATAGCCAGTCTCAAACCTTCAAGATGTCAAGGTGACATATGCCTAGCCTCGCTCATCAAAGACTGTGCGCCTCAACTGACACATTCATCACAAGATTTATCAACGCTTCCTTCGAAAGTAGCACTGTACCCACCAATCTTAAAGATGGATGGGTCCACACTCTACTAAAAAATCTCCTCTTGACCCTAACATTCCGAAAAACTATCGACCTATAACCACAGTGCCATTCTTCCTCAAAACTTTGGATAGAGAACTGTATTTCCAGATCCAAAATTATCTCGAAACCAATAATCTCCTCGTCCTACATCAATCTGGCTTCTTCCCAAGACATGGGACTGAAACAGCGTTACTTGACCTGAAAATACAAATAGATGAGTTGAAAGAGAACGGCTGCTCCTGCTAGACCTGTCCGCAGTGTTTGACCTAGATACTTTGTAATTATCTAGCGTCAGCGGCCCACTTCTCACCAAAAGCCATCCATTAGTTGCAATCCTTCCTCACAGACAGAACCATGAGCGTTTTTTCACCTATCTCTGCAGCTTCACCAGCCCCGGTCACATGCGGTTTTCCCCCACGGCTCTTGTGTCTAACCCACACTCCATAATATATTCACAAAACCACTATTCTACAGTCTCAGCGATCTGGGTGTCACCTACACGAATTATGCAGATGAAACTCAAATCCTCATGCCCATCTCCGGCTCGTACGACACTGAATTCCGAATCACTCAACATAATCTTTCAAACCATCCAGGCCTGGATGGCCCAACGTGGATTATGCCTTAATGATGGAAAAACGAACTTCTTCTCATTGGATCACAATATTGGTTTTCCTTCAAAGTTTTGAACAGAATAGACAAAAAGAAAAAGGAAAAACTGAGAGAAACTGGACAAAAGACTGCCAATGCTGAATGGTGACCTAAACCTAAGCCAACATTCCTAGTTATGGCTTGTATTTACCCACTACACAAGTTTTTTTCATTTTTTCAAAGGATTGGCAGAATTAGGATTGTTCTATGTCCTTCAATGTGTTGACAGGTCTGCCTATCATGGATGTCCTGACCTGAGACGGCAGAAAGAAGGCCAAACAACAAAACGCAGTAAACCCGAATATGCATACTTAAAATATACAAAAATGGTAAAAAGGTATCTGCTTCCACCAGCTTGTCTTTGGGCGCATTACAAAGTACCCAAAAATCCCGTTAAGACTCTAGGGTGACACAAACCTATCCCCATTGTACTGCATTGTAAGATGCTGTGTACAATGTTAAAAAGTTACCAAAATGTAAAAAGTAGAATGACAAAAGGGGAAACTTAGTTTTCCAGTACTGACAGTCTGAAGGACTAGTCAGTTTCCCCCGAACAAATGAGCAAAAGTTTAGGAAGGTGAAGATGAAGGCTTCACTTCTCTGTAACAAGTCAGGACAGCGTCAAAAACATAAGCAAAAAAGTTTAAGGGTCCATAGAATATGAAGGGAAAGTTGACTAAAAGAAATATTTCCTAGCATGTGTCACCAACGGATTTCGGAACCTCAGCATTGATGTCTGTAGAGCATGGGGGTAAAGTTAATATATCTGTTTCGTCTTTTCTCCCCAGGTCCCTCTTCCCCATCCTCCATAGGGCAGGGTTTGAAATTGAGATTCGATGAGCATGACCTAACACCAGCTCCTGGGTGTCTGGCATCACCAAAGAGGCAGGAGCTACCGCTGGGGAACTAGGAGTAGCCGGCGCACCATGAATCTAACTTCCACATGAGATGTGCATGTTAACTTTTTGCACATAAGCTTTGATTCATTGTGTTTAAATATGTACTAGATATGCCCCAATTCTTCTTTAGTAAAATTCTCAAATACTCAATTCCAGCTATGTATGTTTGTAAGGCACACATTTCCTGGGGAGCCAAAAGTAGCTCCTGGTAGCTGTTGCTTTCAAGCTAACCAGGCTCTCCTAGGCTAGAAGCAGATGCGCTAAATAGCTCCCAGCGTCCCTCAAGATCGAACCCTGTAGGGTTACATGGGCATAATCGGTGGTGATCCCTAGAGTACTAGGATTCAAAGAGTTGATTACCTGCACTTTCCTTAATTTTTTGGAACTCTTGAGTCGCAACCACTGGCACCGTCCAATCACATAGTAAGCCTGCCTGAAACGGTGAACTTTGTAACGGATTACTTTAGGGTACAAGGCCCCAAACCATTTTATGGCTGAACTTACTGAGTGCTAGCTAATTATTTTAGTGTTGCTGTAAAGTGTTTCTACTAAACTTGATGCATCCAAGGTATTTTCTGTTTTAGCTCACGAATTACCTTCTAGCCTGTCCTCCTCACTTTTCTCCATCACTCCTACCCTCTTCTCCTGCTACTATATATTGCTTTGCTCCGCATCCTGATGAGTTTTTTGCCCTACTCAAGTCTGCCCCTTCATGTGCCCCAACTGACCCACTGTTCGTGCACATTGTGAAGCACATAGTTCCCAGTGTTGCTCCATATCTTTTTTTAAATTTATTTTATGTGTGTTTAGTCAACAAAAGGCTTTTCACAATTGATGGACCAAAATTAATTAAAATGCATATACATGACGAGAAAAAAGCATTACAAGGAATGATACAAAAATCCAGACGTCAATATCGATGCATGCATCAGACACCTGCACGCAAGGTGATAATGCCTTCCCTAAAGTATTATTTAAATAATAATTATTTAATATTAATTTTAAATGCATTCAACACTCTTACAACTTCCATGGGAAGTAATGTTTCCGTACCTTGCTGGTATTCTGTTCCGGAATTCACATGTCCAATTAGCAGTATGGACAAAACAGGCAAAATATTTCACTCTTCTTTTTAGTGGCAATGCATGAAATAAAGTTGTTTCACACTCTGTTGAACTTCAGAATTACAGAGATTGCATGGGAATTTTTGAGGTTCCGCTTGAACCTTTTCAACACTAGAGAACTAAGAATGATGAATAAATCCCAGACTATTCATTTATTCATCATTCTTAGTTCTCTAGTGTTGAAAAGGTTCAAGCGGAACCTCAAAAATTCCACCCGCCACATGGGATCAGGAAAATGCCAAAGATCGGGTAGCACAACATCTGTATCTTTATCACTAATTGGAAAGTTCTTAAAGAATTTCCTTCCTGAACAACTATCCTTCGTCATAATCCAGTCATTCTGCCTAAGTGTTTTTTTTTTTACCTTCAGAGGATTCTCTGCCAGCGTATTCTGTTGAATCACAATTAACCAGCACTTTGGTAACTTCTTCATTCAATAACGTTAGAAACGTATTGCCACCCTGCTTGAGAAGAAGCCCGACATCCTCATATAAGGAATTTTTTTAGGACTTGTAATGGAGCCATATAACAACCCTTCTCCGCACCACGAGATTGTAGGCCCAATTCATACCGTAACCGTGCTATAGGGAGTGACAAAGAAGTTTTAGTACTCTTTTGCAAATGAGACCTTCCATTCTGACCCAATTCCAATTGATTTTACTAGCCATGTTATCTATTTCGATACCATACATCAAGGCCGGAATCACTTTTCCCTTATAGAAATTGATGAGGGAGAAGAGTAAATCTGCAGTATAGATGTAGGACTTTTTCCATTTGGGATACTAGTGGACTTAGTTTAGGGACCAGCTCTTATAATGAATTCAAGATACTTGATTTCCTTCACTACTGGGAGGCTCTGTGAATCGAATTCCCACCTAAACTTGACGACAAAGGTCTTTTTAATATTTATCGTCAGGGCATTGGCCAGGGCATAATTTCCAAATGCTGCAAACAAGCTTTGGAGGCCTACGGGCGTGTGATCCATCAGGACAACATCGTCCACGTAGACCAAACCATTCACCTTTGTTGCACCCACTGTCGGTGCTACCGGGGCAAATTATCTAAAAGTCCCAGAGATCTGCCAGGAAGAGGTTAAAAAGACAAGGAGCTACTATGCATCCTTAAGAACTTTTGACTGGGAACTAGGGTGCGCGCCTGACCTACTTTTTTCATTTTGTCTTAAACCTTACTCCGTTCTTATAGGGCGGGACAGATGAGCCGCCCCCCGGTCCAGTCTCACTTGAATAGATGTGTTATTGTGAAGGTGTATTGGGATCGAGAGAAGGCCCTCGGGATCCCCCAATCTTTCAGCTTCCCCAAAAATATTCCTCCATTTATGGTGTCGAAAGCCCTCAATAGGTCAAACCACACACCATAAATAGGTGGATCCTACTTCTTACTCAAATTTTGTGTATTTAGTATGAGGCTGTTCAGTGTGGTTTACAAACCTTTACGAAAACCCGTTCGGAATTATTAAAGGGGTCAGCCCAGTCTCCCAATTCTTTCAAAATGAATTTCAAAGATTTTACTCTTGACATCCATTAAGGGCGATCGACGGAAATTTGAAGGATCTGTCCGCTTCCCCCTTTTTGTGAATTGGAATTACTGTGGTTTTTTTCCATGTAACTGGGCCCCTCCCCATCTCCCTGATGATGTTTTTAAATAGATTGAACAGGATAGAGGTCCATGCACTCAATGTTTTCATAATTTCGTTGGTAAGGCTATATGGGCCAGCCGCTCTAGATCTGGATGAAGTGCGCATCGGACCCTCTATCCTCTCTTCGTCATAGAGGATGTCCCATTTTACATTCTGCCTTGTTTCACACCCAATAGGGTTCCTTTCTACAAGGTCCCCCCAGAAATCTTTTCTCCAATCCTCTTCCAGGATGACATTAGACTGGACTAATACTTGGTCAGGTCCCTGAGGGCGGATATTACTCCAGAAATTCCTGGAGTTGGATTCTGTTACGGGCTTCAGCATATTCAGCCCATCTATACGGTTTCTCATACCTTTTATGTTTAGACCAGTTATGATAATCATTAGAGATTTTTCATAATCTGCACGTAGGTCTCTGAGTGACTTTAGATGCAAGTGTCGAAGTTCTAGTCTCAATTCCTTCTTGCGATTAGATGTCTCTGGATCAAAGCTGATGCTTACGTGTGAGACGTATCTTTGCCCTTGGATTATCCAAGTCCCAGATGAAGTCTAGGAAGCCCATTGGGGCTACATGGTTCGTTAAAGCCCTGTCAATTACCCCTGTTTAAAAGGTCTCCCAACTATGATTCAAGACCCCCCCCGATGTTTCTCAAATTTGCTCACACTGTCTTATTTAAAGACCTGACCTGTGTGCACAACCGTTCGTCCCTACCACCACGGCTCATGCCAACGGATGCCTGAATGGGAATTTGATCACTCCTCCCCATATCTTTGATCACCATACTATTACATCTACAAAGGCGGTTGGGTGACTGGACCAAGTAGTCAATTGTAGAGCTTGACGTGCCACTCCTCCATGTTCTTCCTGTAGGAGTGTCCCCTGCGACAGTTCCATTGACAATGCATACATTTCAATCTATGAAGAATCTACGCCATTTAGTTCCATTTACGCAGGCCCTTTTGTTGACCATTCTTAACCGGCAGACAGACAGGCAATAGGTATTCAAATTGCCTGCTACCAGAATGCTATCCTCAGGAAAATGGATCTTTACGTTCGTAAGAAATTCTGCCAAATCATCAGGAAAATTTCCAGGTCAGAATGCACAGGCTCCAATAGATATTAATTACTACCACTGTTCGTAGTTTAACCTAGTCTTTGAATGAAATCCTTACTGGAAGGATCCCTATTCTTTCTGAAGTTAATCGGTCACAGGATTTGATCCAGTGATTTAGAGTGGCCACCAATAGTCCCTCTGAGGGTCTTCCCCCCCCCCCCCCCCCATTAAAGTTTGATGCCGCTTGGTGGACGATTGTAAAAAAATCTCTTGCAGGCATCTCTCTTGGAAACGAATCAGGTCATGCCCCTGGATATGAAGTTAATTTCCTCACCCATGAATGAACTGGAGCCCCTCCTATTCCAGCTAAGAAACTTCAACTGAGCATCAACGAAAGGGAGTTTTCTTTCCAACCCACTACATTTCTGAAAGACCTCAGTGAGAATTTCCGGGAGACGTGCCCACAGCTTGTTTCCATCTCCTCCCTTATTGCCCATCTGGTCTATCTCCTTGGTCACTCTAGCATCCCTTAGTTTAGACTCCCTTCTTTCACCCTGGCCTCCTTTGGCCCCCTCCCTCCTGTTACCCTAAACCATATTTTGGTTCCCACCATTTTTTCTGTGCTGTAGGTTCTTAGGTAGGAAATTTGAGACTTCTACGCCTAGTTTCTTAAAGTCCAGGGCTGAGTTAAGGAGCGTCTTGGCACCTATTTCGGATTTCCTAGTCACTAATGCAATTGAAGTGACCTGCTCATACTGGAAACGTATATGATCAATATCATAAAATGACAATAAGAATAAGTCGGGTATTTTTTTTTATTTGCTTTTAGTTCATTTACAAAAAAAGAACGGTTGCAAAAATATAGAATTCAAGTAAGAAAAAAAAAATTCATTATATCCAAATATAAAATTCTAATACAAGAAAATCATTGTCTCTGCATATAAAGTTTAGTTTAGTTTAGTTTATTATTTATAATGCGCAGTTATACCCAGGGGTATCAGGGCGCAGCATGTACAAGAATATGCGAAACTTGGTTACAAGGTGTAAAAGTACGATTTGGCGTAGGGCGAATGTACAGAATAGCAGAGAAAGCAAGCAATATATACAATATATACAGGCAATATATACAATATATACACAATAGAGGTGGCATGCATACTAGTACGGATCACATGAGGAAAAACCTTGGCATTTAAATGTCTGGGAGGTCCTTCAGTTTCAGCCAAGAGATGACCTTAGAACGGAAATTCAGGTAGGGCATGTCTGCTCTAAGGTTAGGGGGCAAAGAGTTCCAGAGTTTGGCTGCTTTTACCGGGAAGCTGTTACCTCCTATGGTGGCGAGTTTGTAATTTGGGACAGAGAGGCAGTCTTTGTGAACCGTTCTGAGGGGTCTCGCGGAAACTTGTCTATGGAACCTGTTAATCAGGTAGATCGGGGCGGCATTGTTGAGGGATTTGTAGGTGAGTGAAGCCGTTTTTAGGAGAATTTTATCTCTGGTGGAGAGCCAATTGTTCTGTTGACTGAGTCCTGATATATGCTCTCTTCTGGGGATCCCTAGGGCTGCTCTCAGGGCGTTATTCTGGAGAGTTTGTATCTTGCTAGTGGTAGCCTTGGAGGATCCTAGGTAAAGGGCATTGCAGTAGTCAAGGCGGGATAGTATAAGGGCTCTGGCGATTGTAAGACAGCTAGTATCTGACAGAAATGGTTTAGCTGAGCGGATAAGTTTGCACGTGTATGCAGATGAGGATGCCAGTGAACTCAGTTGTCTTTTGAAGGAGAGGTTAGAGTCTAAGTAGAAACCCAGCGTTTTAACCTCCTGTCCAACTTTAATGTTGTTCCCATCTATCTTGAAAGAGTTGTAGGCCGGGCTAAGTTTCCTTAGACTGTGTGTTGTGCCCATGATTATAAGCTCTGTTTTCTCATCATTCAGGCATAGTCCGTGAGTGGCCATCCATGCCTGGATGATGATGTACACCCTATTTAGCAAGGCCAAATCCTTTCCATAATCTCCAGAAAGCGGAAGGAGGATCTGAGTATCATCTGCATAATTAGTGTAGGTGATACCAAGATGATCCAGATCATCGAAAAGGGGCTTGGTAAATATGTTGTACAGTGTAGGGGAGACGCAGGAGCCCTGTGGTACACCACAAGTGATGGGTATGGGATCTGCTGCAGCTGTGGGCGAGAAGACCCTCATAGTTCTACCGTTAAGGAATGAGGTGATCCAAGAGATGGCCTCAGGCGAGAAGTGTGCTGCTGTGTGGAGATGTGAGCATAGGACAGAGTGGTCGACCAGATCGAAAGCAGCAGAAAGGTCAAGGAGGAGGAGCAAGGCAACTTGTCCTTTGTCCCTAAGTGTGTCAATCTGAGCTTTCAGGTCGATGAGTGCAGTCTCAGTCCCATGTTGAGGGCGGAATCCTGATTGTCTGGATCCTAGGAGGTGGTGTTCTTCCAGGTGCCTCTGTATTTGAGCGTAGGCGACCTTGTCTAGGATTTTTAGTAAAAAGGGAACAGTTGTTATAGGTCGGTAATTGGTAGGTATGGCTGGGTCAAGAGTAGGTTTTTTTAGTAATGGAAGTACCCAGGATTGTTTTAGATTCGTGGGGATGGAGCCAGTGGTGAAGGAGGCGTTGATCAGTTTCGTAATGAAGGGTGAAAGATCGCGAGCAGCGTCTTTGATAAGCTGTGCTGGGCAGAGGTCTCCCTGGCAGTTAGAGGGTTTCAAGGACAAGATAATTTTTTCTACGTCAAGAGTATTGACTTTTGAAAATTTGAAACGGGTGGGGTCTGTGGTTACGCACTTGTCAGGTCTTCTGGAGGGGGGCAAGTCTTTTAAGGTCGCTTTTTTGCTAGAGATTTTAGTTTGGAGGGTCTTGATCTTATTGGCCAGGGCATTCTGAATTTCTGAGCACCAGTTTTTATCTTTGGTGCAGGTGTCAAGGGGTAGTATGGGGGTTTCAACTTCTTTGAGAATGGAAAAGAGTTCTTTCATATTGGACTTGGCAGATGATATGCGAGAGTCAAAGGAAGTTCGTTTGGCCATGTATATTTCTTTTTTGTAAAGTGCAGTTATTTTAGAAAGATTGAGTTTGTTAGCAGCTGAGGGACATTTTTTCCATGTGGTCTCGCAATTTCTCTTTTGTTGCCTCAAATTTTTGAGGAATGGTGTATACCATTTGTTGAGGTGTGATTTCTGTTTGCTGGGTCTGAGTTTGAGAGGGGCGATGAGGTCCAGTGCTGTGGCCATGGCTTTATTATATTCCTCAACTAGGATCTCTGGGTCTGTGTTGTCCGGAAGTGAATCAAGAATGGGGAGAAGGTTCGGGATGAGTCTTTCTGCCGTAATGTTTTTCTTGTTTCTGGTGAGAATAGGTGGGGCTGTTGTGATAGGCGTGGGTGTCGGTCTATCGGTAGTTAGCCAGAACGAGACTAGGTGATGGTCGGACCAGATTAACGGTGAGATATTGGTGATGTTTGCTACACAGTTGTAATCGGCCACCCAATCAAGTATTCTACCTTTTAAGTGAGTGGGGGCCATGCTTCTTTGCGCAAAGCCTAGTTCAGCAAGGGTGGTGGCAATAGAATTAGATATAGGGTCTGCTGGGTCGTTGTAGCCAAGGTTGAAGTCCCCCAAGGTGAGGACTTGAGATGAGGTTTTAAGATTACTAGTTAGGATGGCGTTATGGTCTTCATCGAAGGTACTGATGGGTCCTGGCGGACGGTAGATTAGGTGTATGGTAAGTGTTTGGGTGTTGTTGAGTGGGACTTTGACTGACAGGTTTTCGCAGGATTGGACAGTGTTGGGTGTAGCAAGTCTCATGGGTAGGCTGAGTTTATGTATAATAGCGACACCCCCTCCTCTGGAATTAGGGCGATCTTGCCTCAGGATGGTGTACTTATCTGGGACTGCTAGCATGATCATGGGGCCTGCTGCAGGGTGTAACCAGGTCTCGGTGATAGCCAGGAAGTCTAGGTCGTCTTTGAGGATCAAGTCTGCTATTTCTATGGCATGTGCTACTAAGGATCTAGCATTGATCAAGGCTCCTTTGATTTTAGGGCTGACTGTATTTGTAATGGTAGTTGTGTTCTCAATAGTACTTGTGTGTCGTTTATCTTGAGTTGGTCCAGGTGTACTCTGGCAGGGGTGTATGAATATGGGGCTGGAGGTGAGGTTGTGATGTAAGTTAGCAGTTTTAATATTGGGGCTGAGTTGGGGCGACTGCTTTGAGGATTTATGTAAGGTAGGCAGCGATCGGGCCAGTGGCTCGTAAATTTTGGCTAGTCTAGCTCTAAGTGTTAGGTTTCTGTCTACGGTAGTACGGGGGAGACTAGGTAGTAGCTGAAAGTTGGCTGGCTCTGTAAGGGGTGGAGTCTGGTTGGTGAGGCTAGAAGGAGGGGGCAACGTGGACGATTGTGGTGCCATCTTACAATAAGTAGCGAGGTTCAGGAGGATGAGGACGGATGCGTGTAAACTTATGGTAGGTAGACGCATTCTAAATAGAGTTGGAGGTGAGGTCTTAACTGAATAGGTGCTGGTAAGGCAACGTGTGTAAGCCCTTTGACCTTGGGAGAGAGGCTGCACAATGAATTAGGCACAAGGTTGATAACTAAGGTCACTTCGTGCTAGCAGGCTGAGTGCTTCTCTGTTTGACAAGGCAGTAGGTCTAAGTATCTCAGAGTTAGAGATAGCGCAAGTTGGCTGAATACATCTTGTATAAATCTTCGAACAGTATGTCTAAATATGACTAGATTTGAGAGCTGGCAACATATCTAGATACATATAAATTCGAGATATCAGATGCTATTCGAGCGATGCGACAATTGGTGTAAATATGACTGGATAGCAAGAGAACATAGTGAAGCTCTAATACAGATTCAGTACTCATGCAGGAACAGATTAGCAGCATGTCATATCTGGCACATGATAGGCATATGATGTAAATTCGGTAGATATTGTACATTGATTAGGGCGAGGTTTTGCAGTTGTTGTATTCACAGTGAGTTAATGAGTGACCATTATTTTCGAAGTTACCTTATGAGTTATAGTGCCTTGCACTAGTGTGTCCATGGGTGCTGAGCGAATGGTCGTAACTCTTAGTCTGTCACTTGAAGCGCCATGGAGCGAACAGGGGGCAAACAGGGGCCTTGGTGTGGGCCTTTGTCGGTGGCCGGCGTTTCCGCCTGCCGGCGGAAGGAGAAGGATAAAAAGGATTCAGTTGCCTAGCTGCGAAGCCGCGCGGCCAGAGCCTCACTCTGGTGCCGCGATGCGCCCGCCATCTTGAAGTCAGGCGGAAGAGGTGGACAAGGTCAGGCAGTGCCTGCAACACGGTGCGGTTCGGAGCGACGATGGGGGTCAAAGCAAAGTATGCTTAATACGCATACCGAAGATATTGCTGGACCTATCCAGCTAGTGGTTGCCTCACCCTTTTGGTGTCCAGGGTGCCGAGGCAATCCGAGGTGCGGCTGGGCTGTGGGTGATGGGGCCGCTCAGGGCTCTCTGGAGGCAGGGCTCCTGCCCTCCTCGATGGTGTGCTGCGGATCGACTGAAGATGCAGGGGGCAAACAGGGGCCTTGGTGTGGGCCTTTGTCGGTGGCCGGCGTTTCCGCCTGCCGGCGGAAGGAGAAGGATAAAAAGGCTTCAGTTGCTTAGCTGCGAAGCCGCGCGGCCAGAGCCTCACTCTGGTGCCGCGATGCGCCCGCCATCTTGAAGTCAGGCGGAAGAGGTGGACAAGGTCAGGCAGTGCCTGCAACACGGTGCGGTTCGGAGCGACGATGGGGGTCAAAGCAAAGTATGCTTAATACGCATACCGAAGATATTGCTGGACCTATCCAGCTAGTGGTTGCCTCACCCTTTTGGTGTCCAGGGTGCCGAGGCAATCCGAGGTGCGGCTGGGCTGTGGGTGATGGGGCCGCTCAGGGCTCTCTGGAGGCAGGGCTCCTGCCCTCCTCGATGGTGTGCTGCAGATCGACTGAAGATGCAGGGGGCAAACAGGGGCCTTGGTGTGGGCCTTTGTCGGTGGCCGGCGTTTCCGCCTGCCGGCGGAAGGAGAAGGATAAAAAGGCTTCAGTTGCCTAGCTGCGAAGCCGCGCGGCCAGAGCCTCACTCTGGTGCCGCGATGCGCCCGCCATCTTGAAGTCAGGCGGAAGAGGTGGACAAGGTCAGGCAGTGCCTGCAACACGGTGCGGTTCGGAGCGACGATGGGGGTCAAAGCAAAGTATGCTTAATACGCATACCGAAGATATTGCTGGACCTATCCAGCTAGTGGTTGCCTCACCCTTTTGGTGTCCAGGGTGCCGAGGCAATCCGAGGTGCGGCTGGGCTGTGGGTGATGGGGCCGTTCAGGGCTCTCTGGAGGCAGGGCTCCTGCCCTCCTCGATGGTGTGCTGCGGATCGACGGGAATGTAGGCAATACATATTGACGTTTATACAATACTCCTATGAAAGTCATCATTTACATAGTTCATGAATGGGCCTCTTTTGTTGCATTTCCGCTATCACTAGTTAAATGAGGTATTTACAATTCGTCCACTATGTATTAGTTCGATTTTCAAACAATGCAAGTTCTTTTTCAATGTGCTTACAAAAGCTTACCACTACATATATTAAGGCACTATGTGCTCCTTGCATCATTCGAGACCATAAGGACTCTAAACAATCTTCATAATAAATATGAACAAAATTCCTCAATCGTTCAGTCCTAATTAGTTTAAAATGAGGGCAATAAAGTTCAAGGTGCTTCAGTGTTTCAAGGGGTGCATTACATTCATCAAATCGACACCCCACTAAGTCTTTTGTATTATTTTTGTTTTCCAATTCTTGGTCCTTTCTCTAGTATGATAAAGATTGAGTCTAAATCGAATGTATGCTTTCCTAGTGATTTCACAAGGAAATAGTCTAATGTGATCGTATCGTGGAGTACGTTTTTTAAAGAGTACACCATATTCTTGATATAATTTATAAGTCCTAATTCGATCGATAGACACCAATCTAAATCAAAAAGCTTTTTTTTCGCATAGCAAGGGCGATAATATACATTGTGTACTGTGATGTTCGCTTCACTCAAAAGATGTTGCATTTTCATCTGATATTTGTGGAATGAGGCTGGAATATGTAAATCTAAATCTAACATCTTATTCATGTCTGCATATAACTAATTTGTCGGTGGATAGTGCATTTTCACATAATTCGAAAGATGTCTCCATTTCCATTGGGTCGATAATGAAACCAATCCCAATTCGTGTCGGATGATGGCATTGGGTACGGACATTGGTAAGAACATTGCAGCCTTCAGCAATGAACCCTGTAGGCAATCCAACGTAACCGTCAAATCACACAAACAAATGTCAAGTGCATAGAGGATAACACTCTCGTTCTTCAGTTCCATAAATTCAATTAGCGGTAATAGTGAAAATTTGCAGAACCGTGAAAAAATATTTTTCATTTGTGAAAGCAGCGGTCTGGTCTTACTCTTAAGAATATCCGTCCATGAGTTTACAGAATTCTGAGCCGAGAGATGATACCCTAAATAGATTGAAGTATTAGTACATGTTATCTGTGTGTCCATAATATGCCATCTAAAATTGCCTTTTTTCTGTTTTGATCCAAAATGCATAATAGCAGTTTTTGCCGGGTTTGGAGTCAAATTATGTTCTTTTGCAAATTGCACAAATAGTGTTATTTTGCTTTGTAACCCTGCCGGAGTTGGGTCAAACAGGATAATGTCATCTGCAAAGGCCATCCACTTCAAGGAAATAGTCCCGACCTTCACAGAGAACAGGCTCTGGATTTCCCAATCTTTGTCCAAATCTGATATGTAAAGGTTGAACAGGGTTGCTGCGAGATTGCATCCCTGTTTTAGCCCTAATGTTGTTCTTATCGGAGCTGTGGTGCCTCCATCCGTTGAGACTTTTATTCTATACGATGTATTTGTATGTAGTTTCATAATCCAAAACATCAAAGCACTCGGAATTCCCTTTTGCAACATTTTCCTCCATAACAAATTGCGGACTACATTGTCAAAAGCTGCGCTTATATCTATCATTGCAATATATACTGGATTTGCGTTCCTGTTCTTTGCCCCAGCTATTTAAGGTTGTGCTCATGTTCTTCCTGAAACCAGTTTGATATTTAGAATATAAACCTTTTTGTTTCAATTATTTTCTCCAGATCTTGTAGAAGTAAAATTGAAAAAATATTTGCTTCAGTATCGATTAAAGAGATCGGGCGATAATTTTCAGGAAGAGAAGGATCTCCCCTTTTAAATATCGGAACTATATTGGCCGTTAGCCATGAGGGTGGAATTTCCCCAGATTCAAAGATGGTTTCAAATTTCATATTGATGATTTCTGCCCACATTGCAGGGTCCGCCTTGTAAAGACAGGGGGGAAGTCCATCAGGACCTGCAGCCTTAGAATAGGACAACCGTGAAATTGCCCAGATATCGCTATGGCTCCACTTTGGCCGTGGTATGTTAACAAGATCTACTGATACACTCATACCAGTCTGAAACTTATTTGGCAGTTGATATTTGGCAGTAATATATTTTACCCATGTTTGCTCTGAGATACAATTTGGCATCGCTAGTGAAACATTTTTTGAGTCTGCATTTATGGTGCGCCAAATAACGCGAGTATCATATGACACAATAGCTCGAATTAATGCACAATTCTCCTTGTGTCTTGATATACGCGCACATTTTAAATTGTGTTTATAAAGCGACATAATTTGGCGTCGTTTTTCCAAAGTTTTTCTGTTACCTAATTTAACTTGTTTCAATTTTCTTAAAGATTTATTTTTTTCCCTTTTTAGTAACTTACATTTTTGATCGTAAATGTGAGTATGTTGTATTATGGTTTGATTTTTCCGAAATCTATTCAATACAATTGCAACTATTTCTGAGTATGCAGTACTAGACAATCTTTTAGAGTTTGCGCAGTCCTGCCTCCCTGCTTCAAGCGATATCTGTTTGACAATTTGATTGCATATCCCATTATTCCATCTAATGGAATGTTGTGTACGATTAATTTCCACCATTGCTAGCGTACTATTTGCTCTAAGGTGTTGACATTTCAATTTCAAGGATGTAGTTAATTGTGCATGATCGCTGATAAGAATCTTATTTATTTCTAAGGGAGCCATAAAAGTAATAAGATTATGAGTGGCATAAATAAAATCTATCATTGATTTGTTCTCTCCTCTTTCCCATGTTCTAGAATTCATTTCATTGGTCACTAGGAGGTCAAAATCCCAATCAGTTAAGAGATCTCTAAACTGGTCTCCTCTCCTAGACGATAAATTTAATAACTTGGCAGAGCCTATTTCATTCGCATTTCTACAGTCACAAATAAAATCCCCCCCTAATATAATCTCATACAACTGATACCTATTAGCAATAAATTCTAAGCATGTATCTAAGTCATCAAGCATTTCGTCTAATGTTGCATTCGCAGGGTTCCAGTATAAGGAAATCACAATTAGTGAGGAGTATCTGCTAAAAAGTGTCTCAAGACGAATGCCTAATAAACTTGCAGAATCCCAAAATAATGTGGATTGGAGTTTAAGTGAAGTATGAATTGCAATTGCTAACCCCCCAGAGGGGCGTCCCTTTGAATGTCTTTTGGCTAACGAACTGAAAGTGGAATAACCCGCCATTATCAAGGATTCAGTTTTTATGGTTTCCTGTATAATAATTATCATAGGTATTTCGTCTCTATTTAAGTTGTGATGCCAACTCATTAAATTCCCAAATCCACATGGGTTCCAAGACATGATTTTAAGGTTTGTGTAGTTGAGTGGCTATGTAGGAGGTGTTTTAATTGTGGGTGAAGTATTAGAATTCAAGGTGGCCGAGAGCATTGGCTCCAACCAAGTTAGTTCTTTTGCTTTGGCAACGGCTTTAAGAAGTTCAAATATATCCAAGTCTGAGCCTTCTTTCAATTTCATGGTCGGATCACTCAAATTGCAACAACTTTCATCTGAGGGTCTAGGGGGTTGTAAAAAAACAGCAGCATCCTCCTCAGTTTCAAAAGTAAACAGTGCTAAACCTTCCCTTTTTATGTCATCTCGGCAGAACCAAATAAATTTCATTATAGCCTCTGAACTGAGATAGCATAAAACTTTATAGTTATTTGATCTGGCCATGGATACCCTAGAGATATCGTCCGAGTTCACCATTCTCAGTTGGGGAATTCTAGAAAATAACGAGAGTATAAATGATAGATTAATACGTCTATCCATCAATTCTCCAGCAATCCCCGCAAACCCAATTATATACTGCCTTGTGGCATCTGGGTGTGGGGCTCATTTGAATTGAATTTGAGACTGGGGTATCCCCCATTCTTCCTCTCAAAGATTGATTTTGTAAGACTGCCCTATTAATGTTTGCTTTATGATTCTCTAGATGCAGCATTTTACTCAGTGTTATGACTTTCATCAGGATTAAGCAAAGTATCGTTATTATTAAAACTATGTAATACTGATCTACTTTGTGAAGGGCCGTGAATAGGCATACAGTTTTGTGACTGTGGAATACCACCTAAGTCTACATGTAACAGATGGTTAGTGTTAAGACTCTCAGTTAAGAGAATCTTTGATGGGTCCGCCAATATTGTTTTTTTGCCAATACCATGTTCTATCATTATTGACTTGATAGTGTTCAACCCATCAGCTGTTATGTTGGTGGTCTCGACAGCCTTTACTTTTGTACTTTTACCCGTACCATTTACTTCAGTTGAAAAAGTTTTTTTACTCTGCTCGCCTTTGTTGTTCATAATTGGTTCCCTACACACCATATGTGAACATATTTCGCTATAAGATTTTCTTAATGGCGGTTGCGGATCTACAGACCTGGGAACACCATATTGTATGTTATCAGCATTCTTCGTACAGATTCTTCCTATTGTTGGAAAATAGCTGTTCAAATTAGTTTTGACCTCAGTACCTATTGTTAGTTCTTACAGATGTTACACCTTCTTTCTCATTATTTTCTGAGGCCTTCGAGGGCATCTTGCATGTTTGAGCTCTAATAGGGGGTTGAGAATTGGATGTATCATCTGAAAGATTATTCACAAGCTTTATGCTACCAGGCTTCAAAGTTTGAGTCTTGGAAGGAACTACTGGTTTTATTTCCAAATCACTTTTATTACTATTTTGCTTCTCTTCCTCTACCAAAATAACTGGGGTCAAGGACTTTCTTTGGACAATTGTTCTACATCGATATGTTCATCATCGGTTAGTTCTAGATTTGGAATAACTCCATTGTCCTTACCTAAATCTCTTGGCTTGTGAGTCATTGCTTCCTTCCTTCGCTTAGCGTATCTCTTCACAGCACGCATATGCATTATTTTTGCTCGACGAGACATTTTTGTGATGACTGGCCCAACTGCTAGATCTTTTCCAGATCCATGGCTATAGCACCCTTTTTATCCCCCTGGACAACTTCTGGGGGGCTCCTGACCACTTGCTGAGTGACGGAGTGGTTCAGTACTTCCACTTTATCCGTTGCCACTGCCTTGTTTAGGGCATTACAACATTATTTCCCGATTTTCTTTTGTTTGTTTCCGATTCTTCATTTTTTGGGTCGGTCTTATAGGGTCTTAAATTGGTAGTCTTTGTTTTTGCCTAGGGCTTCAAATTGTTTCCGGGACTACTTGACCCCTTCCATATCAGATTGTACATTGTTTTGTTCCAAAGCCTTGAGCCTTGGGGGTGGGTGGGTCTGAAGGGTCTAGCCGATACTAACTTCACCCTGCTTTTCATTCTCCGGTTCACCCAATACAAGTCTGTTTTCCCTCGCAGTTTGCCCGTTCTCTGAGAGCCTCCCCAGTTTGGGCCAACCTCATGAATTCTTCCAGGGTCGACTGAGAAAGGGTAGTGTCATCTAGGTAAAGTTGGTCGACCTCCTGTGGGGTTGGTTTTGTGCACATGCAGTCTCCTGCTTGTATACACCCCTTCCAAATCTGAGCATGTCGAGTTCTGCTTTTATTTGTTGAAATTCTTGCTCAAATCCCACAAACTGGTTTCAACTCCCTGGATACTGAGAGATCTTTATTTTCTATAGATGCCTCGCAAGCTCCGAATTCCCTGGTCAATTCTACAAGTGTTCTTTCCTGCGAGTGGACTTCTATTTTCAGGAGCTCAGACATTGACCAGGGAGTTCAGCACAATGCTTAGGGCACTGAGCGTAAAATCGTAGGTTGAGATGTTAGGCGGGTAAGCTACATTTCATTGTGGATGGGTGTGGTATGGGAGACCAGTACCATAGGTTCAGGGGTGGAGACTGTATTGGCTAAGCCTTCCTCCCAATTATGTGAACCATCATGGCCCCTCTCATGCACTAGATGTGAGGTAGATTCCCCCCTCCTGTGGCCCCATAAAGCATCTCCTGCCTGAAAATACATTCTTCAGCTTCACCCTGGCTGAGCGACCTTCTTTTGTGATGAAGTTCCTTCTTGATGGTCCTCTTTATTGAAGATGTTGAGAGGGTGTATTCCAGATTGTTCCTCAACACGCCCGTAAGGGGCAGTTCGTTCTGGAGTTCCAGGCACACAGACTTGATCGCCAAGATCTTATTTGATCGGCCGATGAAATAATTTATCTTTGCAGAGAAAGGTCTGATGATGACCTGTTAGCTTTTCTGCACTCTCTGGCTTCTTTTGTCGTCGCACTAGACATCTCGTCCATCTCGGACTCCTTTAGTTCGTCTCTCCTGATGAGGCTTCTGCTTCTCAGGTTATAGGTGTTTGGCATCCGATTACAAGAGACTTGATATTTGAGTCTTCGGGGACCACTTGCTGTATCTAGGTTACCTGATCTGTGAGCAGTGCTCCAGTCATGGGGGATTTGGGGGGGGGGCTGTTAGGACACAGCCTGTAGCCCTATGCTGCACCTCCCCTTATTATGCTTTGCCAAACTGTTTGATCTCTTTTGCTCATTGGAATCAAGTTAGGCACCATTGACCAGGAATAATTACAGCAATATCCGTATTGATAAGGTTGTGGAGGTCCCCCCCCCCCCCCGAAGCCGCCGGCTTCAAAGGGCAATTGTAGTGAAGCAAAGTAGGAATAAAAGCATTTGTTTGCGGAGTGGGACTTGCCTGTAGGTTGTGGTGTTATCTGTTGCCTCAATCCTGGGATTTCAAGTGTATCCGGTAATCCAGGAATCTGGGAATGCATAGGAATACACGGCAACACACACTCACTACACTCCACTATGCTCCGCTCCAGTAGCAAGTGTATGAGATGCAAGGTCAGCCTCCACAAGCAGCACTGGGACAGGACAGACTTTTGAAAAGTAAAGCACAGCGAGGCAGCTGCATGGTGGCCACACACACACACACTAACACTCACTACTCCGCTCCAGTAGTTCCATCTTACTTCCCTCTTTAACTCCTCTCTTGACAATGGCATTTTTCCATCATCCCTCTCCTTAAGAAACATGGTTTAGATCTCGACTGTCCTGACAACTTTCACCCTGTCTCTATTCTACCACACTATTCGAAAAATCCTACAGAGTATTATACAACTGACTTGCTGAGTTCCTTGATACTTGCAACCTCCGGGACTCTCTTCAATCTGGCTTCCAGCCTCTGCATTCTACTAAGACTGCTCTCCTCCATGTCCGCAACGTCAACTCTTCCGCTCGGCATGAAAATCTTTCATCTTTCATCTTTTCTTCTTCTCTACCGCCTTCGATACTGTTGGACCATTCTGACCTTGTCTCTGCACTACCTCTCATTGACATCAGGGAATAGGCCCTTCGCTTTGTTTGCTTAATACATTTCCCCCTGACACTTTCAGGTGTCCTTACTGTTGAATTTCCCCAAGGGTCTGCCTGTGGTCTACTTTTCTTCACTCTTTATACTTCAGCTCTTAGCGCCTAGATCTCCTGTTATGTTTTCTCCCATTGACTCTTTGCTGAGGACACTCAATCTTCTCCTTTCAATCCTTATCTGATGAGCTGTTATCAAAACCTTCAAATTCTTTCTGCCATAAAATATTGGATGGCGTCTCACTCGCTCATGCTCAACTCCACTAAGACTGAAGTTCTCTACTTCGCAGCCAACCTGGCTTTCTCTTCCTCTCTTCTTATCGCCTTACTACCTTCCTTACACTGCTTCTGTTTGTAACGGTCATCTTCGACCCATCACACAACTTCTCAATCTTTATCTTCAAATCTGCGACTCCAGCCATCCTCAACCTCCTCAATATCAAAAACTGTCATCCCCTTTCTTTCAATACTGCTAAACAGATAATCTCCTCCTTAGTCCTTTCTAGATCTGACTACTGTCCCTTTCCCCTCCATGGCCTTCCTAACTGTGCTATTTCACCTCTGGACAAAGTCCTCAATTTTGCGGTCCGCAAACACTTTGCAATTTTTCTCACTTTACCTCTACCTCCTCTGCCCATCGCCAGATTGGCTGGCATTCTATGAAACAATGAGCTAAGTAGAAGCTTCTTATATTCACAACTATCCATGGACTCGCCCCAGCAACCTATCTGCTCATCTTACTCTCTCCTCTTCACTCGCTAAGATCCTAAACTCACCTTCTTGCCACCACTCGAGTTCCCTGTGCTCCCTCTCTCTTCTGCCCTATCCTCTGATGTGGAATGCACTTGCCCTCCCTCTCAGTACTACTCCAACTCTACCACTATTTAAATCCAACCTCAAAGCTCTCCTTTCTGAGGAACATTGAGGAACCTGTTTCCTAGCACTTGATGCTACTGCATCACCCTGTTTTCCGTTCTTTCTACCCTTGATGGACAACCCAACAGCACTTCATCTTCAATCCTCCATCCTTCATTCAGCACTTCCTCCATCCTTCTGATGTCATTCTATCCTGTTCTCGTGCCTGGTTTATTTCCACCTTCCCCTGCAACATTTGGTCTCCAAGTCACATTCCCTCACCCCATTGTAAAGGATCAATGTCCTCTGCTCGTTTATCAATGGTAAATTTGTAAGTATTTTGCCAAAAATGCATTGCTTTCCCTGTGTGTTTCATAAATAACTGGCTATTTAATCATATGCATTCCATCTTCTGGGAATGAATGTATGTGATTTAAAGTACATGTGTGATATTTGCCAAGAGGTTTCATTGCTTACTGTAGAATTTTAAATGCCTTATAAATATTTGTATATTTTTGTAGTAACCTGTCCAAATGGAATTATTGGCATTTCTCAGTGTGGACTCATTGTAGCCCCAGACCAATCTCACTACTCCTGCCAAGTCTAAGCCTTATCACTCTGCTCCCTACCTTGACTGGGTTTGGCTAAACTGTAGTGTCTGTCCTGTCTACAATAGTAAGTTGATTTTGGAATTTCATCTCAAAAGTGGAGGAACAATTGAAGCCAATAGGGGAAAGATGCAAAAAGGCATTATTCCTAACCGAGACCCAGCGATTGTAGAGTGGAAAATCAATCTCCATTATAGATTCTAGGCAGCCTTCTGCTCATTAAGAGGCTGAGGTTTGCATCAACTCTTATTCTGAATGATCTAGACTGGGCACGAAGGACATGGTATCTGGAACTTCTGGACATGTTGATCTGTCCTCCCTTGAGACTACCAGCAAGAGTGCGCTTGTTCTCCCAGACTGTGATCGGGCTTCTGAAGCCGAGCCTGAGATCTCTTAACCTTTATGCTGGTCTGTTGAGAGGCTGGCTTATATAAGGAGAGATCCTAGAATGTTCTCCTTTCTGCCAGGGGACCATCTATCAAGTCAATGTACACCTCACGTTGTGTACCTTCCAATTGGTGCCATGGGAGGGGTCTTTATCATTTTTACTGGTCTGACTTTTTTGGTTCGGATTTCCGGCTTGCTTCGGTGCCCGCAAGGAGTACTTGGTGGCTATTTTGGTCTTAAAGAGGGCTCCTTGTTTACTATCCCTACTGTTGTTAATTTTTCAGAGCATTAACTAACCAGTTTCCACCATGCTAGTATGCTGTTCGTGCACGGGATTGTGTAATGGCTGATCCATTTGAGCCCTTCCAGTCATGTTCAAATATTGTTCAACAGTTGTAGTCAGTCCTGGGGTTTTAAGTGGCCCTTGAGTTCTGTCATCTACCTATTGTCCTTCTGGGTTCTCCCCATGCACCTCTCCTGCCTCCACATCCAGGGATTTTTCCCAGGCCATGTGAGCCTTTTTGCTAGGCCACGTAAGCAGTTACGGTTCGGTTTGTTTGGGGTTGGCAAAATCCCATAGCTGACACTGGGATGTCACTATTTTGGTTCTCTCTATCCTTCGTCATCACTACTGGCTCTGTTCCCCCATGCCCCTGCTTTTGTCCACCACCTTGACGGGTCCCAACAGTGTTATGCCTTTGTGAAGCTCACCCTTTTCCTCACCTTACTTACTTTGCCTCCACCTCTTCGATGCTTTGCCTCATGCTTGTACCTCCATCCATCCCTGGCTCATCCAGAGTAGTTTTAGGCTTGGCACCATATTCTATTCCCTCCTGCCTTCTCTATTCTTTCAGACAGTATCCTTCACTTCCCTCCAGTGCCTTTCAAAACTTACTGGCATCTCTTCTCGAGTTGTGTTCGACGTCCTCTACACAGAATCTTGATGCCACGCATCTGCTGCTCCTTCCACCACCCTTCTTGTTGGCTCTTCACCACCATCCTCTCGCTAATCTCTGGCACCTTATTGTCCTGAATCCATCCCTCTGTTTTTTCTGTCTCCTTCCCCCCCTACTTCCTACCGGCCCCTTCCGCTTTTCTTCCACCTTCCTTGCTTCTTCTATTCTTTTCAGATAGGAATTTTGGCTAATGTTCGGCCCCAGACATTCCCAGTGGGGTCATGTTGTTCCTAAATGTGTTCACAAGCAGGGTATGATTTTGGGACTCTTGATTGGTGAATCAAATAACCTTGGTTTAGCAGACCTGCGACATCGGAACGCAGCAGAACTCTGACGTATCTGTGAAAGAGCCAATTCACATCTGTGAACTGGAAGGAACACATTACCACCTGAGACTTGATAAACCGCAATTCATTCCCAACTCATGTCCATATGCTTTGCGACAGTCCTGCTTGGGGCCTGGTGGGTTGGTCCAGTGGATCCCTCAAATGGTGCCTCCAGTCCCAGCATCATGTTGTGGGGGATGACACACATCCCCTTGAGCACCCCACCCATCCAGAGCCCTATTGAATGTTGGTGGTCTTAGCTGTACATCTCATCCTCAAGATGGACAAGTGTGGTGCAGGCTTTCTGTTAAGCCACCTAACCTTGCTTTCTCGAAGGAGAAAGTGACTTTGAAGGTGAGACGATCGTTCCCAAGGTGTTGGTCTTTTAATTCTCAGTATATCCATCTTCCAGTCCTCTAATGTCTGCCTCTTCTGTCTAAGTTAATAATAATAATTTATAGGGGAGGATTTCACCAAGTGGAACCAAAAGAACTGTTATTTAGTCTATAGAATATGCTCAAGCTGGTGGGGCTGCTACCAAGTAGACACCTGTCCTCGTGGATTGTCCATTGTCTGGGGGTGCCTTCTACCAGAGGCCTTGCCGCAGGGTACCCCAGTTATGGGCATCTATCATGGTCTACATTTGCAAACATTACCTAGCTTAGTTTATCTCACCAGATGTCTGCTTTGGTTGTGTTGTGCACAAGAGTTTCCTAGTTTTAAATGCCTTGCTGTACTCCCTTTTCCATGATTGGTACTGCTTTATGAAGTTTTTTTAGGATGCTTTTCTGCCTCTCTTCACTGATGTAAAATAATTTAAAAGTGTTGGTAGCAACTACTTTCCTATGTTCTTACTTTTCCACAGTTGAACCTTTTTTTTTTCCCTTCTACTGCCAGCATCTTAAGCTTGCCACATCAAACTTCTCCGATCTCCAGAACGCCGAGTCTACCAGCGGTGGATCCAAGTTATATCAACTCATCGCTCATCCAGGACTACCGGCATCCATTCCATATGACGCCCATGCCTTACGATCTACAAGGTAAGCCTCAATGGGAACAAGGGCTGGTAGTATTTCTACGGAAGCAATCCAATTATTCTAATACACGTTTTTTCAAGCTTGATCTCATTAATATCCGTTTCTTGCACTATTTAAAATGTAAAGTTAGTCCTTCCTAGATCCTGTTCCTTGAGCAGCCAACTGCTTCATAGATGGTGAGAGTGCATGTTAGCTTTGATATTTCACTATTCTGCATTTTCCTTTTTTTGTCATTATTGAATCCATTTAACTTTGCTTGTCCCAGTAGGGTGACCTGCTACCGCCTTGGTAAAACTGTTAACACACTTTTATAAAAAACGGATTCAGCATCCATGTTTTTCATGGAAACGGGCATTGGAGGTAGTGGACTCCTTAAGCGGTTGGGTATGAGCTCTGTAATCCCTATTTTCTGGAAATCTTCATCTATCTGTGCTTATCTGGATAACTGAGGCCCCTCAAGTGGTTATTTCTCGCCGTGAAGTGTTGAGTAGATTTATAGTGGTTCTGCTTTCTAGTTAAGTAAACTTCTCAAAGTTCTTTCGCTTGAAACTCGCATTTTCAATCCCCTCAGAATAGTCTTCAGCCTTCTCACATTTTAAGATACTTGTTAGCTCCATCAGTAGTACAGGTCCAGTCTAATTGCAAATCTGCATGCACTTGCTAAAGGGGCAAAGTGTCAACATGGTAGAACTATTTCATAAACTAATTTGTACTCATGCTGACTGTTGATGGGATGTTGTGCTTCATTGCTGCCGACTTTCCGAGATGTACACTTCCAGTGTCCAGCAGTTTGCGTGATGGCCTAGTTCTGTATCCGGACCCATTGTGCTACGTGTATGTATTTACATGTAAGTTGTATGGGTTTAATAGGTGTATGTCGTGATTATTTCGCAGTGTTCTACCTATGTCGCCCATTGTCTTTGCTCCTACCCTCTTTTTCCCATATTCTTAATGTGGTATCCAGTTAATATGTCAATCTTTTTTTCGAATGCCATTTCGTCGAAAAAAATGTCGAATTTATTGATTTTTTGTTTTGCTAGTAAAAAAAGTGTAAATTAAAAAAAAGCAGGGTTTGGGGACCCCCCCCCATTAAATTTCTTTTTATTTTTTAGGCATTTTGGCTTCGACAAAATGGCATTCGAAATACTCACTATAAACAATGCAACTCACTCGCCTACCAACCTGCTTGTGTACCTGCAGTGTTTACCAGTAGCCCCACAAGAAGCTTCTGCCTTTCTTTCTTGGCATCTATCTCAGGATATTACTGGCAGCATGTTTTAGAGGGCCTTCTCTGTTGCAGCAGCAGCCTACAAGAATAACGTGTGAATGGTCAGCCAGTAGAGACCACTCTGCCCCATTTTCAAGAGCATCCACAACTCTGCAAGTGCCCTGGGTTCAACCAAGAGAAGGGTTTTACACTATACCCTCCGCCCTATTGGCACTGTAACTGCCTTAAAGTACACTCTCCTGCAATGTGCCACAAATAATAGTGCTCAACAGGGAAGGGGTCTCCACATGCCCTCCATCCCACATTTCAAGCGTTTGCTCCGGCAACCTGATCTTCCAGTGTGCGGGTCAACAAAATGAGGGGTTACACCTTGCTATCCTCCTCCTACTGGCATATCAAGCAGTCTATTGGCCTTCTTCACTACGCTTAATCCCTGTGGCTGGCAAAGCAGTGCTCTGAACCATATCTGTGCTAATACATTAAGCAGGATGCCAGTCCATTTCTCTTTCAGCCCTTCGCTCTGCATCGTATATGCTCCACTTGCTTGCATTGTGCTACGTAGCTTGACTACATTCCAGGTCCTACCTCCAAGCAGTCCATGTTTACGAGTCTCCACCCTGCACTCTTCTTAAATTGCATAGACCTCTTTAACAGGACATTCAAGATCCACCTTTCCTCCACTGCCAATGAGTGTCCTACTGCACCTCCAGGTGCTTTCCTCAGCCATGAACTCTTGCACCTTCCCCGTGTGATTTTGTGGAAATGCCACTGTAGTCCCCACGCTCTCCTTCGGCTTCTATTGTAGAGGGGTGAGTTACTACACTGTGCATCTACCTTATTGTCCAGCTCTCATAGTGCCACTTGGCAGCTCTCATACGTTCCTTGCCACATCTGCCTGGTCTTTTTTCGACCGTCTGGCAGTGGCTCCACATGCACCTGTGACTCATCTTTGAAAGCATAGGAGGACCAGGGTTCGACACTGAGGGCTGCTGGCCGCTATTTAACTCCCGGTATTCCCTTTGTGTATTAGACTTGGTTTCCCATAGTATTAAACGTGTATACCGTTTAAAATGGGCAAAGTGTTTGTGTTTCTCCTTCTGCACTGCTTTGGAATGCTTAGTCAGTGTCAGCCATGTGTCTTTAGGAAAGCGGTAAAACTAAATGCCATTTATTGTGCAGCATTGGGTCAAGGCTCTTGGAGCAATAAAAACAGTAAGAACAAGTATCAATGTAGGTTTTCTGGAATTCTCCCCAATAGAACCTCGATTAATGTACAGCGAGTTACACATCTGTAAGATGTGACTATGGCTGGGAAGTTGCTTAAATTAACGTTCACTGTGGCATGAGAGGTTAGTTATTGAGCTGTCATTTTCCCTTTTCTGAGATCAGTGACAACGAAGTGCAGTCACAGGCAGGGGAGCAGGTGGACACCAGGACTGAGAGATAGCCGGAGCATGCTCTGTTACTTCCTGCCATGTCACTCTAGATCTACTGAAGGCACGCCCCTAAACACTCACACCAGAAAAATACAACCCGCTAGGGAGAAAGGCCCAAGAAACTCTTGCAAGGATACGTTTTATTTCTATAAAAATAGGTGTGCCAGCAAAAATCTCTGCTGCCCAGGAACGTTCTGAGGAAAAAGGGTACAAGCAGGAGCTTAAAAGGATGCACAGCGTCATGGGTGACATCATTACGTATAGTAAAAACCCATGTGGTTGGTTGGTGCGACCCTTTGCATGGTTGATCTACTCCATAGGGGATGTTCTACAAGGTTAATTTAATTGAATAACCTGTAGTTTTAATAGTTAGCATTTAATAACTTTTTACTATTTGCCTATTTTTCTACAACTATTTTTTCATACATTTTTTATGTACTTGATTCTTAACAATACATTTTTCATTTGAATTGAATAAAATAAGCAGTGTATTGAGTTCTTCCTCAACTTTACATGTAGATTATATGTCCCCTTCTATATAAGAATCAATACAATTGGTCTTTATTTACTGTTATTGTGAAAAGCATGTCGGCCACTGAAAGCTGATGTAACCAAAGAAGACGACCCGAGACGCCTGCGGACCCTTTGCAACACCGGGAAGCGACCACTGCTGTCCTGACCTCGTTTTTTATGGAATAGAGGAACTCTGAAGAGGACGACTCCTTCCCTCTGTATTTATTTATTGTGCGTTTGTTAGGCACTTACACAACAAGTAAATTGGGTTTCAAAACCGCCCACAGGGCAACAGAGAGGGAACATGGGATAGAAGACAATAAAATGGAAGATAAAGACGTACCTACTAGGCCTTGTGAGCATTCAGAGCATGCAAGTGCAGAGAGAGGATAAGGGGGTAAGTGCTGGAATGCCTGTGCTCATTAGTGAGCAGCAGGTGTAAGTGCCCAGAGCAGGAAGTGCTAGAGAACTTTCCTCTGTAAAATAAATAAATTGATGGGTAAGTCCTGGCCTACAGTGGCAAAGGCCAGTAAGTGCCAAGGCAAGTGCTGTGTGTAGGCTGTAGGTGATTGTGTGTGGGAGGCCAGGACCACGGAGGACACCTAAGGGCCCTGATCACCAATCACAGGGACCGTGCGATTAGCAGAGGAGGGTAGAATGGAGGCGGTGAAAAGGAAAGTCTTGAGGAGCTTCCGGATTTTGAGGAGGTCCGGCTCCAGAGGAAGGGGGAGGCTGTTCCATAAGCGGGAGCCAGCTGAGGAAAGAACGGCCTCCAGCCCTCTGTATAGCGAACGCTTGACAGAGTTGGTACCAGAGGAACGTAGAGTTCTAGAGGGAGAGTATTTAGTAAAGGTGAGTTGCAGATAGCGTGGTCCCTGGCCCCAGACAGCCTTATGGATGATGCAGAACTTGATCCTTGCAGCAAACAGGAGCCAGTGAAGAGATTTTAGGGCAGGAGAGATGCTGGGCTTGAGGCCAAGGAGAAGTCTTGCTGCCCTTTTCTGGATTAGCAGGAGGTGGGCGTAGAGAGGAAGAGGGTATGACTCCATCTGGCTTCTTATGAGGGAGAAGGCGGAGAGCCCATGGAAGAAGGCCACAGCGAGGGAAGGAAAGGGGGAGAAGGGATCGCAATTGGAAGGATCTCAGACCGCCAACAAATTCAGTGTGTGAAATAAGTTGGGGGCTGGCCAGCTTCTCCGGTAGTTTCCCAAGGAAGGGGGTGATAGAAATAGGGCGGTAGTTGGCTGGACAGGTTGACAGGACAGTGTCTGCTGAAGTTGTCCTGCCCACCCCCCCTAGCATTATCTGAAATGTCATCAGGCCTAGAACGATAGTCGCTTGTTTTGTTCTTCTCCTTCTCCCTGTATCCCTACCACCTGCCCCCCCCCCCCACCTCTTGTTAAATTCCAGCACTACCTCAATTGTCGTCAGGCATAGTAAGGTAACCACTTGTATGTTTCATTCACTTTCCCACCCCTCTTCCACTCCTTATCACTGTCAATAGCTCTTATCCTATCACTAATGTCTCTCCTGACCTGTTTTATATCTTGTTTCTGCACCCTCTCCCCTTTGTTTTCTCCTCCCTCTTCCCCTCCAGCACTATCTGAAATGTCTTAAGGCCTAGTATGATAGTCACTTGTTTTGTTCTTCTCCTTCTCCCTTTACTCCAACCCCCCTAACCCCCTCCTTTTGTTAAGTTCTGGCACTACCTCAATTGTCAGGCATAGTAATGTAGCCGCTTGGCTGTCTCATTCTCCCTCCCACCCTCCTCCTCATTGTCTATAGCACTTGCACTATCTGAAATGTCGCCATTATGATAGTTAATTTTCACATTCTGAAGGTATCAAGGACTTGTAAGAATGTCACTATACTCCCATGTTCCCTCCCTGCCTTGAAGCGCTTTGAAACACATTGTGTATAGGCGCTATATAAATCATTCAGGAGGGGGCGCACAAGGGAGTGCTTAACCCTTTAAGTGCCATGGGTATTTCTCCCCAGTGCCAGGGCCTTTTTTGGTGATTTCGGTATGTGGCCATTCAATGGCTTGTAACTTTTTTGTTACATGAGGTATCTCGGCCAAATTTGGCTCCTTTTTTTCCCACATGTAGGCGGTCAGAACGCCACCCAGGAATCCTAGGTTGCTGTAGGGAGGTGAGAGAAAATAAGCAAAAAGGGCGAACATTTTGGGTTTTTTCAAAAAATGCCAATAAAATGATGTACAAAGAAGCCTGTGTTTTTTTCCTTGTAAGAGCTAGGAACGAATGGTTTGCTGTGCTGAATTCCACAATTTCCTGGCTTTCATGAACAGGTTGAGTGGAAACGAAAAAAAAAAATATTTTGATGTGGTTATCAACCGTTTTGTGAGAGGTAGGCGATTTTTGCCAATTACATGCATGGACGGAATGGAAGAAAAGGGTAGGAAAGCCGAATTGGAGGACAGAAAGGCAAGTATTTCTGAAAAGTAGACAAAATTCCAAGTTTCGGAAGGGGTGGTTTGCTTAGGTCAGGCAACAACTAGGCAGGGGAAACTGCCATATATTGGGGGAAAAGCGGGAAAATGACCAAAAAAAAGGTGTTGGACATGGTTGGCTTGGTACTGCAATGGCTTCTATGAATTTTGAGAAAAGCAATGCTCCGCTACTTTCCCCCGACTCTTTCAGTTAGGAGAGCCCACATTTTTTGTAGTGTTTTACAAAACAAGCAATCACACAAGCCAAACACTGAGCCATGGTACACAGGAGTTTTACGCTCACGGCCTGAACAGACGCACTTAGCATGTGTAAATCGGGAAAACCAATGTGGTGAGGAACGGCAAGCATACATTTTTTGAAAGAGCACAGGCAGACCTTTTCAAGGGTAGGTGACTTGTGCAGGTTACAAAAGTGTATGGTGCCTAAAGCAGCGACTAAATGTAGGTCACATTTGGGAAATGAAAGGGTTGTGTGACAAAGGCCACCAGCAAATGGGTCAAAACGTTATGTGAACCACACATGGCCTACTGTTCCGCGTTCCCACAGGTGTCCCGATGAAAACGGTACCTCACATGTGTGGGTGCACCTACCTGGCCGCCAAGGAGAAAGCCTAAAACGCAAGTAACCCCAAGTCTGTTTTCAGACCGTAATTTGAGACGCTCTGCCGACCGGCACAACATACAGATATGGGCCTCGGGTGTCCAAGCCACCAGGGAAAAAAGAGAACCCCAAGCATTTCCGAAAAGAGGACACCGTGGGAATCCGCAGAGGTATGATATGCCCAAATCGCCCCGAATTTATTACCCAGACACCCCCGCAAAGTCCGAAATGTGGGGAAAAAACGCATTTTCCGCACATTTCGCTCGGCTCACCCATTGAAACACGCCCCCAACAACACATGGCCTACCGTCCCGCGTTCCCACAGGTGTCCCGATGAAAACAGTACCTCATGTGTGGGTGCACATACCTGGCCGCCAAGGGGAAAGCCTAAAACACAAGTAACCCCAAGTCTGTTTTCAGACCAGAATTTGAGACGCTCTGCCGACCGGCACAACATACAGCTATGGGCCTCGGGTGTCCAAGCCACCAAGGAAAACAGGGAACCCCACGCATTTCTGAAAAGAGGACACCCGTGGGAATCCGCAGAGGTATGATTTGCGCACATCGCCCCAGTTTTTATTAGCCACAATCCCCGACAAAGTGTGATATTTGGTGGGGAAAAAACACAATGTTCACTTTGTCTGGGGTTCTGGGTAATAAATTCTAGGCCGCTTCGCGCAAGTCAGACCTCTGCGCATTCCCACGGGTGTCCTCTCTTGGGAAATGCATGGGGGTCCCTGTTTTCCTTGCTGCCTTCGACATCCTAAGCCCAAATCTGTAGGTTGCCCACATGAACAAATTGTGCTGTGGCGAAAGGCTCTGGGTTACCATCAGGTAACCCTTTTCCTTTTGCGCCCCCGGTAGGTGCACCCACACATGTGATGTACCTTTTTCGTTGGGACACCTGTAGGAACGCGAGAAGATATGAAGGTATGATATCTGTTGTTGGCGACGTGTTTCGGTGAGTGGACACAGGGAAATTCTCTGAAATTGGCTGGAAATGCAGACAATTCAGACATTTCGCTCTGCCCACCCACCGAAACACACTGGCAACAACATGTGGCCATTTGGCGTGGGGGGGGTGAGGGCCACCCCCGTTGCACTACATCATTCCCTGCCAATTTAGAGTGCCCCTCAGCCCCCCTAAATGCAGCCTACAATTTTGTATTTTTTTTTTGTTTACCCAACTTCGCTTGGCGCAGATGGCCACATTAGTGTGCCAATAAGCCCCCAGGATGCCCTAACCCTACTGCCCCATCTATTGGGGGTCCTGCCCCCCCTTTTGTGGTGGCCCTCCTCCCCACCCCAAATGGCTGGGGGGGACACCTCATGCAACCCTCCCTGAGCCTCCTTGGAAGGGCTGCATGATGTGCCCCCCCCCCTCCGTTCGGTGTGGGTGAGGAGAGGGCCACCACAAAAGGTGGGGCAGGACCCCCAATAGATGGGGCAGTAGTGTTTGGGCACCCTGGGGGCAGATTGGCACACTGTGGCCATCTGTGCCAAGCAAACTTGGGTAAACAAAAAAAATACAAAATTGTAGGCTGCATTTTAGGGGGGCTGCCACCCCAAATGGAGGGCCCCACCTCATGCATCCCTCCCTGGGGTCAGATGCCCCTTCCTAGGAGCAGATATCTGCCCCCAGGGAGGGTTACAAGGTGTGCCCCCCTTTCTACTTTGGTTGGGGGGTGGGCACCCCCTTTTATTCAGTAAAAAATCCATGGTGGCTAGTGGCCCTCCACCCCCTTTTCCCATCATTTCATTTTTATTTTTTTTTTACATTCCCTTGGGGCAGATGGTTAGCCATCTGCCCCAGGGTTCACATGCATGTGCCCCCATGCTTTGGGGGCCGGGAGGGGGAGAGGGCTGCTTGCTTGAATCAGCCCCCTTCCCCCCCCAACTCACAAACGGATCCATGGTGGTCTAGTGGGTTGCTGGTCACATATCGAGCGCTCTGCGCCGATCCGTGACCAGCAATGCCTCATATGTGGTGAACCTCCCCTTTCCAAGGACACCACTTTTTGCCATATCCCTGGTGGTCTATTGGGCCCCAGGGCCCAAAACCCCCTTCCCCCTTCCCTCAATTTTTTTTTCCTTTTCACCCCTGGGGGCAGTGATCATCTGCCCCCAGGGGTCTCTGGCGCTGTGGCCCCATGCTTTGGGGCCACGGGGGGAAGGGGGCCGCTTACCTAGTAAGCAGCCCCCCTCCCCCCGCGTCACAAACGGATCTGTATTGATCCGGTGACATTGCTGCCCGCGGATCGCGCGCCCTGCGCCTGATCCACAGGCAGCAATGCCACACAAAGGGTATCGTTGTAAAGGGGAGAATCTCCCCTTCCCAACGATACCCGCCTCGATCTCCGTCTTGAAATACAGCCGGAGATCGAGGCGGAGCAAGAAGGGCTCTTACCTTCTCTCTTCCCCGTAGCAGCCGAAAATGGCTGCTGCAGGGAATTTACTTTCAATTTCACGCTGACGTGCTTTACGCACGCTGAAGTGAAACTGAAGGTAATCCAGCCCCCTGGCAGTGAGGGGGGACCTCCCCCTCACATAGCCCGGGGGTTGGATTACAGCCTTGCTCGATCCCTGCGCTGCAGGGATCGAGCAAAGCAGAGTGCCAAAACCGACGAGCCGGCTCGTCGGTGGCAACCTGGAGCGCTTTCCACTGACGAGCCGGCTCATCGGTGACACTTAAGGGGTTAAGGGAGGAGGGGAAGGAACCAGTAGAAAGAGTGGTTGCAGAAATCGGCGAGTACAGGGGCAAGAGAGCCAATGTTGTCCTTGATGATTCTGGAGGACCAAGGGGAAACCTGTCTGGATGAGACCTTCATAGAGCGGACAACTCTGGTGACCTTTTTCCGGTGTGACATGGGAGAAGGTGGAGAGAGATAGGAAGGAGGGTGGGAGGCCATAGGACTCAAGGGAGTGTTGGAGGGGAGGGTAGCAAGGGTGCTCAGGATGTTCGTCATTTTAGTGGTGAAGTGGGTGGCCAGTGCGCTGAAGAGGGCTTGGGATGAAAGAGGGGAGGAGGAGACTGCTAAAGGGTTATCTAGTTACCTGCAGATTTTAAAGAGTTCAGCCGTGTTGTTGGATGCACCTGATACCTGTGCCTTTATGTGGGCCCTTTTCTTGGCACAGATGGAGAGTCTGTATTGCCTTTGGAGTAGGTGGCTGGCCAATTTGTCAGAGAGCCTGAGGTTTGTCACTTCCGTTCTGCAGCTCTTCACTTGCACTTCAGGGCTGCAAGTTCGGAGTCGTACCAGGCATTACGCTTGGAGGCAGGTTTTAGGCGATACTCATGACTGGGGTAAGAATGTCCAGGGTGTTAGTAATGGCCAGATGGAGGTTGCTGAGAGCAGAGTTGGACGTAGCATTTGGGGTGGGAGCGAGAGGGGGAATGAAGTTGGATGTGAAGGCAGCAGCTGACACTAGTCTGATTGGATGGATATTCGTGAACAAGGTTGGCAAGGCTGAAGTAGGTGAGGTCAAAGGGCTGCAGGGACCCAGAGGAGAGAGTGCTCTGACCAGGAGAGGTGTCATCAGTGGGGGGGATAGTGCGAGATCATAGTGGATGATGGCGTCTAGAGTGTGTCCTGCCATGTGGGTAAAACGGAAGGGAGAATGGAGAGGGAGAGCGGGGTACAGAGGTCAAGGGAGAGAGTGGAGGCTGGGATGGAGGAGTCCAAGTGGATGTTTAAGTCGCCCAAGAGAAGTTTAGAGGAGCCGAAATCGTCCCATTCAGAGAGGAACTGGGTGGTAACGCCCGAAGATCGTGGCAGTGGTCAGAGAGGAGGAGGAGGAGGAAAAGATGACCAACTTGCAAACCAGGCTCTCAAAGGAGGAGTAAAGCTGGGTGGGAATGAAGGAGGAAGGAACACACTCGGGGAAGATTAAGACAAACCCGCTGCCAGCACGGCTAGGTCGTGGCTTGTAAATGATCTTGTGGCCATTGGGCTGAAGGGAGTCAAAAGCAATAACTAAGCTGGCATTCAACCATGTCTCGGTAAGTGCAAGAATGTCAAGGTCAATGTCTTAAAGAAGGAGGCAGATGAGTGTTTTGATGGCTGAGCGGGCGTTCAGTGTGGCCACATGAAGGAGGTCTCAGCCTTTTGAAGGTTTTCCGAGGAGAAGTTACAGGGGCATGGTACACCAGCCGGAGGGTTGGGACGACAGAGGTTGGGGGAGAGGCAGGTGAGGGAAAGAAGTTAATGAGGGACGGCAGGCACCGGTCGAAGAGAGGAGGAGGTTAGGTTGAGGATTCTGAACCAAGATAATACCAGTGTGGTAGACATTAATGATGCAGCGGGATGATAAGCCTGCAACTGAGACTTCCCACTTGGTGCCACCATTAATGGTGGAGGATGTGAAAGGGGAGAGAGTAGAGATGTGAAGTCCATAAATCTGGGGAGAGTACAGAGAAGAGGATATCGGTGAAGAGCTGTCGAAGTTTCACTGACATGGGTATCTGTGATAGGTAGGCCAGGGTTGTTGGTCAGGATGTCCTTTTGTGCTTTTTTCTTCCAGACTTCGTAAGACGGGGTAGGGGTGTTAGTGTAGCAGTTAGAGAAAGTAGGAGAGATGGTGAGTGCCACCAGCGTGGCAGAGTATAGATGAGAATAGAGGCGTGGTTGCACTGCACAGTCCTAGCACAAGCTACCCACGTAGGCCTAGTATTTACAGGGGCACACAACATACGAAGCAGCAGTGGGGTGCAAGATGTTACAAACCCACCCAGATTTGAAAATCTAAAACCGGGCACAGAATGCAATGCAGCAGTGGGGTGCAAGAAGTTAAAAGCACACACACCCAAGTTCGAAAATCAAGAACGGGGCCTAGAATGGGAACAACCAGTCCCAAGACGAACTTTGATTTGAGTAATCTCTCGAGGTACTGAGAGTTTCCAGAACTGCTGAACCCCCAATACCAGGAGACCTGCTGCCCATTTCGAGTGCATCGTCGTGGAAAGGCTGTATCCGTCCAAGTCTTTGCTGAGCCCTCTAGGACACTCCAGAGACCAATTCAGCTTGTCCAGACCCCTCATCAGGACTGCAGGAACGGAAGAAGATTGACCGGGCGAATTGCGTCCTTTGTTGGTGCTGCAGAAAAGGCGCCAAAACCACAGAGTGCCCAGAGAAGTTGATGAACGCTGTGCCGCAGGTCCTCCCTCAAGACTGCTGTTGAGAGATCCCGTCCATTGTCCTGCCTTTCGTCATCAGAACAAGGGATCCGGAGGTCTGGTCCAGAGCTGCAAAATCGCAGAGCATATACCATGACAATTTTCTTCAAACCTAAGGTACTGTGTGAAAAGGTATTGCTTACCTTGTTCCAGAAAGTCGCTCCAGAGCGTTGGAGTGCACGTAGAGGTGTCCAGAGCAACCCCCTCTTACTTCCTACTCAAGCTGCTGCTTGTGTCCCCTTTAACAGTGTCTCCTACCTTGGTTAAGACTTCATTTATTGTGTTTTGATTCCCAGATGAGAAACAAGTGAGAATCTTTCACAAGTACAAAAATAATCTTTTTCCCCATAGATTAAAATAACTCATTAAAAAAAGACTAAAATAAACTTTTACAGTTTTTACAATTTTACATAAAGAAAGGAAGAGAAAAAAGGAAACCACAACACTGAGTCTCAAACCTTCTTGTATCTTCTTTCCTAGAGACTAGAAAGTATACACAGAACCTTTGACTTCTGCTGCTTTTCAAGACTTTAAGCCTCTTCTAACTGCCTTTTAGCTAGGGTTGCGTTTTGGACTTGAAAAGAGTTATTGTGCATAGAAACAGCCTCTAGAACCCGAAGCTCTGCTAGGGTAACACTAACCAACTGTTTTCCTTCTAAAAAATAATCAGTCTTATGTATGCTGACTAAATGCAATAACCATTTTACTTTGTGGGTGCGCATTATTACTGATAGTACGGTAGACCTGTCAAACTCCTGTAACGATTGTATGCTTTCTGCAACTACCAACTAAGACATTGTATCGTACTATGTATTTAAAAGTGACTCTTGTGTAAATATAATCTATATTTTAGTATAAATGTATGTGTAAGTGTTTCTTTGAGGTGTATTACTAACTGGTTTCAGTGTACTTACCTACAGCTCACATCTTCCTCTTAAGATAGGCCTGACTGCTCTGCCACTCTACCAAGGTCTCTTGAGTAGTACAGATTGATACTAAGAGTTGGGTATCTACAAACCACTGGGATAGCTTACTAAAGTCCTACCTCCAAGTAGGACTTTAGGAAAACTCCCCTAACAGTAAGAAACCTAGTAAGTTATCTGGGAAATATGTAAAGGTTTGCTACAGTCCATGTCACCACGCTTCAAACAGAGGCCTCATTTCTACGTACTCTAGAAAATAGTAGATTGGTCAGACTTGTGTGAATTGTAAGGATATGCAGTTTGGATTTGGGGGTGAAAGTAAACCTAATTTTTGACTATTTGAAGGATTTTAAACCATTGTTTATTAGCACAATGAAAATAATTCTGATTAGATCACATAAAGGTTGAGTTGGAGCATTTGAATAATGTCATTGTCACCTCATATCTGTGAGTTTGGGGGTTCTGTTGGAAGTAAACAGGCACAGAAAATAACTCCCCAAAAGCATAGCATACAGGCTTCAGATGAAGCAAGTTAAAAGCTCAATATAGCTAGCCAAATTCACCCCACCCCTGAATCGCCAAGAGTAGGGCAAGTGAAAGGGAAAAGTAAAACTGCATGTGTAAGGCTTGGCAAGGGAGGAATAACCCATCTCTCCGAATTCCTTAATGTACCACCTGAGGCAGCACCTCTTGTGGGCAGTTTTGTTGGTGCTGATCCTTTGGGATTGGATGCATGGAAGTCTGTAATTTCTCATGTGATTTTCATTGGATCAGCAGAAAAATAAATGGCCAGTCAATGGACCTCTAGAAAGCTCTTACGGCACAAGGAAACCCCTGGGAAGGGTGGATGAAAAAACTATTATGGGGGTCTGTCTTGTATTGTCCTTCTTTGATGGTAAGATGACAATATAAGTAAAGATTTCTTACTTGTATCCTTTTGGATAGGGGATGAATGGCACTAGTCCCATTGTCAACGGTGTATCCAAAAAACAACGTTGGAGGCGTTTTGGGGGCTGGAGGTAGTAGAACACCAGTGGCAGCCATCCATTTATAGGCATCCATTTCAGACCATGTAGAGTGGAGTGTTTAATCTGATCATAGAAGCAGTGAAACTGGACTTCGCATTGATACAGGGCTCACACATTGTTCTGATCCTGTGGTACTGGTCATTTGTAAAAAAAAAAAAAAATTGAAATATCCTCTTGGGAGGAAGAATATTGGCCATCATACTACTGTAATTTATCTGGAAAAGGGGGAAAACGCATTCCAAATAACATTGAACTGGGTACTTACAAATAGCATCTAGGGAAGTTGGAAATGCTGCTACTAGTAATGTTTATGGGGTAGAAACGGTCTCCCTTTCAATGATTTCCTAGAATAGTGTTGGATGTGCAGACAAAATCTGATATTGCATCAATTCTTCAGATGTACAATATAATCTTCTCATAGGGAAAATGCTCTGTACATCTTTTGCAGCTGGATGGTTATGCAAGATACCAAACATGAACCAAAACAAATCCTAGGGGGCGCAAGGTTAGGAGCTTGAAAATCTTTCAAGTGTATACTGACTAAAATACACCATACACAGATTCTGTCTATAGTAGATAGGAGGGAGGACTTGTTGAACCCAATTCATTTTCATAATGGTCCAAAAAACGTAGAACAAGAATCTGCTTGCTAATTTTCAAAGCAACTTTGAGGCACTTCTGGAGAAGCGCATTGAATATAAGTGTTATATGGAGGGAGATTGCAATTTAAAACTTGGTGATAGGCCCCTGGAAAATCTTGTATGGGTGGAGGATGAACTAAATAAATGTTAGACACACTGGAATTTATAGAAAGCCACTTTGTACCCCACGTGTGCTTGTGGTCTTATTTTTCTTTATTCCATTAACACATGACTATTTCTCTGTACAAGTCTACAAATGGCATGCTGCAATTTATTTTAATAGGTAATATTGGAACCTTTTGGTGATAATCACTCAATGGTGCCGCGAGTAATCTAAACTAGTTTGAATTGTACTAAATGGAACGAGATGACCTGGGATTGATCCTGTACAAAAGTAATAGGAAGTTAAAGCTTGCACCCTACTAACGAATTGGCTCTGCAAGAATCCATTATTAAAACTGTATCGTAATCCAAATGCTTTTTGAACAAGATACAGACCCAGACACACTATTACAGTATGATAATCAGATAAATCCCTCATCACTGTTCTATAAGGAGACTGTCAAGGAAACTAGATCATAAAAAAAGATGGTTTTAACCAGGATTGTAGAAATGCCAAAGCTGCACTGTTGCAGCCGATTAAGTTGCACTGTTCAGTTAGGATGGGGATAATAAAAGCATCAGCGGCGTGGCTTGGCGGCCATGCAAGCGTGAGCTAACTCTGAGAGGCTCCCACTCGATCCGGCCAATGATCCTGAAAAACGGCGGAAATACACACCGGAAGACCGAACGAACGCAAGGAAAAGGCATCGGAAGGCTCAGGGCACATACGGGAGAAGACCCAAGAAAAATCGGAAGTTGGAACGAGCGTAAACGGAGAGGGAGAGATGCGCGGCGCCACCAACAAAATGGCGGGCGCGCAACACTGAGACCACGACCCGCGTCCTGTGACACGAAGGAGGACACGAAGAAGGACCGGAGGTGAAGGGAGAGACCGGAGGTGAAGGGAGAGACAGCCGACCAACACCCAGCTCAGGCAGAACCGGAATACTTCCCGAGCGGCGTAGGCGCGAAGCACCAACTGCAGTAGGCGGGAGAAGGAGCCCGCGACGGCACTGCAAGCAGTCGCGCTGCATGGAACTGGAGCGGGCAGAGTCGCCGCGAGAAATGAGAGGCGGCCCACGGATCGGACCAAAGAAGAGCCCTCCCCTGCCGACGCGGAGGTGAGCAACTGCAACGGAGACCCGGTAGGGGAGAGAGGCGCGGCAGCGACCGGGACGTCAAAGCCCAGACCCGGATCGAGGACTGAGCGGAGCCTGCGAGGAGAGCTGCAGCCGAACTGGGATGGCGCAGGAACGAAAGGCGGCCATGAGCATAACGCAAAGGGGATACACACGGATGCAGACCCCGGCCCAGCCGGCTGCCTCAGGACAATAAGTAAGAGAGGGAAATAACCCACGAGCGGCACCTCAAAAGAAGCTTCGAGCTACGAATTCAGCTGGTGAGACTGGCCACCCGCCATAACGCCAGGACAGGGGCAGTGACCAGGGGAAGAACCGCCCCACGGAAAATAGACCGCAAGCACCCACGGGTGTGCGAGAAGACAACACCGCAGAGGGACACGGTGGAAGGGCAAATAAAGAGAGACATAGGGAAGAAGTTCTTTAGAGGCCAACACACGCAGGAAGTGCGTGAGTGAGGGCGAAGACTGCGCAGAAACCCACTGAGGCGCAGACCCCGACCAAGCAGGACCCACTGCAGGCCGAGACGAGCAGGTATCAACATGCCAGACAAGCCAAAGAGCGGCAGAGGGAGACAGACAGTCATGGAGACATTCGCCCGCAAGAGCGATGACCAGCAGCCCGAGGCGGAAGAGAAAGACACGCCAGAGCCGTATGTCACGCAAGGAGAGATCAGGCAAGTGGAAAGCAGCATATTGGAAGCCATAGGGGCGCTAAAGACGTGAATTGAAGGCAAGCTGGATGCAGTGATGGTGGATGTGGGACTCCTCAGACAAGACACGAGGAACCTGGCAGAGAGGATGACAACAGTAGAACAACAAGTGCACAGCAATTCAGCGGAAGCAACCACCTCGCGTACACAAATGTCAGAAGCAATAGAGAGAATCAATATACTAGAACGTAGAGCTGAAGACGCAGAAAGCAGGGCCCGGCGTAACAACGTACGCATAGTAGGGCTGCCGGAGGGGGAGGAAGGCAGAGACCCCACGAATTACATAGAGAACCTCCTGATCCAAGAAGTAGGAGCTGGGACCCTGTCCCAGGGCTTTGCAGTGGAGAGGGCACATCGGGCGCTAACCAGGAAACCGCGCCCAGGAGCACCACCGAGACCAATGATTGCAAAGATCATGAACTTTAAGGACAGGGAAAAAATCCTGACTTTCTCAAGAGAAGGAGGAAACATAACAAGAAGTGGGGCCAAGATAACGATGTATCCAGACTACACGGTCCTTGTGCAAAGACAGAGAGCCCAGTTCTGGCAGACCAAAGCGCGCCTTCGAGCGGCAGGGGTGAAATTCATGCTGCTGTACCCAGCTAAACTTAAAGTACTGCATAACGGGAAGACACAGATCTTCGAGACAACGGCCGACGTCCAGGAGTGGATGGACCAACAAGGGATTCCGCAGTTGGCAGAGGGAGGCGAGCGAAACAGAAACTCCCCCCGGCGAAACAGAGAGTGAAACCGAGCGCGATATGCGTATCCAACGCCACACCAACAGGACAGTAGAGACACCCTGCCGTGAAATATCGGAATAGGGTGACCGACAGCCTCCAAGTTGAAAAGCCTACAGTAAAAGGGAATTGCAAGGGGAGCAAAAAACTCAGGGAAGCGGAACCGCCAAGACCCACAGCGGAACCCCAGTTAGGACAATGTTCATAGTGTCAGTTTCGAGACACTACGCCGCGACAGGCAGGCCCGAGGAGAGGAAGACGGCACCTGGAGAGCGGTGGGGCCCGAGCAGGGGGAGGGAGGCTGGGCGTTTGTTGATGTTCTTTTGGTTAATAGTTATAGCGGTTGGAGAGTTAAGGCTAAGCCCGCAAGGAAAAGAGAAAAGCAGAAGGAGAAATAACAGTTGTCATACACAAAGAATCAGTATGGAAGACAAACACAGGGAGCAGCACCCACAAGCAGAGAGCTGGCGGAAAGTACGAAGAGAGACTGTCAACAACGGAATACAGCGAACAGTAGGAGAACCGACCCGAGATGGCAGACGCATAGACCATTTAAAATTCAACAGGCAGAAGAAGGGGAACAAATCCCTGGCAGGAGCGAATTCAGAGAATAAGACACTGAGCAGACCCATGGGAAAAAATAGGCCACTAGCGCGAGTCTCCACAAGGACCGAGATGACCTGAGGATTGTCACGTGGAACGTCAGAGGGATGAACGCATATGTCAAGAGGCTGAGGATATATACCTGGTTGAACAAAACAAGGACCCACATTGCAATGCTACAGGAGACACACCCGACTACCGCAAAACAAGCCAAGATAGAGAAAAAATGGGGAGGTCAGATGTATAGCGCAACATACTCCAATTACGCAAGGGGAGTAATGACCTGGGTCGCTCCTGGAATCCCATTCCAGCTCATCAACCAAGAAAAAGACGCGGAAGGCAGGGTCCTGATGGTCCACGGGATGCTGGAAAACCGGGAGATATGCCTGGTGAACACCTTTGCCCCCAACCATGACGCGACGGCCTTCTTCAGGACACTCCCGCCCCGGCTTGCCCGGTACAGGAATGCTACGATGATCTGGGCGGGCGATCACAATTGCACATTGGACCCCCGGCTAGACAGGTCGGACAATAAGCACAAGAGAGCGGCGCCACCAGCGAGAGTACTACGACAGATGCTAGACCAACTCGAGCTCGAAGACATCTGGAGGAAGGTACATGGGGAAGAGAGGGGATACACGCATTACAGTGCCCCACATGGGACATTTACACGGATAGACTACCTTTTCACGGGCAAGGAGACACTAGGGGAATTTACTGAGGCCCATATACACGCGTGAACCCTATCTGACCACGCCCCCCTGAGAATCACATGGGAGCACACACACAGGAGAGCCCCTATACCCACGTGGAGATTAAGGGCAGAAGCATTATTAGACGGAGGTTTCCAAGAACACATCCGAAACGTAATAGACGATTATTTCAAGCATAACGCGGGTAGTGTGGAAAGCACGGGTACGGTATGGGAGGCCTTTAAGGTGGTGCTCAGAGGTGAGGCGATGGGGAAGACGGGAGGTCTTGGGCGAGAAACCCTAGCGCAACTAGATGAGCTGGAAGGGGAAATCGAGAAGGCCGAAGAGCAGGCGGGGGAGAGGGGAGTGGAACAGGGGGACCTCACCACCCTGCGACAACAGTGTGTAGAGACCTGGGAAAGACTGGGGCGCCTCGACTATGGGAAATATATACAGAAATTACACGCCGAAGGGGACAAGCCTAGCAGACTCCTGGCCTGGCTAACCAAACAGGAAACTAAGCGGGAACCGATCAATGCAATCCAAAATAGACAAGGGGAGGTGATAAGATCCCAGGACGGTATAAATGAGGTGTTCTCGCAATTTTACGAGGATTTATACTCCAGGGTCCAGGAAGCGGAAGAGGGGGACCTGGAGGAAGCCCTCGCGGAAATCAGCCTCCCACAATTGACGGAGGAACGGGCCCAAATGTTAGATGCCCCTCTCACGGTAGAGGAACTAACAGAAGTGATCACCCAGCTACCGACAGGGAAATCTCCGGGGCCAGACGGGTTGCCAGGCGAATTTTATAAACAATACAAAAATGACATAGCCCCGAGACGGCTGGAAACATTAGAGGAAGCATATGAGAAAGGAAGACTCCCGAGTAGCATGTCAGAATCGATAATAGTCCCCATCCTTAAACCGGGAAAGCCACCTCTCGAATGCGGCTCCTACAGACCAATCTCCCTGATAAACCAGGACTCCAAGATCCTGACGGCGACATTGGCTAACCGCCTTAAAAGATTGCTACCCACCCTGATCCACACAGATCAGACAGGGTATGTACCGGAACGAAACACGTCCTGGAATCTACGCAGACTCCATTATGTCATAGAAAGGACAAACCAAGAGGGAGGGGAGAGGGCTGTAGCTTCACTGGATGCAATCAAAGCATTCGATTCGGTGGGGTGGGACTGGCTCCTGGGAACGCTCGCCCACTACGGGATTGGACAAGGGTTCATACGATGGATAGAACTATCATACAAAGATCCGAGAGCGAGGGTCAAGACAGGTAGACAAGTTTCTAAGGAATGGGGCATAGAGCGAGGCACAAAACAGGGATGCCCCCTGTCTCCAATGTTATGTATTCTGGCCCTGGAGCCGTTCGCAGTATTCCTAAGAACGGATTACAAGGACACGGGCATAGAGATAGATGGGGGAACACACCAGATATCCATATACGCGGACGATATACTCCTCTACATACAGAACCCACGCACCCACCTGCTGGAGGCGCTGAGCGCGTTCGGTAGGTTATCCGGAATAGTGGTCAACAAAGAAAAATCCTCACTATTTCCCCTAGCTGGCCTACGCGCAATACCGATAGATCAATTGCCGCACCTAGGTATCGCATGGACCCCGAACACCTTCAAATACCTGGGAGTGGACATTTACCACGACACCACGGAAACACATGCAGGTAATACACAAGCAGCCCTAAACAAAATCGAAAACGCCATGAAATTCTGGCAGACCTTACCGTTGGGCATGATAGGCCGAGTGGCGCTGCTAAAGATGACGGTCCTGCCCGACTTTTATATTACTTTACAAACATCCCATATAACATACCAAGGTCCTTCTTTAAACGCCTACATACCATGGCGAGAACCTTCCTGTGGGGAGAGGGGAGAAACAGGGTGTCACTAAATACACTACAAAGGAGCTACGAGTGGGGGGGGCATCAAACTCCCAGATTTTGAGTATTACTACTTGGCAGCACAACTCCAATTTGTGGTGCGATGGCTAGGGGAAGAGATCTCCATAGACTCAATACTTTTTGGGCCAACACTCCGGAGATACTACCTGAGAGAACTCTTATGGATAAAGGCCGCCCAAGCCAAAGACCTTCCCAACATAGTTCAGCTAGGCCGAACACTATGGAAAAGAGCATGGAAATCAAAAGGCACACGAGACCCCTGCTCAAGACATATTCCACTAGCGGGGCTAGTGGACACCCGAGTGGCCAGTTTGGCCACGTACAGAACACAATGGGAAGACAAAGGAGTAGCCCAAATAGGGGACCTGTGGCGAGAAGGACAATGGGTCGAATTCCAAACCCTGGTGGCCGAACAGGGCATGCACAGGGGCCAATTCATCCTGTATAATAGCCTAGTTTGCGCAATAAAGAAAAGGTGGAACACCATGCCAGAGCCCGAGGACACCGAAGGAGCATTGGACGCATGGTATGATGTTTCCGAAGGGGGACACACCGTATCCAGACTCTATGAGCAGTTGCTGGGAATCACCAACAAAAAGACACTAAGAGCACGTATGAAATGGGAAGAGGAACTTCAACAACCCTTTGAAGAAGAGGAATGGAACAAAGTCCTCTGGTACACGAAAAGGGTCTCCAGGAACGCCAGGTTCAGGCAGCTGCAACTCTACATAGTGCATAGAGCATATCTGACTCCCAAGAGAATGTCGAGGATGGGTGATGGACAGGCCCGGTGCTGCCCGCGTTGCGGAGTCGAACAAGCCGACATGGTGCACATGTTCTGGTTGTGCCCGCAGATAACAGACTTCTGGAACATGGTGAAAGAGAAGGCGCTGACAGCAGACATACACATGCCAGCGGGATCGCCAGCATCATACTTATTGGGCCTGTTCCCAAGGGGGCACCGGCAGATGTCACATGTGGCAAAAATGAAAGACTTCATGACAATATTGGCAAAGCGCCGCATAGCGATGGCATGGAACAAGAGCGAAGGCCCCTCGAACGAGGGCTGGTGGGCCGACCTACAAAAATGGACAATTGCAGAGACGGCAGTCTGGGCGAGAGCCACTCAAAGGGGGGAGAGTAACAGTGGGGCCAGACTATTGGCGTGGAACTCTCTGGTACAAGACCTGCTAGGTAACAAAAGTGGGGATGACACGAGCGACCCGGGCAACTCAGGAAATGAGGAAACTGGCCCGCCCACGCCGGAAGGCACCACATGATTCAGAGACAGGAAAGTACTGGGTGGAAAGAGGCCAGGCCGTGGCCTGCGCAGACACTGAACAGTGTAAATCCTACTTGGAAAGGCCAACATATACACGCATAGACGAGAGCAGGGGACACTCCCAGTGAAAGGAGGGAGGCTGCTGAGAGATCGGTCCCTCTGCTATAAACGCGACAACTGTTAGAGCCAAGCCCGAGGAGGCGACGGACTACGAACATACCGCGGCAGCCTTTGGGAGAGGAGGAAAAAAAGGGGAAATGGGGAATGCGTTCTTTTTTGGTTTGTTCTTTTCCTTTATGTTGTAAAACAATAAAAAGAAGTTAAAAAAAAATAAAAGCATCAGCAGCCTGCAAGACAGCCATAGAATTGCAGAAAGCTGAACTGGCTGTTATGGCCTGGGAAGAACCTGAGGCTTCAGCCCTGCAAGCCCAACTCAGGGAAGTTTTGGGAATATTTGAACTTTGGCCTGCAATTTGTCTATAGACAAATATGGATGGCTCACTTCTCTCTTTATAAAGGGAAACTAATAATCTCCATGATAAACCTGAAGCCCTGCTTACTTTAAAGGTTGCCTCGGGCTAATTTCTTCCTGAGGCAATGAGGGTTGAAGAAATATGTATAGTTGTAGGGAAATGTCCTCGACCAGATGGTATTCCAGACCGTTTTAAGAGCATGCAATACTTTGGTCCCCTCTGATTGCAAGTACTTTTAACACAATGATTGCACAGGATATGGATGCCCAGACTCCTAGAAACGGGCCATATTATTTCCAATGTATGCAGAAGGCACCCGAGATCTGCCTGCCTGATATAGACCAATTTCGTCACTGGATTCCCAGTTTGAGATTTTTGGAATGGCCCTGCTTCTAAGAATCAAACTATGTATTGTAGAACTGTATATGGTATCCACTATACAATTGGGGTTTAGAGAAGGGTTTGGAACATATGAACGAGCATTACATTTATATCTCATGCATTCTTTGTGAAGACTGTCTGTCGCATTCATGGAGATGAGGACCACCGTTGATAAAGTGAATGGAACAAAAATGTGCTGTCGCCTTGCCGATTTGAAAGGTCTTAAAGGAATGGTTTGGTCAAAAATTTTTATTGCCCCTACGGGTGGGCCATGTGTTTTTAAGCCTAAGTCGCTCGATTTTAGAAAAAATTCCTATGGACCTTACCAGAGTTTTCGTCCATTAAACGCACGCGAAAACAGGCATCAGGGAGCTGCCATTTTGTGATAATCCTATCATTTCCCCCATCGCCCTGGCTGACCTGCCCCTGAGCCTGACATTATCAAAACATTCATATTCCCCGCCTCTCTCCGTGACGTTTGTGCTGCATAGGCAAACGCGCCCAGTCGTCTTCTAGACGACTTCACACAGAACCCGGAAACCAACACAGATCAACTCACAACACAGCGCGCCACAATTCGGAATATGAAACTGTACTTTAAAATCAAACAGCAAAACGATACATTTGGTAAAGTACATTTATTTGACATTAAATGCTTATAGAATATTCAGCAATTGCCATATGAACTCCTAAAGCCATTTATTTTCTTTTATCTCTATCCGCAAATCCGTAAAAGTTTATCGTGAGTCACGCGCTGTTCCTTTATGCTACACAGGGTGGTGGTTTTCGTTGAAAGAAGCACTTTGGTCGCACGTTGAACCACAAGGCTGTTCCATCAAGTAGGCACCAGGCCAGCGTAAAGGTTGATATGTTGCTTCTAGCCGCTAGTACCGCGTAAGGGCTTATGGGCCCTTGGCGATCGTCCCATAAAATCAGCAAAATTGTGCAGTTGTTTACATGAAGCTGCAGCTGGCAGTTGAAAAAACCATCTGCCGGTGTCTGAAACTGGTGGCAGTAGCAAAAGGGAAGGATATACCTGTTTTGAAAACATAAAATGTATAATTAGTCTCGCCAGCCGATCTTTATTAATATTATTCATTTTATTTATGACGGCCGAGTTGAAACTATTTGCTTTCAAGGATAGTGCAATGGAGTATTTTCGGCTCTAAAATCAATGCGAAAAGTAACGAAATAAATCGAGGTTCGTACACAATGAGAAACGACTTTTTGTCTATATGCATGTAGAATGTGGACCTGCATGTCCATGTGCCCGCTACAAGGACGATCCCACAAACGTTTTCCAAGCTCTTCATTCATTTATTCATGCATCCATTCATTAATTCTTCATTCCGGTATAAAAGCGTGTAAAGAGTTACTTATATTATATTTGCAATTTCCATTGTGTCTCTGCGTAATGCAGTCCGTAAATCCCACTGTGCTCTTGACAATGATTTTTCGTATACTGAACTAAATTGAAACTCGGTCTAGTTTCAGAATTTTCTGCCTTATCGTCTTACGTTATTGGACCCCCCCTCCCCCTTCAAATGAAGTTCCTTCGGCATGGTCCCTGTCTCGAGGTCAAAAAACAATAGAACCTTATACTGCCAGTGCGAGTTGTGGGCCTCTTCAGGGCGCGAGCTGAAAATCAAAGCCGCTGACCTTCACTAGAAATGAGCATACATTCTTTCTTTGCAACATCCCATAGTAAAGCCATCTGTGAGAACTTGAAGTTTCGAATCCATCTATGTACTGCGCCTCAATGTGCAAATGCGAACTGGCTTCTCTCCCATCTGCAACGGCTCGCTTGGCGCGTTTTAAGGCCCCCAATTTTGTCCTCGTTGTCTGCGAGCTTGGAAGCCCCAAAGAACCATAACTATTGAGACTTTTAATTTTTTGGGGGAAGGTCAGGGAAAGTATAAAGTACCCGAGGAGTTGAATTGAAAGTGAGATTTATTGTTTGTTTATTTTATTATTTGCAATACGCAAGGCGCCCCTCAGTTAACAGTGTGCAGCATTTACAAGAGATTGCGAAAATTAGTTACATCAACAAAAATATATACATACACATATAGACAAGGTCAGCAATATGAGGTGAATAGAGAGAGAATTCAAAGATGACACCCAGGTTGTTCGGCACCCAGGATGGTGAAGGTAGGGGTTAGGGTTGGCGTACTTTGTATGCACACTGTACAATAACATTTATTAACAAAAAGACAATCGTATTACAATTATTTAAACCGGGATTTGTACTTCACAACCACCTCTCCTTTGCGTGGACATGGCAGAGTGGCAATGTTGGGTGGCTATGGATCAGTGCTCTTCACAGAAACGTTCAAAATGCCATATCTGTGCTTCTCTAATACAGCAACAATAAGGCTTTTGACAAAGTCGAACTCCATTTCCTCATAGAGTGGTTTGATCACCCATTGCTTACTTCTTTTTGAAAAGGCCTTAGTGTAGCGAGGCATCCTTACATTACCCGTAGTCCTAGATTGTTCACGGTCGAGATTCTTGTTATGGGCCAAGCGGCAAGTAGAGTCCTATGTCTCATGCCCTGTATGCTGAAATGCAAGCGCTTTGGCCTGTACTTTAGGCACATATTGTGGAACACCTCCAAACCTCCTGTGACAGAATTCTGTCAGTCCCCTCAAATCTCTTGATAGAGTTTTATCGAAAACGATCTTCTCAATGGCTTTGTGTGTCGGTGAAGATGGATTTAACCACTTCTTCTTCCGTGCCTCCACTGGGGACAAAGGGCCATGTTCACATTGGTGGAAATGTAGGTTTTCTGACCAGCGGTGCACGTTGGTACAGTGGTGCATCAGTGACCGCCATTTTTCAAGTAGTATTTCCACTGACCCTTCACAAGTTTTGGAGCTCCACCAAAGATGGTTGCTGATAGACTGGGACCACTCTAAAATACTTTCCAAACCTTTTTTTTCCCTGCAGCCGAGATTTTCTTATTGATTGATTTAGCAAGATGCCATACGTCAAATTGATGTTTAATATGTGGGAACTGCTCTCTCATTGTCTTGGCAATTGAAAGGTGTCTGTCCGTGGCTATGAGGTCGATGTGCATTCCCGTTCGATTGCAGATATTCCACTGATTTTATAAATCCTAATTTCTCCATGGCCACTGAGGATGTACATTGTGTTACCTGCACGACCACCGAACTCACAATTTTCTTACTATCCATGTCCTGAAAGTGGTAGGTGCAGTACTTGGCAGAAAATCCAGGGCTGTCGCAATGTCCATCGCCAGCTAGCCTGAATCGTTTGCCTTCGAATGTACTTGCTAGAGACAATTGTTCAATTTTCCAAGCATCACTAATGGCTGGAAACAGATAATCATGTTGGTATTTGTAGTACTGCGTTTTTTTAATGAAATGAAGTCCCACAAACTGAAAGAAAGACTCTAACTTTCTAAAACTGGAGCCACTAAAAAGTAATGCAGCTGCACACAGTAGATTGCCTGCTGGCAGTTTCCCCAGCATCGGTTGTGCAGACCATGAGAACGTATGATTTAATCTACAGGGGGCATGTATTGTGACGTTACTGCCTTGTTTTTGACGAGTCACATGAATCAATGGCATCCCACATACTTTCCCTCTGACGGAATGCCCACATTTCAGCATACTTATAATATCCATCAAACAACTGTCGAATACTATGTTTCTGATGTTTGTTAATCTGCTTAGAATCACATGCTGTGCATAGTCCGACATCCAGTGGTCACTGCGGAGTATTGCATTTTGTTTTTCGTAGTCGAAAAAGGGACGTCGACAAGGCGTGTCTGTAACACTATCCCTATAGTGACGTGCGTTGTACCCACAATCCCTCACGCATCTAGGTCCCTCAGATTGTTTTTTTCCGCCCAGTTATTGGTCGACTCTATGCGGAGCTCCTCGAGAGACATTGCGAAATCATTTCTTCGACCCTTGGTCGTTTATTATTATTAATATCTAACATATAGATCCCTCCCTCGACGAAGCTGCAAGCTGTTTCTCCGCCGAGCAAGATCTTCGACAGAAGGACGAGCGGAGGAGATCCTTCGGCGTCGCCGAACACGTGGCCTGGCCTCGCCAGCCTTACACAGTAGGGAGAGTGGGGTTGTGTGGTCTTTTCTTTTCTCTCCGAGAATGCCTTTCTCTTTCCCCTCCCTCTCTTTCGAGGTCGTAATCACACTTCTTGCCCTCAGCTATGGAGAGGATGCCCTTTAGGTTTTGCCCACTTTGCAAAGGCAAATATACCTGGAAGGACCAGCACAAACTGTGCAACCGTTGCTTGCCCCTCGATCACAAGGAGGACAGCTGTCCGGCCTGTAAGTTACTTAAGCCCAAAACGATAAAGGACCGTAGGGTCAAAAGGTGGACGGCCTACGCCATGTCTAGGTCAGATTCCTCGCCCGCTGCCGCCGAATGTGACGAGGACAGTGATTACACGGCCTCCGTAACGGAGGTTGTAGACCTCTCGAGGGAGCGTTCGCGCTCCTCTTCGTCCGTCCCCGGCCCCGACAAGCCCGGCTCACGCCCAGCTAATGGGGATGAACACCCTGGCGACAAGGATGCACACAAGAAATCTCAAAAACACATACCCCACGGCACACATTCGTCGAAGACGAAGGCAGCCAGAGCGCCAATGGAGGCGCCGGGCCCACTGGCGTCTTCCGCCGACCGCAGGGGTCGCCAGCCCTCCCCGCCACCGCTCCTGCGATAGGCGACCGGGCACTCTGGAAATAAGGGCGCTAACCCCAAACCCTCAGGCGGCGACGCGCCTTCTAAGAGTGCGCACGTTGCCAGTAAAGACTCGACGGTACCTAGCGCGCACGTTGCCAGTAAAGACTCGACGGTACCTAGCATGACGGCGAGCGATCCCTCGGCAGACAGAATGATCGCCGAAATCCTCGCACGTATATCTTCTAAGGACGGCCAGAGACGGACGTCAAGTGACACGCAGAGAACCGCGCACAAGGCCAAAGAAACGCTGAAGGCGCCGGAAAGTAGGCTGGGACAGCTCCCACCGTCGATGGAAAGCCCTAGCCTGCCAGAACACTTCTCAGAAGGCGAAGGCACCTTATCTTCGACGCTATGGGACAGATCTAGGCGAATACAAGGAGAAGAGACTCCTTTTTTCACTCCCAGACCGCTCTGGCCTACCTCAGTGGACCTTAGAGAAGTTGCAGTCCTGTATGGACAATTTAGACAGATTCATGGCCATTCCAGAAAATAGGACACCTAAAAGACCTAGGGAGGTACTCCTAGAAAGTCCAAGGGCTACATACCCGAAGTTGTTCTATAACCCCTTTCAGGAGGATATGAACTCTTACGACCTCACCGAAGAGGACACTCACTTCCAGGAGGAGTTCATTAATGATGAGAACCAACAAGAGGGAGAAGGCTTCCATGAAGACACTAACATAAGTGAGGAAGGGTACGAAGAAGACCCAGATGAGGGTGACCCAAATCCCTGGCAGTCACCATCAGGGTCTACAGAGCCAGACATTGTAGACATCAGGTCTCCTCAGACCACACCAGTCAGGAACCCTTTGCCTGTTGATGACCAGCCCACCTTTAATGCGGTGCTGAGGAAAGCAGCAGCACATTTTGAGGTCGAAACTGGGGAGGTCACCCCAGACACTGACTTCGTGGAAGGGATTATCAAAGAAAAAACCCCCACCAGCCAAACAATTCCAATACTCGCCTCTGTTCAGAGACGAATCAACCCTTCACTGGCCACCCCTGCCACTAGTAAGAGGGGTTCATCCAAGAATCGAAAAATTCTCACCCTCTCAATCAGACCCACTATATATTAAGGGTCACCCAATCCCGGACTCCTTAGTGGTGACTAACTAGGAAAAGGGCTGGGGTTCCACTGTCTACCAGCGAGGCACCCCCGGATAAAGAGGGGGAAAAGCTTTATGCCCTAGCCAAAAGAATTACCACCTCAGCAGCGTTCTCAACTAGAATTGCCAATAATAAGACATTGCTGGCAAGCTACGCTGATGCGCAATGGGGAAAGCTTAAGCAGGACATCATGGAAGTCCCTGAACCCCTAAAAACTAGATTCCTGGCTACAGTTAATGAAGGGTCTCTGGTCAACCAATGCATCGTTAAGAATACCCTCGATGCAGCGGAAACAGCTGGCCGCTTTTTGGTACAGGGAATTCTGCTGAAGCGCCACGTCTGGCTTCGCAATTCCGGGTTTAAGGCGGGAACGCAAGCAGCGCTCATTACAAGCCTATTGAAGAGTCTAACCTCTTTGGAAAGGCAGTGGACGACGCACTGGAAAATGCGAAAAAAGAATTTGATACCATAAAGACCTTAGATCAAATCTCAAAGACCCCTAACAGGCGGGGATTTGGCAACAAGTTTTCTTTTCGTGGCCAACGCCAGCAACAGAATCAACAACTTCAATATTCTGCCAACAACTACCAAAGTAATAGTGGCCAGTACAATCAGAGAGGTCAACGCCGTGGCAAGGGGAGAGGCCGGAGTTCCACCCCTAGAGGCTCCCAAGCCACCAACAACACCAAGTGACGCGCAGATTCGGGTCCCCTCCCATGCATCGCCGGTCAGGGGCCGGTTAACATCCTTTCTTCCAGCATGGGAGGGAATAACATCAGATCGCTGGGTACTATCCTCCGTAGCCTGCGGCTACTGTATAGAGTTCAACAGTTCCCCAACATACAGACCCCCGAGGGGACGACGCATGACACCAGAACACCTAGCCATCCTTCTCCAAGAAGTTGACCAGCTACTGGAAAAAGGAGCCATAGAGGTCGTGCCTCTATCTCAGGTAACGGAAGGTATTTATTCAGTATACTTCCTTGTACCCAAAAAGGATCTAACCATGCGCCCTGTATTAGATCTGCGCCCAGCGAACAAGTTTGTCAAACCCCAAAAGTTTCGTATGGTTACCTTGTAGGAAGTGATCCCACTGCTATCACAGGGAGATTACATGACAACACTGGACATGAAAGATGCATACTTTCATATTTTAATGTTGCCAGCGCACAGAAAATACCACAGGTTCATGATAGAGGGCAAACACTACCAGTTCAGAGTGCTACCCTTCGCCATAGCATCTGCACCAAGGGTATTCACAAAAGTACTGGCAGTGGCAGCGGCCCACCTGCGCAGGTTATCCATCCCAGTATACCCTTACCTCGACGACTGGCTCATAACAGGGGATTCTTACGAAACATGCTTCTCCAATACCCAAAAGACTGTAGACCTTTTGTTCCAACTGGGATTCTCCATCAACGAGAAGAAGTCCAGCTTAGACCCCAGCCAAGTCAAACAATTCCTAGGGGCTCTAATTCGAACAAAGGACGGACTCGTCTTCCCCTCCAACGAGAGGGTCCAAAACATGCTTTTTCAGATCCCCCAATATGTGGCAGGTCGGGAGGTGACGGTGCGCAAAGCGATGCGCTTGCTAGGAATGATGGCGTTGTGTATTTATTTGGTACCTCACGCGCGCCTGCGCATGCACCCAATGCAAGAGTGGCTCAACAGCCAGTGGTGTCAGGCCAGCGGACAATGGGATGATCTAGTGGTGGTCTCGCAGGCCTTGGTTCTCTTGCTACGGTGGTGGACAAAGGAAAACCTGGTAAGAGGGAAACCCTTTGCCACACCCGCAGTGGAAGCCACTCTAACCACAGACGCATTCCCTCACAGGATGGGGGGGCTCACCTATCCCATCAGACTGCTCACGGAGTGTGGACTCCGAGCGTAGCTTGTTTGTTTTTATTATTTATAATGCGCGAGTGTACCCGGGGTATCAGGGCGCAGCCTTTACAAGAATATTCAAAGCTTGGTTACAGTACAAGGAATATACATAATACAGGAATAACTACACCAGTGTTATATACAAATCAGTGGTAGGCCTACAGGCCATTATATATAGGTAGGCAAGGCACACAAGCAGGTAAGCAGGAAGGCGCATGTAGTTACAATTTGTACAGGTGGTGCTGGGCACTTCATGGTCTTAGTGGGTCTCGCTTTTCAACCATGAGATTACCAGTGAGCGGAAATTCTGGTAGGGCATGTCAATTCTAAGGTTTGGAGGCAAGGAGTTCCACAACAAGGCAGCTTTTACCGGGAAGCTATTACCCCCTATGGTGGCCCGCTTGAAGTGGGGAACAGTTAGACAGTTTTTGTATGCGGTTCTGGTGGGTCTTGAAGAGGACTGTCGGTGGAATCTGTTGATCAGATAAGTTGGGGCGGCATTGTTCAGAGACGTGTGAGTGAGTGATGCTGTTTTTAATAGAATTTTATTTTTTAGTGGTTAGCCAATTGTTCTGTAGGCTATAGTTTGTAATGTGTTCCCTTCTGGAAATGCTCAGAGCTGCTGTTAGCGCATTGTTCTGAAGGGTTTGCAGTTTGCTGGTGGTAGCCTTAGTAGATCCCAGGTATAAGGCATTACAGTAGTCAAGGCGGGACAGAATAAGAGCTCTGGCGAGTGTCAGGCAGCTGGAATCCGACAGGAAGGGTTTAGCTGTGCGGATTAATTTGCAGGTGTAAGCCGTGGAGGATGCAAGGGAGCTCACTTGTCTTTTAAAGGAGAAATTGGAGTCAAGATAGAATCCCAATGTTTTAACCTCCTGTCCGACTTTGATGTTGTTTCCATCAATCATGAAGGAATTGTAGGCCGGGCCGAGCTTCTTTATATTAAGTGAGGTACCTAGGATGATGAGTTCTGTTTTATCATCATTCAGGCATAGTCCATGAGTGGCCATCCATGCCTGGATGATGATGTACTGCCTATTTAACAAGGCCAAATCCTTTCCATAATCTCCAGAAAGCGGAAGGAGGATCTGAGTATCATCTGCATAATTAGTGTAGGTGATACCGAGATGATCCAAATCATCGAAAAGGGGCTTGGTAAATATGTTGTATAGTGTGGGGGAGACACAGGAGCCCTGAGGAACACCGCAGGTGATGGGTATGGGGTCTGCTGCAGCTGTGGGGGAGAAGACCCTCATGGTCCTGCCGTTAAGGAAGGATGTGATCCACGTGATGGCCTCCGTTGAGAAGTGAGCTGCAGTGTGGAGGTGTGAACATAGGACAGAGTGATCGACCAGATCGAAAGCTGCAGATAGGTCAAGGAGAAGGAGTAAGGCAGCTTGCCCATTGTCTCTGAGCGAATCGATCTGGGCTTTTAGGTCAATGAGAGCGGTTTCAGTCCCATGTTGGGGCCGGAACCCAGACTGTCTAGATCCTAGGAGGTTGTGTTCTTCCAGGTGCTTCTGTATTTGTACATAAGCAACCTTGTCTAGAATTTTTAGGAGAAAGGGAACGGTTGTTATGGGTCGATAGTTTGTGGGTGTGGCAGGGTCGAGGGTGGGTTTTTTCAGTAATGGGAGTACCCAGGATTGTTTTAGATTCGTAGGGATAAATCCGGTGGCAAAGGAGGCATTGATCAGTTTTGTGATAAAAGGGGAGAGGACCCGGGCAGCATCTTTGATGAGCTGAGCAGGGCACAGGTCACACTGGCAATTGGACGGTTTCAGGGATAAGATGATTTTTTCCACTTCCAAAATATTGACTTTGGCAAATTGGAAACGGGCTAGGTCGGTGGGCATGGGTTCGTCATGAATTTTTGAATGGAGAGTGTTATTCAGGGAAGCTCTTTTGCTGGCGATTTTACTTTGAAGAGTCACAATCTTGTTTGCTAGGGCGTTTTGAATGTTTGTGCACCAGCTTTTGTCTTTGGTGCAAGTATCGGGGGGTGCTGTGGGGGTTTCTATTTCTTTGAGGATAGAGAAAAGTTCTTTCATGTTAGATTTGGCTTGGGATATACGAGAGTCGAATGAAGTACGTTTGGCCAGGTAGATTTCTTTTTTGTACAGTGCAGCTAGTTTGGAGAGTTTGAGTTTGTTTGAGACTGTGGGGGATTTTTTCCAAATGGCCTCGCAACTTCTTTTTTGTTGCCTTAGGTTTTTGAGGAGTGGTGTGTACCATTTGAGGAGGTGCGTTTTTGGTTTACTGGATCTGAGTTTGAGCACATAAACCTACTGGAGCTACTGGCCGTGTTCAAGGCACTAAAAGCCTTCCAGGAACACCTACAAGGGAAGACAGTGATGGTCCTTACGGACAGCACCACAGCCATGTACTACCTCAACAAGCAAGGGGGCACCCACTCTCCAGGACTGTCCAAGTTGGCCCAGAATATCTGGAAGTGGGCTCTCAAACACATGTTCCTACTGTCGCAACATGTACCAGAGGAACTCAATCTGCTAGCAGACAAACTCAGCAGAGACTTCCCTATGCCCTCAGAGTACGAATGGCAGTTGCACGAAGACATTGTCTTCGACGTCTTCACACAATGGGGATTCCCAGAAATAGACCTGTTCGCAACTCTGGAGAACTCACAATGCCAAGATTACGCCTCCAGGTACCCCCAGAACCAATCCAAGGGGAACAGTCTATCGATTCCATGGTCAGGGAAATTTGCTTACGCCTTTCCCCCCCGACTCCCCTTCTCAACAAGATTGTGCACAAGATGCACCAGGAACAAGTTACCATGATACTAGTGGCCCCTATGTGGGCCAGACAGCCATGGTTCGCTCACTTGATGGAGATGTCTCTATCTCCCCCAGTGAATCTTCCCTGCCCGTACAACATGCTGTCACAGGACAAGGGCAGGATACTGCATCCATGCCCTCAGACCATGAACTTAGCAGCCTGGCTCCTGAAATCATAGAATTTGGACACTTACAACTCCCGCAGAGATGCATGGACATCCTCAGGGAGGCTAGAAAGCCTAACACTCGTCACTGTTATTCTAGCAAATGGAAGAGATTTGTCATCTGGTGTAGAGTAAGAAGCGTCGACCCAGTTGACTGCTCCCCCACGCACATTGTCCTGTACCTGACTCATTTACCGGACTCTGGTCTAGTGTTCAATTCCATTAAAGTCCACCTAGCGGCACTTTCTGCATACACCACTTCCCAGCTTAAAGTGTCGCGGTGGAAAGTCCCAGTTATCAAAGCCTTCATGGAGGGAGTAAAGAGGATACACCCTCCGATAGCAAACCCAGCTCCCGGCTGGGACCTGAATGTGGTACTTAGCAGACTCATGGGCTCACCCTTTGAACCCATGCACAAAGCAACTCTTAAAGACCTCACTCTTAAGACCGCTTTCCTAATAGCCATCACCTCCATTAGGAGAGTAAGTGAACTACAGGCTCTTTCTGTTTTAGACCCCTTTGTAGCAGTTCACAAAGATAAAGTGGTTCTTCGCACGCACCCAAGGTTTGCACCGAAATTCATCTCAAAATTCCATGTAAACCAGTCAATAGAACTACCAACGTTCTTTCAAAACTCTTCCAATTCGTGAGAAAAAAGTCTGCATACACTTGATGTGTACAGAGCTGTCATGTTCTATATGGAAAGAACCAGACCACTGAGAAAGACTAATCAGTTCTTTGTCTCGGTGGCAGCAGGAAGAGAAGGAGATGCAGTTTCAAAATCCACTACATCTAGATGGATTGTTCAATGCATCACTCTCTGTTTCTCTCTTGCTAAGAGAGAACTACCCTTCAAGCCAAGAGCACACTCTACTCGAGGCACTGGGGCATCCATAGCATTCATTGCAAATGTTCCCCTTGAGTCTATCTGCAAAGCGGCAACCTGGAGTTCTGTGCACACCTTTACAAAACACTACTGTCTAGATGCACACTCTAGATCTGACTCCCAGGTGGGACAGGCAGTATTAAGACACCTTTTCTCTACTGTTCCTTCTCATAACTCACCGCCAACTCGGGGTACTGCTCGCTAGTCTATGCACAGCATGTGATTCTAAACAGATTAACAAACATCAGAAGACAATGCATTACTTACCGTAAAAGCATTTCTGATGGTTGTATCTGCTTAGATTCACATGCGCCCACCCTTCCTCCCCGCTCGGATGGAAGGAACATAGACACCTTTCTACATCTCTCTCGCTCTCTGTACTCACTCACGTATAGAAGGCTCCCTCAGGGCAGAAAAAATACAAACAGAGGGACCTCGACGCGTGAGGGATTGTGGGTACACCGCACGTCACTATAGGGATAGTGTTACAGACACGCCTTGTCGACGTACCCTTTTCGACTACGAAAAACAAAATGCAATACTCCGAAGTGACCACTGGATGTCGGACTATGCATAGCATATGAATCTAAGCAGATACAACCATCAGAAATGCTTTTACGGTAAGTGATGCATTGTCATTTGCCCTCTTTCAGTAAACTGTCATCCTGCGTCAAAGTTGTTTCGGCCTGTGACGTTGAGGACATATCACCACATTTAAAAGAAATATCACTGCTATCAAGTTCTGATGCGTCGGTGAATGCTGCTGCTGATTCATTCTGTCATTTCGACATCTGCTACTTCAACATTGATGGGAGAACACAACAATGTCGACAGCTTTTTTGGTGGCAATTTTTTGGTGGGTGTAGATTGTGTGAATTGATCTGCGACTACTTCAGAGCTATCTTCAATACATCCAGTATCCTGTTGTTGCGGTGGTGCGGTCGTACTGTAGCAATGGTCCAATACAACTTTGCTGGATTCTCCGGACACATTCATTTCATTTTCTGGCCATTGGACATGAGCATCCCGAGTCTCAACACGCCGCGTCTGAATTAATAGTTCCTCCATAGTGTAAATGGTCTGGCAAGCAACATCTCTCATTCGCTTCACTCTCTGTGCATGTATAGTTCTAGACCCACAGGTTACTAGAGGACAGATTGGAAAAGGGATGTTCAGTTTAAACATAAGATAAAGTATAGTACAATTGACTGGAAAAAAACATAAAATAGTCCCCAGCACAAAAACAATTCTAAAGTTATGAACTGTTTGTAATTAACCTTATTTTTGTTTCTTTTCTTTGCAACTTTTTTGACTCAACCTTCAACATCTGCACGCTGTTGCTCCGATTCGTATCCGCATGTCTCCCCTTCCTCTTGCGCTGCAACGACTAGATTTTCTGTATCCGCATAGACAGCACGGAATGAGGCTCCATCGACTCCCTGAAACATAGTATTTTCATTACTGTGTATCAAAATATTGTTAGCATAAAACACACGTGAGGACGAACACACATGTACATCTCAATAGCCAAGCACGATTTAAACATTGTGTGGAACAATCAAACGACAAGTATTCGAGCTCTGATGACCTAGTTCGATGGAGCCGTCAGTATCCATATCTCTGGCTCTGCATGGACTGCCACGAATGATTGTATTGAAGAGGCGGCATCAGCAACTCCCTGAAACACAGTACTTGCGTTAGTATGGTTTTCAATATTGTAAACATAACACACACTTGGGGTCGACGGCACAGGTACATATAAAGAGATAACCACAAATGTTGCATTGTCTAAAAGAATCAAGGAATATTTAAATATGATCAGATTTAATCGACTTATTTCTCCGATTTCTTTACATCTGCATCATCTAAATGGGATCTTGTAATTGTAGTGGAAGCTCCATCGTCTCCCTGAAACACAGCACTTGCGTTAATAGGGAAGAAAGTATAGCAAATGGAATCACGTTATATGATCACGCTCGATGGAGCTGTCAGTATCCAGACCTCGTGCTGCTGAAGAATATCTAGGGCTGTTGTCAATGTGGTGCGCACTTCCGAAAGCTGTTGCGCCGATTCATATCCGCATGGTCCCGCTTCCCCTGGAATTACTTGAATGTCGGGCTCCGCATCAAGTGCGTGGGTTGACGCTTCAACAACTGCCTGAAACATAGCATTTGCATTAGTAAGGATTACAATATTGAAAACACAACACACACTTGGGGTCGACCGCACAGGTACATATCAATGGCTAACCACGAATGAAACATGGTGTAGAACAATGAAACGACAAGTGTTCCAGTCCTGATGATCACGGTCGATGGAGCGGTCAGTATCCATACCTCGTGCTGCTGAAGAACATCTAGGGCTGTTGTCAATGTGGTGGACGCTTCAGCATCTCCCTGAAAGACCATACTTGCATTAGTATGGATAACACTAATTATAACTGAAAACAAACACCAGGGGACTACAACTAAGGTGTATATCAATTGGAAAGCACTAACCAAACAATTGGTAAAATAATCACACGATACATAAAAACTATTTCTTGACATGCATAAAACAAGTCTGTACCGGAATAGCCAAGTATGATTACCTGATACGCCCTAGAAGTGGTTCATAACTGCGAGCACGTCACGGAAGTAGAATGTTCTTGCTTCAGATTCAAGGGATAGTCCAGAAGTTGTAAAGGTAAATTGTTTGATAATGAAGGCCAATATTTAAAATTGCCATGTAAGGAGACAGAATACTTGAGTAATGCGCAATATAGCACAGTTCTCCAGCATGGGGTCTGGCATGGATTCACATGCTCATGAATATTCCCCGTCGTCAGGCTGGGAATCCTCGGTAAAGAAAAAACCAGTATCAGTTTCGTTTCTGATCTGTCTTTCGTAGTAATAACCAATCACTGGTCTCTGCGTCATACTGACCACAGCCAATGACTGCCCTCTACCTAAGCACCGCCTCTGGCAGCCATCTTCAGATTTTTACCGCACGTTCATGTGTTGGGATCCTCGTGCTATTGCTCTCGAGCGTTAGTGCTATTTTTTCGCGCTTTTTCACAAAAACTTCGATTCTTTCGGTCAAAAGAGCCTCAAGCTCCACCGATCCTACATCCGATCAACGGGGACCCGTGTCGGATTCATCTGTGCCCCTCAAGGGTGAAGATTTCGTCGAGCTACACTTCGGAGGACTCCAGAAGCTTCTCAGGCCCGGTCTCGGAGATGGCCCAGGAGAAGGGAAGCTCGACGCCCGGAAAGCTGTTCAGGGCCTGCCCTGGATGCCAGCTGCAGAACGTCTTCAAGGAGGACGAACACTCTTTCTGCCTTTACTGCCTTCATGGGGACAAGACGCACGTGGAGAAGGACTGTGCGTTTTGCGGCAACATGTCGGAACGGACCATGAAGGACCGCCATCAACGTCTCGCCAGCTGGCTGGAGGGTAAGAGCCCGTCTGGCGAGAAGAAGAAGAAATCTGAGCGGTCTTCTAAGACCTTTGAGGGCGCCCCGGCGACGGGGGCCCAACATAAGGCCAAGCACCGCGAGTCCGCTGGCACCGGGAGCGCCGAACGGTCGGGCTCTACGGGCGCCAGGCAGGGCGCACCCTCCCCGGCACCATCAACCACGAGCCAACGCTCTGGGTCGGGTAAGAGGAAGGCCGAGCACCCGGCGAAGCTCCTGGAGAGACCCCGGTCGAGCTCTAAGGCAGAGGAGGAGCGTGGCAGTGCCCCCTCCCTCAAGGATAAGGCGGTGAGCGCACCTAAGGTGGTGAAGGCCTTGATCCATTCGACCAAGCCCTCTATCGAAACGGTCGCGGCGGCCCTGGCCCAGCCTGTGGAGGCTGCACCAGTGGTGGCGGCCTCGGGGCCCAGAATCTCCCTGCCTCCTCGGAGGGAGTCTTCTTTCGTGCCCATCGATAGGACCCCCGTGAAACCCGCCGTGGGGAAGAAGGGGGGGCAGGGCGTCGTCGTAGATTCGGCCTCAACCTCAGAAGAGGAACTGATCGAGGTCTTAAGCCACGGCCTAGGCGTGGAACAAGACCAGCCCGTCGGAATGGGCCCCGACGCAGGTGACGACGACGACATCGTCGAGGATACCGACGGGGCCCCTGCTCGCCCGTCGGATTCCCCTCTGCCAGCGCCGCAAGACAACTCAGCGGCCATTTTGTTGGCTATACAGTCCTTATGCTCCGAGATAAGGACGAGACTACCGTTACCGACGGAGGAACCTCTCCCGTCGGGGGATCCAGAACCGGGACCTTCTGGTGTTCCCCCTACCAAGAAAAGAAGGATCCATCCACCGCCTCCTTTTCAACCGTCGCGCCCCGTCCAGCCCTCCTCCCCGTCCACCCGAGGGGATGATACGGGGACTGACACGGCAGCGACGGGTACGGACGACGAGGCATACGACGAGGATTTTCCGTCGTCGCCTCCCACCAGGGCTTCTCCGCCCGACGAGATTGGATCGTTCCACTCAATGATCGCCAGGGCATCCGAGCTTTTCCAACTCTGCCCTGAGGAGAAGAAAAAGGAAGGCTTCCTTTACCAACGGCGCGAGACCAAGAGGAAGACGGTCCTCGCAGTGCCTCTGTTGGACGACATTTGGGATGAGGGCCTTTCCCTCCTCAAGAACCCTTCCACGACGCCAGCGAAAAGAGACCGGTACGAGAAAAAGTACCGGGTCCCGGACTCGGCCCCCCTATGCCTCCGGGCGCAGCCTACCCCGGACTCCGTCGTCTCCGCGGCAGCCAGGAAGAAAGCGGGGGGGGGTGCGGCCTCCACGTCGACTTCCCCGCCGGACGGCGAGGGAAAGAAATTGGATGCCATGGGACGCAGAGTCATCTCGTCGGCGGCGACGACGATTAAAGCGGCCAACGCCTTGGCTATCGTGGCCCGCTACGACAGGGAACTCTGGTACAAGATAGCTCCCCTGCTGGATTTTCTGCCGGACGACAAGAGGGCGGAGGCCCTTGAGATCCTGCAGGAAGGTGAGGTGGCCTCGGACCACGCCATCACCGTGGCGACGGACATCGCCGACACTGGGTTCCGCCAGATGGGCAACGGCGTTTGCCTTCGACGTCGCGGATGGCTCAAGGCTACGGACTTTCGGCAGGACGTCCAGACCAGGGTCCTGGACATGCCCTTCGACGGGAACAACCTGTTTGGGAAGACAGTGGACGATTCCCTTCAGGCCATCAAGGCGGATACTGAGACGGCCCGGGCCCTTGGAGTACTGCAGCAACGGCGGACGCCCTTTCGGAGCGGCGGAGGCAAGGGCGCCTCCAAAGGTTCCGGCGGCGGTTTCGCTTCCTACCGTCAAGCGGCCCGCTCGTCGTCGCAAGAGGCCTACAGAGGACGAGGCAAGTCTAGCGGCCCCCGCCGTCGTCGCCAAGGAGGCCAAGGCGGCAAGGCCGCGTCCAAGCAGGATTGAACCGGCCGTGGGGTCGGGCCCCCACCGAAGCACCCCGGTGGGAGGCCGGCTGGCGGGCTTCGTCAGCGTGTGGGAGTCCATCTCCACCGACCGTTGGGTGCTGGACGCCCTGGCCCGGGGCCACGCGCTCGAGTTTCAAAGAAGGTGCCCGCGCGTCCCCCCCGTGGCCAGGAAAGAACTTCACGTCCCTCAACTTCTCCTGGAGGTAAAGGCGATGCTCAGAAAGGGCGCCATCGAACTCGTCCCAAAGAGGCTTCGGGGCTCCGGAGTCTACTCGCGTTACTTCCTCGTGAAGAAGAAGACGGGAGGATGGCGCCCCATCCTGGACCTGCGACGCCTGAACAAGTTCATCAAGGCGCAGAAGTTCCGGATGGTCACCCTCCAGCACGTCCTGGGTCAGCTGGAGGAAGGAGACTTCCTATCGTCGTTGGATTTGGAGGATGCCTACTTCCACATTCCCATCCTAAAGGGGCACCGAAAATTCCTCAGATTCGTGGTCCAAGGGCGTCATTACCAGTTCAAAGCCCTTCCCTTCGGACTGCGGTCGGCACCCAGGGTTTTCACCAAGTGCCTCGCACCGGTGGCGGCGCAGCTGCGCCGCGAGGGGATTCACGTCTACCCCTACCTGGACGACTGGCTCATCCGCGCCAAGACGAGGGAGCTCGCCGTGGTCCACACGGCAAGGACCGTCCAACTCCTCACGGACCTGGGATTCTCCGTGAACTACGCCAAATCCCACCTGGTGCCCGCGCAAGTCGCACTGTTTCTGGGAGCGAGGCTCAACACAGTGTCCCTTCTGGCCTCCCCGTCGGAGGAGAGGACCAGGACCATCCTGGGCAAGGTGCAACGGATGTTGGTGGCCGACGCGGCCAAGGTGAGGTCCATCAAGTCCCTCCTCGGGATGATGTCTTCCTGCATCTACCTCATTCCCATGTGCAGGCTCCGGATGCGCCCGTTGCAAGAGTTCCTGGATGCGCGCTGGATCCAGACGACGGGCAGCTTCGAGGAAAGGATCAAGCTCGACGAGAGTTTCCGACGAGCGATACGGTGGTGGGGCACCCGCGCGCATCTGACGGCGGGCATGGACTTCCAGACCCCAGCCCACCAGGTGACTGTGACCACGGATGCCTCCCTAGAAGGGTGGGGAGCGCACACCGAAAATCTGCACGCAAGGGGACTCTGGCTCCCGACGGAGAAGTCCCTGCATATCAACGTCCTGGAGCTCCGTGCAGTGTTTTGGGCCCTCAGGTCCTTCCTTCCGTCCCTCAAGGGCAAGGTGGTGAGGATCTTCACCGACAACACCACCACCATGTTTTACATCAGGAAACAGGGCGGAACCAGGTCCCCAGCGCTGTCCAAGGAGGCGCAGGACCTGTGGCATTGGGCCGTCGCCCAAGGGATTCTTCTGGTGCCGTTTCATCTGGCAGGGATAAAAAACACCATCGCCGACTCACTCAGCAGGGAGCTGCGCTCGTGCCACGAGTGGGAACTACGGCAGGATCTGGTGGATCGCCTCTTCCGACGGTGGGGCACACCCCAGATCGACCTGTTCGCGACGGCGACGAACACCAAGTGCCGGAGGTTCGCCAGCAGGTTTCCCCAGACGAGGAGCATGGGCGATGCTTTCTCGTTCCCCTGGGAGGGCCTGTTCCTCTACGCGTTCCCTCCCTTGCCTCTGCTAATCCGGCTCGTCAACCAGCTCAAGAGGTCACGGTGCAGGATGATCCTCGTCGCACCTGCGTGGCCGAGGCAGATATGGTTCCCGGACCTTCTGGACTTGTCGGCGTCCCCGCCAATCAAGCTGCCGGCGGACGCGGATCTACTCTCCAGGGAAGGAGGCGCCATCCTCCACCACGACCCGAAGTCGCTGAACTTGCAGGCCTGGCTCCTGCAGCGCTAGAGTTTGGAGGATACGACATACCGGCCGATTGCAGAGAGGTTCTTGCAAAGGCCAGGGCGTCCTCGACTCTTAAATGCTACGGACACAAATGGAAGAGGTTCTCTGTCTGGTGCCACGCACAGAAGGTTAACCCTCTACGGATTACGGCTCCCCAAGTGCTGCCGTACCTGCTGACGCTGGCCAAGGCTGGTCTGGCACACGCGTCCATCAAGATTCATCTTGCTGCGATCTCCCGATACACCAGAACCACGGGCCGGACGTCCTTGTGGTCTCATCGTCTGGTGAAAGAGTTCATGAAGGGACTGTTCAGATCGTTCCCGCCGGTGAAGGCTCCGGCCCCGGCGTGGGAGCTCAACGTGGTGCTGACCAAACTCATGGGACCTCCGTTCGAGCCTCTGCACTCGGCCCCGTTGAAGTTTCTATCGTGGAAAACAGCTTTTCTCGTGGCCATCACCTCCGCACGACGAGTGGGAGAGATCCAGGCCCTTTCCTGCAAGGCCCCGTACTTGACTTTCCACGACACGAGGGTAGTGCTCAGGACGCACCCCTCCTTCATGCCCAAGGTACCGTCGGACTTTCATCTCAACGAACCCTTGGTGTTACCTGTGTTCTTCCCGTCGCCTTCGTCGCCGGCTGAGAGGACTTTGCACTCGCTGGATGTAGCTAGAGCGCTGAAGTTCTACGTGGACCGCACGAAAGGTTTTCGGAAGACGTCACAACTCTTTGTGAACTTTGGACCTGTCAATCAGGGGAAGGCCCTCTCGAAGGCTTCCATCTCCAGATGGCTCTCCGGCTGTATCATGTACTGTCACCGGTTGGCAAACCGACCGCTGCCTGGCCGTCCGAGAGCCCATTCCACCAGAGCGATCGCAGCTACCACGGCGTTCCTATCTGGTGTGCCCCTGCTGGACATATGCAGGGCTGCTACGTGGAGGTCGACGCACACCTTCACGAAATTCTACTGCGTCGACCGGGATTCCAGGGAGGAGTCCAGGGTCGGCCAAGCAGTGCTGCGCAACCTGTTCGCCTGAGGTGAGCCTGGTGAGGAGGTAAGATGCTTAATGTTGAGTTGATGTGATGCTTAATGTTGAGCCTTTGCCACCTCCCGTGGTTGTGCATGTGTGTACTGCTATGTATTCTTTATTCATGAGCATGTGAATCCATGCCAGACCCCATGCTGGAGAAGGAACAAGTTACTTACCTGTAACTGTTGTTCTCCAGCATGGGTCTGGCATGGATTCACATGCGAACCCTCCCGCCTACCCCTCTGCGGCTCTTCACTTGGTCATACTGCCACTTCACGTGCTTCCAAATCTGAAGATGGCTGCCAGAGGCGGTGCTTAGGTAGAGGGCAGTCATTGGCTGTGGTCAGTATGACGCAGAGACCAGTGATTGGTTATTACTACGAAAGACAGATCAGAAACGAAACTGATACTGGTTTTTTCTTTACCGAGGATTCCCAGCCTGACGACGGGGAATATTCATGAGCATGTGAATCCATGCCAGACCCATGCTGGAGAACAACAGTTACAGGTAAGTAACTTGTTCCTTCCCTGTGCCCATATATAGATTTAGTTTGTGGGTTATGAAATCTAAAAATAATATATTGATAAATGTCATTATTAAAAAAGCTATACACTCATATCAATGTCGAAAGTATTACAAATTGGAAACAACACCTAAAATATCAATGAATGCATTCGGCTACCTACACACTACCGCAAGGCCTAAAGCTAAAAACGGACACTTGACGCACCAGTGGCGGAATGTGGACGAATAGAGTGGGAATAGCGTTTGTGAGCAATTTTCGTGTCGATCGCCGTTTATTCTTCTTTGTTACCCAAGATGTGGTGTACATGTTCGAGGGAAAGTGCCGGCTGCAGATGCGGTATCAATCACCCCTCTTGTCCTCAAAGACTTGCTGGACTCTACTTTCCAGCTCATCCAGTGTATATCCGCAATGTCTGACCCATTCTCTTATTCGATCAACAGTTTTCGGGAATACATGCATTGTAGTGCCTTCAGATTTAGCATGGGTCTTCGAAGGGCAACCGCTAATCAAACAGGCAGGCATTGTTGAAAATTCTGAAAAGTAAATATCAAGATTATTATAAAACCTTGATGAATAAAAATGTCATAAAAAAGTAAATGAACCATACCATGCTCAATGCAAGGTTTTTGTTCGCCCGAACTATACCAGTTCATTATGTGCGGCTTAGTATTTGCATAAGTTAGACATTTTTTAAATGATGTGACTAAACTCTGAACATGTGACTCGTCCCTTGGATGTTCTGTCTTGCACGAAAAGGAAACATTGCTTACATTATAGACTGGACGCCCGAAGGATGCAATTCGATGACAATTGACACAGATGAAAATAAATAGATCTATTGATAGCATAACAATTGAAACTCAAGTCAATAGCAATGAGACCAATGACCATAGCTATATTGGGTACTGTAATCGCAAATAGATAGAAATGTAAAAATGACCGAAATATGACTAGGATACATGGCCTTACCTTGACCAACAAACAGTTGGATTCAGCAGGCCGAGCAGTATGTTGCAGGAGAACAGGTAGATGGCCACAGGTAACACACTGACGAGTTTGCTCGAAACGGTTACAGATAGCACGACGACGAGCAGATTAGCATAGATCTCAGTGCTTCTCAGGTAGAAGGTTCAGGAGTTGACTTGCAAAGCAGAAAGATGTTCTCATGAGACATATCAAGTGGTTTATAAAGTATTAGAAACAGGGGTGTGTTTGTGAATGAATGACGTGTGTATGTCGTGGTATTATGTGGTTTGCAGGGGGGCGGCCTGCTTCAGGGGAGGCCAGCCAGGAGACACGGGGTCTGAGGAGGCCATGTGAGCGATAGCCCCTGGGCGTGGGATACCGTTTGAAGTGTACATGCTGTTTGGCACCTTGGCTGTTTGCGCCCGTGACAGCCCCCCATGCCAGCGCTCATCCCCTGGTGCGAACCGCCTTTTGATAGAGGGGGTGAGATGGATGGGCCTGGGGCGTACAGATAAGGCACAGGAAGACTGCTGAATGGAGACACACTTATGTGGATTGCAGGGGGGCGGCCTGCCGCATGGGAGGCCTACCTGGAGACACGGGGTCTGAGGAGGCCATGTGAGCGATGGCCCCTGGGCGTGGGATACCTTTTGAAGTGTACATGCTGTTTGGCACCTTGGCCGTTTGCGCCCATGACAACCCCCCATGCCAGCGCTCATCCCCGGGTGCGAACCGCCTTTGATAGAGGGGGGTGGGATGGATGGGCCTGGGGCGTGCAGGCAAGTGTGTGGGAGCGAGGGGCCATCAGGCCCCTCTCATCCTTTACTTCTCAGTAGAAACTCGTACCAAGTGCCTCCAGTAGTGGGTTCGCCCCTTGCCCTTATTTGATAACTTTGGATGACATTCGCGTAGATGGGACCACTGAGCAGGATACGGGGCATCCATTTTTGTACCCCCTTTCCACTCCATCTTGGTGACCAGGCCTCACTGCGCAGAGCACATGGCCCCCACCCTCGTTCTCACTCTGACTGGAAAACTCCAGAGGTATTTGCATCACTCTTCCTCTGAGATTACGGTCCTGCATGTGAACCAGCCTGAACTAAGCACATAGCTCGTTCATCTCCACAAACGTGTCCTTGCCCACGCACCCTCGCCAGTGGAAACTTACTGCCATTCTGACCCTGTGTCCCTGCAAGGTATTCTCTTCATGTGCCAGACCACTGACCACGCCATGATGCCCACCTAGCAGATCCCCAACTAACATTAGACCCTTACTACAGTATATCGTTGCCTATCAATAACAAATGCCACATACCAGAGATTCTTGTGAGCACAGACCCACACTTCAAACAGTGTATTATAGTGGTCAAGACCCTTAACCTAAGGCCTGTATAATCCAATGTTAATTGATAGTATAGATAAATGTGTGACTTAGAGACATAACCGACTGAAAGACTTTGAACAAGTGTTATTTAGTGCATGCATTATTGAGAATATATTATGTCAGCTTAGATAGTGACCACCCTGCTTCACAGCGACCTGACCTTCACCCATTCGGAGCACAGATGTCTGACGTCCATCCTTGAATGGAGACACACTTGATTCATTTAAATAATCGAAACAGCCGTTGTTAAAATATGTGGTGTTTTATTTTGTATCTTATTTTGATGACACAAAAATGCAAGACTTTAAACATTGTACAGGTCAGGTTGCAGCACAGCGAGAGAAAATCCCCTGTACTGACCGCTGTCACTCGGGAACGTTTCTCTTATGGCACGAACGGCACAGGCGGGTATCACTCTTCGAACGCGGTGTCCAAGCCTCCCGTGAAGCCACCATGTAAAGGAACGATAGGCCACCAGCCTGTACCACCTGTGAAAAGGAATGAAACAAACTGTTTTTAAATGACCAAGATAAGTTTAATAAACGTTTGTTGTCAATGACAATTCTTGTAACTAATGGCATTCTGCTCAGACAAATGCTATCTAGACACTGCACACTATTGAACGACTTTCATGCGTTACAATGATATGTATATGTAATTTTGGATATAGTAGAAGCACATGAAATGGGAGTGGCATGACGAGCAGAGTATATTTACTCGGATTACGAGGACGAACAGTTGCGCGAAGTTCGTGCATAAGCACCATCATTATCCTCAACACAGACCGTGTGAGCCAGGCTGCCCTGAAGTCTGGCAGCTCTGTGATGCATTGCAGTCGTGGCTCACCTTCTGAAATGTAGGCCACGCATCCTGAGTTTTCACAGCAGCAGCAGTTCTCGTCCTGGGTTGGCATTGGCTCGCACAGATTGCATGTGCACCAGGTGGAAACACCGTCCATGCGACTAGGTCCAGGCTCTTCAGCTGTTGAATCGTCCTCCGAACTGCCGTCCGAAGACCCATCGTTTTCGCGTGTTTCCCTTTCCAGTAGTTCCTCCTCTGTAAACTCGGGCTCGTACATGTAGGGCATTATTGTAGCCATTGTGTGTTAAACAAACTAAAATAATTTATAGCGGTGGTACTGGTATCTGTTCACACGGGCTACAAGCAACGAGGGTAGCTGACCAGAGCACAGAAACGAGTCACAGAATACTCAAAGTTAACACAGAGAGGAATGGAATCGAAAATCTGCTGCTGTGTGTTGTGAAACAGGAAAGAGGCGTCCTGCCATTTCCATGGCAACAAGTCATTAGCTGAAGCGCAGCAAATGTTGACACGAGATGTGCTTTGGCGTTGTGAAACGGGCGGTACGCGTCTGCTGATGACAGGCTCAGGGGCGGGGGATATGATTTAGTGCTGCAAAAGCAGGTCAGCCAGGGCGTTGGGGGAAATGATAGGATTATCACAAAATGGCAGCTCCCTGATGCCTCTTTTCGCGTGCGTTTAATGGACGAAAACTCAGGTAAGGTCCTTAGTGATTTTTTCTAAAATAGAGCGACTTAGGCTTAAAAACACATGGCCGACCCGTAGGGGCAATAACATTTTTTGACCGAACCATTCCTTTAATTTGTATTTGTTGTATTGATTTGAAGAACATGGATATCCATTTATAAGAAGTTACTTACACTAATAATCGCCTGGAAACAATTTTTGATGTGTAGGCACCATACAGATGTTCAATGAATAAATGTACAGATAGTGAACGCATTCCAATGAAGGGTGCCTGTTTAATTGCACAAAAATTAGAACAAGTGGTGAGCCAGCTTTTGAAAGTAAAAAAGTGGGACATATAGCAAGGACAAAACAAACAGGAAAAAATGCAAGAAAACGGGAATTACAAAGTGTGACGAATCGTGGGATTCATTCACTTTCCCCAAAGGGGGTTTCCCTTCCTGTGAGGCTTGGGAGGTGAGCCTGCTATGCAACATTCCCCCTATGGGTGGCAGTAAATTGGACCTCACAGGGAGACACTCCCTTCTTGGGGGTAAGGGCTTCCTTTCGAATGAGTGAACTATTCTTTTTCCCCAAACACCAAGTACAACCATATCCGTTCAGACAACCAGACTCCTCTTACATATGTTATTGTAATGCAATGACAGTAGAAAAGTATCTGCCTGGTTGTAACGCTCACCTGGTATCCACGGGGACGGCACTCAGCCTGTTCTGACCTCTTACGACCTCGAACCCTTCCCTGGACTCTACTCGACTGAAAACTGGGCCTGAAACACAGGATTGGTAGAGTTTAACTCCCTATTGTCTCTGTGCTTGAACCCCTTCTTCCCCGGGGTCCAACCCTTCCCTTTTATCCACAGCTCACCTTGTTTTCTTGGAAAGTGTGCTCTCCGTCCTGCTTTCAGCGCAGGGGTGCGTTGATTGATGCAGGCTTGTTGCTGCCTAGTTACTTCACTGGCAAGAGTCCGACAGGTAAGTATAATGAGTCTTTTGAATAGTTCTCTAACTTCGTTCCTTTCCTTCTTTAGATGATGGGCGGCGTCCGGGGATGGCGACGTGCTGCTGAGATGAGATGCGGGCCTACTGGAGACCGATCCGAACACGGTGAGTGTCATGCTGCAAGTGCAGAAAACACAAAGCATGTTTCTCAGATGGGCGTGGCTTAAATAGTCTCTGGGTATCCCAGGTGTCTCTGGGCTGAACCACACCCAAAAAACTAGACTGCACATGCAGTTCTGGGAACCGAAATATGTTGGGGCAACCATCTTGACCCCATCAATGCACTACAAGTCCAATCCCCAATGTTATCCTATGGGAGTGAGTGAGTCTGGTGCCACAAGCGCCAAGTCTGACTCCAAGTGGGTCTTTGGAGGGATGGAGAGGCTCTTGAGGGCCATGTAGGTGATCGTGGCCTGGCTCCAGCCTGACATCTCGGAGGGCTGGGGACATGAGGGGCAGGAATCATGACACTGGTATTGAGAAGCAAGAACATAGGAGTGATAAAGAATACATGTCTGTCAATCACTGAGACGAAGAGACATAAAGGAGTTATGAAGAGTGTAACTCCAAAACAAAGGAAGGGACTATCCTGAAAAGCTGGGGGAAGCCCCAGCGTTGCACAAGAAGTGTGAGGAACAAGGGAACGTCAGAACGAGACCCAGGAGTTACAAACCAGCTGGAGACATGGAGCTGCTGACTCAAGGAGAATGTAGCTTTACCTGGCTACAGGCAGCATGCAAGAAGTGCCCATACTGCACAAGGTGGGAAACCAACTGGAGGAAGACGGTCCCATTGTTGTGTCCCAAGAGGATATCTAGAAAGGGGTGAGCAGAAGCCCCAACCCGAAGGTGCTTGGTGTAAAGCACACGAAGACCGACACTGGAAAGTCTGTCTGAGGAAGGAGGAAACCGAAACAAGAGAAAGAATTGTATGGTGCTGTGAGAGAACTGAGAAACCCACACCCTCTACCCCGCTGATACCACAAATAGGCAAAGGTTTGTCCAATGAAGTGTGTGCAGGCCGAGGAGCCGTCCTGACTGGAGACCATGGAAATCCAAATGCCAGCCCCGGGACACAGCCCCAATACAACCACAGGTATGTCCGGAGACCTGGGGCGCAGGGCATTTCTGGCAAGTATATGAAAGTACCAAGAAAATAGGAATTGAGTGATTGCAGTGAGCTTACTTGTCCCAGTGGGAAACAAAGCATACTTGAGGATGATACATGTCCGAGTGAATGACAGGCTTATTAGAACAATAATGATTCACTAGCTCATACTAGTGCCAGTGAAAGTCAAGCTCATAAAAACAAAACTCAAAATGTACTCGGCTTCATTGTTTCAGTCAGAGGACAAATATCAAAAGGAAAGGAATTGCCCTCAGAACACAGGTTATCCTAAAGAAGAAATAAGGTAAAGCACAACACACATTCAGAGACAGTCAAGAATCTGAGAAATTAATTTAAAGAGTCAAGAGAACCAATATAAAAAAGGCATGGAAAAAGCCCCTTGAATGAACGGAAGGACTTAGCTTTTCACTATCTCCTTTACTATCTGAAGATCCCATTTTGAGGCGGACTTGGTGGAAAAACACCCCAGCAGAAGTCATTCTCCTTGTCTTTTTTGTTGTTGTATAGTGATAGGGTCAGCTTTGGTTAGTTTCGGTCACAGGTCAGACGTGTTTTGCACTTTGGATTTCACGTTGACAAGCACCCAATTTTAGTTCTGTTAAGTAGGGAACCCCTTAGGATAGGAAAAGTTAGGCATTTTGTTTATTTCTATTTTCCAATAAACCTGTTGAAATTGGTACACATTGGTCTGTCTCGATCTGACCTACCACAAAAAGTAACTGGAATTTTTGTATAGTGGTTATTAAGAAAAGAACTAATTTTCTGAATATCAAGGTTAACACTAGCAGCTGTGGGCAGTGGTAGTGAATTGTTGCAGTTATAGGTCGCAATCCAAGGGGACACCTATATTGCAAGCCTTGAGTGAGGAAGCTAGGTGGTCGGGTAGGATAGGAGCGGCAAGGTCATGGCACAGGAAACTGGGAGAAAGAGGATTTCCGTTTTTGAAGAGTTTATTATGATGCAGCGGAAAGCCATCCAGTGATGAATTGCAGTGAGACAGTTCACAATCTGATTGGAGATTCTAGAGAGAAGGAGGGAAAGGAGAAAAATGTGTTAAAAGAACAAATGTGATGGTGAAAGCCAAAGGATGAGCGAGGTCGTCATAGGGCATTGGTACAGTGTGTGAAGAGCAGTTGTCCAAAGTCTAAACCTTGGGGGACTTCAACAGGAAGAGGGGTGGGGTCAGAGGTTTGCGATTGCCAAGCAATTTTAAAGCATCGACCTTCCAGGTAGGAAGTGATCTGGGCAAGAGCAGATTTGCAAAACTCCGGGTCCTGGAGCGTGAGGAGGAGAGAAGAGGAGCAGACAGTTTCCAAAGCGGCAGGCCGTATCAAACGCGTCAGAAAGGTCAAAAAGGAGCATTAGTGAGAAAGCTGGAGACATGCATGAGTGCAGAACCAGTGGAATGTTTTACTACAAAAGCCTGATTAAAATGGATCTCCAAGGCCACTATCCCGAAGGTAGTTAATGATCTGGCCAAAGACCACCTGCTCTAGGAGTTTTTAATAACTGGGAAGGAGAGAAACTGGGCAAAAGTTTGCTGGGACCTGTGGATCAGAAGAGGATATTTTCAGTAAGGTTAAGACAATTGCAGACTTGAAGGATGCAGGGGAAGAGTCGAGCGGCAGGGAGAGAGGTTAAATAGCTCGGAGAGATAAGGGCCTGTAATTGAGACTGTCTTTGACTATTTGGGGAGCAAAAGAGTCGATGGGATTGCAAGATGGATTGGTATTGCGAAGGATGGGTTCTAATTCAATAGAAGATGTGGGGGAGAAGTAGTTGAGTAGAAGAGGTAAGGGGGAGAGATGATGGACTTAAGGAAGAATGGGCATGGAGAGCAAGGAGGGCTGTCACTACTTACAGGAAAAGTAGCGAGCAAAGTAATTAGCCAAGAAGCAGGAGGCGATGGATACTACTTGGGAGGTGTAAGCCAAGATTGGAGGTTTTTCAGGGATACCAATACAGGTTCTTGGCATACACAATCCATATTCTTATTGCATGAATTCCAAGGTCCCTTAAAAAACTTGTTAACAATCTTAATGGCAAATTTAGTTCTAAAAGTAAACTCATCAAAGTCAGCAGTAATGTTTTTCCAAACATCCACAAAAATATGTAAGTCCCCAGTTTTCACCGCAGATAATAAAACGATCAGGGTCATTTACCTTTGACTATTTGGGGATGACCTTCACCACAAGATTGGTTGGTCGAGGGGCACATTGCGCCTGAAATGGGGGCGGGATGTAATCACTGCTTTGGGCAGAGCTATAAAAAACAACCTGGAGATATAAGGCATAGTATTTGAAGAAATAACAAATGCAGAAGCTAGTTTCTAGCACTGCATTGCTGCCTGTAAACGCGAGAAAATATTTCTCTCATAATGCTGTCGGTATTGGTACAATCTGGCTCCAATTTGGCAGCCCATAACAAACTTGACATACATTTTCTATAAGAAAAAGTAGCGATTACATCAATATTACTTTCGTTGCGAATGTGGCAAAAAAATAAGTACGTGAATGGCAAGTTTGTTATGCTTTGTGTTGTGGTTGCAGATCAGATGTACCCTGAGATCTGCGTGCTTGTAAGTGTTCCAAGTGAGAAATGTAGGAAGCATAGAAGACTTTGTGTACAGGACAGCCTTCTGCTTCTAGTGTGGGCCTGGGCATGCGGACGTCATTGGGAAATGTGTTTTGTGTTTGTGCTGCTCGTAGTTTTGGAAAAGGTTTTTTTTTTTTTTTTTTAACTGCAAATGACTGGTTTTTGTGTGGTAAGTTGAAACGAAATTGAAGGTTAGTCAAATGGTGGGAATTGTTCTTGAAGTTGCTCTGCTTTCAAATTATTGGTTTGACCGCCATAGTGGGGAAAAAGCACAGTCTGTCTTTCTCTGCATAATCTTCTTGTTTCAAATAGCCTGTTGCTTGAACTTTGGTCTCTGGTTGGTTGGTAGAGTGAGATTTTGTTTTGGAGGAATTCTACTCCTTGACCTTAAAGTGCTCTGTTGGCAATGGAGAGGTCCTTGATCTAGATCCTTTTTTGGATTGGTGACCACTGGAGTCCTCTGACGGCCAGTGATGTGTCCTAGTAGTTGTCTAGCTGCTGTGGTTTGGATTTTAACACATTTTTTTGTGAGATATTCTGGCATACCTAGTTAATGCTGTTTTGTTTGGTCCAATCTTGAAAGAATCCTGCGGATGACAGCCAGCTCTCTGTGTGCGCGGGATAGGTAGGATATAAACTCAGATCGGAGATGGTGGAAGCGTTAGCTTGTGGTTCCAGCGCAAGCCGATTGTCCATTTATATGCCTAGGTTCTTGATCACTTTGAATGGTTTAAGGCAGTTAACCATTTGCAAAAGCCATGGCAGAAGTTTCAGGTGTAGTGTGCAGTGAGACCATAATTTCCGTTTAGTCTGGGTTCAGTTTTAGGTAGTTGGCCGTCACCCATTCACTTATTTGATTGTGGCAGTACCTGGGGGTGGTGCTAGATTTTCAGTTTTTGGTCATTTTGTATGTAATCTGTGTTGTAGTTGTAAAAGGTGAGCAATAGGATATTATTATCGTCATCAAAGCTGTCATGTAGATGTTGAGAAGTTGCAGAGAGACTTCATCCCTAGGGAATACAACAAGTAATGGGTCATGGGTTCAAACTGAAAGAGGTAGATGGGTGATTCCTGTTGTATCCATTAGGAACAATCTCATCCATTGTAGGGTTTTGTTATGGAGTGTTTTCTTCAAGCATTCTAATTGGTGTACTGTGATTAACAGTGTTGAAGGCTGCGGACATATTGAGGAGTAATAGTGCCGACGTGGTGATGTTGTCCACTCTGATTTTGAGGTCATCCCAAATGGCATCTACTGGCTATTTGGTGCATCTCAAGTAGAAGTCTGAAACCAATTTATGAGCGATCAGGTAGGTTTTTAGACTCTCTGTGCTCCAAGATTTGGTTCTATACTAGCAGTCTAGAATTTCAGCTGACTAAGGTATGTTTGAGATGGGTCTCAAGTTGTAGTCATCTCTGTCTCCAGCAGTGTTTTTACAAGTGGTTGGACACGGGCAGTCTTGATACCTTTTGTTACAATATCTGTTTGAGAGCAGTTCATTAATTTGCTGAAATAGAGAGCTGGTGTTTCCTTGATAAAGATTTATTTGTAGATATTTAGAGGGCAGACAACCAGCTTTGTTGGTACGTTTCACCAATTTTGTAAACTCCATTTCAAATATTGGTTGAAAGCTGATCTGTAGGATTGTAGGCTGAAAGTTAGTGACCAGGGTTTGAATGCTACTTCCAATTCGGTTCCTTATTGCAACATTGATGGGGTGCTTTGTTTAGTCTTTTGCTTTGAAATGGTTGGTCATTTCATCATAGCTTTTGGGTAGCTGAAGGTACTTTGCTGCAGGAAGCATAGTTTCTCAACTCATTAATGATTTGGTATCGTCTTTTTTTCCCCTCTGATTCTTTCAGAATAGTAGCTTGTTTTGTTTTAAGAATTTCTGCTTTGTTGTGGCGGATCTGTTTTTGATAGGTGATCTTATCTTGTGGGTTGTAGTTTCCTCATTGGTTTTTCAAGTATTAGATTTCTTTTTTATTTCAGTGTTTGTAGGTGCAAAGTGAACCAAGTACCTGGGCTTGGTCTCTTCCATACGATTATGGAATTCATCAAGGTTTAAAGATTTTTCACCTTTTCCCGTCAATGATTGTCCTTTGTGAGTCAGGAGTTTACGCATGGGCATGTTGCTAGTAAAAGGAATCATCAGATCACTTGCTGTTCCAGAATTCCTATTTTGGGGATTTAATGGCCTCTTTTTGGGGTGTCAACTTCTCCAGCATGGGGTCTGGCATGGTTCACATGCTTATTAGTATTCTCTGTCGTCCGGCCGTGAATCCTCGGTAAAAGCATAAACATTTTTACATTCACTTACAAACTGTATTTCTCCTCTAAACCAATCTCTGTACTGTGGATCATACTGCCCCCAGCCAATGACTGCCCCTCCTCTGGCAGCCATCTTTGGATTTTTACCACACGTTCAAGTGTTGAGAGCCCTCAGGTTTTGCTCTGTGAGCTATTCTATGTTTGTTTTGTGCTTTTTCGATAAAAAGTTCTATTTTTGTCAAACAGAGCCCGTGTGCTTGTCTCTCCATCGGCCGACAAGCGGGGACCCGTTTGTCGGTGAATTCCAGGGCCCCACAAGGACAAGGATCGAGTTTCGTCGTAGTTTCCAGAAGGTGATCGGGCCTGCTCCGCACCTCCGACCATGTCGGAAGAGAAGAAAGGTGGAAGCTCCCTTAGCTCTGTGCCAGATGCGGACTGCGGAACGCGTTTGTGGAAGACCAAACCCCTTCAGTGCCGGTCTTCATCCGGACCACAAAGGAGATTGCGAAATCTGCCTCAGGTTTACCAAGAGAACCATGAAGGATAGTTGCAGTATACGGGCGTCATGGCTCAGCGCCAAGGCCTATGCCCCGTGGCCCAAGCATGGGCATGCTTCACCCAGGACCAGCCGGTCCCAGGAGCAGGCTTCTAAGTCCTTTTGAGGACGTGCAAGACAAGACCAAGCACTGCAGTTTCAGTCGAGGTCACTGCGCAAGCGGGTCCCACAATGGGAAGGGCACGTTCAAACTCAACATCTGCCTCCATCTCCAGCCATCGATCCAGCTCCTCCTCAAAGAGGAAATTGCCCATCCCGGCTAAACTGCGGGAGAAGCATGAGAAGCCTAGGGTGCAAGAAAAGGCAACTGACCTGCCCAAGAAGGCCCAGGTGGCGCAAGAAAAATAGTTGTCTGATCGAGATTGTGGCAGCCGCTCTCAGGAAGCCCAAAGAGGCCGACCTGATGAAGGTAGCCCCGCCTGCACCCAGAGTATCCCTACCCCTGAGGCGGGAGGCATCAGACAAGGCGCGGTGGAGAGGACACCGGAAAAGAGGATGCTGTCGCTAAGCCCGAATCTGACCCCTCCGGATATAAAAAAAAAAGGGTGGAGGGGCGAAAAGCCTCAGGGCAGGCCGTACTCCAAGGCACAAATGTTTCTTCCTTGGATGAGGAAGACCAGGAGTCCATACACATGATCCACAAGGACGTGGGGGAACGACGACAGCGGAAATTACAGCACCGACGGCACAGGGCCTAGTAGGCCTACAGCTCCAACTCAGCCGAAAGAGTAAGCAACATCCAATGATGCTGCATCAACCTCCACACCCACGCCAAGTGCCTTCCCCCCGAGGGACCAGGACACGGGGATGAACACGGCAACGACAGACGACAACATCGTCACGGCGGGTCGATCGCCATAGCCGAGGGCGTCCCCACCAGATGAGGTGGGGTCATTTCATGCCTTGGTCGCCAGAGCGTCCAAGCTCTTCCAGCTGATGCCCAAGGAGACCAAAAAGGAAGGTTTCCTCTATCAGAGGCGCAAGGCCAAAAGGAAGACAATCATGGCGGTGCTCCTCCTGGACGACATATGGGATGGGTGCCTGGCTCTGTTGAATCTGGCCCCAGCCAATCCGGATAGGCTGGAGAAAAAGCACTGGGTGCCGGAGTCCGTACCAAAGTGCCTACAGTCGCAACCGCCGACCAGTCTCAGTGGTATCAGCGACTGCGAGGAAGAGATAGTCTAACCCCTCATATTCGTCTGTCCTTACGGACAGCGAGGGGAAGAAGTTGGACGCCATGGGGAGAAGGGTCATCTACTCTGCGGCATCGACCATCAAGGTGGCCAACGCACTGGCGATTCTGGCATGGTACGACAGGGAACTGTTGTACAAACTGTCCCTGATTCTGGAGTTCCTACCCGACAAGCGGGTGGAGGCGATCTGCCTACAGGAAGCAGAAGTGGTGTCGGACCATGCCATTATAGTGGTCCTGGACCTCACCGACACAGGTTTCAGACAGATGGGTAACGGTGTCTGCCTCCATCGTCGAGGCTGGCTGAGGGCTCCCAATTTCCGCCAGGAGCTCCAAACTAGGTTACTGGACATGCCCTTTGACAGGGATAACCTCTTTGGGAAGACCGTTGACCAGTCCTTACAGGCCATCAAGAGTGATACAAAGACGGCTTGTGGCCTGGGCACTCTTCAAAAGCACAGCTCTTCCTTTCGCGCCGCCGGCGGAAAGTCAGGCAGATCGACCAAGGGTTTCTGTGGAGGTTCCTTGTCGTACCGTCAGCCCTCCCGGTCCACAACCCAGGAGGTCTACAGAGACCGTTCCAAGGCTTTCGGTGGAAATGGCCAGCGCCGTCGGTTGGAGTTTCTTCCATTCAATAAACAACATAATATCCTCATCAGTTTAAATATAGCACCCTTATACACCCAGATTGGTTCAAAAACATCTATTTAATAGACAAGACTCCCTATAAGTTGCTAAGCTTCACCTTGTGTTGTACAAAGACTGCACAGACTATTTATTTTATTGGACATTTGTATGGTGCCTATACACAAGTGTTTGCAGGCGCCACAAGACAAATTTGGGGGGGGGGGGTAATCATAGGACAAGAAAAAGAACTGTTGCGACAATCCTACTGTGCAAGTGCAAGATAAAGGTGTTCAGTGCGGGGAAGGGGAGAAGTGCAGGTGTAGAAATGTTTGAAGAAAGTGTGGTTTGCAGCCAGCAATCCATTTTGCATCATTATCACTAAATGGCTTGGATATATTGATGTCTTCATCATCTGGACAGGTCCATCATCTGAAACAATAGAATTTTTCTCATGGTTAAACGGACAAAACAGATAATTTGAAGTTCATACATTCAATGAACGATCAAGAATTGAATTTCCTTGATTAAACTATTTTGGTGGAGTGTCATTAATTGAAATTGAAATCCTTCCACAAGCTCATCGATCTCAGTGTGCTGCTACATTTTGAAATCCACCACACTCCACATATAAAACGTTCTCCCTTTTGCACAATTCCTTCGATTAAACAGAAAAGTACTGATATATCTACTTACCGGCAAGAGACCAAAGCTCTGCGTAGAGATTGATTGAATGTACATGTGTAACCATAAACAATACAGAAGTCATTCCATAGTGTAATGACCTCATGTCAAAGCGCACGTATGTATAAAATTATGTACATATTTTGGCGTAGTTGCTAGCTACTCGGACATTCTTGACAGAGTATGATTGCAAGGAGTAAGGAGTTTAGTGTCGGGACAGGCTGGTCCCCTGCGCAATCAATCGTCTGGGGTCCGGGTTTGGCCTGCGGCCTAGCACATGGTTTTGACGGGGAACCAGACTCCAAGGTTCCCTGGAGGTTAAGAAATTCTGCGTGGGTTGACAAAACCTTGTTAGTTGTGGGCGCTGGCAGGGTGTAGGTGCGGGGCGTGTCTCCTCCGTCGCCAGTATGCAGGCAGGTAACGTGTATATGTGAGTTTGGGCTCCTGCCGAGGAAGGATACGATGGCCCGGTACGTTCAGTTTTCCAGGAAGGAGATAATCCAGTAGGTAAGGCAAAGAATCCAGGAAGTTATGAAAGGAACTTGCATGGCTCTGCGAAGTGTAGATAGTGAGGAACGGCACAGAACAACACATCGGGAAGGAAGGGAAGACTAACCTCAAGGAAGCCAAAGGATTGGGGAAAGTGGACAGTGGATGGAATCAGAGTTGCAACTTGCCGGTACGAAGTTCAGTCTTGAGTTGTGGTTGTGCATTGATATTTAATTGATTAAGGTGTAGCATAACACTTGAGGCACAATGTACAACAAACAGCCGACGCACGTTTCAACCAAAGTCTTTCTCAAGGCATCTGGGTAGTGGTGTGGGCTCGCGTTGGAGCATGAGTCGAACCATTCGGTGCTACCAGGACTTCTTCTCAGATGAGCTATTAAGCCAGTATCCAGCGCCCTATCCAGGGTGGCATCACCTCATGCTCCAACGCGAGCCCACCCCACTACCCAGATGCCTTGAGAAAGACTTTGGTTGAAACGCGAGTCGGCTGTTTTTTGCAAATTGTGCCTCAAGTGTTATGCTGCACCTTAATCAATAAAATATCAATACACAACCACAACTCAAGACTGAACTGTGAATAACTACCGACAGTTTTGGAGCACATACTCCCTGCCAGCGCCCACAACTAACAAGGTTTTGTCATCCCACGCAGAACTTCTTGACAGAGTAGTTTCAAATGGTTTAAAGGATAGTTCCGGGACTTTTTTTTTATTGTCCCTACGGTTCGGCCATGTGTTTTTAAGCATAAATCGGTATATCGTAGAAAACTTTCCTATGGACCTTACCCGACTTTTCGTCCATTAACGCACTCGAAATCAGCCGCCATTTTCTGATAATCCTATCATTTCCCCCCATCGACCTGGCTCACCTGCTTTTGCGGCACTAAATCAAATCCCCCGCCCCTGAAACAGACTTTATCAAAACATTCATATTCCCCGCCTCTATCCGTGACGTGACTGTGCTGCGTAGGCAAACGCGCCCAGGCGTCTTCTACGCGACTCCACACAGAACCCGGAAACCAACACAGATCAGCTCACAACACAGCGCGCCACAATTCTGAATATGAAACTGTACTTTTAAATCAAACCGCAAGATTGTAAATTTGGTAAAGTACATTTATTTGACATCAAATGTTTAGAGAATATTCAGCGATTTGCATTTTTATTTGCTCACGTTCCAAAAAGTTCGTTTTGAGGCACGCGATGTTCCTTTGCTGTACACAGGGTCTTAGATCATCTCACAATACAGCGCCACAAATCGGAATATGAAACTGTGGTTTAAAATCAAACGGCAAGATTGTACATTTGGCAAAGTACATTTATTGGACATCAAATGTTTAGCGAATATTCAGCGATTTGCATTTTTCTTTGCTGTCGATCCAAAATAGTTCGTCTTGAGGCAAGCGATGTTCGTGTGCAGTACACAGGGTGTTGGATTACGATAAAATAAGCTCTTCGGTCGCACTGATAATCGCATGGCTGTTCCAACAACGAGGCACTAGGCCACCACAACGGTCTGTATGTTGCATCTAGCCGTTAGTACCGCGTAAGGGCATACTTGTACTTGGCGATCGTCCCATAAAATGGTCAGGGTGGTAACGTTGTTCACGCGGAGAAGCAACTGGCGGTTATAAAAGCCATCCGCCGGTGTCTGGTACTCGTGACACGTACATTAATGAAGGATGTACCTGAAGACTCTTATTAAGGACGACCTGCCTATCGTCAGCTTCATCGCCCAAGAACTTGAGTTATCGAACTGCAAGGCCGTCAAAAAATGGACCCTTCTTCAAAAAACCAAACTCGAAGATCTGCACTGCACTTTAGACGACCTGATTCTAAACCCGCAAAGAGTCAGTGAAAAATTGAAGCTACAAGACTGGATCAACACTTCTGATAAAGCGGCGGCAACTAAGTTTCTCAATCATCTTCCTCCGACCTTTAACAAACTGAAACTCCCAATGGCATACTGTTTGAGATTTCCGGACAAAAAGCTGCGCACTATATTTCTAAGAGCGCGCTTAAACCTGCTTCACACGCGGGAAATCTTAGCAATGAGAAGGTTGGCGTCCGAGACTACATGTAGACTGTGCAAACTTCCGGACTCTACTGAGACCGTGCGCCACCTGCTCCTAAATTGCTCTGCTTTATCCCAAATTCGCACAGCGTTTCTATCTCCCCTATGGCTTGACTCGATACTGATTGATGAGCAAACATGGTGGTATCGCTTGATATCTGGCGAAAAATCCCGCTGGGCGGTTGCGACAGCCAAAATATTGGAGGCTGCCTTCAACAAAATCAACGCGGCAATCTAGGCCGTTAAGACTAATACTGCACACGACACGCTCTGATCTCTTTGACGTTCTTGTAAAAATCTTTCTCTTTGATTACATACAAGTAAATAAAAAAAAAAAAAAAAAAAAAAAAAAAACATAAAAAATGAAATTAGTCTCACCATCAGATCTTTATTAAAATTATTCATTTTATATATTAGGTCGGGAAATTATTTCATAGCTAGGACAGTGCAACTGGGTATTATACGTCAAGGGGGGGCTGTAGGATACTGAGACAGTCCCCCAGTGCAGGGGTTGACAGGGAGGCAGTGCAGGTGGAGAGTGGAAGGGCCCAGGACCGAGGTCGCAAACAGTGGACCAGTTGTAGCAGGGGAGAGGGAGAGAGAAAGCAGAAGCAAAGAGGAAGGTTTTGAGGTGCTTCCTTAAAAGGAGATGGTTCTCCTCAAGATAGTACGCGGTACAAAACAATATGCCACACAGAACGAACAAGTACAACTTAACCCGTCTTTAAAGCAACTGTATAGTAATTAAATTGCGGTATAAACTCATCTAAAGAGTTAATTGCATTATATTTGCATTTTCCATTGTGTCTGTGGGTAGGGCAGCCCCGAAATACCACTCCTTCTATGCCGACGTTATTTCTTCTAATGAACGAACATTAAATGGCTTTCGTTTCTGAAATTATATTCCTTATCGTTTACGTTATTGCACCACACCCCCAAAAAGAAGTCTTTCGGGATGGTCCCGGCCTGTCAAGGTCAAATAACAATAGAACCTTATACTGAGTTGTGGGCCATTCCGGCACCCGAGCAAAAAATCAAAGCAGCTGACCTTCACTTTGAACGAGCACACATTCCTAGTTAGCTACATTCAGTGTAAGGCCATCTCACAGGACTTGAAATTTACACTCCATCTTTGCATTTTGTCTGCGTGCTTTGCAGCCCCAGAGAACCATAAATATGGAGACATTCTATATTTTTTGAAAAATGATTTATATTACTGTTTGGTTTAATTTAATGCACAAATGAACAAGGTTGGATAGACACATTGCATGTACACTGAGCAATCACTTTTATTTACAAATTACATAGATAAACATATTCAATGGGCCTGCAACATGAGGAGACTCGAGAGAACAGACAATCAAATTACAATCATTTAAACCGTGATGTGTATTTCTCAATGAGCTCTGCTTTAGGTGGACATGGAACAGAGGCAATGTTGGGTGGCAATGCAGTTGTCCCCTGCACAGGTTCGTTCACAACTCCATGTATGTGCCTATCTAGGACATCAACAATAAGTCTCTCAATAAACTCATATTGCATATCCTCAAACACTGGTTTGATCACCCATTGTTTACTTCTTTTAGTGAAGGCCTTATTGTAGCGAAGCGTCCCTAAAGTTCCGGTCGTCCTACTTTGTTGACGGCCAACATTATGGTTATGTGTCAAGACCGCTAGAAGAGTCCGATTTATCATGCCCTCCATGCCAAAATGCAATCGTTTTGGCCTGTACTTTAGGCACATATTGTGGAACACCTGCAAATCTCCTGTGTGGCAGAATTCCGTGAGTCCCCTCAAATCTCTTGTTATAGTTTTATCAAATACAATCTTTTCAATGGCTTTGTGAGTGGGTGATGAAGGAATCAACCACTTCTTCTTCCGTGCCTCCTCTGTGGACAAATGGGCATGTTCACAATTGTGGAAATGTTGGTTTGTGGTCCAGCGGTGACCGTTGCTACAGTGTAGCATTACTGACCGCCATTTTTCCAGTAGAATTTCCAACGACCCTCCACATGTTTTTGAGCTCCACCAAAGATGGTTGCTGATTGACTTAGACCACTGTGAAATACCTTGCATATCTTTTTTACCTGCAGCCGACATTTTTTTATTGATTGTTTTTGCAAGATGCCATACGTCAAATTGGTGATTTATATTTTTGTACTCTTCTCTCATTGTCTTGGCAATTGAAACGTGTCTGTCCGTGGCTATCAGGTCGATCACCATTCCCCGCGATTGTAGTTCTTGCAATGATGCTACAAAGCCAACTTTCTCCATGGCCACTGAGGATGTACTTTGTGACACCTGCACGACCACCGAACTCACAATTTTCTTACTTTCCATGTCCTGAAAGTGGTAGGTGCAGTACTTGGCTGAAAATCCTGGGCTGTCGCACTGTCCATCACCGGCTAGCCTGAACCGTTTGCCCGCGAATGTACTATCAATAGACATTTTTTCCATTCTCCAAGCTTCGCTAATGGCTGGAAATAGATAATCGGTTTGGTATTTGTAGAACTGAGTTTTCGCAATGAAATGGATTCCCACAAACTGAAAGAAAGACTCTAACTTTTTAAAACTTGAACCACTAAAAAGTGCAGCCGCTGCACAAAGTAGATTGCCTGCTGGCAGTTGCCCCAGCATGGGTTGTGCAGACCATGAAAAAGGATGATATTTTGTACAGGTGGCATGTATTTTAAGGTTAGTGCCTCGAATTGCACGAGTCACATTAATCAATGGCTCCCCACATACTTCTCCACCAACCGAATGCCCACATTTCATCCGAATAATAATATCAATCAAACAACTATCGAATACAATGAATTTGGCCTCTTTCCTTATACTGTCACTCTGCATCCCAGCTGGTTCGGCCTGTAACGTTGAGGACATGTCACTCACATGAAAGGTAGAATCTCTGATATCGTCTTCCGCTATGTTCAGTGATATTGATGGTGTTTCATTGTCGTCCACTTCATTCTCTTCCATAGCAACATCTGTTCCTTCTCCGGCGATGGGTGAATAAAACAATTTCTTCAACTTTCTCGCGGTCTTAGTTTTTGCGGGTGTGGATTCTGTGAATTGATCTCCGACTGCATCCGAACTACCAGGAGGACATTCACTATCAATGGCTGGTGCTGGTATAGCTCTGTTGTCAATCACTTCATATTCTTCCCATTGGCACGATGCATCTCCAGTCTCAAGTCCCTGCCAAAAGGTTTGACAAGCAACATCTCTCGTTCGCTTCACTGTCTGTGTAGATCTAGTTTGTACACCCACTCGCAACTAGAGGACAGATTGGAAAAGGGATGTTCAGTTTAAACACAACTTACAGTATTGAACTATTAACAGTGAAAAACAACATAATATAGTGACCAGGACACTAACCTTCTTTTGCTTTCTTTTCTTTGAAACTTTCTTGCCTCGAACTTCAACATCAGGACGCTGTTGCTCCGACTCGTGTGTGCATGTCTCCACTTCCTCTTGCGCTGCAACAACTATATTTTCATGATAAGCACATCCATCACGCACTGACGCTCCATCGACTCCTTGAAACATAGAACTTTCATTAGTATGTATAATAATATTGAAAACACAATGTACTTGGGGACCAATACCCACGTACATCTCAATAGCAAAACACGAATGAACGCTTTGTGTAGAACATTCAAACGACAATTATTCACGCATTGTTGATCTACTTAGATGGAACTGTCAAGATCCATACCTCGGGCTCCTCATAGACTTCCATTGATGAAATTATTGAAGATGATGCTTCAGTAACTCCCTGAAACACAGTAATTGCATTAGTATGGTTTTCTATTTTGTTAAAAAGAACATAAACTATGTGCAGGCGTCAACGGCTCATCTAAATAGACCTGCACAAATGATCAGTTGTCTAAAATAAATAATGGATATCTAAATATGATTCGATTTGCTCGATCGTTGGAAGTGTCACCACCCAGAGATCTGCATCAACTACTAGGGGTGATGTTCTTGTAGAAGAAGCTCCGTCATCTCCCTGAAACATAGTACTTGCGTTAATAAAGAAGGAAGTATAGCGGATGTAATCACGTCATATGATTTCGCTTGATCGAACTGTCAGTATCCATACCTCGAAATGCATAAGAACATCAAGGGACGCTGTAACTGCGGTGCACACTTCTGCAAGCTGTTGCGCTGACCCGTAACTGCATGCTCCCCCTTCTTCTTGGACTAATGCTCCTTCGACTCCCTGAAACATCGGACTTTCATTAGTAATGAACACAATATTGAAAAAAGAAGACACATAGGAGGGCGACGACAGAAGGACATATCAATGGCTAAAAACGAAAGAAACATTGTGTGTAACAATCAGCGTCTGCTGATGTCAGGCTCAGGGGCGGGGGATTTGATTTAGTGCCGCAAAAGCAGGTGAGCCAGGTCGATGGGGGGGAAATGATAGGATTATCAGAAAATGGCGGCTGATTTCGAGTGCGTTAATGGACGAAAAATCGGGTAAGGTCCATAGGAAAGTTTTCTACGATCTACCGATTTATGCTTAAAAACACATGGCCGAACCGTAGGGACAATAAAAAAAAGTCCCCGAACTATCCTTTAATATAAACACATGCACTGACACAGTTCAACATTATGCCTCAACACCGATTTGAAATACAGTATCCATTATGTCACCATTCTTTGCGATGGTTGCCTAATTTCATAATCCCACATAGACAGTTCCATAACGTAATGACTTCAGCACGTCAAAGCACACGTTTGTATAGAAATAAAAGAAACAATGTGCATGTTGAGGCATTCCTGCCGCTAGGCTGGTGCACAAAGATACAACTCCAATAACAGGTTAGCACAAAGATCTAACAATGAAAATCAATACTCCTACGTCTAGTCCCCTTTCCTCCATACTGTATGGGCGTCCTGCCCAAGGGAAGAAACTGGAACCTTTTTTCCTCCAGAAAAAAGAGCCTTTCCCCTTTACTTTTCAGTTGAGCATAGGCCGGCTACGGGTGTGATCACCCCAACATAGCACGGCGCCTGGCATCAGTCCCCTTATCCATGCTTACAGGATCTGACCTTCCTCCGCAAGCACATGTGAGCTTGCTTTCCTTTTTTTTGGCTTTCCTCGAGCCATTTTGTTTTTATATTCCTACCGGCCTCCAGTGCCTCGTTTGCCCCGGTGCATGTCAGCCGTGTCGGGCTTTAGTTGGTGTTCCTCCTGCGACAGTTGCTTACCCTCGTCGTACCCTCATTCGCTTTGCATCCAGTGATTAGGTGCAGGCCATCGTTGGGAAGACTACATAGTGTGCCACTCACTTATGCCATTCTCTTTTGATGAATCGGTTGGCTCGGTGGAGGTAGATCTTTGCACCTTCCCCTCCAGACCATCTGAAGGACTTTGTGCGACGAAAAATAGTTGGACAAGGTAAGTGGGAAACTCTTTACTAAGGCACCCTGTAAGGGGGATTGTTACACTGGGAATCCTTTGAGCGAGAGGGGTTGTTGGGGCTCTAGTACCATCCAGGGTCTTGAGCTACCGGTCCCCAGACTGAGGGCCCTGCAGGTCCTCCCTAGACATTGCCTGAGCGCAGTGGAGTAACTCTGCCGCTAATGTTGGGGGTGACATGACATCTAAATGAAGAGGCCCCTGCCAAATGAGTGGGACAAAATTGTGCCACAAAGGTTGGGGGGGGGGACAAACACCCCTGTCCCCATTTAAAAACACCCGGGCCGAGGCGACGCCTGTACGTACACAGACTACCTGACCACAAGTCAGAGGGCTCCCAGTCTACTGGGGGGGGACACTGGGGGGGGACTTCCTGAGGTTGCACCCAGTATGAGCTTGATGGCCCTTCAGGATCTGGGGGTTCAGGCTCAGCGCTGGACATTTCTCCAGCGCACTCCTGAATAGACCTCTGCATGCAAGATATGATATGTCATTGTTAACGCGCCTGTACAAAAGTGTTTCTAGGTGCGACAAGACACGGGAGGAAAGACGGAGGGAGGACAAGACAAACGATCTTACTAGACCTTGTCATTCAGATTGTGTAAGTGCGACAACGAGAAGTGCAGGGGGAAGGGAAGGGGAGTACCTGGGGCGGGGTGGCGGCTTTCAATCAGGGCAGCATTGCTCTGAGTAAGTGCAGCCAGGGCAGCGCGGCTCTGGGTAAGTCCAAGGAGGCAGGGGACTGTAGAGTTTAGTTACAGCCCCTAAGTGGGTGGTAGGCCCAGAGGAGCCTGGCACCCAGTGAGACTCTGAGGGTGCCATTCATCCAGTCAGCACAGCTTAAGACATCCAAGGCTGCCGCCAGTCGTATATTTTTATTGTACTGTTATTCACCCCGGTATCCCTTTGCGGGTCCCGTCCTTAACGCCTGCTAAAACCAGGCGTTAAGGAAGGACCCGCAAAGGGACCTCGGAATAGGGCGCAAATGGATTACTGGCACCAGTGTCATTACCGGTGCCCGGTATCCCTTTGCGCCCGGGTCGTAATGACCCCCTTTGTATTCTGATGAATCCTGTGGAGTCATCACTGATTCTTCTGCGATGATCTCCTCCCATGTGGCCAGGGTGCGGCAACCGCTACCTGATCCTGACCTTTGGGGTGGTAATATGATTGAGGATAACATGGGTGGGGGGGGTCGGCTATCAGCAAAAGGTGGCGACTCTACCACTGAAGATCTTCCAATGCCCATGTTTTTGATGGCTTGTTATCCTACGAATACTCGTTGTAGAACCAAAAAAAAAAAAAAACTGCTCCTTTAAATCACTGTACACAGTTCCATTCATGCCCCAAACATGCATAACACACCTACATTTCCTGTTTCCAGTGTCTTTCTAAATAGGACTTTTAAACATCAATTTAGAAATTCCACTATCTTTATGGACTTCAACTGCCATAAAGCCTAAAGTACTGAGACGAGGAAGAGGAGGAAGCATTTGATGCGAAATGAAAGAAACCCAAAACTGAATGTGCAGACTAGATGTTTGATTGAACCACGAGTGTATGGGACTTTCAAAAATGGCATCTGCACTCAAAATCCAAGCAGAATGAGAGAGGACGGTGCCGGAGGAAGTCAAGAGGACAGGCACGTCCATGCGGCAGCTTGCAAACGCGAGTCACATACTGGTTTGATGGGAACGTAGAAGAGATGCTAGAGGCGCATTTGGAGGACTGTCAGAGCACCAGGAGCAGCAGCAGAGCCGCCAGGGATACGGTCATGTTAGAAGGCAGCATTCTCCGGTACAGACCAGTCCGAGAAGCCGGCAGGTGAGCAAAGAGCTGAAAAACCCTGGAGGAAAGTCTGCAGTGCTACAGAGACGGTCCCAGAAAGGGAACTTAATCGTGGAGACATGCCACGGATCACTGGTGACTCTGCCCAGAGCTATTGGGCACCCCCGGGGTTTACCGACGGGCATGTAAATGAATTAAGAATATTGTAAAAGTGATATATGATATGGTATTTATGATGTGCCTGTACACAAGTGTTTCTAGACGCAAGCAAAACTAAGTGCAACAACAAAACTTGAACAAGTCCTTGTCACTGTGGGGAGAGTTAGAGCAAGTATTTGTTTTTTAAACTTTATTATTTTTTGCGAGAAATAACAAAATTACAAGAAAGAACACGTCCCGATCTCCTCCCGCCCCCCACACTCATAAATTCAACCATTCAACAGCCAAAAGAAAGCACAGCAGCCGCACACGGCAACAGGGGATAACTGATGCATATTCTTTTGCACAAGACAGGCTATGCATTTATATGATAAGACAGTCCTCCACAGTCCGAACCCCCGAAGGAGCACAACCCATTCCTCGGCCCCTGTACAGCTCCACAGGCACACTGTTCCTTTGAACTGTGCATTACACTATACGTTACTGTTACATTACCCCTCCTCGCTATCAGTCTGCAGTATTCTTAAGGCTCGTAGAAGAGCTCAGTAGTCTTTTGGTCTACACCTACTGGGCTTTGTCGATGCAAAGTATGTTTCATGACGCTCACAGTTAAGACAAGACAGCCATTCCTGCACACTGTGCTTCCACCCATGACCTTGTAATCGCCGGAGCCACTCCTAAGATAGCAGCGTTCGCGGATGACATGCTATTGTCCTTAACCCAGCCAGAAACAGCCATTCCAATGGTGGAAAGGGAGCTATTGCTATTCAGTCACGCGGCGGGCCTTAAAATTAACGCCTCTAAGACAGAAATTCTTAATCCCACCATCCCAGGGGAAGCCGCTGGCACCCTGAGCGGTACCTCCCCCTATAGATGGGTCAGGCACTCACCTACCTGGGCATAAAACTGGCCAAATCAACCAAACAACTCTACCAGGTCAACTATCCACCCCTATTGGAGAAACTGAAGAACAAAATGATTGACTTGGGTCCCCTAGCCATCTCATGGTTCGGTCGCATTAACACCTTAAAAATGATTGTGCTCCCGCAGGTGCTGTATTGCTTTGCTGCCCTTCCGGTATATATCCCACGAGCCTTTTTCAGGGCCCTGAACAGATTGACTTTGATTTGTCTGGGCCAACAAATTCCCGAGATTGGTGGCCAGGCTGATGAGAGCCTCTACTGACCGGGGAGGCACGGGGTCCCCAGACTTTAGAGCATATTATAGGGCCACCCAATTAAAAGTGATTTGAGACTGGCAGAAAGATGACCAGGGGAAGATATGCAGGCCTTTGGATAGGGCAGTGCTGGGGGAAGATCTAGAGCTAGCCCTATGGAAGCCCAAGCAGGATGGACTCAACCAAATGTACTGTAGTGCAGTTCTTGAGCTGGTGGGCCGAACCCGGGACGAAGTGGTGCAGATGACCCATGTTACGACTTAACCCTCACCCTACACACCCCTGTTCGGAAATCCACAATTCACCCCGGGGTATAACACAACTGCTTTCGAATTAAATGGCAACAAGGGGGGTGTAGGCGGTTACGGGACTTGTTCAGTGAGGGCCGGATGAAGCAATTTGAACAATGTAAAGCAGAATTTTCGTTAGGTGAAAGGGAAAGGTTCAGATACTTCCAATTGAGGCACTGGCTTCACAATCCACCATCCTGCAAGCGTCAAACCACCAATTAACTCTGTTTGAAAGTTATTTCAACAGGGAGTCGGGGATAGGCACCTGATCACAGCGATATACAAATACTTGGAGGCAGGAGAGGAATCCCCAGCGAGACCCATACATGAGGAGATGGGAGGCAGCCAAGGGGGCTGCTGCGGCGGAGGAGAAAGATTGGGACTGGATATGGTCTCAGATCCCCAAGTTAACAAGGTCTCTCCAGATAAGGGAGATCTGGTTAAAATTGCTAAACCAGTGGCATTTGACCCACTCGAAGCTCCATAGAATGTACCCAGGGGTGTCGCACTTATGCTGGAGGGAATGCGGAGCCGAGGGCACCTGGGAGCACATATGGTGAGAATGCCCAAAAATTGAAAATACTGGATGGGAGTCCTAGAAGCTGCCAATCGGGTCCTAGGAATCGATTTCAGGGGGTTTAAGGCCTGTGCGCTCATAGATCTGGGGGTAGCACTCGAATTAATTAAAACTAAGGTGGGCGTAAGCTTTGTGATGATGATGATGGCGGCGGTGCTGGTCTTGGCCTGCAAATGGAAAGCAAGGGACCCCCCTCAGGACCACGAATGGGTAGCAAAAATGTGGAACTTGTTGGCAGTGGAATGGCTCACGTACTCCATCCATGGGGATCACGTTAAATTCTCCTCAGACTGGGCTTCCCTCCTGCGGTACCTGAAGGACGGGGCAAGGGTGGCATGGTGCCCTCGGGCCATGCAGCTTCTGGGGATAGTGGACGCCCTGAAGAGGGCGAACCATGAATGATCTAAAGACTATCGGCCCTCGTAACCACCTAACCATCGAGCAGTTCTTTCAGCTGAATATGAACAGCCACCGCTTGGCACTTCTCTCGAACCAAGGGGAGGGGAGGGAGGGGGTCCCATTCATGTTTGAAAGTGTTAATGTTTATATAAATGCCAATAAAAAGTTACATTAAAAAAAATGTTCTTCTGAACTAGAGCTAAATATTTTGTTTGAATTAGTTATTTATACATCTTTTTGGTGTTTTTTACCTTTGGAACATTGTTAGGATTGTTCCCACAGGAGTGCACTAGGGGGCACCTGTTGGAAACAGCAGGTTTTTTCTAGTTATGGTCTCATTGTAGCCCTAGACCACTCATACCCTTCCTGAGACTAAGCCTGGACCGCTCTGCTACCTCATCTTGATTGGGTTTGGCTAACCTCTTAGTGTCTTCTCTGTTCACCATAATGGGCTGGGCTCTGTGATGAATTCTTCGGAACACTTATAGAATCCCTGCCCAAAATCTCCTTCCAGGTGGCCAGGGGAAGACAGCTGCTTCCTGATCCTAAACATGGGAGTGGTATTAGCCGCGTGGATCACTTGGGAGGAGAAGGCTCCCAAGGGAACATAAGGGTTCTGCAAGGAGAGACGTGGTGGTACTCTTTGAAGGATGAGATGGCCATGATGCCAGAGTACTTAATTGCTTGTTGTCAGAGTCAAACTCACTTTTCTAAAGGTATCCAAAATGTTGATCTGGAGTCATTATGGTCAGGGTAATAATCAGATCAATACCTTCCCTTCTGATAAATATAATCTTTTCTTTTGTTTAAACTGTGAAAACGGCCATTAATATCTTTAAAATCCTCATCTTTAACTGTATGTTAAATACTGTATGTTAGATGACTAATCCGGAAAGGACACGGACATCCCCGACCCGAGAGGGTAGCGCCCACGGCACCTGGACGGGTGACACTGGATAGACTGGAACACAGATGGCACGCACGAAGACTGAGCCAACTCCTCCAGACAATCCCACCAACACTTTCGCCCGTCCCTTAGTTACCGCCAGGTACCACAGTGGTGTGGAAGTGTTGAGATATTGGAAATCACCACTCTACCTGAGAGGTTGACATTGGCAGGTGCACTGGCCACACGAGTATAAAGGGAGGATAAGGGGAGCTATGAGAGAGCATGTTAGAGGTGGGGGCCAGAGAAGTAAGGAACCTTGTATGCCAGTCGGACCCAGATCAGGACAGAGCCCCACCAGGGGAGACTGCGCAAGCCGAGCGCCTGAATTCAGCATAGAGACGCAAACTAACCAACCCTACTAACAATTTCCCTTTCTGTATACACCTCTCAAACTCCAAACCAAACACAACCAAAATCTACAGCACAACAAACCGCACAAACTTCACTACATTGCAACAACAAAACAAAAACACGCATAGTCTTGCACAACATTACCCGACGACTACTGGCCGCAAACACCCCAGGCCCAGCCAACGGACCCACCGGGCTGAGGCCGCCAACAGCACATCACTGCTCTCTTGCACTTTTCCTGCCTCCTCCCACTAACTCAACCTCCCGTCCTCTTTCAGAGCCGCTAGAGCACCAGGGGACCACTCCGGTGGTGATAGTGCGCGGCACAAATGTCCTTTAACATTAACATATGTTTTACGTTTTACAAACAGTGAGTCAAGTCAGACTAAAACCAAAATCTGTGATGCAATGAAGAATCAGAATGTTGGACACTTAGTCCCACAATACCATAGGTACTGGGAAGGGGAGTTATGGGGCACGGAACTGCAATACGCAGTGTAGCGTTCTGAACAAGCCACACCTCAGCAGGAATTCTGATGATTTAAATCCCCCTCAGGTGCAGAAGCAGGGGAGTGGCAGTAGTAGTATAAGAAGAACTTTGTTGCTGTGTATGTATCAGGTGTGGAATGAAGACACCAGGACCACCACTGTGCCTTTGGCAGTTAATAGTGTTGAGAGAGTCGTGAAGTGGGAAGCGTTGTTAAAGCTTACCCCATGGGAAAGAGGCGCTCGCTGTATTTTGTATCTACCTCCAGTGGCTTGAGAATGTTGGGAAGGGAGCAAGCCCATTCCCCTCACTCTCCCCCAGACCCCTACCCCCTAAGTGCTGTAAGGTGAGACGAGCCCCATTGAAAGATCTATAATAAATTTAGCTGCCCAATCATAATATGGTATGCAATTTTGACATAGTGCACGTATACAAACGAACGCCATTTTTGTAGATATTGGTAGCCCTAGTCAAGGCACAGGGCCTGCACGGCCATGCAGTATTTACTGTGTTCGACACAGGCTGCAAGCCTGAAGTGGAAATCTGGATAGGCCCAAGCGCTGATGAGGGAGGCCCATGCTGCCGACTTCCACAGAAACCCTTCTTTGTTTTAGGGTTGTTGCCAATATGTTTGTTCTAAAAAGAATGTGCCCTGCAAGGCCACGAGACAGAACTGGGGGACTTGGTGTACATGCTATCCGAAACAGGCCTAAGCAGGCCTCTGACCCCCCACACAGCTAACTACGAGTTATAGCCCCTATAACTGCCTTAGTCCAAAAAGCTGTGAATGCCAAGATACCAGTTGACCTCAGACCACTGACCATAAACCAATCCACCATAAAGATCTGAGAGTATGGTCGTCCCACCTTTATTTTATAATCACATGGTTTGTAGTGCGAGGTACAGGGAGGGATAAATGATAAAAGCGAGGGTGGAAGCTTTGGGAGCTGATGTGATCAGGATTGAGTGTGGGTTGGTTTAACCTGGGCTCCCCCTGTGCCAGTCCTCTAGCATACCAGGTGCATTGTAGAATGATAGAGGAGTAGCATTGTTCACAAATGTAGCTAATTGCTTCTTCAGCCTTCGTTCCTTGGAGACGATGAGCCCAGCAGAACCGCCGTGATGGAAGACAGATGGACTGGGCTGGGATAAATGACCTGTCATCCCCTGTGGAGCAGGCCGGTCATGTATAGGGTCGCACCAAACAGCCACGCATGTTTTCACTGTATACGATGACATAACCTATGACTGTGTCTCCTTTTAACATTCTGCTTGTACACCTTTTGTCAGAACATTCCGTAGCAGCAGAGTTCTTTGCTGATGCACCTATAGTTGCAGAAATAAATACTTGTTTAACTTGCAAGAGCATATGGCCCTTTTTCCCTAGTGGGTTGTATTTTTTCTGGTGTGAGCGTTCTTAAAGGGAGTGCCTTCACGAGCATCGGGGTCCGCATGGAATAACAAGGACTTGGGAAGACGTGAACAACGGGGCAGCAACCAGAGCTCTGACACTCCCAAACAAAAGAACAGAGCAGAAGTGGCAGCAGAAGGGAGAGACACGAACGCACAGGGTAAACCCAGTGAGTTGGCCTCCGACAGGTGACCCAGGGCCGCTCCTTTGTAAACCACTTGGCCTAAAGATTATTTACAAAGGAAACGAAAAGGAGAAAGGGTTTAATTATCACCACCCAAAAAAAAGAACAACAATATCTGAGGCTGCAATGACCATTACCCACAGAGGGGACAATATTAAAACCCCAGTGTAACTTCTATTGGTAAAGCAAAGCAGGGGCAATATCAAATCAAAACTGTAACCAGCATTGCCAAAGTAAAGAGACGGAAATCTATGAGAGATAACCTGCATTGCCTAAGCCAAAGAAGGGTGATTGGTAGAAAGGGGGAAGGCAGCTTTGTTGGAGAGAGAGAAACTTGAATATAAGACGACATCAACAGTTTCCAGATGCGATAGAAAAAGCTCCAAGATGGCAGGGAAGTGGCCCTCGTTGTGAAGAGCGGCCGGGGGTCAGGAATATAACCTGCAGTATATGTGCTCAATTTAACAGTGGAACAAACTGCATCAGTGGATGTTGCATCCTTATGGAAGAAGTTGCAAATTTTATTGTTAAGTCAGAAGACTTTACTGATGTTTTGAAGTAGCCCACACTGCAGAGTACTTGTAATAATGTTAGGAGATTCATCCTGGCAGGAGAGTACACCAGGAAAGGGTTTTGTTAGTGGTAGCCCTGGCAGGTTAGAGAACTAGGAAGAAGACATTAAAGTCTCCATTGCCTGAAAGATTGTGGTGGAAAGAAAGTAGCAACACCACTAATCTGTTTGATGAACGATGGTAAAACCATCCCGAAAAAATCATTGTTGTGCATAAAAAAGTGGTGTGTAGTAGTTGGTTTTCTCAAGAGAAGAGAATACTATTTAAATATTCATTGGAAGAATGATGAACTCAGTTTGAATATAATACAGTCACTACTGTCACTGATACTGCATTTCTACAGCATGGGTTCTTGCATGGATTCACATGCTCCTGAATATTCCCTGTTGTCAGGCTGGGAATCCTCAGTAAAAAGAAAGCAGTTTAGCTTTAAACTTAAAACTACTTTTCTCCTATATAGCTTGTGTGTTGTTTGGGTCATACTGCCCCCAGGCAATTGCACTCGTCCTGTTGGCCAGCTTCAGATTTTACCACAGGTTTCTTTCTAGTGTTGGACATCTTTGTGCTTCGTTCCTTAAATCATATGTTTTTTGCTGTTTATTCTCATTTTTCAGAAGGTATCTCCCATATATTATTTGTCTACCGTCACGCAGCATCTACCGGCAGCGGGGATCCGTTGTCGCCGAAGATCTTCCATCATTGTGGCTCTTCAACCCGTGGTGCCCACAAGCCCAGCCTTGGGTCTACAGCTCGACACCTCATTGTCGAAGACCAAGAAGGATCACTACCAAAGGTTGGTGACATGGATCGAGGAGACAAAGGCCTCTGATGTGGCCTCCTGGTGCAGGCATGCCTCATCCAGGGCCGACAGGTCCTCTGAGCGCATCTCCTCTGGCAAGAAGAGGTAGAGGACCTTTGAGGATGCTTCCTCTGTGAATATCCAAAAGAAGGTGAAATCCAGTGCTCCATCGGCACCCTAGTCTACGGTTTCTGCGTCTGCGGGACCAAGTTCTGGAAGGGGTTGTTCACTGACTCCATCGACGGTTAGCCTGCTGGCTGGTGAGTTGCCTCCATCCGCGAGGAAGTCACCGACGCCGTCCAAACATAAGAAGAGCGGATCTTCTGAGTCCCGGTCACCAGCCTCCCCATCTACGACGCAGTCAGCAGCGTGAGCCCTGTCGACGGCCTCATCCACCAGGACCTCCTCTGTCGACTAGCTCGTCAGCGACCAGGACCGTCACCCTGCTGATGACCACTTCGGCAACAACCACCCCATCCACAACACCGTCAGCGAGGTCGGAGAAAACCTTCAGCAACAAATAGTTAATCAATGACTGTCATATTCACGACGACCGGCTCGCCCAGGGTCTATCTCCTAGAACCCCGTCATCTGTCTCAACCATGACCCCGTTGACCGCATCAGCACCTATTCCTACTGTGCAGGCTCATGTTGGCCTCCTTTCTGAAGGAGCCTTGCCTCCTGCTTTGGATTTTTTGCCCAGGCCTGCCAAGGCTGCTCCTCTGGCTCCTTTGGGATCCCCCGAGGAAATCTCATATCTAGGCCATTTCTGAGGAGGATTTGCATGAAGATTTTTATTCAGACTAGGAAGGGGGCCAAGGACACCTTCCTCATTAGGGCTTGCCGTCCCATGAGCTCTACCGGCCGTTAAGTCCCCCCCCCACACCCCAAAGGGGCCTGAGCCCAGCTCCTGCTCCGCCTGCACTACTTGCTCCTGCACCAAGGGACATGTACCTGGACAATTTAACTACCTTGCATACGTTGGTGGCTGAGATTCAGCGGTGGCTGCCTGTTGCGCCTCTGTCCGTCTGGTCCATCCAGAAGCCCTGCAAGGCCTTCTAGGTATCAGCCTATAGCGCCCCATAGGGCACCAGTTTCCCCAGGCCCAGTGCTGCCCCCTGTGGCTGAGGAGTCAGTTTACACGGATACTGGCACAGACCCCAACGGTACTCAAACGAATAAGTATGACTACATTCCTGCAGATGGGGAACCTCCAGATGTCGACGAGCCCGCCAGGGCTTCACCCACTGACGAGATTGTCTCCTTCATTCCATCTCAAAGACAGTGAAGCTCTTCAATCCGGTTGCAGAGGAGATGTAGGGCTTCCTTTTTCAACGAGAGTCTGCTTAAGACCATTGTGTCGGTCCTGTTGTTGGGCGACATTTGGGAAGATTGACTAGCAGCAAGGCTACAAATACAGGGCCATCTAATAGTGAGAGGCTGGAGAAGTAGTATCGGGTCCCGGATTTGGCCCCCAGGTGTCTCGGGTTTCAGCCTTCTCTGGATCCGGTGGTGTCGACTGCCACCAGGTATTGCAATTGGTTATTTATAACGTGCTTAATACCCAGAGGTTTCAAAGCACAGACCCAGGGATCGAACCAGTGTTGCTCCGTGTTGTCTTGCTTCCAAGACTAGCGCGTTGCCCGTGAGCTATCCTCCTGAGACTATAGGTATAGGTCATCAAACCCCTCATCGTCGTCCCTGGTATCTCCTGACCAGGAAGGCAAGAAGCTTGGTGCGGCTGCAAGTGCATCATTACCACAGCAGCCTCTACCATCAAGGGGTCCAGGGTCCTCGCCATCCTGTCTATGTACAACATAGAGCTGTGGTACAAGCTCAGGCCCATCCTGGGCTTCCTTCCTGATGCCTATGATGTCCGAAGCCTTGGCCCTATACCTGGAAGGAGAGGTGGCTTCAGACCATGCCATCACAGTTGCGCTCAACATAGCAGACTCAGGGTTCCACCAGATGGGGAATGGTGTGGCTCCACAACGCCAAGGTTGGCTAAAGGCCACGAATTTCCACACACACATGCAGACCAAGGTTGTGGACATGCCGTTTTGATGGGGATAACCATTTTGGAAAGAGAGTAGAGGACACCTTCCAGGCCATCAAGACCAACATGGAGTTGGCACGCTCTATAAGGGACCCTGCAGCCGAGAAGTTCATCCTTTCGTTCCTCAAATGGAAGAGTCTCCAGTTCCTCCAAGGGGTACACTTACCCCCCTATCGTCGGCCCTCCCGCTCCACCATCCAGGAGGCCTACCGGGGTTGCTCCCAGGCCTATGGCAATGGATGCCGTCGTCCGCCATCCTGGACACAGACGCCCAAGCAGGCCTGAACCGGCCAAGGGCCTATGCCCGTACTTTTGCACCCAATTGGGATGCCGGCTACCAAACGTCGATTAATGGTGAAAGATATCCACAGACAAATGGGTGCTGGATGTTCAACAGGGGCACGCTTTAGAAGTTCAACAGTGACCCTGCAGTCATCCTGCCGCGTGTTAAGATCTCCACATGGCCCAGCTGCTACAGGAGGTTCAGGCCATGTTACAAAAAGGGGCAATAGAACCGGTCCCTCAGCTCCTATGGGAATCCGAAGTGTACTCCAGATACTTTCTGGTATAGAAGAAGTCAGGAGGGTGGCGACTGATCCTAGGCTTGCGATGCCTAAGTAAGTACTCAATGTCCCCAAAGTGCAGGATGTTGATGTTGCAGCACTTCCTGGACCTGGATTTTCTGGCAACTCTCAACCTGGAGGGCGCATACTTCCACATCCTCATTCATCGCTAACGCCGGAAGTTGCTGCTTTTTGTCATTCAGGGACAGCATTACCAATTCAAGGCTCTTCCTTTCGTCTTGAAATTTGCTCCCTGGGCATTCACCAAATTCTTGGCCCCAATAGTAGCACATCTACGCCACAAGGGAATCCATTTTGTAAGGAACTCATGGTGGCAACAGTAAAGACGGAAACAAGCGATCACAGTTCAAGGGTGTTTATTAAACTGTATAGGTAGTTTGGAAAAACACCTAACCTAAATCTAAAATTCGACCGTCAAACAATAAGGCAGTCCTAGTAGCATCTTGTCAAATAAAAGGGCATATAGTAAGAAAAACCTATTGCCAATCCTTACGCTAAATAGAAAGAGAAGTGTGGGATAATGTTCATAAGAAGGGAGGAAGGAAGTGTTCAAAAATAATAAGGCAGGATGCTGAAGTCGGGGTCTTCCTAACCCACGTTTTAAGCACAGGACAAGGTAGGATTCTGGAGCACAGCACACGCTTGATCTTTCCCAGCACGAGCCAACCGCATTGCTTTCAGAAATCAGGGCTTTTTGGTGGTTAAGTCTTATCTACAAAAAGTCTCTTGCCTCTGAGGACCTGATGGGTTTCAAAATAATAAACAAAAGTTATTTTCTGTATGCAGGGAGGGTAATGACCTTTAACCCCTGGATCCCCCTCTTCCGGGCTCAGATCCGGTAGCTAGGTTTTCTAGTTTCCGAGTGCCTGATAGGTTCACCGTACCAAAATAAAAGTTTAACAAAAGGGATTTTCTAGTTGGACTTTGGGTGATGCTTCCTCAACCTGGGATCCCCCTCTTCCGGGCTCAGACCCCTCTCAAATTTCAGCCTCCCTCTGTTGCGTTTATTATGGCTTGGTGGTCCCCCTCTTCAGGTCTTAGACCCTTCTCACTATTTAGCCTGCCTCAGCCGGGTTCACAACTGCTTCTGAACACAATTTCAGGAATCTTAATGTCCTTTTAAACTGTTCACTGTGGCCATTCCTCTGCCGGGTTCACTCTTGTCAACACACTGTATATCGGGACTTTAGAATTTGCCTCTTGTTTATCGGCATCCCTACTTCGGGTTCACTCTTGCCAACTTTGTCAATTGCACATGTTCTCAATCAGTTCTTACAATGCAGGATTCACTTCCCTTAGCTTCACAATCATCTGTCGGTCAAAGACTTTCGACTGTACAGAGGATTTTACTGGACCCCTGTATGTCCACTGACCCCTTCTTGCCTTTCCCAAGGCCTTCTGGTAATGGTAGTTTCAACAATCTGGTAATCGCCCAGAGTTTCCTGAGTGAGCACCCAAGTGGTGCCTGACTGCTCGTTGCTGGTTGTCCCCTTTCTGGTATCCAGTGGTCGAAGTGTGTGAAAAGTAGTGGAACTATGTTCCCAAATGGCCTGCCCCTGGTCCCCACAAACTCCATCGCCATGCCTCATCCCACACACAATACAACCCTCCCACCAAACACATGACCTGCTTTTTAAGGGAACGTTCAGTGCAGTGCACTGAAAGGGCAAGTTTCAACTTCTTCCTACACTTTTATTTTAAAATGAAACCATTCAGGAACGGTTTCTTTTCAAAATAAAAGTATAGGAACAGTAACCCTTAATTTAAAAATGTAGAGGAGCACCGCTCCTGCCCATTTAAATCACTGCTGGTATCAACAGTTCTTTGTACCCTTCCACAGTTCAATTAGCAGTTCGCTACTTTCGTTCAACACATTTCAGTTTCTTATTAGCTCTCTCCTCGACTCACCGGCTGTGATGAAACACTTTGCTTTTCTTCTCTCTGGAGTCAAGGTTGGTACCACGGAGAGAGATGTCTCTCCCCGGCTTAGTTATCAGCAGAGGAGGACCTGTGTACTGTTGACATCTGCTGCAACACACGCTGGCTATTCTTCGCGGTCTTAAAATTCCTTCTGCAGAGGCTTCATGGGCCTTGGTTGGAAAGGACAAGGCCGCTTCTCTCCTTGTCACCCTCTCAGTTCGTGCCGTCTTTCTCCTCCTATTGAACTGCCATGCTGAGTTAGCGCTCTCGTCGTGCGGCCTGCCTTGCTCGTATTGTGCTCTCGTGCTCCACCTTTTATCCCTGTGGGAAAGGGGAAGGGCTATCAGGTGTGCGTGGTTCTGGTCAGTTGTCTGGCTTTGCCTGACCCTGGTGTTGGGACATGTCAGGTAAATGGCTCGGGTGTTAGTCATCCTTCGTGATATGCAAAAGTGTTTGCGTCGGAAAGGGGAGGGTAGAGTGTTTGAGAATCATACATGCTAGGTTGGGGAAAAGGTGTTATCAGAAGGGGGGATACCGCGTCTCACCCATCGGTGTCCCACTTCTACTCCCTGAGGACCCGCCATCCAGGTGATGCTCCCTCACTGGTCCACCCCGAGGAACGGGATCCAATAGCGATGGCCGTGTCCTGGCCACCTGGATGACAGATCCCTGGGGACTAGCAAGTGAGACTCCTTCAGGTTTCTCACGTCTACCCTTACCTGGACGATGGGCTCATCTGGTCCCGCTCCCACACACTGGCAACGCAGCACACGGCAGAGACCATACACCTTCTGACTTTGCTCGGATTCTCCATCAATTATCCGAGGTCCTCCGTGATGCCATCTCAGAGCGCTCTGTTCCTGGCCACCTGGCTCAGCACAATCTTGTGTCTGTCGACCTTCTTGGAGGCGAGGGTGAAGGCCATCCTGGGGAAGATTCAGTGGCTGTTCGCAGCATCCATCGCAACAGTCTGGTCCATCAAATCCCTGGTAGGCATGTGGTCCTCCTGCATACACTGGTTCCCTTTGCAGGATCCAGATGCAGCCCCTACAGGAATGCCTGGACGGCAGCAGGTCAGACACATGGATGGACAAGATCGCACTTAATCAGGCATTCCAGCTAGGTCTTCAATGGTGCGCGGTCTGGCCACATCTCACTCAGGGAGCCTCCTTCCAGATACCTCCATACCAGGCTATGGTCACTACTGACACCTCTTTAGAGGGGTGGGGGGGGGGGGGCTCACACAGGACAATCCCATGCTAGAGGCCTCTGGCTCCTGTAGGAGAAGGACTTGCACATAAACATCCTGGAACTGCAGGCGATCTTCTGGGCCCACAAATTGTTCCAGCTTCTGTTACAGGGAAAGGTGGTGCAGATCTTTAGGGACAACACCACCACCATGTTTTACATCAGGAAGCTCCCCGCTCTCTCCCGGGAAGATTGCTCCCTGTGCTCTAGACCATTCTTCAGGACATGTACATCATGCCCTTTCACCTGGCAGGTGTCAAAAACACCATTGCATACTCAATCAGCAGAGAGCTGCGGTCCTGTCACTAGTGGGAGCTTCAACAAGCACAGGTGTCTCGCCTCTTCAGTGAGTGGTGTCTTCCCCAGATCAGCCTCTCCAAGTGTCAGAAGTCTGCCAGCAGATCTCATCAACCAAAGCGTCAAGGGGATGCCTTCTTGTTCCCCTGGTACGGGCCCTTCCTGTATGCCTTACCTGCGATTCCGCTACTGTTCCATGTGATCAACACACTCGGACATTGGTTGCCACTGCAGGAGGATCCTCATTGCACCGGTGTGGCCGAGGCAGATCTGTACTCAGACCTTCTCCATCGGTCAGTGGTTCTAGCCATCCAGCTACCTCCACTTCCGGACCTCGTTTCCAGAGACAACGGATCAGTCTTGCACCACGACCCGGCGTCACTGAGCCTTGTGGATCGGCTTCTGCAGCCCTAGAATTCGGCCCTTTTCCTTGCTCTTGGAGTGCAAGAAGATCCTGGCCAAGGTCATGGCTTCTTCTACGTTGTCTTGCGACAGGCACAAGTGGAAGCGTGTCACAGTGTGGTGCTGGGCACAAAAGATCATGCCGTGGGTGATGGCTGCACATCTTCTCTGGTACCTGCTCTCACTGGCTAAAGCTGGCCTGGCTCATGCCTCCATCGTTCATCTGGCTGCCATATCCCGATACACCCGGGCTCCAGGCAATATCTGCCTGTGGGCGCACACGCTCGTCAAAGAGTTCCTCAAGGGTCTCTTCAGGACTTTTCCACCGGTGAGGGCTGCTGCCCCGGCTTGAGAACTGAACGTGGTCCTGTCTAAGCTCATGGAGACTCCATTTGAGCCAATGCATCGTGCCCCTGCTGAGCTTCTATTGTGGAAGACTTCTTTCCCGGTAACTATCCACTCGGCCAGGCGAGTCAGTGAGATTCAAGCCCTCTCCTGCAAGCAGGCGTACTTGTCCTTCCATGACTAAGGTGGCTCTGCAGACTCGTACCACTGTCATGCCAAAGGTTCCTTTCGACTACCATCTCAACAAGCCTTTGCTTCTGCCAGTTTTCTTTGCGAACCCTTCTATGGCTGCTGTTAGGGCGTTGCATTTGCTGGATGTTGCTTGTGCCTTAAAGTCCTTTCGGAAGACTTCTCAGTTTATCAATTTTGACCTGTGGGACATGGGAAGACCCTGTCTAAGGCTTCATGTCCAGGTGGCTCTGGGGCTGTATCATGCATTGCCATCGTCTGGCCAAAAGACCGCTTCCAGGCCGTCCGAGAACCCATTCCACCGGAGCCATAACCGTGACAGCAGCGTTTCTCTCTGATGTTCCCCGGCTCGACATCTGCAGGGCTGCTACGTGGAGGTATATTTCGAGACAATGGCTCAGGGGCAAGGTGCTCACCTTGGAAGCAAGACGACACGGAGCAGCACAGATTCGATCCCCGGGTCCACACTTAGAAACCTCTGGGTATTAAGCATGTTATAAATAACCTATCATATCCAAACGTTCATGAGATTCTGTCGACGGGGATTCCAGGGAGGAGTTCCGGGTCAGCCAGGCAGTGCTACGCAACCTGTTTAAGGTGAGTCTGTTCCAGGGGTAAGTGTATAGCTTCTGTGAGCATTGCCCCCTCCCGTGGTTGTTTATATCTACTGCTGTGTAATTGTATTCATGAACCAGTGAATCCATGCAAGACCCCATGCTGGAGAAGGTACAAGTTACCTACCTGTAACTATTGTTCTCCAGCATGGGTCTTGCATGGATTCACATGCAAACCCTCCCCCCTTATCTCGCTGGCTCTTCTTGGTTCATACTGCCACTTTACATGTGCTACCAAATCTGAAGATGGCCACCAGGTTTGGAGCTTAGGAGGACGATTGTCATTGGCTGGAAGTATGGCCCAAACAACACAGATTATAGAGAAGACAAGCAGTTCTAAGTTTAAAGCTAAACTGCTTTCTTTATTACTGAGGATTCCCTGCCTCACTGGGAATATTATGAGCACATGAATCCATGCAAGACCTGTGCTTGAGAACAAGAGGTACAGGGAAGTAACATGTACCATGTTTACCTTTTGTCGGCTGCCTTTATGCTGCATTGGTCTTTGTTCACATTCTGTACATTTCTAGAGCAGCATGGATATACCTATATCGATGCAAACAGACTTGCTTACATTTTGCAGTTTGTCGATTTCATGTTTGTAATAATTACGTTTGTTTTTTTTCTCAACTCTATTGGTTCTTTCCTCACATGATTTGTGCTCCCATCCTCTTGTATTGGGTTCAAGCCCCTTGTCTTTGTCTGCTCCACGTTGGGTTTGGCTGGCTCAGCAGTGTTCACACACTCTTGGATGTTTGCCAGCAACATGGGTTTCTGCTCTACACCAGCATACTTCTAGGGAGCCCGGTTTCTACTGACTCCCATCTTTTAGGCATCATTCGCCTCCTTACTTTACTTTCTAGTGTTATATTGGAGACTAAAATTGGTCAACATAGCATCAATAGTCTCCGTTTTGAAGGCCTGTTTATTCATGAAAAATAAATAATCACTTTTTTACAATGTTTTTAATTGCACTAATTGATGTCCTAGATCACCATGCTATATATTGTTACATTACATCTTTCTGGAATATCAAACTAGTGGTGCCTGTCGCTCAATGTTTCTATCTGTGTTTTAACAAATCGAAGGGAATGGCGTGCCCCTGTGTCCTGGTTCTTCCATGTCTTGTGTTTTCCCTCCTGGTGTCAGTGTTTGGCCTCCCTGTTTTGACCCCTTCCAGGCCCTTGTGTCTTGGTGATCTTCCTTCTGTTATCACACTCAAAGGTCGAAGGTAAAGTAATTACAAAGTTATTCCAGTGGCTGAGTCCCTAGCCAAACATGTAAATGACCCTATCTGTGAATAATCTCGTGCCTCTTGTATCAAGGCCCTAGTTGGTGCTGCTGGGCCGACTACAAAGGGTGTCGAGATTTTCCCTAAACTCTCTAAAACACTTTCCTAGTGTCTAATACGTGCACACAAAGATGGAGGTCGATACTTATATCTTTAATTTGTCGCCCCCGAAATGTGTGTCTTATCATAAAAACAAAAAACCAACCCCAAAGCAACTGGTTGTGTAGACAGTTGTCAATGGAAGGGATTTATTTAAAAAGGACGTATTTCTCGCCAACCAAAAGTTTGGGTAAAGACCATACGTCTAGATAACAGTTATAATTTCTTTATACAAGCCCTCAATTTTCTTTGTAAGGGAATGGAGGTCTGGGTTATCCGCCAGGCCAATTTTAACTGTCAACCGGTTTCAGCGGGATTCTCAAGTGGCCGCTTTCTTCAGGACGAATACTTTATAATTCTTGTATTCTCAACAATTTCTTCAGCACTGTGAAATATTAGAGGGTGTCTTCTAGGGTCCAGGACTGGATAGGGTGAACAATTCCTAGTCCTGTATGGACAAAGACAAGAGAAAAGCGGAGCTAGTATCAGTCTCAAGTACTAAAGTCTATTAAAATGTGCTCCTGGTAGATCCACCTGCTGGAGATCATGTTTTTCATACCTCTGTGGTGAAGTCCCAGTATTTGTAATGCATTGTGTGTCTTCATGAATATCCACTGCAGCCAAAATTCTTATGCAGTTGGTTCTTGAAGGGGATTCTGTCTCCTTGTTCCTATACCCTGTGGTTTAGACAAAGGACATATATAAGTGCTTTTGTTCCTGACAAGTTTGAAATTATTGTCTACAACGATATTCAGTAATCACATCTTGGTGTGCCTTTTCTTACTAAGGGACTGCTCAAGTTCCATTATTGACTATATTGTTCCCCGTGAGGTTAATGCCTGCTATCCTGTGGCGGAGTACCTCCCCTTTAGCACTGGAGTCAATTGGACCTCAGTAAGGTATTTGCTGTAGCAAAGGCGTAGTATTTCCCGCTTACCTCTAAGTGCTGGTATGTCCGTGTTCAAAAACGTGTCCGCTACTCCGCCATTTTGTTTGTTACGTGTTTATGTATTATGAGTCATATGCACGTGATCCGCGTTTCTTCGTCATGTGATCGTGGAATCGCGTCACGTGTACGTGAGTAGGATGTGGTTTAGGATCCCTGTGTGTGGATGCTGCAACTACGCCTGTTTCGAAAAATTAAATGTTTAAACCATTTTGTGGGTTGGGGTTTCTTTCCCACTGAAGCAACAAAGAGATTCCTTTTTCGATAGACCTTCATTGGCACTTTCTCTGCCTTCTCCCATCTGCCTTCTTTGCTGCCCATTAAAGGGTAGATTGTGTTTAACTTGTTTGCCTTCCCACTGGCTCATATTCATGGTCTGTGTTCCCCTCCCTACCGCCTTAATTCTTGCCCCGCCTACTTCTGCAGGCTTTCCTTTTTCCATTTGTATGAGGAAAATGTGTTGTATGCTGTCTTGCTTGCTTTCCTGTAAGAAACGCCTAGTGAGTGACGGGTGCATGTCGTGATGTGGAGTCTTCATTAAGAGTTCTACCTCAGTGTTCAGCATGTTAGACAGAGCTTTCTGTGGTGCTGGATGCCTTGTTGTTGCTCCTACATGACTGTCCAAAACACTTGCCACAACTGCCTCTCAGAACTGGTTGCGGGTTAAAGATTAAAATACAAAGGTTCGAAATAACAATACTTTCAAAACAAAAGCACCGAAGAAAAAAAATCGAATGCACTTTTATTTTTTTTGGGGGGGGGGGCAGGTCCCGCCCCAAACCCTAGTTTGTTGGCCCAAAACCATTATTTTTACCTATACCAAAAGCAAAACAAAATATACATTAAAATAAAGGCATTCAGTCATTTTTTTCCGTCCTTTTGACTATAATGTATTTCATTTGATCCTTTTGTTTTCAAATTCATGACTGGACACCCTTAGAACTATCTACTGATGTATCTGCTGTGCCTACCATTGGACACCTTCTGAGAAGCTGTCGCCTGCCTTGCTTTAAACTACCAAAAATGCTTTTAGTTTTGAGAGTTTCAAAATTGTAATGGCATTGTTTTTACTTTTGACAGGTTTGGACTTTTTTCCATTCTTATCTGGCGAGAATCAGGTATGTCACAAAGAAAAGTGAACTCATTTGAATGCAAAAGCTTGTTCAAATGTTTTGAATTTCACCCGAGTGTACGTGCTCGGTAAAGACTCTGGATCTTTGGTGGTGACCTTTACTTTCTGATACCTTCAGCCTACACTTAAAAGTGTGGGATCTCCTGGCAGCCAGGGGAAGGTACCAAAACATTCCTAAAAGGAATCAATAGTGTGTGCGCGCATGCAAATTACAGGCTCTGCTCCATCATGCACTACACAGCTTCATCAATCCCTTCATTACTTTCTGTCTGATGTCCCTTTTTAATTCCCTATTTTCTTGTTTACCCTTATTTATTGGTTCTCCCCAATCACCTGTGGCATTCCTGAAGGGTCTTGCATCGCCCCTACCCTTTATAACCTCTTTACCAGGCCACTTTTTAACATCTTAGACTCCCTCAGCATAGCCTACACCTACTATGCCGATGATACTCCAATCCTGATCCCACACTCAGGCAACTACTTGGACGACTCTGACACGCTTAACATCTATTCAACTATACAGGCTTGGATGGCAGATAATCACCTATGCCTCAACAGCGACAAATCAGAAATTCTAATTGTCGGCTCACCAAATTCCCTAAAATCTCAACAATAGTTACACTGCCTTCCAGATTGACAATTGCAAAATTCCTGTCACTACGTCTGTAAAGATGCTTGGAGTTTACCTCGGCACTTCACTCACTATGTCTAGAGAAGTAAGTGCCATTGCCTCGTCTGCAGCCTACACCACTAAGGTTCTCAACGCAGCCAGACCTTTCCTCACCAAAAATAACTGCCCCACAATTGCCTGTGCCATCACCTGCTCCAAGATTGGCTATTGTAATGTCCTATTCACAGGCACCTCCTCTGGAAATATCGAGGGACTGCAAGTGGTCCAAAACAGTGCCTTGAGAGCAGCCCTCCACATCCCCAAAAAGGAACACATCGACCAAAGCTAGCAAAGAAGCACACTGGCTCCCCATCAAATAGCGCATCACCTTTAAAACGCTGCCACAATACCTCATCCAAAGAATCGCTAAAGCTCACACCTCAAGACTCACCAGGACCCTCTTCACTGATCGACTAGTCGTTCCCAAAGTTGAGATGCAAAGCCGCAGGCTCAAGCTTCCCCTACCTTGCAGCCAAACTCTGGCATGACCTCCCACCCACCCCGACCGCTGAGAAATGCTACTGGATCTTTCAGAAAGCTCTCAAAATTCAGCTGTTCGCCTAAACTCCAAAAAACACCTGCACACTGCCCCCACTTGTCAAACAGGATTGTCATCTCTCCCACACTACACCATTAACATGTTTGGTATTGCCTCTCAATAGATAATTGTGCTACAACTGTAACTGTACCTATGTTACCTGTGTTTGGAAATGCCTTTTAATCTTGTAATTGCACTACAAATGTAACTGCACCTAGGCTACCTTTTCTCAAGTATGTAATTGTGCTATATCTTATCTGTAACAGTACCTATGCTACCCTTTTTGTTGCTTGGTAATGCCTTTCAATCATGTAATAGCGCTGCAACTGTGACCTAGGCTACCCTATGTTTCCATGCCCAAAAATGACACTCGTATGACCAACTATGTTCTCGACATTTACCTGCAACAGTGCCTCAATGCCTCTAGGATGTATCTACCCTTTACAAATGAAATCAATGAATAAATAGGTTTGCTTGCCCTCTTGACCACCAACCTCCTTCTATGCTGTTTGACGATTGGTTTTGAAATGTTTCTGCTTCCGAGTTGCGGTTCTCCAAGAGATACCATATTGCCTCACTCTTCTGTGCCTATGTTAGGATCACCCTTTTCTGTTGGATTCAAATTGCAGTGACATATTTATGTCCTTAGGAGGCTCCTCCATTTTAGACTTCCCCACTCATAATTGTAGAACTTCTCGGCCCTACAAAGCTTGGGCTGGCGGGCTGTTAAACGCTGTGTCGGCCCCAGGGGCGGGGCGTGAAAGCTATTCGCACCTCGGGATTTCAAGGGGGTGGGGGAGATGTGTGTGTGCGTTTTTTTGTGTGCGTGCGATATATAATTGTATTTTTTTTTTGGCAGACGGGAGAATCGCATCTCCCATCGGAGAAAAAGAAACAACAAAAGTGGCAGCTGCCATTAAAAAGGAAGAGGGACTAGGTCATTGGAAAAATGGCCGCCGTCAAACAAAAGGGACCTAGTCCCTTATCTATTTTAATCGTGACAGCCTTTTTTTTTTTTTTTTGGGGGGGGGTTCTACTACCGCGGCGATGAAGGCAGAATTGCACCTGGGAAAAGTGGATTCTGATTGGTCAGACCACCTTTTCCGGGTGCAAATATTCTTGATGTTTGCTTATGAATCCTCAGGTGAGATCTAGTTTACTTCATAAGCCCCTGAATCTGAGTGTTTGTTCCTTGGGGACATCTTCCCAAACGTTGCTGATGTGCTCGCTGATCATTAATCTGGTCAATCCTGGATCTTAAACATGAATACTGAATATGAATGAGTAAATGTTACATTTTTCCTAAAATGTTAATTCGGCATGCCTTTACCGCTGGTATCTAAATGCACTGTGTCCCAGTGTTTGGTTCCTGCAAGGTCTAAGAGTACTAAACCTTATTTTGGGGTGCATGCCAAATTAAACAAAGTAATCCTTAACTCTGTTGTCAGTCCAGAAATGTCCCAACTGAATCCTTGTCCAAGTTTGCGTACTGACCACCAGCTGCACATGATCGTTCAGGCTCCACAAATGTTATTGTTGTCGTGCACTTAAGCATATACTCCATTCCCGGCCATGGACAAGCTATTGTGAGAAACCAGAAGTTGTCTCACCCACTAGTCCCTGGGGAGCTGTCACCCAGGTGGCCAGGACACAGCTATCTCTTTTGGATCCAGTTCCTGGGGGTGGACCAGTGCGTGAGGATCACCTGGGTGAGTGGTCTTCTAGGAGTGGGTCACCGGATGGTGAGACACAGTATCCCCTTCCCTGTAACACCTTTACCCCATCCTAACTGGTAGGATATTTAGGAACTCCATTTCCGCCCTTTTACAACACAAACACTTTCTCACTGACAGCCCACTTTAAGGGAAAACAGATTTAAACCAAACCTGAGCTGTGTACCCAACATGTCCCAATACTGTGGTCAGGCAATTATCGACCATCACTCACACCTGACCTTCATTACACTTCCCCCACACGGATAAAAGGCGGAGCACGAGTGCACCCTATGAGTGAGGAAACTGCAGTTTCGAGACGGCAGCTGAGCATGAGGGGAAAGACGGCAAAACCGAAGGGGATAGTGAGGAGGGAAATTCCCTTGACCTTTTTGACAAGGAACCATTACTAGTCGGAGACCTCGAGAATAGAAAGCGTAAGACCAGGAAAGCAGGCTGAAGAATCCTGCATTGTCAGATACTCGGGGCCCTCCCGCGTCTGGAATCACCAGCCACTTTTGCACCGTCCTTGGCTCCAAGAACAAAGCAGCATCAGTGAAGTCAACACAGCCAGTGAGTTGGGGAGACCGATACAAGACCGGTCTGTGTTGAAGCCAAGGTTGCAAGCAGCAACATTGTATGGCGAGCGCTGGAACGAACATTGTTAAAACGCATGTGTTAAGAGACGCAAGTGAAGTTAAACTGCTGATGAGTGTTTGAACTTTAAAGCAAGCTACAGTAACTTTTGCGGAGTGGTCTGGCCGTGAGTGGGTGCTCAAGTCTCTGTAGGGTATCCAGCGGATAACAGTAGATACATTTGGTCCCAGCCCAGCGGAGGGAGATCAGTTGAAAGAGAACTAATAAATGTGAATCAAAGTGGTCCTGCGACAGGTTCAAGCAAACTCCTGTGCACAATAGAAAGTCTTCGGTTTTGATGAAATAGAGAAAGCTTGGAAAAATATGCGAATTTGGTCCGAGCCCGGCAGAGGGAAACCAATTGAAGGCTTTGTGTTAAAGTGGGTCTGAGCACGGTGAAGGGGGGCCGGGTTGAATCAAAAATCACCCAAGGAGTTATGCATGAGAATCCTGGGAAGAAAGAAACTTTTGAAGTTTGTTGTGTTGCATCAGGCCCTCTGAAATAAGAAACTTTGAATGGCAAAGAGACTTTGGCACAGAAGGCCCTGATGTTGAATTCTTGAACTGCATCCTCGGGCCAGAGAAGCCAGAGACTGTGCTAAGCTCGAGTGTGCCCCCTTGTCATGTGCTGAAAAGGTGGAGAAGGGAAGCGAACGGCTTGAATATACTGACATATGATTTCTTTAACACTTCTTTTGCATAACATAGTTTCCCACACTATTTGTATTTAGTAGTAAGGAATGGTAATCGATTTATTAGTATAGGCCCTTTTATTTTGACAAGATGCCACTAGGACTGCTTTATCATTATTCGATAGTCGTAGCTTGCTCCCATCTTTAGATTTAAGATTATATAGGTGTTTTTTAAACCCAGTTGAAGTTCAGTAAACACCCTTGAACTGTGATCAATTGCGTCTCTTACTGTTTGATATCATGCCTTCCTTACACTATCTTGAGGTAAAGTTTGTGTGGTGAAGATCGTGATATGTTACTTCTTGGGCCCATCTTCCTACCTTTTTAACCAACTTCTTTGTAGAGGAGTCTTTATCTGAGCACCATCAGAGATGTAAAAGCTAGTTATGCCCCCTAAGGCACCCTATTGCCTTTAAGGTCAGGGTAACCCTTTTACTTGTGTAGTGATCTTCCCAAAGCTGATTTTGTGGTCTTAATGGATTGGGGAATGTTTATGTATTGTTTGTGTTGGGCAACATCCTGCTGTACCCTGCCATATCCCTCCCAACACCTCCAGAAATCAGTACAGAGGTGTACATGCAGATATTCCTATTAGAGAAGCATTGGGATATGGATAAGTTTACATATTGACTCTCGAATCCATTGACTGAGATTTGTTCTGTAAACTTTTCCTTGGTAGCAAAGCGAAAGAGGACACAGGAATGCACACTTAAGACTGCTCAAGAAAGACGTCCCAATCCCAGAGTTGGCCTTCCTGGCTCTCGGTCTCAACTGATCTAGATATTCTGGCACATTGGAGCCTATGCTCGACAATCGGAATCTAGGAATTTAAGGAGGTTTCTCCTGGCTTCACAATTATTTTTAAATAGTCTCTGCATGCAAACTATTAATTCAAGCTAGACTGTGTACTCCCCACCTGTTTAAACACTTATCAGCAGAGCTGTGTGTAACCATTGCATTTGTTTACAACCTCTGTCACAATTCTGTTTGAAACACAGCCATTCTGTTCTCTGCTGTAAACTAATCCGTGTGGGTGGGGTTACAACTACAAGCTATCATGCATGTATTCATGAGCGAGTGAACACGTCTCCAGTTCCGTGTGGCAAGCGAAGTTAATTGTAGCAGTAATACATATTCAAGATGTACTCTACTCATACTTCAGGCCAATGGATGTGTTTCAGATTTAAGCCTGAAAACATGTGGGAGCCTGAGGAGGAGGCCAGGAAAGTTTCCTGTGCCAGCCCTCCTTGATTGTGCTTGTTAGGGTGCTTCCTTTCATCCCTGTGTTCTGAGTGTGATGATTCCACCCTAATCGTAGTCAACCATATTAAGCTTTTCTTGGTTCACCCAGTGGCATCAGTAGCCTAGCAGAGCTCTTAGCAGGGTGGACCAGAATACAAAGTAAGTGTCCCTTACAGTGGAAGGATGTCCAGACAGAGGATAATGTGACGGTATGTGATTAGGGCTGCAAGACTTATCATTGGCCTCAAACCCAGGGACTGCATCACTCCAGCCCTTAAATCTCCCCACTGGGTCCCAGTTCCTGCAAGGATCAAATTCAAATCTTTCTGCATCATCCATAGGTCTGTATGGTGCCGGGGACCACGCTATCTACAACTGACTCTCACTAAATACTCTCCCTCCAGATCTTTACGTTCCTCCGGCCCCAACTCTGTGTCAAGCGCTTCGCTTCCTCCTATGGAACAGCCTCCTCCATCATCTTGAGCCGGATCACCTCAAATTCCGGAAGCTCCTCAAGACCTTCCTTTTCACCTCCTCCTTACCTCCTCTGCTAAACCCCACAATTGCTGAGATTGGTGACCTTGGCCCTTGTGTCCACCTGGGTCCTGCCCTCCCACACCCAATCGCCTCAAGCTCCGTCCGCTCCCAGCACTTGCATTGGCACCCACTGGCCTGTGCCACCACAGGCCTGCATGCACTTAGTAATTTATTGGCAGTTGACCACTCTGACCAAGTCACTTAACAGCTGCTTACTCCCTAGCCCTTCCCCTTTGGTACTGCTAGCCCTTACCCCCCCATTCCTTCCTTCTCTCTGCACTTGCACGTTCAGAATGCTCACGAGGCCTAGTAGGTCCGCCTCTTTCATTGTGATATTTGCATTTCATTCCCATGCCCCCGCCCCCTCCTGCCCTGTGGGCGCTTTGAAACACAATTTACTTGATGTATAAGCGCCTTACAAATGCACAATAAATGAAATAAACACCTATATGTCATTAAAGTGCATGTTATAGGTAAGTAAGGCAGTTCAGAAAAGCCACTTTGGAGGGTTCTGTGTGACTTGATCCTACTTTTACGTTCAACAGTGGAGTCGAAGGTTAATGAGAACTTGCGGAACAAAGTTTGATAGTTCATAATCCACACTGTATTTGTGCACAAATACAGGCTCGACCAGGAGCTCTCTCCAATTGGCAACAATAGGGAGGTTGACCAACTCGGCTGCATACTTGTGTTTTGCTATCCAGACACATATAGAAACCTCAGAATTATTCACCCTATTACACAGAATAAAAGTTATTTGACTCAGGAAGGCAATGATGCACACTTAGACCATTAGTTATAATATAATTGGCTCTTTATAGGCCCTTTTATTCATACTCCATAAGCATGCATAAAACAGTAGAATAAATGCAACTTGTTGCACATAGATAGACATAGAACAAATATATCGCCGTTGGTGCAGCTATAGAGAACACTGTTATCTCGACCAAGGCAACACCACTAAGTCCCGAAGCAGGTAGGCAGAGATATCACATCAACGGGGTCTGGAACAGAGCGTCCTTCCTCTGTGAGACCTTTTCCCAACCACCTTAGTGGATTCTACTGCTCCTCTTATTTGGTCAGAGCCTTCTGTAGGTTACCGAATGCCCCCTGCCGGAGTGACAAGCAGCAACCATTGGAGGTGGATCAATCCAGACAGTGGAAAAACCCAGCTCCTATTCTCATGCTCTTGTTCCCAGCAGCCCTTATCAGTGCACCTGCACATCTCTGCCTCCCTTCTTGCCTCGTCCTTGAACGAGCAATGCAAAGCTATCCTGTGCAGTGAGCTCATCTACTTCACACTAAAATATCGCTAAAACGCTGTAGAAATGTATGCCTTCTAACCGAGCTCGCAGGAAAACGTAGACTTTCATTGCTGTTTGGAAGTGAATGTCTGAAATGGCCATGCACCAGTGTCATGTTTTTACCTCATTTTTGCTCAAGCACTACAATCCAGCCTTTGGACATTCAGCTACCATATCCCAATGAAACAAAAGACTGTTTCAAGAACCGACGAAACATCCATACTAAATTGGGAATGCATGAAATGCAACAAATAACCAAAATCGAAATAATCATAAAAATACAAACAAAACAATAACGTAATGTATCAGAAATCCAAGAAAAAAAATGATTCCACCAGCTCCCGCTCTGATGCTGAGAAACAATGGAAATCAGGTCATTTAAATTGCTTATGATTCTCAATAGATTCCGAATGGTCACGCAAATCAAAACAGCACATACCGTCAACAGCTTTGCATCCTAAATTATGCTTCAAAAGCAAATAACCTACAACAGCTGTTTTGCAAAATTGCTTTTTTCAAATTTCTGAAGACTAAAAGCAATTCTGTTAAGGCTTGGTTTCATTAAGACCCTTAACCACTAAACATGTTAATCTAATCAAAGATTTATAGCCACCACCACCCAAACTCCAGACACCCACCAAAGAAAATGCAAGTGCTAACACCTCAGGTTCAGATAACAAATGCACTTTAGAATTAGTCTGGTGAAAGGCCAACATGATCAACAGAATAACGCTTAGCAGGATGAATCTCAGGCTGTAAAGGGAACATAAGTACAAGCTGTGTTTAAAGCACATGGTCCACCAGAAATATTTGCAGGAATCTAGGTGTAGGTAAAGTTTCCATAGGAAAATAGTCCATCTGTCGGAAGGTTCACATGTCGAAGATGGCGGGCAGCTATTATAGTAAAATTACACATCATTCCATTTGAAACGAAACATCAGTGCACACACTATTAGAACGCACACACACTTTTCAAATTCAGTACTACTCTTCCCATTCATCAAGTTCAATTGCTGACATTTGCCAATGTGCTGAGGATCACAAGTCATGTCATAACCTACTTCAGCAGGCGCAATATCGTAGGTGACGATACGCATCATATATCTCCATTTGGGGTCAGTTTCATGACAGAATTTGCAGTACTCGTAAACGGCAAAAGAATTCCTCACATCCGAGTCCTCAACCAAGAAATCATTATGCAGCACTCCAAAAACATGTCGCAGCACAGGAGTCTGCATGGCGACAAGACACGTGGAAATCAGATTCGAAGCATCTTGAACGTCAGCCAAACAAGAGTGTGAAATGTTCAACACTCGACAGGCAAGAAAAGTCCACATGTTATCTGAATGCGTGACAATAGAAGAATAACTGTCGCAGAAAAGAAACAGTCGTCATGGAGGAAGGCAAAGCATCACGCCTGTGTCCCCAGCTTTTCCTCAAGACATTACAGAACCTTGCTGCCACTCCGGTCACATGCAACAAACGTAGTGACGACTTAGCTGTCGATCCCCATCCGGATCATCTGAGTTGGTTGCACAATGGAGACACCTGCTACTCATCTTTGCATGTCCCCGAACTCTCCCGAACTGACTAAACACAGACCCGCAATCGCACCAACCGCACAGAGTCTGAAGAAAACAAAAAGATATCAGTGTTGTATCATTCACGTAGGTAATATTTGTCAGCGGTAATATGACTCCGCTTTCTTTTCCCGGATTCCATGACTAGAACAACCTGATCCTCTCCTGCTGTAATAACATCTCCCGGAACCGGCAGACCACTAGGTTTCTCGACCCAAACGTTTGCCTCCGGTACTATTCTGTCTGATAAGCCAAAAACCTCTGTCCCCACGTGTAGTTACCACAGTGGGTGGCTCTCCTTTTTTCAATTGTGATAGCTTCAGAGGTATAATGATCAATTGAGCTATTCTATCACCTTTGTGAATTGGCCACATTTTCTCTCCACTATTGATCAAAATTACTTTAATTTCACCTTGGTAGTCTGCATCCACAATACCTCCCAGTACCTGGATCCCATTTAATGTTAATCCAGATCTAGGGGCAATCAATCCCATATGTTCTGATGGAATTCGTACTCTAATCCCTGCGTCAATAACAATCGCTCTAGGTTCAAGTCTTATCCTTTCATTAGAATGCAACTCTACCCCTGCTTGATGCTGGGGTGGCTCTATAAGGAGCTAGAGCCCCAGGCAAAATTTCCTAGTACAACAAAGTTTTGACTGCAATGTTATCCTGTATCCTTATCAAGTATCCTGAATACGTGTCCACAACCATACACGCATATTGACATCCTTTACTGATTGGCATCGGACCAATGTAATCTATGAGCCAAATTTGTCCTGGTAGTTTACCTCTCTTCAAAGAGCCCTGAATCACATGTGGAATAGATCTGTCTCTGATGCTGACATACTGGACATTATAAAAATCACTGTTTTCACTACCTCTGAAGGAACAATATTCCCTCGATCTTGTGCCCACCTGATAGCCTTTTCTCCAAGATGACTGCTCTTCTGGTGTGCCCACTTTGCAAGCCCTCCCCAATCATCTTCCTCATCTTTGACGTCCATAGATAAAATCTTGGCATGTTCATCTGCAACAGAATTGAACCAACATTCTAATGAATCTGTTGCACAATGTGCATCTACATGGTAAACAGTCACTTCACTGTGCATCAACATTTCTGCAATATCTTGCCACAGTTCCTTTCTCCACAATTCTTTCACATGGATTGTTCATCCTTTTTTCTGCCATGTCGGCAGCCAGACAGCTAGTCCATTGGCCACGGACCATGGGTTGGTGTACACATGAGTGCCCAGGCGCTTCTTGCTTCAATGCCTGACAGACGGCATACAGTTCTACAAACTGGCTGCTCTTTCCTTTCCCTGATGTCAAATTTCTTTGTTTTAGGATTGTACAATACTGCTTTCCAGAACCGTTCAGTCTCCACATACTTAGCTGAACCATCAGTGAACCAAGCATGTTAAGTTTGTTCACTCGTCAATTACCCATATGGAACTCCCCATTTCACAGGAGACGCACAGATTTCTGGCACTCCTAGTGGTCTCAATTCTACGGGCGGTACACCGGCCACCTCCTCGTGTAATTTTCGCAATTCCACCCTTCCCTGATTTGGCACGATCTTGAATGTACCATTTCCATTTTATAATACTGGCTTCGAAGGCATTGTGTCCTCCGACGTATTCCTTATCTTTGATAGATTATCTCCCAGCTTGCTGGCCTCGGAAAAATGTTTTCAGTAGAGGGCGCTGCGTGTCGACGTCCCTCGAGCCGATGTCCCTCGACAGCCTCCGTAACGGCGCCGACGTCATCACGCGTATAAATAGACTCGCGCAGCGTCCGTTGCTCAGTTCCGTTTTTCCCCGCTTCGTGGGGCCTCGGAATATCGTTGCTCAGTTCTTCAGTCAAATATATTATTCCTCGTGAGTACCGACTCGTACTCGATGGCTTCCTCACCCGAACCGACGACTCCACGGTCCAGCTTCAAAAAATGTTGAGACTGTGGAAAGAAAATGTCATTGACGGATCCTCACAGGATCTGTTTATGGTGCCTGGGAATCGAGTACCATTGTTCGGAGTGCGAGGACTGCATGTCCATGACGGCGAAAGCCTTGAAGGGGCGTAAGGGGAAGCTCGAGAGAGGTAAGGCAGTTAAACTTCTACGAAAGTTTCCTCGGCGGAGTCGAGACATTCATCTCCTCGCCATCACAAAAGACATTCTCGTTATAGGTCTCAAAGCAGTTCCCATCACTCTTCGAGATCTAAGCATTCAAAAAAGAGACGTCGAAGATCCCCCTTCCTCGTCTTCCGTTTCCCCAAAAAGGGTCTCCTGCCCCACAAAACATAGCTCTCAGGCTGAGTGGGAGGAATTCAGTAAAAAGATGCTAAGCGTCTTCGAGAAAGCGGCCTCGACCCCCTCGAAGACTGCTGAGGGTGATACCCTGGGTGAAAGACCCGAAAAATCAAAAAGCCACGAGTCGCAGTACCCGGCGAAAGAAGCCACTCGAGAGCGTCACAAACCCTCGAGTAAAGGCAAACTTGCGTCTTCGACGACGCCATCGTCGAAGATCTCTTCGACACATAGATCGGTGGGGTCGACGCCGTTATCGAAGGGTTCTTCGACGTACAGGTCAGTCGAGTCGACGCCGTCTTTGATGTCGACGCCGAGAAAGGATAAACCCACGGCCACCTCACAGCCAGTGGCCATGGCCAGAGCCTCGAGCACGAGAATGTCGTCGACAACCTCGAGTAGAATCCTGATACTCTTGCGTTTATCGAGGCCTCTACCACCTTTCTCGACGCCTTTTTCGATGGCTTCGAAGCCTTTAACGTCCGCGTCGACGTTTTCTCAGCCAATCATGACAAATTTGGCTCCTTCTGGAATTTATACAATTTTCAAGACCTGATCACTCCAGAGTCCTATCTTCTATTTATGAAGAAGGGGAAGATTCGGATCAGGAAAGACCTTTTTGAGTTGCAGGGATCTGCAACTCCTGCACCAGAGGAATTTACCTCTCAGGAAGGTAGGTTGAAAGACCTCCATGAATCCCTACAGGAAGCAAGTGGGTTGGACACTTACCCAGAAGTGGAATTTGCCACACCAGACCCAGGGGAACATGCTGAAACTCCTTATAGAACCTTGATGGCAACGATAATAGAGTTTATGGGGTGGTCCACACCCTCACCTGCTTTTCAGCAAGACAACCTCACCGACCTCTTGGTCAAAGGTACACAGGAGGATCCTGTGGTGCCGTTTCATGCAGCATTACAAATGAGAATATTGGCAAACTGGGAAACGCCTGAGGTAATCCCGGCAGTTAACAAAAAATTATCAGCTAAATATAGGGTGTCTCTGCTGACCCTGAATATTTATCCAAACACCCAACTCCGGAGAGTCTGGTTGTTCAGGCAGCTACTTCAGCAGGTAGTAAATCGGCTTACCCTACTGTTCCACAGGATAGGGATAAGAGATCTGACTCTATGGCCAAAAAAGTCTTTTCTGCATGTAGCATGGCGTTGAAATCCATCAATGCTACTTGTACGCTCGCAAGGTTCAGCCACACACTTTGGGAGTGTGCTTCTTCAGCGGCTGACTGCCTCCCGGAGGGAGAAGAAAGGGAAGCGTTCCTAATCATCAAGGATGGTAAAGACGCTATGTGCGAATCCCTTCAAACTGGCATCGATTCTGCTGACAGCATCAGCAGGGCCATGGCGGCAAGTACAACAACCCAGAGATTTGCTTGGTTGCGAAAGTCTGGTTTTGCTCCAGATGTGCAAAGCAGACTCTTGAATATGCCCTTTGACGGCTCTTCTTTGTTTGGTAAGAAGGCGGATGACAGTTTAGAAAAACTACAAACATCAAAGGCAGCAGCAAAATCCCTAGGAGCTGCAATCCGTCAGACACCATATCGCCCCTCAGGGAATCTCTTGGAGAGGTAAGTCCTTTCGCTTTTATTCCGTATTCGGAAAAGGCAGAGGACAGCCGGTTCAAAGGGGTCAGAAAAAATTCACCCGAGGTGGACGGGGTAAAAATACAAAAGCCGCAGCAGCAGCAGGTGCCTCTTTACCCTCGCATCTGCATCAGCCGCCTCCAAACCGCTGTGAGGGCTCTCTTCACAAAACACCAGTAGGCGGCAGGTTAACTCAACATCTGGCGGAATGGCAGGCTATTACGTCAGATGCTTGGGCATTGGAGACAGTTGCCCAAGGTTACTGCCTGCCTTTTCTACGCATCCCTCAGTCATCCACCGGGGACCAGCTCTCTGAAAGTTCCAGATCCGCTCCTCTTGCAGGAAATTGTAGACCTGCTAGAGAAAGGTGCCATAGAACCGGTACCTGTAGCGGAGAGCAACAAGGGCTACGGAATAAAGACGGAGGACTGAGACCTATCTTGGACTTGCGAGAATTGAACAAGTTACTCAGGAAGGACAAGTTCAAGATGGTAACTCTCTCTCAGATCCTTCAGGCCCTCCAGCTCCAGGACTGGCTGGTATCTCTGGACCTCCAGGATGCTTATTTCCATGTGCCAATCCATCTCAAACACAGGAAATACCTGAGGTTGGCAATTGGCGGCTCTCATTATCAATTTCGAGTTCTGCCATTTGGGCTGACCTCCGCCCGAGGGTCTTCACCAAGCTAATGTCGGTAGTGGCTGCAAGTCTAAGGAGGGAGGGATCCACGTCTACCCCTACCTGGACGATTGGCTGATCAGAGCTGTATCTTCGGAACAAGCTCAGATCCAGCTAGATTGTCTGCCACTTCCTACACAAACTGGGCTTCTCCCTCAATTTAAAGAAGTCACAGATGATACCATCACAGAGACTCCAGTTCATTGGAGCGGTCCTGGACACTTCCCTGGGAAAAGCCTCGCCACCAGAGGTGAGGGCTCAAGATATTCTGCAGATGGTCACCAAGTTTCAAAATGCCCAACGTCTCCCAGCCTTCGACTTTTTGAGGTTGCTAGGCCTCATGGCATCCTGCATATTCCTTGTGCAAGAGGCTGGCCTGCGAATGAGATCTCTTCAGTTGGCACTGAGAACTCAGTGGTCGCAATTCTCAGGGAGAATGACAGACCTTCAGATTCCGGACAAGGTGGCTTGAGACCTTCAGTGGTGGGCCTGCCAGAAAAACATCTTGAAGGGGGAACTGTTTTGGCAACCATGGCCGGAGATAACAGTAGTCACAGATGCCTCACTCACCGGGTGGGGAGGCCATACCAACGACTTGACCATCAGCGGTCGTTGGTCTCCATCGGAGTCCAGACTACATATCAACCTGTTAGAGCTGAGAGCAATCAGACTAGCGCTGAAAGCTTTTCTGCCATCTGTACAGGGGGAAAATGTTCTGATAATGATGGACAACACAGTGGCCATGCACTACCTCAACAAAAGAGGAGGCGTAGGATCACTGCCACTGTGCAGAGAGGCAATGGAGCTCTGGTTTTGGGCAATTCAAGAAGGAATCTCTCTATCGGCAGTTCATCTAGCCGGAGAGAAGAACTTGACGGCGGATGATCTGAGCAGGCAGGGCACAGTCTCCCACGAGTGGGAACTAGCTCAGGAAGTCCTTCAGGTGATCATTGCCCTTTGGGGAACCCCTCAAGTGGATCTGTTTGCCACCAGTACCAACAGAAAGTGCGATCTGTTTTGTTCAAGGGAATTTCTCCCAAGAGGAGCTCTAGGGGACGCGTTCGTAGTGGACTGGGAGTTTCCACTCCTGTACGCGTTTCCACCAGTCCCTGTCATTCCTCAAATGATCAGGAGGTTGAGAAGATTCCGGAGAACCATGATCCTAATTGCCCCCGACTGGGCCAGGAGAACGTGGTACCCGGACCTTCTGCACATGTCCATCTGCCCTCCAATTCGTCTTCCACTCAAAGAGAATCTTCTCTCACAGAAGGGAGGTCAGGTTCTCCATCCAGGCATCAGAATCCTCAACCTTCACGCCTGGCTTCTGAAAGGTTGAGATACAAGGATTGGGACCTCCCTGATGACGTCATGGAAGTGTTGCTTTCGGCCAGAAGGCCAGCAACAAAGTCTTTATACCGCTGCCGTTGGAACAAATTTTGCAGCTGGTGTAGAGAAGAGAATATCGACCCCTTTTCAAGTGGTACACCAACGGTGATCTCCTTTCTACTCTACTTGGCAAATTCAGGCCTTCAAGTTGGCACTATCAAGGGCTATCTCGCAGCGCTATCGATCTTCAAGCGCACTGCAGAGGAGCCTTCGTATTTCAAATTACCCTTAGTAATACAATTTCTAAAGGGATTAACTAATGTCTACCCTCCAAGACCTTTCCCGGTTCCTTTATGGGACTTAAATTTAGTCTTACATTTCCTGATGGGTACTCCTTTCGAACCACTCCACTCTTGTTCGCTAAGATTTCTTACCCTTAAAACTGTCTTATTAGTGGCTTTAACATCTGCTAGAAGGGTGAGCGAATTACAAGCTCTATCTTGTAAACCCCCTCATACAATTTTTCATAAAGACAAAGTTGTTCTACAGGTGAAGCCTAATTTCCTCCCAAAGGTGGTTTCTGAATTCCACATCACTCAGAAAATTACCTTACCTTCATTCTATCCGCCTCCCCATCCGGGGAAAGAGGAAGAAAGGCTGCATAGGCTGGACCCAAAGCGAGCTTTAAGCTTTTACATCAGCAGACTTGCTAGGATTAGGCAAGCAGACCAACTGTTCGTAGGTTACTCGGGGCACAAATTAGGACTACCGATAACAAAACAAACCATTTCCAGATGGATTATTTTGGCCATCCTGGAATGTTACAAACTAGCAGGGAAAGAGCCTCCTCAAAATCTTAGGGCTCATTCAACCAGGGGTATCGCAGCCTCCTCGGCCCTCCAAAGAGGGGTTCCGGTTCGAGACATATGTGCGGCTGCCCATGGTCGTCCGCACATACCTTCACAAGATGTTACAACCTGGATTCCTCCTCTAGTCAGGAGACTAGGGTTGGTAAAGCCGTATTACATTCGGTTCATTCCTAAAAGGAAACATGGCGTTTTACTCCCACCTCCAATTGCACACCACTGCTATGGGAGTCTTATCAAAGATAAGGAATACGTCAGAGGACACAATCCCTTGGAAGAACAAGTTACTTCTTACCTTGTAACGTTCTTTCGATGGGATGTTCCTCCGACGTATTCCTTATCGCCCCTCCCATCCATCCCAGCAGTAATACTTCCCTTGTGGTTGCAGCTTGCGCTCCTTCAAGGTCAATAACCAATTCATGTAAAACTACTGTTAACGTCAAAACGGAACTGAGCAAGGGACGCTGCGCGGGTCTATTTATACGCGTGATGACGTCGGTGCTGATACGGAGGTCGTCGAGGGACATCGGCTCGAGGGACGTCGACGCGCAGCGCCCTCTACTGAAAAATAAATTCCGAGGCCAGCAAGCTGGGAGATAATCTATCAAAGATAAGGAATATGTTGGAGGAACATCCCATCGAAAGAACGTTACAAGGTAAGAAGTAACTTGTTCTTCTTGAGCATGTCCTATATGATGTGTTTTAGGAGAGCTTACTTACATCATCAGAATTTCTGTTCGGATCAATGCATCATGACCCAATGTCATTTGCTCAGTATCCACAAGAGCCCAATAACATGCAAATAACTGCCTTTCAAACAAAGTGCATCTGTCACCAGCTTCAGGTAACCTACAACTCAATAATCCCAAAGGAATGCGTTTTCTATCCTATTTCTGCCCTAAATGGTGTAATTCTCATGTACAGACACATTTAATTCAACTTCACCTGCCCTCAATGGCCATAAATCAAGCACTCGCTGTATGGTATCTTTTGCTAGCTGAAATTATTTCTCTTGCTCCTCACCCCATTCAAAGTCAAATTTCTTCTGTGATACTTCGTAGAGGTGGGCCAAAATATGTCCCAAATGCAGTATAGCTGTCTCCAAATGACCCTATGAACTGCTGAGCTTGTTTTGTATGCACAGGTTTTGCAAACTCAATCTTCTGTTTAGCCTTCGGCACCATCTCCTGATGACCATTATGCCACTGGATTCCTGGAAAAATCAATCTCTGCTGGACCCTGAATTTTAGTTTCATTTCCAATCCTGCCTTTCTCAGTCCTTCAACGATGCCTTCCAGGTGCATCCGCACACTTTGCTCATCTTTTGCCTGTATCACAATGTGAACGATATAGTGCGACATCTGTACATCAGGTTTGCACAGTATCTTGTCTAAATGTTCCGCCACCAGCCAGTGACAAATAGTCAGACTGTGCACGTATCCCATAGGCAAACGTTGAAACGTATATTGCCGTCCATTCCACGAAAATATGAACTGCTCTTGACACTCTTCTGCAATTGGCACAGTGAAAAATGCATTTGCCAAATCTATCACTGCTTACCAAGTTCCCTCAAACTTCTGGACGTTCTCGATCAGAGTAACGGCGTCTGAGATTGCGGGTATTAACGGAGCAGTGTACTTATTCAACTCAAAATAATCCAGTCATTCTGTAGCTTCCATTTGGTTTTTTAACCGGCCAGACCTGATTGTTCCAAGCCGTAGTCACAGGATGTAATACGCCTTCTTCAACATATCCCTTGATGGTATCTGAGCTTTCGTATGCCTCCCAGGAATGCAATATTGTTTCATCGGCACGTTTTGTGGCCAAAGAAACCTGCACTGGGGGCATCTTCAGTTTTCCCACAATGATGCGTGTACACGTTAATGCACTCACACCAAACTGATAAGGCTTACCTCCTGTTTGTTGCCTTCATTATTATTGTTTATCTGTTTCTCCTTTGCTCCGCACTTTCCACTTCGCCCCCCTTCCATGCACTATTCCCCTCTCCCATGCACTTGCGCGTTCTCAATGTCACTGGGCCTAGTAAGATTGTTGTTTTGTTCTCCCCTGTGCCCCCTCCCTTGCCTTGTCGCGCTCTGAAACACTTGTGTACGAGCGCAATAGAAATAAAATATCAATATCAAAAGTCCTAAAGTCAATCATTTCAGAATATCAAAGCCAATAATATATTCAGGTATCGGAACAATTAGTACTTGATACTTGTCTTTTCAAATTACCTATTTTCATGTCAACTTTAGTCTGAACTGCAGGTGTCTCTTTCCTTCCCAGTCAAGTAATAGTGAAATGTCTGCCATTAAATTTCAAAGTATTACCATGAATCAATGAGTCCCAGTATCTATCAAAGCTTGAACCTCTTGCGCATTTCCCAATTGTCAAAAAAGTTTTACATTTACATGAGGCCGTCTGTCTACCTTAATCCGGGCAGACGCGACAGCGCTACCAGAGTTTGACCATAATCCTATTTGTATTTTGAATGCGTGTATTTGGACTCTGTCTCCAACATCGCACTCACCACTTTACTCAGATCAGCAAACGTCTGCTGATATGGTGAAGGCATCCCCATGGCATGCTCATCCACCTCTTCCTCAGTCGGCGCAGAAGGGAAAGTATCCCTAGCCTGCTTGTTCACATCCTGTCTTTTCACTTTCTTGTCCTGCTCTTTTCCATCAAGCCCTAGTTTTTTATATAGCTGATAGATTTCTGGGGTTTCAATCCCATCAATTTCTTCCCGCAGCACTTCATATTTTAGTAGCAATACAAATATGTCCTTCTCCAGCATGGGGTCTGGCATGGATTTACATGCTCATGAATATTCCCCATCGTCCGGCTGGAAATCCTCTGTAAAAGAAAAACTGTTTAACTTTCACTTACAAACTGTCTTTCTCCTCTAAACCAATCACTGAGCTCTGGCTCATACTGCCCCCCCGTACCTCCAAGTCAATGACTGCCCCCTCCCCAAGACCCTCCTCTGGCAGCCATCTTCAGATTTTTACTGCACGTTCAAGTGTTGGGAGTCCTTGTGTTTTGCTCCGTGAGCTTTTTCTACATTTTTACAACTTTTTTTTGGTTAAAAAGTTGTATTTTTGGTCAATATTTTTTACTTTTTATTTATATGTTTATATAGTGACTCAGCCATCAGGGCGCTTGACAAGAAGACAGGGACAACAGATAAGAAACGGGACGATTAGGAACTATAGTTCAGTGAAAGCAGGTCATGGGGTATGGATTTATCTGAAAAGGACTGTTCAAGTTCTTTCTGAACTTGAGGTAGTTGATAATAGCCTGTGTGCTCTTTCGCTCCTTTGACCTGCAAGCAGGGATCAGTTTGTAGCCGTCTTTCTACGCCCCTCAAGGGCAAGAATCGTTGAAGTTTCATCGAAGATTCCAGAAGGCCATTGGCCTACACCGCACGCCGGACCATGTCAGAGAAGGAAGGAGGGAGGCTCCCTCTTCAAGCTCTGCTGTAGCTGCGGATTGAGAAACGTGTTTGTAGATGACAAACTCCTCCAGTGCCTCTACTTTCTCCATCCGGACCACAGGAAAGCGGATTGTGAAGTCTGCCTTAGGGTTTCCAAGCAAACCGTCAAGGATCGTCACAGTAGGTTGGTGGCGTGTCTCAACGCCAAGGCCTCTACCCCATACGGCAAGTAGGGGCATGCCTCACCTAAGATTGGCCTGTCCGAGGCGTGGGCTTCTAAGTCCTTTGAGGGCCCTCCATCCGTGGGGGGCCCAAGAAAAGGCCAAGCACGGCAAGTCCGCTTCTGTTGGGGTCGTCGCGCAAGCGGGTCCCGCGATGGTCAGGGCGCGTTCATCTTCACCGTCTGCCTCATCTCCAGTCATCGCTCCAGCTCCTCCTCGAAGAGGAAATCGGCTAACCAAGGGAAGCTGCGGGAGAAGCCAGAGAAGACCAAGGCGCAGGGAAAGGTGTCCGACCTGTTCCTGAAGCCCTAGGCGGAGTCATCCTTGACGATTGAGCTGGTGGCAGCCACCCCCTCAAAGGCAAAAGGGGCTGGCCCAGTCCAGGGGGCCCCGGCGGTGCCCAGAGTATTCTGCCCCTGAGGCAGGAGACATCGGCCAAGCCGGTGGAGAAGACACTGGGTGCGTCCCTAAGCCAGAGACCGACCCCCTCAGGATGCAAAAAAGGGGGTTTGGGAGAGAAGAGGCCTCAATGGTGCTCCAGGGCACGGATATTTCTTCCTGGGATGAGGAGGACCGGGCGTCCGTTCACACGGTCCCGGAGGACGTGGGTAACGCCGGCGGAAATGATGAAGGCACTGGGCCCAGCGCTCCGCCGCCAAGGGCTTCTCCCCGGACGAAGTGGAGTCGTTCCAAGCCATGGTAGCCAGAGCGTCTGAGCTCTTCCAGCTGACGCCAGAAGAGACCAAGAAGGAAGGTTTCCTTTACCTGCGCGAGAGGCCAAGAGAGAGACCATTCTGGCGGTGCCTCCCCTGGACGACGTTTGGGGATGAAAGCCTGGCGTTGATGGGGAAACCTGGCCTCAGCCCCGGCGAAGAGGCATAGGCGATCTTCGAAGGGCTTTGGCGGGGATCCTCTTCGTACCGCCAGCCCTCTCGATTCATGACTCAGGAAGCCTCCAGAGGCCGTTTGAAGGCTTTCGGTGGTGGTGGCCAACATAGTCGCTCCAAAGGCGGGCACGCAGGCCGAAGCATTAAACTGGCCAGGATGTCGGGCCCCCGCCCATTCACCCTGGTGGGAGGCCGGCTGGCGGGCTTTGTCAGCGAGTGGGAAAAGATCTGCACCGACCGATGGGTGCTGGACGCTCTCGCCCACGGAAACACTCTGGAATTCCAACGAAAGTGTCTGCGGATGCCGCCAGTGGACCGGCAGGAGCAGCACGTCCCTCAACTCCTGCAGGAAGTAACGGGCCATAAGAAAAGGGGCAAAAGAGCTGGTTCCAAAGTGGCTTCTGAGTCTACTCCAGATACTTCTTGGTAAAGAGGAAGACCGGGGGCTGGTGGCCCATTGTAGACCTGTAGCACCACCACAAATACCTCAAGTGCCAGAAATTCAGGATGGTCACGTTGAAGCACGTGCTCGGCCAACTGGAGGAAGGAGACTTCCTGACATCGGTGGATCTGGAGGACGCTTACTTCCACGTCCCCATTCACGAAAAACATCAGAAATTCCTGTGCTTTGTAGTGCAGGAAAAGCACGATCAATTCAAGGCCCTCCCCTTCGGACTGAAGTCTGCGCCCAGGCTGTTTATGAAGTGCGTGGCACTGGTGCGGCCCATCTGCGTCTACAGGGGATACACGTGAACCCGTACCTCGACGACTTGCCCATCCGGTCCACATCAATGGAACTGGCCGTCTAACACAGAGAGGACTGTGCGCCTGCTGACGGATATGGGGTTGTTCGTCAAGTATCCAAAATCCTGCTTGATACCATCGCAGAATGCACTGTTCCTGGGGACCAGACTCAACACAGTCTCTTGCCTGGCGGCTCCCTTGGACGAGCAGATGGCAGCCCTGCTAGGCAACGGATGTTGACATTGAAGACCGCCACGGTGCGGACCATCAAGTTGCTGCTTGGCATGTCATTGTGCATTTACCTGATCCGACTCTGCAGGTTGTGGATGCGACCCCTTCAGGAATTCCTGGACGCTTGGTGGATTCAGGGGTCCGGAAGCTTTGCAAATGAGATTATTCTCGTTAAGAAGTTCCTTCGAGCAGTAAGTTGGTGGGGTGTGCCCTCAATATCTCCGGGGGGGCGGATTTCAAGAGCCCCCGTACCAGGAGACAGTCTCCATGGACGCTTCCCTGAAGGGCTGGGGAGCCCACACCGGACGTCTCCACGCCAAAGGCCTGTGGATGACAGATGAGAGGGATCGCAACATCAATGTCCTGGAGCTGCGGGCAGTGTTTTGGGCCCTCAAGTCGTTCCTTCCGTCCCTCAAGGGCAGGGTGGTGTGAGGGTCTTCATGGACAATACCACCACAATGTTCTACATCAGGAAGCAGGGAGGAACCAGATCCCCAGCGGTCTCCAGAGAGGCGCAGGACTTGTGGCACAGGGCTGTCGCCTAGGAAATGTTCCTCATTCCTTTCCACCTGGTGGGGTTCAAGAACAGCATCACCGACTCCCTCAGCAGGGAGCTGCGCTCTTACCGCCAGTGGGAGCTTCGACTGGATCAAGTGGACAGCCTCTTCCTCAAATGGGGCACACCCCAGATCGATCTGTTTGAGACGGTGACACATTTTCCTTCCCATGCAAAGGCCTGTTTATGCACGCGTTCCCTCCGTTGCCTCTCCTGCTGCGAGTCATCAATCAACTCCAACGGTGCTGATGCAGGATGATCCTCGTTGCCCTGGCGTGGCTGAGGCAGATTTGGTACCCGGACCTTCTCAGCCTGTCAACATAACCTCCAGTCAAGCTGCCAGTGGTTGCAGATCTGCTCACCAGAGGAGGCGGCGCAATCCTGCATCATGACCCAGGATCGCTGAACCTGAAGGCTTGGCTCCTGCAGCCTTAGAGTTCGGAGGGTACGAGTTGCTGGTGGACTGCAGGGAGTTCCTTGCCAGGGCCAGATCGTCGTCGACTCAAGTGCTACGGGCACAAGTGGAAGCGTATTGCTACATGGTGCCGGTCGCAGAAGATGAACCCTCTGTGGGTCACGCCTGCAATTCTTCCGTACTTGTTGCCCTTGGCCACGGCGGGGCTGGCGCATGCCTCTACAAGTTGCACCTGGTTGCTATCTCCCGCAACACCAGGTCTCCAGGACCGACTTCTCTTTGGTCCCACCGTCTCGTCAAGGAGTTCCTCAAAGGACTGTTTTGATTTTTCCTGCCGGTGAAGGCGCCTGCCCTGACGTGGGAACTCGACTTAGTACCGACGAGGCTCATGGTGGGGGCCCCTTTGAGGCTATGCATCGGGCACCTCCCAAGTTCCTCTCAGGGAAAACTGCTTTCCTCATGACCATCAACCTCCGCCAGGAGGGTAGATGTGATCCAGGCCCTATTCTGCAAACAGTCTTCTCTGACTTCACGACACAAGGGTGGTGTTGCGGACGCACCCCTCCTTCATGCTAAATATTCTGTCGAAATTCCACTTCAACAAGCCTTTGGTGTTGCCCGTGTTCTTTCCGAAACCTTTGTCATCGGCTGAAAGGATTTTGCACTTGCTGGATGTGGCTAGTGCTCGGAAGTTTCCGGAAGACGTCTCAACTTTTCATGCACTTTGGTCCTGTTTACCATGGGAAGGCATTGTCAAAGGCTTCTATCTCCAGGTGGCTCTCCGCTGTATCACACACTGTCATCGGTTGGCAAACTGACCGGCCACCCGGCTGTCCGAGAGCCCATTCCACCAGAGTGATCGCTACGACAGCGGCATTCCTGTCTGGTGTGCCCCTGCTGGACCTCTGCAGGGCTGCTACATGGAGGTCCATGCACACATTCACAAGATTCTGCCTGGAATCCATGTCGACACAGTAGGAGTCCAGGGTCGGCCAAGCATGGCTACGCAACCTGTTCACTGGAAGGTGAGCCTGTTCCGGAGGTAAGAGTAATAGCTTCTGTTGAGCCTTGCCACCTCCTATGGTTGTGTAATGTACTACTATGTATTCTTTATTCATGAGCATGTGAATCCATGCCAGACTCCATGCTGGGGAAGGAACAAGTTGCTTATATGTACCCATTGTTCTCCAGCATGGATCTGGCATGTATTCACATGCAAACTCTCCAGCCGTCCCCTCTGCGGCGGCTCTTGGTCATACTGCCACTTTACGTGCTTACCAAATCTGAAGATTGCTGCTTGGGGAGGGGGCAGTCATTGGGGGGCAGTATGACCCAAAGCTCATGGATTGGTTTAGAGGAGAAAGAATGTTTATAAGTGAAAGTGAAACTCTTTTCTTTTACCGAGGATTCCCAGCCTCGGAGGAAGTATTCATGACATGTGAATCCATGCCAGACCCATGCTGGAGAACAATAGTGCAGGTAAGTAACTTGTTCCTTTCTCGACACATGAGAAACCCTACTGTCGGACTGCTTTCCTGGAGTCCTTTTGTCACTATGCCTTTCCTTCTCTTTCTTTCTCTTGTCCTTTTTCTTTCTCTTTCTTTTGCTTACTCACTCGGGTTTTCTTCAATTTTGTCCCATTCTCCCACTTCTGCTAACTGTCAGATTGCATCTACCACTTCATCGTTAATTTGTCCGTCATCCCCACCAGCAACGTCATGATTACATTTTTGTAAGCCGGTGGGGCAGTTCGAATTATTTAATTGCGGGCTGAAACTGCTAATATCACCACCCCCATATGTTCGGGATTATCAATATGAATGGCTTCTTTCATAGCATGCTCCCTTTGGATTGCCTCTCTCAACGTATACCACCTCTTCTCCTCACTAGGCCAATCTGACGTAATTGGATATTTGTGATTACACCCCTGAGCAGCTAACTGTAACAGAGTGTTGTATCTCTCCCTGGGCATCAGAAGGCGGTCCTGCACGCAATACCTCCTGAATATTGGTTTCATGGGACAATGGCAAAAATGGTGGTGAATCTGTTGAATCTACGAGAAGGCCTGCCGCCCCTCCATCAAATAATGTAACCAGCCAGGATAACAGCGACTCACCAGCCCTCTGTTTCAATCGGTTGATAATTTCCCCAACCTCTTGCTGAGAATAATTCTCCAACGTTGTTAAATCCACTAAACCACCCCCCGGATTTTGCAGGTGTGGCCCTGCTCTTCTGCGCAATCGGTTTCTCAGCAGCCAACTCTTTTTATAATTTCAAAACATTTGCATGCAATTCTATATTCTGCTGATGCATCTTTCTAAACGCATGCAACAAAATCCAACCTCTGCTGCCCAAAGCTGAGCACTCATTTCCCTTTTCTACCAGTATCTGTTGCAAGCAGGCTGCCACCTCGGCCGGACTTGCCTCTTCTACACTCGCATCCCATGGCTCACTCAAACCTGCGCCAAACGCCCCAGTCTGTGCAAGTTTGTCATATGGACTCTTTGTCCACCCTGGGATCATCTCTTTGGGACAATCTCTGCCTGCGTAGCTTCCCTTTTTCCTAAACGGGGAACTCATTGTTTCAATGAATTTTCAAGTCCCCTATCAAACCTCAAAAACAATCGTACAATTCATAAACACAACAATCAAATTGCCTTTCTGTGTCCAAGCTTCAGATTAGTTTGGTACTTGGAATCAATGACCTCACAAGTACCCTGCTCACAGCGCCACTGTTTTGCTTTCCAGACATGTGTAAAAACTCACCCTATTAAACGGCATGAAAGTTCTTGGACTCAGGAAGGCAATGATTTAAAATTAGACCATTAGTTAGAATATAATTGGCTCTTTAACAGGCCCTTTTATTCATACCCAATAAACATACATAAAACAGTAGAATAAAGGTAACTTGTTACACATAGATGCATAGATAGACATAGACTTAGAACAAATACATCACCTTTAGTGCAGCTGTAAAGAACACCTTCATCTCGCCCGAAGCAACACTTCCAAGTCCCAAAGCAGGTAGGCAGTGAGATCACATCAACTAACGGGGTCTGGAACGGAGCATCCTCCCTCTGTGAGACTTTTTCCCAACCACCTTAGTGGATTCTACCGCTCCTCTTATTTGGTCAGTCTCCTTCCATAGGTTACAAAATGCCCCCCTCCGGAGTGGCAGACGGCAAGCATTGAAGGCACCCTTAGAGTGGAAAAATTCAGACCGTGGAAAACCCAGCTCCTATTCTCATGCTCTTGTTCCCAGTGCCCCCATCAGTGCACCTGCACATCTCAGCCTCCCTCCTCGGCTCGTCCTTGAACAAGCAATGCAAAACAATCGTACGCAGTGAGCTCATCTACTTCACACTAAAATATCGCAAAAGCTGCAGAAATCATGTCTGCATTCTAACCAAGCTCTCAGTAAACGTAGACTTTCATTGCTGTTTGGAAGTGATTGTTCAAAATGGCTGTGCACCGGCACCATGTTTTAGCTCATTTTCGCTCACGCACTACAACTTGTCATGATGCTTTTCTATCACAATCGATGTATAGGATCCATTGTTAAAAGTAGAACCCAGTGGTACTGACAGGAATGTTCTTTTTTGATTTGGAGACTTTCTGAAGGCAATCAGAGTACTGGAACCTTGTGGTTTGGGTATCTGTCTGATTCTGACTGCTGGCTGTCGAAGAGGCACAAGCAGTTGACAAGAAGTGCTGTCAAACAAGCAAGTCTGAGGCAAGCCGTTTCTACCTGAACCAAGAGAACTAAGCTATAACCCAGAGGCAAAGGTAATATTGGTACTCTAGAGTAATTCTGCTACCTGAATTGCCTCTGCCTTTGACTCCACTGCTGCAACTCCTGCCTAAATCTCTTTATAACTTACATTTTGGTAAAACTGACTACCTTATATGTTCATAGCCTTTTTGATGTGGGTGTGATCTGTGTGCACTCTAGGGGCGTGAACATGGTGTTTGATGTAGCAGATCAAGCCTGGCTACACTCCTCCCTTCTGACAATTGACACTTGGAAGAGAAGTAGCTATTGATTCTCCCTTTCAATGGGAAGAACCCCTTTTTTTTTTGTTGGGATTCTGCAGACTTGTAATTAAATACGCAAGTTGTTAGCCTTCATTAGAGGGCTGTGTAAAAACCTTGCTATCTAACCATTTAACCTAATGAAAGAACAGATTGTCACTCAAAAGGAAAGACTGACTGGACTGTCCTGTGCGTGCTATAGCAGAGTAGTCCGGCTTAACTTCAGGACGAAGGTACAATTAATCCCAGGAATACACAACGCTGGTATGCTAAAAATTGATACACTTTAGTTTAAGGTCACACATAAAATATTTAATGGGGAAAAATATTTCCTCTGTGCTCCAGTTACACAGAACAGCAGAGGGTAACTAAAAAACACTAAAGGGCCAGCTAAAGTCAAACTCACTCTTCCCTAAAATGTAAGTTTCATACCTGGTGGCAGAGTAAGTACATTGAGAGTTGCAGATGTAAGTTAAAGGGTGGACCCTAGACAATATTACACACAGTAATTACCATCCTATTCAGGATCCTAGGATACCACCCAGAACCTAGCACAGGTTTCCTACTACATTCGTGTCTGTGGAAGTGACCTGAAAGTGGCAGCTGGGCAACTAAGGCTGTAATTTTTTTCACCCGCTATACATTCTGCGATGAATCCTGCGGAGTCATCACTGATTCCCCGGTGTTGGTCTTCTCCCACATGGCCAGGGAACTAGGTGATATCATCGCACAATACTCCATAAAGATATTTCTGATGTTTGTTAATCTGCTTAGAATCACATGCTGTGCATAGGTCCGACATCCAGTGGTCACTGCGGAGTATTGCATTTTGTTTTTCGTAGTCGAAAAGGGGACGTCGACAAGGCGTGTCTGTAACACTATCCCTATAGTGACGTGCGTTGTACCCACAATCCCTCACGCGTCGAGGTCCCTCAGATTGTTTTTTTCCGCCCAGTTTCTGGTCGCCTTTCGCGGAGCTCCTAGAGAGACATTGCTATACTTAAACACGGACCTCGGTCCTTTTGTCATAACTTAATATACTGATAACGATCCCTCCCCCTCGACGTTAGCTGTGAAGCTGTTTCTCCGCCGAACTGATTTTCGACGGAGAGGAAGAGCGGAGGAGATCCTTCGGCGCTGCCGAACACATGGCCTGGCCTCGACGGCCAACTTACAGTAGGGAGAGTGGGGGTTAGAACTTTGTCTCTTCTCTTTGAGAATGTCTTTCTTTCTCCCTTTTCTTTCCCTTGGGGTTGTTATCGCCAGCTATTATTGCCTCAGCTATGGAGAGGACACCATTTAAGTTTTGCCCACGCTGCAGGGGCAAATATACTTGGAAAGATAAGCACAAGCTCTGTAATCGTTGCTTACCCCTCGATCACATAGAGAACAGCTGCGCAGCCTGCAAGCTCTTAAAACCCAGGACTCTTAAAGAACGTAGGGTTAAGAGGTGGGCGGACTACGCGATGTCGAAGTCAGTTTCCTCACCCGCTGCCGCTGTTACTGAAAGTGACGAGGAGTGCGATAACTCGACGTCCGTTACGGAAGTCATGAACCCCCAGAAGGAGCGCTCCCGCTCCTCGTCGTCCGTCCCCGGCCCCGACGGGCTCGGCTCACGCCCTGCTTATGGGGATGAACACCCCGGCGACAAGGACGCACACAAACCCCATAAGGCTAAACACACTACCCACGGCTCTTCTTCGTCGAGAACGAAGGATCCATCAGCGCCGAAGGGGACGCAGGGCACTCCGGCGTCTACCGCAGACCGTAAAGGTCACAAGCCCCACCCGCAAACGCAGCCGCGACCAGCGATTGGGCTTCCATCTAACACGGGCGCTACCCCAAAAACATCCGACGCAACGCTCCATAGAGCGACCGTCGAGGTACAACGCGCAACGCACACAACGTCGACACCAGAGCCCTCGACGGACAAAATCGTGGCCGAGAGCCTAGCGAGAATTGTCGCCGAGGAGAAACGTACGCGGACGACGAAACAAACGTCGAATACCGCGTCGAAAAAACACAAAAGTAGCCAGGAACTGCCCCTTTCTCCAAAGGACGCTTCCGAACTACCTGAAGGCTTTTCAGAAGGAGACGGGAACCTCTCGTCGACGTTGTGGGAGCGTTCGAAACGATTCGAGGGCGAAAACACTAATTTCCCCCCTCTAGACTATTCAGGGGTACCCCATGAGACCCTTGAAAGACTCCATTCTTGCATGGAGAAAATGGAAGGGTTTCTAGGAAACCAAGACCCACCCACTCACAAAAGACAAAGAGAATGGCCACAGGATGACCCTAGAGTCAAGATTCCTAGGCTGGTTGACCTCACTGAGGAGGAGCAATACCTCCAAGAAGATGAGGAGTGTTTGGGTGGAGAAGAAGAGGTAGAACTTGAGGAAGAGGGGTTCGAAGAAGATCCTTACACCACTGCTACAGGGTTTGAAGAGGATACATCTACCTCGCAGCCCTGGCATTCACCGTCAGTGCAGCCTTGGCAATCCCCATCAGTACATTCAGACCCTGAGGCCTTTCTCCCTTCTCCTCTCAAGGATTCACATGGGAACTCCTCTCCCATAGATGACCAACCTTCCCTCAATGCACTATTGCGCAAGGCAGCAGCGCATTTTGAGATTGATACAGGAGAAACGCTTCCAGACATTGACTTTGTAGAAAAAGTCATCAAAGAAAAAGCCCCTGTTAGCCAATCTATTCCACTCCTGGCTTCTATTAAAAGAAGAATTTCTCCTTCCCTTACTAACCCAGCTTTAGTAAGAGGGGTCAACCCTAGAATAGAAAAGCTCTTCAGCCCTTCATCCTCTGACCCTTTATACATCAGAGGACACTCTATTCCGGACTCCCTTGTGGTTTCCAACACAAGGAAAAGAGCAGGGGTGCCACTATCCACTAGTGAAGCACCTCCAGACAAAGAAGGCAAAAAACTCTACGCACTGGGGAAGAGAATCACGACCTCCGCCGCCTTCTCTACTAGAATTGCTAATAACAACTCACTTTTAGCTAGCTACGCAGATGCACAGTGGAACAAGCTGCGCAGCGAAGCAGAGGAAGCACCTGAACCTCTGCGTTCTCGCCTGCTAGCTATAATATCAGAGGGCACACTGGTAAACCAGGGCATCGTTAAAAACTCCCTAGATGCCGCAGAGACGGCTGGCCGCTCCCTAGTGCAGGGAATACTTCTCAAGCGCCACGTTTGGCTACGCAACTCAGGGTTTAAGCCCGAAACCCAAGCCTCCCTCATAAATAAACCCATTGAACAGACGCATCTGTTTGGGAAAGCAGTAGATGAGGCCCTAGAACATGCTAAAAAAGAGTTTGATACCATCAAGACTCTGGATCAAATTTCTAGGCCCCCTAACAGGCGAGGCTATGGTAATAAACGCTCCTTTCGTGGCCAAAGACAGCAGCAGAACCAACAACAACAATATTACTCTGGCTCCAACTGGCCCACTAACCAGGGTAACACCCAGTTCAGTCAAAGAGGCTGAGGTCGTGGCTCCAGCCCCAGAGGTTCTACGCCCAATACCAGCAAATGACCCGAAAATTCGGGTCCCCTCCCATGCATCACCGGTCGGGGACCGGCTAACATCGTTCCTTTCAGCATGGGAGGGAATCACGTCAGACCGTTGGGTATTATCCACCATAGCCCACGGATACTGCATCGAGTTCAACGGTTCCCCGAAGTACAAACCCCCACGAAACCGGCGCATGACACCGCAACACCTCTCCATTCTTCTTCAAGAGGTGGAAGAACTACTGAAGAAAGAAGCTATAGAGCCCGTCCCCCTATCACAGGTAACAGAAGGTATTTATTCAGTGTACTTCCTTGTACCCAAAAAGGACTTAACCATGCGCCCTGTATTAGATCTGCGCCCAGCGAACATATTTGTCAAACCCCAAAAATTTCGTATGGTGACCTTACAGGAGGTAATCCCACTGTTATCACAAGGGGATTACATGACAACACTGGACATGAAAGATGCATACTTTCATATTTTAATGTTGACATCGCACAGAAAATACCTCAGGTTCAAAATAGAGGACAGACACTACCAGTTCAGAGTACTACCCTTCGGGATAGCATCTGCACCAAGGGTATTCACGAAAGTACTGGCAGTGGCAGCGGCCCACCTGCGCAGATTATCCATCCCGGTATACCCTTACCTCGACGACTGGCTCATAACAGGGGATTCTTACGAAACATGCTTCTCCAATACCCAAAAGACCGTAGACCTTTTGTCCCAACTGGGCTTCTCCATCAACGAAAAGAAGTCCAGCTTAGACCCCAGCCAAACCAAACAATTCCTAGGGGCTCTAATTCAAACAAAGGACGGCCTCGTATTCCCCTCCAACGAGAGGGTCCAAAACATGCTGTTTCAGATCCCCCATTATGTAGCAGGCCGAAAGGTGACGGTACGCAAAGCAATGCGCTTGCTAGGGATGATGGCGTCATGTATTTATTTGGTACCTCACGCGCGCCTGCGCATGCGCCCAATGCAAGAGTGGCTCTACAGCCAGTGGTGTCAGGCCAGCGGACAATGGGACGATCTAGTGGTGGTCTCGCAGGCCTTGGTTCTCTCGCTGCGGTGGTGGACAAAAGAAAACCTGTTATTAGGGAAAACATTTGCGACACCCGCAGTGGAAGCCACTCTAACCACAGACGCATCCCTTACAGGATGGGGGGCTCACCTATCCCATCAGACGGCACACGGAGTGTGGACTCCGAGTTTAGCATCCAAGCATATAAACCTGCTGGAACTACTAGCGGTGTTCAAAGCACTGAAAGCCTTTCAGGAACACTTACAAGGAAAGACAGTGATGGTCCTCACAGACAGCACCACAGCCATGTACTACCTCAACAAGCAAGGGGGCACTCACTCTCCAGGACTGTCCAAGCTGTCCCAGAATATATGGAAGTGGGCTCTCAAACACAACATGTTCCTACTATCACAACATGTACCAGGGGAACTCAATCTGCTAGCAGACAAACTCAGCAGAGACTTCCCCCTGCCCGAAGAGTACGAATGGCAATTGCACGAAGACATCGTCTTAGACGTCTTCACGCAATGGGGATTCCCGGAGATAGACCTGTTCGCAACCCTGGAGAACTCACAATGCCAAAGTTACGCCTCCAGGTACCCCCAGAACCAGTCCAAGGGGAACGGTCTGTCGATTCAATGGTCAGGGAAATTTGTTTACGCCTTTCCCCCGACTCCCCTTCTCAACAAAGTGGTGCACAAGATGCACCAGGAGCAGGTTACCATGATACTAGTGGCCCCAATGTGGGCCCGGCAGCCATGGTTCGCTCACTTGATGGAGATGTCCCTATCTCCCCCAATGAAACTTCCCTGCCCGTACAACATGCTGTCACAAGACAAGGGCAGGACTCTGCATCCATGCCCTCAGACCATGAACTTAGCAGCCTGGCTCCTGAGATCATAGAATTTGGACATTTACAACTCCCACAGAGATGTATGGACATCCTCAGGGAAGCCAGAAAACCTAATACTCGACACTGCTATTCTAGCAAATGGAAAAGATTCGTTATCTGGTGTAGAGGTACTAGCATCAACCCAGTTGACTGCTCTCCTACTGACATTATTCTATACTTGACCCATTTACTGGATTCAGGTTTAGTGTTCAATTCCATTAAAGTCCACCTAGCGGCACTTTCTGCATACACCACTTCCCAACTTAGTGTCGTGGTGGAAGATACCAGTTATCAAAGCCTTCATGGAGGGGGTAAAGAGGATACACCCTCCGATAGCTAACCCAGCTCCCGGATGGGACTTAAATGTGGTACTTTCCAGACTCATGGGCCCTCCCTTCGAACCCATGCACAAGGCAACTCTTAAAGATATCACCCTTAAGACTGCTTTCCTAATAGCTATCACCTCCATTAGGAGAGTAAGTGAACTACAGGCTCTTTCTGTACTAGACCCCTTCGTAACAGTTCACAAAGATAAGGTGGTTCTACGCACACACCCAAGGTTTGCACCTAAATTCATCTCGAAATTTCATGTAAACCAAACTATAGAACTACCAACGTTCTTTCAAAACCCTTCCAGCTCGGGAGAAAAAAGTCTTCATACACTAGATGTACGCAGAGCTGTCATGTTCTACATGGAAAGAACCAGACCACTGAGAAAGACTAATCAGTTCTTTGTCTCGGTGGCAGCAGGAAGAGAAGGAGATGCGGTCTCAAAATCCACTATATCTAGATGGATTGTTCAATGCATCACTCTCTGTTACACTCTTGCTAAGAGAGAACTACCCTTCAAGCCAAGAGCACATTCCACTCAAGGCACTGGGGCTTCCATAGCATTCATTGCAAATGTTCCCCTTGAGTCCATCTGCAAAGCGGCTACCTGGAGTTCTGTGCACACCTTTACAAAACACTACTGTCTAGATGCACACTCTAGATCTGACTCCCAGGTGGGACAGGCAGTATTAAGACATCTTTTCTCTACTGTTCCTTCTCATAACCCACCGCCAGATTAACAAACATCAGAAGACAATGCATTACTTACCGTAAAAGCATTTCTGATGGTTGTATCTGCTTAGATTCACATGCGCCCACCCTTCCTCCCCGCTCGGATGGAAGGAACATAGACTTCCTTTTATATCTCTCTTTTCTGTACTCACTCACGTCTATAAGGCTCCCTCAGGGCAGAAAAATACAAACAGAGGGACCTCGACGCGTGAGGGATTGTGGGTACAACGCACGTCACTATAGGGATAGTGTTACAGACACGCCTTGTCGACGTCCCCTTTTCGACTACGAAAAACAAAATGCAATACTCCGCAGTGACCACTGGATGTCGGACCTATGCACAGCATGTGAATCTAAGCAGATACAACCATCAGAAATGCTTTTACGATAAGTAATGCATTGTCATATGCATTCACCATAGGTTCTTAAAATGCATTCAAATTAACACAGAAGGTAAGCAAAGTAAGTCAGTAAAGATGGAACCAAGTCTCAACTGTATTTCCCCAACTTCAGCAGTCCAATCCCTAAAAAGAATGGGGCCTTGTGCCCAAAATTCAGAGTAGCCACAGTGTTTCTCCCCAGAATGTAGTCTCTGTAGCCACGATATATTTTATTGGTGACTTCCAAGAAGATGGTCAACCAGGTCAATAGGTAAGTAAGTTGTGTGTATCCATCATGAGATACTACCCAGGTTCGCGACCCAAAAAACAGTGGATTGGAATGTTGGGATAAAAAGAGACTGGATCCTGATATCCTACGGAGGACACAGACAATTGCTTTGCGTATACTTACCCCGCTTACTCAGATTTTCCCAGATGACTTGATGGGTCGACTGTGGATCACTGGAGCTTGGATTTCCGGCTTTTGGTTCTATTAAGGAGCCTATCTACCACCTCTGCTGGGTATATCTCTAGCCTGTACACCACCCCAGAACTCGTTCAAATGTGGCAACCTGCTACACATCGATAATCTAAACTCTCGCTCTGCTGTCAAACACTCCCCTGACATCTGCCACCTCATCGAAGAACTTGACCTGGATGTCCTCGCTGTAACCGAGACATGGCTCACGGCCCGCTCTGTCACAAGTTTTGATGCTCTGTGTCCAGAACCAACCGACCTGGAGGTGGAGTAGCCTGGATCTTTCCGGAGTGGGTCCCTGCTTCTGTTATTCCTACACAAGCCTACTCCTCCTTTGAATGCCTGGTCTGCAGGCTCTCCATCTCTCTGGCTTCTCTGGCTGTGGCCACCATCTACAGGCCACCTGGCCAGGTTGTCCCCTCTCTACACCTCTCCCCACTCCTCTCACTTGGACTGACCACTTTCTGCTTTCCTCTCACCTGAAACTCTGTCCCAGAGGCAAAGCCCACCCCAGCACTGCCACCTACCTTCTCGGTCATTCGGCCCATGAAGCATGTCTCAGTGGATGCCTTTGCCTCTACCTTCTCTGCTCCTCCTACTGCTGCGGCTGGCTCACACTCTGACACCGCCCTCTCTAACCTGCATCTTTCTGTCTCCAACACTCTAGACATCCTTGCCCCTGTCATGAGAATCCGTCTGTAGCCTACCTCCGAGTGCAACTCTTGGTATGACTCCGACCATGCCGCCCTGAAACGCAAGTGCAGGGTGGCTCAGAGGAAGTCGAGAACTTCAGGCGCATCCTCTGACAAACTGGCCTGCCGCCTGCTCCTAAGGCAGTACAAAGAGACTGTCCTGTCCAAGAAGAGAGTCCACATCCATGACCGCGTCTCTGTGGCCTCTAACAACACGGCCAAACTCTTTCAAATCTGCAAGGATTGTGCTTGGGGAAAAGTGACGCTTCAGAAAGCACCAGCATAGCGCCTTCAACGCCGGCAGCTGCTAGACGATCCACAACAGAGCACCACGCACCAAAGGGCCAGCGCTCTCCATCAAGACTCTCTAGAGCACCGAGCATAGAAGGAACAGGGCACAGCCAGGACGCTGTGTGCTCCAAAGCAAAACTGCTCAGAACTCTTACACGGCAAAAGGACACAAGTGCATACAGCACAGTGCGCACAGCCAAACTGAACTTTAAAACCACCCTTTACAGACAATTATCTACGCCGCAAGGTGAAAGGACACTGATCCACGCCGCAGCAGGCCTGGGCTGGATATATACCACCACAGTCAGTGACGTAACTGACTCTACACCTATTGCGCCCCTGCTCAAGAAATAGCAGGATGGAGATCTTCTCTTCCCAATACACCAGGTGAGCGGCGACCACGAAAGTTGGTAACCCGGGGGTGGGGTGGAGGGAGGAGCCATAACCACCATGCTCATTAACGCAGTATTGTGTATCCCTTTTAGGATGACGCCCAGGGGTTCAGTTCCACCGGAGGTTCCTGACACAGACACCACACAGGAGGTTTCCTAGTGCCCCCGCAGAGCTAAGGTGAGCGTTACAGATGCGCCATTTCAACCTTTGCACTCTTGTCCTTTGAGACTGTTGACCTTCAAGATAGTTTTCTTGATTGCAGTTGCATCTGCTCGCAGAGTGAGCGAGTTGCAGGAACTTTCATCTAAGCCACCCTTTACTGTGTTCCACAGGGATAGGGTTGTACTGAGGGTACGTCCTTCCTTTCTGCCTAAGGAAGAGGAGAGACTCCCTAGATTGGACCCTAGGAGAGCTTTGAGTGTTTATATTTCTAGGATGTCCAGGCTCAGAGTGGACGACCAACGTTTTGTGGGGTACAGTGGACACCGATTGGGCCAGGCTGTTCCCAAACAGACCTTCTCCAGGTGGATTATCCTCCCCATTACTGAGTGCTACAGATTGGCTGGCAAAGACCCTCGTGAGGGTTTGCGAGCTCACTCTTCCAGGGGCGTGGCTACATCCACAGCCCTACAATGGGGAGTTCCTGTTAAAAGCATTTGTGATGCTGCAACGTGGTCTTCCATCCACACTCTAGTCAAGCATTACTCCCTGGATGCTTTCCATGGTCAAGATATGGCCTTTGGCAAAGCAGTGCTTTATTCTGCCATCTGATTGGGTAGTCTAAATTCTTCTCCCTCCTCCGTTCACTGATACTGCTTTGGGAGTCTGTCAAAGATATGGAATACGTTGGAGGACACAATCCATTCAAAGAACAAGTTACTTACCAACTGGTAACATTCTTTCGACTGGATGTTCATCCAGCGTGTTCCACATCACCCTCCTAGCCTGCCCCTCGGCAGAATTTCCTATGTTATTGCAGCTTGCTTTCACACAAGGCTATGTGCAGTCATGGAGGCTTGGTTATGGCACACGTTGTGGAGGGAAAAAACATGAACTGAAGCTACGGGCGCCATGCGTCCTACTTATAACATCCGATGACGTCACCCTCGACGGAAGCCTTCGAGGGACATCAACCCGATGCCATCGACGCAGGATGCCCTCTGCTGAAACATTTCCCAAGCAGCACAGCTGTGGACATTACATGTCAAAGATGTGGAATACGTTGGAGGAACATCCAATCGAAAGAACGTTACCAGTTGGTAAGTAACTTGTTCTTCTCGGGCCCTTTGCTCAGCTACCTCCTACTTTGTCAGGCACTTCTCCAGGCAGAGTGGGGGTAGATCTCTCTCCTCTGCAGGTGCCTTCCTCTGGAATGACCTCCCTGCCACTCTTGAACTTGAACCGGACCACCTGAAGTTCCGGAAGCAGCTCAAGACCTTCCTTTTCTCCTTTGCTTACGCTCTTTCCCTCACCTGCTGACCTACCAGTCTGCCGCACCAACTGGTTGCCTGGCTGTCCTCAGTCTCACTGGGTACCAGGCTCCTCCATGATCAGTCTCCCCTGCACTGTCTCTGGGCCTACCGCACATTTAGGGCTGTAACCGTAACATCTGCAGTCTCCTGCCTCCTTGCACTTACCCAGAGCTGCGCTGCCATGGATGCACTTGCTCAGAGCAATGCTGCCCTGATTGCACTTCCCCCTCCCTCACACATACCCCTCTCCCCCCACCCCTCTTACTCTTACGTCCCGTCCCCTTTCCTCCATACTGCACGGGCGTCCCTTCCAAGGAATGGGAGACGGGACCTTTTTCACCAGAAGAAATCTTCTTCCCCTTTACCTTTAGAGGCGCGCGGGGGTGTGGCCCTGGGAGCATGTGCTGCCCTGACTCCGCCCTCTGGCACCACACCTCAGTCCCCTTTTCCGCATTGACTGGAATGGGCCAAATTCACCAGCACTCCTGGGTTTGGCTTTGGCCATGTAATTCCACACGCAGATATCTTTTATCATATATTATCATACTCTGTCCTCAGGCGTCGCACTCCTCTCCTGCGCATGTGGACTTCCACGGGGTTCAGCAGGTGTCCACCCCGCGACGGGCTCTTCCCAACTTCAGACCACCACGCCCTCTGCCTACGTTGCCTTGGCCCAGACCACGGTTGGCAAGCTTGTACAGCCTGCGACGCCCTGTCATCTAGGTCCCTGAAGAGACTGGCCAGGTTGAGGGAGCTCTTCCAGAAGTTGCCTCCAGAGGACCTCAAGGACTCTGTCAAACACCGATCCAGGCCCAAAGTAGGGCCTCTATTCTCCATCGCACCCCACAAGGGAGACTCCTTTCCAAGGACTCGCTCGCGAGTGAGGGACCGCTCAGGTTCTTGTACCGGCACGTGCACCGAGGCTTCTCTAGCTACCGGCCTCCAGGCCGAGGGATCCTCCCGGTGACAGTGTTGAGGGACCGAAAGGTTCTTGTACCACCCGAGGGGCTACGTCCTTGAACCGACATTATGAGCAGCTTGACAAAATGGCCGTCGTGCCAAACATCCGCACCTGTCCGCCTTTCCAGGAATTCGGCGAGGAACTAGTGTCAAGGTGGGACTGGCCTCAACCAGGTACGTGGCCTGCAGCCTATCCCTCATTTGCGTAGTGCAGGTTCCCGCTGCATCCGTACGGGCAGGGCATGCAGCAGCTCCAGCAGCCTCCGGCTACCCTGTCTATATCCCCTACCACTCCTCCAGCCTGTTAAGACAGGTTCTTTGAGAGGTTCCTCGGGCTCATGAAGTCCCCTTGAATGGGGGGTATCCTCAGGGATGCCATCAGGGACCTGCTCCCTCCAATACTTCTGGCACCTCAGGCTCCTCTGCCAGCACCACTGGCCCCGGCACTACCTTTGCCCCTGGACCCCCAGCCAATTCCTCAGGTGGCACAGGACCTCATGGAGTCCACTGTGGCCCACATTGGCACCTCTGACCGTGCCATCTGTATCGCCACGTACATGAGAAAGACAGACTGGCTCTGTGCAATGAAATTCAACCTGGATGTCCAGGAACGCATTTTAGACCTGCCGTTCGAGAGGGAGGACCTATTCCACTCCACCACGGACGAGGAGCTGGGCATAAAGAAAAACCGCTCACAAACAGCCAAGTCTTTATCCATCCTGACAAAGACCACGCCCAAATCTTACACTGAGTCACAGTAGCAATCCGACAAGGGTCGTACGTACGGAGGGTGGCGCGGCTTCCAAGATCGGAGGTCCAGGCAGCCGTACCGCTCGCCTACTCCAAATCGGCGCAAGCAACAAAAAGGCAGAGGGGAATAAGGGCTTTTTCCAGTCTCCCCCCCCCCTCTTCCGCATCAGCCTCTGAGGGAAAGAAGGCATGACACGCCCCTCCGGGTCCACGTGTCTCCAGTGGAGGGCAGGCTTGCTCTCCACGCACATTTCTGGTGCCAGAATTTCAGACCCCTGGATCCTCTGTAGTATCCACGGGGTACCGCCTACCCAGCCCACCCTCTCCTCCCTCCTCCCCTCCCCTCCTCTCCCTCAAGTTGGGACAGCAACTCTTTTGGCAGAGGTCCGCTCGCTCGTAGAGAGCCATGCCGTGGAGGAAGTCCCGGCCTTCCAGCGATGCTTGGGCTTTTACTCCAGGATTTTCCCCATTCAGAAAAAGAACCAGGCTGGCCTGAGAGTTGTGCTGGACCTGTCCACCATCAACCTCTCCTTACCTCTACAAAAATTCAAGATGGTTACGCCAGCTCTTATAGCGGAGACATGGTGCAAGGGAGACTGGATGTCCTCCCTGGATCTGAAGGGCGCGTACCTACATGTCCTGATTTGGCAGCCTCATTGTTCTTTCCTACGGTTCAGGATCATGGGCTACCATTTCCAATACAAGGTCCTTCCTTTCAGCCTCAACTCGGACCCAGGGTCTTTACCAGACACGTACTGTGGCTGCCCTCCTCAGAGCTCAGGGCCTCCACATATACACATACCTCGACGAATGGCTCATCAGAGCTACATGCCCAGAAGCGGTTCACCACTCTTCCCATGCTCTTATGAACACACTGCACGATCTGGGCTTTTCGCCTAATCTTAAGAAGTCACATCTGCAGCCCACGCAGAATCTGACATTCTTGGGCCTCATCTGGGACACGCGCTCCAAGAAGGAGTTTGCTTCGGGGGACAAGATGATGCCCATCAGGAGGTCCTCCACTCACTTCCGCAGCAGAGAAGTGACCTCAGCCTGGTGGTACCAGCATCTCCTCGGTCTCTTGGCAGCAGTCCTATTAGCCGTCCCACACACAAGACTAAGGATGGCGGTATCATGGAACCAGGAGCGGGGCTCTCAATCCGAGAAGATCAGCGTTCCTCCATCTCTCCACCCAGACCTCCCATGGTGGGCCAGGGACTGCAACCTACGGACGAGCAAGCCCTTCCAGCCTCCCACCCCGCTGGTGACCATCACCATGGACTCCTCGCTCGAGAGCTGCAGAGCCACCCTGGACGATCTCTCGGTCCACGGCACCTGGACTCGACAGGAGCAGGAGTACCACATCAATTGGTTGGAGCTGAACGCCATCTGGCTAGCGCTCAGAGCATTCCTTCCACTTCTCAGGGGCAAGGTTGTCCTCATCCAGGCAGACCACTGGACCAGCATGTACTATGTCAACAAGCAGGGAGGCACCAGATCCCCTCCACAGTGCAGACTGGCAATCTGCATGTACCCGTGGGCCCTGGAAAACGACATCTACCTCATGACAGTCCACATTCTGGGGGAATCCAACCTGGAGGTGGACAGACTCGGCAGTTTGGGAGCAGACAATTACGAGTGGCAGCTAAACGACCTCGTTATTCAGGAGATCTTCAGCAGATGGGGCCTCCCCAGGTGGATCTCTTCGCCACCTGGCACAACAGGAAGTGCCCTCAGCCTGCCTCCTGGCAGGGAGAGGGCCCTGGCTCCCTGGGTGACACATTTCGGATTCAGTCGGACGGCATAACAGTGTACGTCTACCCGCCCACTCCGCTGATTCACAGAATGATTTGCAAGATCAAGGAGTCTCGCCAGCTCAAGATCATTCTAATAGTTCCATGGTTCTCGGAGCTGCTCATCCTCTGAGATGCCACTCATTCACCTTCCGACGGGTCCAGCACATCTTCTGGCGCAGCAAGGGGGCAGGGCCATCCAACCTGCGCCACAGAAACTAGCCCTCACAGCGTGGTTCCTGAGCAGGTAACGCTAGGGCACCTCAACCTCTCCCAGGCCAATCTGGAGATCATACAGGGCGCTAGGACCAAGGCTACCAGGGCCCAGTATAAACGTAAATGAATCAAGTTCTGCCACTGTGCAGAATCCAAGGAAATCGACCCCCTGGCATGTACTTTGGGCGACGTGCTCTCCTTCTCGGCGCACCTCGCCCACTCAGGCGTGCAGGTGGACACCTGCCGCACTTCCCTCGGGGCTTACAGGAACTCGGAGGAGGGGGTCTTCTCCTCCTCCAGTCCGATTGTCAAACATTTGACAGGGCTCGCAAGGCTCTACCCGCTCATCAAGAGGCCATATCCTGTGTGGGACCTGAACATAGTCTTGGGCGCCCTGGCGCACAAGCCTTTCGAGCCAATGGCTTCTGCTGACATCAGGCTGGTCACCATCAAGACAGCCTTACTGGTAGGCCTCACCTCGGTGCAGAGTCAGCGAGATCCAGGCGCTGGTCGCCTCAGAACCATATACTCAGAACCATATACTACCTTTCACAGAGACAAGGTAGTCCTGCGGACGCACCCAGCTTTTCTGCCTAAGGTGCCGTGTGCTTTCCATTTGATCGAGGAAATGGTCCCCCCTACATTTTTTGCTGATCCTAACGACGAGGCAGAGAGAGTTCTGCACTGCCTGGATGTCACCTGGGGCGTCTAAACCTACAAAGTTCCCAGGCGTCAAAAGACCCGTCGACTAGCCCGAAAAAAATTGCAAAGAGCTAAAAAATGAGCGAGTTAACTAAAAAAGCACGTTCCCAATACCCTATTAAAGGCCAGAACGTTGAAAAAACGTAAGTCTTAGACACCCCAGGTGGAAAAGGTTCAAGCTACTAAAAGCAGGGATTTCACTACCCCAGAGGTCACTCTTTCAGGGGCTATGCACCATAAGAAAACCCCTGTCCCAGAGCCCCCACCTAAACCTAATCCTGCTCCTCCTACTCCCTCTATATTGCCAAACTTCTCACAGTGGACCACAGAACAATTAGATTGAGTTATGAGAATGTCCTGTTTTATACATTTCTTTGACGACCACCCCGAGGTCCTCCCAATTTCCCACAGAGTGGGGCAGCAGCCACTCAACCCATTGCCAAGAAAACCCACCAAGACACCATGCAGGCTACCACCTAGGGTGAGACACTTATTACCTTACCACGCAAGGCTCCCAAGACCTTGCCACATACACAGACCCAGAGGACGAAGGGGGACATGGTGGACCTGGACCAATTTTATGACGATGACGAGGACGCATACATCATCCAGTCCCCAGATCACACCGACCCACCGGTGGCTGACTCCCCAGTAGACAATCAGTTGCAATACAATGACCTGCTCCTAAAGGCTGCAGAGCACTTCAAAATAGACACACAAGAAGCCCAAGTAGACAAGGACTTAGTTGAGGACATTCTTGGGGATAGAAAATCGCCAACTCAATTTATCCCCCTGTTATAATCGGTACAGACGCATCCAACCCTCTCTGCGGACAACCAATTTAACATGGACGGTCAACCCGCACATTGAGAAGATGTTCAGACCAGCCCTCTCAAACCCCTTCTACATTAGGGGGCAGTTTTACCCTGACTCTTTAGTAGTTACTATTACAAGAAAGAGGGTGGGAATCCCATTGGCCTCTGCCGAAGCACCACCTGACACAGAGTAAGAAAATCTACACCCTGGGCAGGAAGGTAGCTTCTTCCGCAGCATACCAGACAAGGATAGCTAATAACACCACGCTATTAGCCAGTTCTAATTGTCACAAGTGGTATGAAATCGCTCAACAGATAGTCGGTCCCAGAGCCCCTCAAAACACAGTTCTCACGCACCATCACAGAGGAGAAACAAGTAGCCAACTGCATCCTCAAAAACAACTACCCGATAGAATGTACTCCATCACACATTCTCCACTACATGCTCCACTTACTGGACTCCGTGCTAGTATTAAACTCCATCAAGGTTCCCCTGCGGCTCTATCTGCGTACATCACTTCTCAAAGCAAGGTGTCCTGGTGGAAAGTCCCGGTCATTCAGGAATTCATGGAGGGAATAAAAAGACTTTACCCTCCCATTTCAAACCCACCTCCAGGGTGGCACCTAAATGTGGTACTTGCAAAGCTCATAGGAGCCCCCCCCCCCCCGACCCTTTGAGCCTATGCACAAATCCAGCCTTAAATACCTCCCATATAAAACGGCTTTTCTGGTGGCTATCACCTCCACAAGAAGAGTCAGTGAACTACAAGCTTTGTCATTGCAAGACCCTTTCTTTGTTATCCACAAAGACAAGTTGGTACTAAGAACACACCCTATGTTTTCACCTAAGTACATATCTAATTTCCGTGTCAACCAGTCCATCAAACTACTAGTTTTCTTTCAAAACCCTTCAAGCTCAGCTGTGAAAAAACGACATGCAGTAGATGTAAGGAGGGCGGTCCTTTACTATGTAAACAAGACAAACTGTTTGTCTCCATAGCACCTGGCAGGGAAGGTGATCATGTTTAAAAAAACACCATCTCCAAATGGATAGTGAAATGCATACAGCTCTGCTGCTCTGTCACATAAAACTCTTCCTTTCACACCAAGAGCTCAATCTACCAGAGGTACAGGCACTACCTTGGCCTTTATCGCAAACGTCCCGCTGGACGCCATTTCCAAAGCCGCTACATGGAGCTCTATTCGTACTTTTACTCAGGACTACTGCATTGACACATTCTAAAGCAGATTCACAGGTGGGACAAGCAGTGCTAAAACATCCATTTGCTGCTGTACCTTCTCACAACCCACCACCTTCTCGAGATACTGCTTGCTAATCTATGCATAGCACGTGATCTAATCAGATTCCATAAGCCTCAGAAGGGATACATTACTGACCGTAATCTTATTTCTGATGCTTGCATCTGCTTAGATTCACATGCGCCCACCCTTCATCCCCTGTGGAGCAGAAGGCGCATAGATGTTTCTCTGCTTTATCTGCTATTGTCTGCTTTATTACACATGTACTCGCGGTACACTTCATGCTACCTCATGCCAGAAACAAAACAATCTGAGGGACCTCGACGCGTGAAGGACGATGGGTGCAGGAGACGTCGCACTAGGGATACCATTACTGGCACGCCCTGTCGACGTCCCTTCTCGAGTTTCAAAAATAAAAAATGTAATACTCTGCAGCTACCACTACATATCGGCCTATGCAGAGCATGTGAATCGAAGCAAATACAAGCATCAGAAATATGATTACAGTGAGTAATGTATCCCATCTGCTGCCACCAGCTTGACTTTAGGTGCATATAAAAATAACAAAATCCCAAATGCAAAAAAGCTAGGGTGGTACAAAAGTATTCCCATTGCACTGCATTGTAAGATGCTGTGGGCAATGTTAAAAAGTTGCGAAAAGGATAAAAGGGAAACTGTACTGACAGTGTGAAGAACTGATCTGTTTCCCCATAATAAATGGGCAAAGGTGGAGCTGAGGGCTTTAGTTCAAAAAGTCGGAGCCAATTCAAAAACAAAGCAAAACAAAAAGAATGGGGACCATAGAAGCTATGGGGGGAAAATTGGTAAAAGAAAAATCTTTCCTAACCAGTGTCGACTGCTTGGAGCTCAAAGAGAATTTAGATGATGCCTTTAGGCAGGCATTAGATGATGTTGACAGTTCCCTTGCAGCATTTTGGATGGTGTTGAAGGTGTCCAAACCAGTGTTAAGGGGTAATCGGAAATTCAGGTACAGCCAGCAGTCCCCTTCTTATAGTGCTTTGTCTGCAGTAAGTGGGGTGAGGGACAGGATGTTTGCAAGCCCTAGCAAAATCCAAGATTGTGAGAACGCCTCATCTGGGCAACTCTAACTCCGCCCCTTCCTCTGTCTGCTTTCATCACAAGGTCTCCAGTAATTGGCACCCGAGTGTCAGCTGGTAATGACGGAACTGCCTTTGGAGCCCTGTTTCCCAGGGGACCTTCCTGTGAGTGTTCCTGTTCCTTGGAGGTAGGTGACTCCCTTTCTCACAGGGAGCAAAGAGCGGGCTTTGTGGGCTGGGCCCGACATGATTGTTGTGGGTACACCCTGCCCATACAGCTTAATACACACACCAGGCCATGTCGTGAATGAGTCACTGGTAAACCAAGCTGACAATGAAATTACTTCAAATGCTTGTGGATATCTAATTGTGTAATCCCAATAGCAACCATGTCAAAACCAGACATGGCTTATTTATACTTGGATGTTAATCTGTCCTCAAACACAATTACGATATTTGGAACGAGAGGTGCATACAGTTAAAAAAGTGCCTCTGCATGTTGGTACTTTAAGGCTCCAGCAGATGTGTTCATGAATGTACATGTGCCCTTTGAACCTGTCCTGTTGCCACTACAGGACAGTAGCTGTGGATGTCAGTAGACTGTCGTAGAAAGGTACTGTGTTGCATTATGCTTTATTTGTTTATTTTATTTATATAGCGCGCCTGACCCAGAGGTATCTGGGTGCGTTAGGTAAACGAAGTGGTTACATGATACGGTTATACAGACAGAATACAGATAATGAGTTCAAATAACAAATGAAAAGCAAGAGTAGGTGGGGACCATAGGAAAGTATGTAATATGAAATAGGGAAGATTGGCAGATCAGATTTCCAGAAACAGAATTAACACTATAATATTGTCATTAAAAATCCAAAAAGTTCTGGCTATTTTACCCTCACCGATTGCATTACTTCAGTGTGATGGTTTGCTACAAGTCCCTCTGACCACAGAAATATGTTTAAATGCCAGGAAGACAACCAGGAAAATGCAAAATGTTTAGGGGTTCTCAAAAATGGGACAGAAAAAATGTAATTATGTCCCAACAGCTACACTCCTGCAGCTCTCGTTTCTACGAGCTGTGATGTCTTACAGTGCCTTAAAGTCTTCATGCTCATTCCACCCGAGCAAAGGCGGCATCAGTGGACTTCAGAGACCTGCCCCTTTTTTTGGAAACTTGTATGTAAGCCACTTAGGCCACCCTTCATGCTTTCTGCGAGCATTGTTCTGTAGATGCTTCAACAATATAGATTGTTTGGCTAAGAAGTTAGCTGCCTCCCAAGCCATATCTATTCAGTGTGTTTCCAAACTAGGTTGGGAAGGACTGGAGCAGGACAACATAAAAGGGGAAGGAGTGCCTTTTGGGTGATTTTGGTTGTCTTTGCCCCTGTTCTTTCACAACACCCATATTTCCGACCGAAACAATGTTAAACTCTGTTTGTAGGGTGAAGGTAAAGTGACAACCCATCTTTTAGGAATCCTTTTGGGTCGACAGGTGTACAAGCATCCAGGTTGTGAATTATGGCGAGCAAGGTTTAAATATCTTTAATTACCATGATGTTAATACTCATACCTCCCGTCCCCGTTCCTGCATCCTTGTAGGCGTCCTCCAACATGGGGGCGGTACCGGAACCTATGGCAGTAAAAAATTGAGCTTCCCCTTTAAATTTAGTGTAATGTGCTGGTGCGCTGCCTCGGGCGGGATAAATCCCTGGTGAGGCCCCACCCTCCGGTGCCTCGCCCAGTCCCTTTTTCTGCACGGACGGTGACCGACCTGGCAGCCATTCGTTCCCGGGCTCGGACCCCCATGTTCTCGGTCTTGAGTGTTCAGGGCGAAACACCAGTGGGACACATGTTCGGCCTGCAGCGCACTCGGTCACAGGGCATTGAAGAATGTGTTGTCACGGTGGAGGGAGATCTTCCACACTTCTCATCCTCCCCACCTTAAGGACAAGTCTCCAGGACTTCTTGTCAAGAAAAGGTAGGCCCTCTGTTCAGCATGGCTCCAGAGCGCGGCAATTCCTTCCCCAGGGTTTCCACGGATCAGGGTTCGTCGTATTCAGGTTCTGGCAGGCACAAGCCCTCTAAGGCTACCGGCTCTCAAGCTGTGGGACTCACAGGCCCTACCAGGCTGTCCTCGGAGGGGCGATCAAGTTTGTCCTCTTCTTCTACCCCAAGGTGTAAGGGGATCATCAAGTGCCACCTCCCAAGAGTCTGTCCTTGGCTAGATCCAGCACCGGCACAGTTGCTGAGTGCTTTCAGCCTACCGGAGCTCATGAGTTAGTGAGTTATGACTACCGGCTGTCCGACTGAGGGCTCAGCGCCTACCAGAGCAATCTGAGGTCGACGCCACTGCTTCGGGTGTACAACCCTGGCTGTATCCTCTCTCGTCTAAGGCCTCTCTTGGCGCAAAGCCTTCGTGCCCTCCTGCCCAGGGCGTGGCGCAAGGCTTCAAAATGGCAGAGCGGCACGTGGCGGAGCTTGCCAGGCAGGTGGCCATCTTGGATCCAGCTCAAGGCCTGCCAGTGCTTTCGCCCATCAGATGGGCTTTGCAGGTTGAACCGAGCCCTCTTTCCTCTGGAAACAGCAGCGGATCCTACGGTGCAGGCTTTTGGTCCCCTCAGGGATACATCTACCCATCAGTCGTACAGCTACACGCACCAAGCGCCTCAGCATTTTGACCAGGAGCGAAGGCCCAGCGCCTCGGAGGGTCAGGCCCCTAGGCACTGTAAGGAACTCATTGTGGCAACAGTAAAGATGGACACAAGTGATCAATTCAAGGGTGTTTATTAAACTGTATAGGCAGGTTGGAGAAATGCCTAATCTAAATCTAAGATTGGAGCAAGCGTTAACCGTAAAATGATGATAAATAAGGCAGTCGTAGTGGCTTTGTCAAATAAAAAAGGCCTATACTAAGAAACCTATGGCCACATTTTACAACTAATACAAAATGGGAGTGGGATAGTTTTCAAGAAAAGAAAGCGGTGTTCGAGGGGATTGGGTCCTCCGACGTCTTCCATATCTATGACAGGTAATGTCCACAGCTGTGCTGCTTCTGAAAATCTTTGGCGTCTGCGTCCTGCGTCGATGACATCGATGCGCCGTCCCCGAGGACCTCCTCCGACGGCCGACGTCACCCGATGTGATAAGTAGGACGCACGACGCCCATAGCCTCAGTTCCGTTTTTTCCGCGAACGTGTTTGCTTCGTGAATCTCGGTACGCCTCGACTCGTTGGAGTTCGCTGTTTTCAATTCTCGGTTCATTGAACCTGTTCGGTTTGTGTGAAGACCTGTTTGTGGCGATGTCTTTCTCATCTTCAACCCCGCGTCCGGGCTTCAAGAACTGCGGGGACTGTGGGTCCAAGATGTCGGTCACGGACTCGCACGACGCCTGCCACTGGTGCCTCGGGGAGGCCCGAGATACGGACGACTGTGTCGACTGCCAGTCGCTCACGGCCACGGCCTTGCGTGAACGCAAGAAGAAGCTGTCGGTAGGCCGGGTGTCTAAGCCCGGAAGTCGAGGTCTGCGGGGCTTTCGACGGATGACTCGAGGGGTGACTCTCCGCGTCATCGTCGGAAGTCCAGTGGGTCTCCTTCCAGGAGTCGTCTCGCCACTCCTCTGCCTCTTCGAGGCATTCCCGGAAGCGCCGGCATAGGTCGCCTTCCCCGTCCTCTTCCGAGGACTCCGCCCGTCGGCGGGTCGCTTATCCCTCCATGCAAGCGACACCGGAGGAATCGGCTTCCTTCGGGAAGCAGATGCTAGCGATTCTTGAATCGCAGGGCACCGGTCCGCGCCTCCGAGTGGGGTCGGTCGGCACCGGTCGAGAGACACCGTCCGTACGCCTTCGGGCTCGGGTGGTCGGCACGGCTCGCGGGAGAGGTCCCGCTCGGACAAGGGTAGCCGTTCTCGCCATGCCCGTTCCAGGTCCCGGTCCTCGATGCGCTCGAGACTACGTGATCCTGTGCCGTCTTCGAAGAAGACGTCGACGCCTGTGGCGCCGAGGTCGTCTGATTTCTCTCAAGGCTCCGCCTCCGAGGGGGTCGTCGGCGCCTAGGTCGTCGAGTGACCCGCTCCGGCTTCGAGGCCTGTGTCGACGCTGCTGATGCTGGCGGGCTGCAGCTGACGTCAACGCCGATTCGCTCGACGTCGACGCCTTTTCTGTCGACGCCGACTCGTTCGGCGCCCTCGACGCCTTTCGAGGCGGTGGTGTCGGAGGGGCCCCGTGGCACGGGGGTTTGCCCCTAGAAAGGCTATGGCTAAGGTCAGGCACTGCTTTGGTCCACAGAGGTCTTCCTCTCCCCGCCTGGAGTACATTTCAGAGGGTGAAGAAAGGCTCTGATGGGGGCTTGGTTCCGGTTACGGTTCCAGCTGACCTTATCTCGGGCCATAACCAGTTTGATGATCTGCGGCAGTCGCTGCATGATGCTAGTGGACTGGACACCTCTCCGGAGGTGGAGTTTTGTAGGCCGGAGCCTGGCTCTCATGCCGATTCTTCATATCGGCGCCTTATGTCTCGGGTCACCAAGTACTTGGGTTGGTCAGCTCCCCCAGGGGAGTTCGTTCAGGATGATCTCACGGACATCCTTGATCTCGGTCCCCCACTGACCCGGTTTTGCCTTTTCATATGGCTCTGCAGAGAAGGGTGGCGGCGGCTTGGACTGCTCCGGAGAGTCTCCCGGCAGTGGGCGAAAATACCGTCCAGTCAGTAGCGACCCCTGCTACTTGTCTAGGCACCCCAGTCCGGAGAGTTTGGTGGTGCAGGCGGCTACGGCCCCGGCAAAGCAGGCGTCGTATCCTACCATCCCTCCGGATAGGGACGACAAACGTTTTGACGGCTGGGCGAAGAAAGTGTTTTCTTCTGGGGGTATGGCGCTTCAGACGGCCAACTCCGTATGTGCCTTGTCTCGTTTCAGACACACTCTGTGGAACTGTTGCATTAGCGGCTGAACATATTCCTGAAGGGGACGAACGGGATGGTTTCCTTGCTATGGTTCAGGATGGCAAGGATGCTATGTGTGAGGCCGTTCAGTCGGCTTTGGATTTGGCGGATTGTGTCAGCCGGTCCATGGCGGCGAGCACCGTAATGCGCAGGTTTGCGTGGTTGCGGAAGTCTGGGTTCGCTCCTGATGTGCAGTCCCGGCTCCTCAACATGCCCTTTGACGGTGAACACCTTTTTGGCAGCAAGGCTGACGAGAGCCTTGAGAGATTTCAGACCTCCAAAGCTGCAGCAAAGTCGTTGGGCGCTGCAGTTCGCCAACATCCGCCTTTTCGTCCTAGGGCACAGCAATGGAGGGGAGATTCCTTTCGCTATTACTCGTCCTTCAGTAAAGCGAGGGGAGCTGGCAGTCAAAGAGGCCATCGTAAGAGTGCCAGAGGTGGAAATAAAGGTACTTGAGGTGCCAAGGCCGCTCAAGCAGTTGCCACTTTGCCCTCGGGCAACGCCGCAGCCGCTACCACTCAGTCATGAGGCCAGGTCCCTTGGTTCGCCGGTTGGGGGAAGGCTGGCGCAGCATCTTGTAGAGTGGCAAGCCATTACTTCGGATGTGTGGGTTCTGGAGATCATAACCCACGGCTACTGTCTTCCTTTTCGGCAGAGGCCTCACGACAATCCACCAGGGAGCCTCTCTTTGAAGAGTCCGGATCCGCTCCTTGCGCAGGAAATTCAAGCCCTGCTGGAGAAAGGCGCCATAGAACTGGTGCCTGCAGCAGAGAGGAACAAGGGATGGTATTCCCCTAATTTTTTGATATCGAAGAAAGACGGGGGATTGAGACCCATCATGGACTTGCGCGGTTTGAACAAACTCCTCAGGAAGGACAAGTTCAAGATGGTGACTCTTTCTCAAGTCCTCCAGGCCCTTCAACTTCAGGACTGGTTGGTGCCTCTCGACCTCAAGGATGCTTTCTTCCATGTGCCGATCCATCCCAAGCACAAGAAGTACCCGAGGTTCGCGGTTGGCGACTCGCACTTTCAGTTTCGGGTCCTGCCGTTTGGATTGACCTCCGCCCGAGGGTTTTCACCAAGCTCATGGTGGTGGTGGCAGCGCATCTCAGGAAAGGGGGGATTCACGTCTACCCCTACCTGGACGATTGGTTGATCAGAGGGAGCTCTCCCGAGCAAGTCCTGGATCATTTGTCTGTCACCTGCCACTCCCTTCACAGGCTGGGCTTCTCCCTCAATTTAAAGAAGTCCCATTTGACGCCAACACAGCGGCTCCAGTACATCGGAGCAGTGCTCGACACGTCCCTGGGGCAGTGTTTTCCTCCTCAGGTGAGGGCTCTTCACATTCAGCAGATGGTGCACAAGTTTCAGTTTGCCCAGAATCTCCCAGCGTCCAAGTTCTTGAGACTGCTCGGCCTCATGGCATCCTGCATTCTTCTGGTGCCAGAGGCTCGTCTGCGTTCTTTGCAGTGGGCACTCAAGCTCCAGTGGTCTCAGTCCTCCGGCAGGCTGTCGGACCCTGTTCAGGTGCCGTCCTCGGTAGCCCGGGACCTTCTGTGGTGGGCCGTCGAGGGCAATCTGATTAAGGGGGTCCCATTTTGGCTGCCCTGGCCGGAGGTGACGATCATGACGGACGCATCCCTCACGGGATGGGGAGCTCATGCCAACGAGTTGACAGTCAGCGGTCGTTGGTCTCCGTCGGAGTCCAGACTCCATATCAATCTGTTGGAGCTGAGGGCCGTCAGGCTAGCCCTGAAGGCTTTTCTGCCAACTGTGCGCGGAAAGAGTGTCCTGATTCTAACGGACAACACGGTGGCCATGCACTACCTCAACAAAAAGGGGGGGGGGGTAGGGTCACTTCCGCTGTGCAGGGAGGCGATGCAGCTCGAGTCCTGGAGATCTTCGCCCTTTGGGGGACCCCTCAAGTGGATCTCTTCGCCTCCAGTGTCAACCGGAAGTGCGAAAGGTTTTGCTCGCAGGAATTTCCTCCAAAAGGAGCCTTAGGAGACGCGTTCGTGGTGGAGTGTTCGTTCCCACTACTGTACGCATTTTCTCCAGTCCCCGTTATCCCGCAAATGCTGCGGAGGTTAGAGGTTCGGTTCCCGGATGATGCTCATTGCTCCGGCGTGGGCCCGGAGGACGTGGTACCCGGACCTTCTAGACTTGTCCATCTGCCCTCCACGTTGTCTTCCCTACCGAGACGATCTGCTCTCACGGGAGGGTGGTCAGGTTCTCCATCCAGAGGTCAGATCCCTCAGTCTTCATGCTTGGCTTCTGAAAGGTTGAGGTATAAGGATTGGGACCTCCCTGAAGACGTGATGGAGGTGTTGCTCTCGGCCAGGCAGCCGGCAACAAAGTCTCTGTACCATTGCCGTTGGAGAAAGTTCTGCGACTGGTGCAGAGTTCAGAATGTGGATCCTTTTGAATGTGACATTCCCATGGTTTTGTCTTTTTTGCTTTTTTTCGCCCACAGGGGCTTGCAAGTGGGGACCATTAAAGGTTTCCTGGCGGCGCTGTCTATATTTAAGCGCTCGTCTGAAGAGTGTTCCTATTTTAAGATTCCTTTAATTTCGCAGTTTTTGAAAGGGCTCACTAATGTGTTCCCTCCGTCACCTTTTTTGATGCCAGGTTGGGATTTGAACCTTGTTCTTAAGTTTCTTATGGGTGCTCCGTTTGAGCCTTTACATTATTGCCCTTTGAGGCTGTTAACTCTGAAAACTGTGTTTTTGGTTGCGGTTACTTCTGCTTGCAGAGTGAGTGAGTTACAGGCACTTTCAGATAAGCCACCCTTCACTGTGTTTCATAAGGACAGGGTTGTCCTTAGTTCGTCCTTCTTTTCCTCCGAAGGTGGTTTCGGAATTTCATTTGAAGCAGAAGGTTGTTCTTCCGGCGTTCTATCCTCCTCCACATCCTGGTAAGGAAGAGGAGAGGCTCCATAGGCTTGATCCTCGGAGAGCGTTGAGCTTTTATATTTCGCGCATGTCCCGGGTCAGAGTGGACGATCAACTTTTCATTGGTTACGCTGGAAAGCGTTTGGGACAAGCTGTGACGAAAAAGACTTTGTCTCGTTGGATTATTTTAGCTATCTCCGAGTGTTACTGCTTGGCGGGTAAGGACCCTCCTACTGGCTTGCGGGCCCATTCTACCAGAATGAGTGGCTGCGTCTACTGCTCTGCAGAGGAGAGTTCCTATTCGTCACATCTGTGATGCAGCCACCTGGGCTTCAGTACATACTTTTGTACGTCACTATTCCCTCGATTCCATCAGAGGGCAAGATCTGGCCTTTGGTAAGGCAGTTCTCTATTCCGCAATTTGATTGGGCATTCTAAATTTGTATTCTAAATTCTTTCCCACCTCCTTGCTTGGTACTGCTTTGGGAGTCTGTCATAGATATGGAATACGTCGGAGGACCCAATCCCCTCGAAGAACAAGTTACTTTCTTACCTGGTAACGTTCTTTCGATGGGATGGTCAGACGACGTATTCCATATCGCTCCCTCCCTGCCTTCCCCGCTGCAGAATTTCTTTTGCGACTGCAGCTTGCGTTCTGCAAGGCCTTGTGTGTCTGACTGGAAGTAAACTGGTGGCACACGTTCTGGGAAACTATAACTGAGGCTATGGGCGTCGTGCGTCCTACTTATCACATCGGGTGGTGTCGGCCGTCGGAGGAGGTCCTCGGGGACGGCGCATCGATGTCATCGACGCAGGACGCAGACGCCAAAGATTTTCCGAAGCAGCACAGCTGTGGACATTACCTGTCATAGATATGGAATATGTCGTCGGACCATCCCATCGAAAGAACGTTACCAGGTAAGAAAGTAACTTGTTCTTCTCAAATAATGTCAGGATGCGGTAGCTTGGGTCTCCCTTCCCCACGTTTTGAGCACAGGGTAAGGTGGGATCTTGGAGCACAGCACACACTCGAGCTTTTCCAGCACGAGGCGACAGTTCTGTTCCAGTCTGTCAGGAATCTCGATGGCCAAGTCTTGTTTCTTTGGAAAGTCTCTTGCCTTCGAGGGCCTGACATATTCAAATAACAAAACAAAAGTTCCTTTAACAAAATGGAAGTTTGTTTCTTGGTTTTACTTAGGGTAAGGATTCTTCACCCCTGGCCCCGCCCCTCTTCTGGGCGCTGAACCTTCACAAATCGTATATCATAAATCAATAACAGTTCCTTCTCTTAATGGACTTTGGGTGATGGCTTTCCCCCTGGATCACTCTTGTTCGGGCTTGTATCTCCATCTACTGTTGGCCTCCCTCCACGTGTTCACTATGGCTTTCAACAAATCTATCGTTCTCGTACAAAGTCTTTTCAACAGTTCGCTGTGAACCTCCCTTTTCTCGGGTTCACTTGATTAGGGTGACACTGGCTCACCCCTGGGTCCTCCCCTTCCGGGTGCAGACCCCTGTCAACTTTCAGCCTCCCTCCTCCGGCTTCACTATGGCTTATTCTTTCACTCCTAAATCTTAATGTCTTTTTAAACAGTTCCAGTGGACATCCCTAGGCCGGGTTCACGTTGCCAACACACTGTTTCTTGTGATGAACTGCTTGGCTTTCTTGTAGCTGGTGTCAAGGCCGGTACCACGGTAGCAGGAGCCTCCCTCACTCCGGCTTAACATCATCAATACGCTGCGTGTACCGTTAACATCTGCTGCAACACACTTGGGCTATTGTCCTCGGTTTTACGATTCCTTTTGCAAAGGTTATGCAGGGTTTTGTCAAAAAGAGCAAGGTCGGGTCTCTCCTCGTCAGCCTCTCGATATTCGCCACCTTTCTCCTCCTTTTGAACTGCTGGGCCTGGATAGCGGACTCGTTGTGTGGTCTGCCTTGCACGTCCTGTGCTCTCTTGCTCCACCTTTTTATCCCTGTGGGGAAAGGTAAGTGGCGTCAGGTGTGTGTGATTCAGGTTAATTGCCTGACTTTGCCTGGTCCTTAGGTTGGGACATGTCGGGTAAACGGGGTGCATCTTCGATGGGCTGTCAAAATATAATTAAGTGTTTGGGTTAGAAAAAGAGGGTGATAGTTCCAGGTATCCTAAATGGTCGAAAGGGAAAGAGGTGTTACATGGAATTGCAACCCTAGTATTGGGGTTTGTGGTGGTCTCGGAAGGGTAGGTTTTGGAGGGTTTGTAAAATAAGCAGGAGGGTTTGTGGGAATTGTAGTTGGTTACATTCGATTGGGAGTTTGGAGAATGATACTCGGAGAGACTGGATTGATAGGGTTTGTGAAGCAAACGGAAATTACCGGGATCGTGAAATTAACTGAGGGAATTGTGGGGAACGTAGTGTTTTGTCAGGAAAAACTGGGTGTTCGGGACAGAATAACCAGTGGGATGTGGAAAAGAATGTTTGGGGTTCTTTGGGTGGGACACAGGAAAACAGGGATTCTGGGTAGATAATTCTGGGGTGCAAATGGGTTTGACATTTTATGGGATTGGTTATATCCAGAGGGGTTGGTGGCTTTGGGCAAGAGAGAATCAATGGGAGGAAGTGGGGCATATGTGGCACAGCCCATAAAGGTCTCCAGGATCTTACCCTCCTCTTCTTCCTCTGTAACATACTGCGTCTCCCTTTGGACATTCTCCTGAGCATAATCCTGGGTTCGCCTCAACAGGTGATCTTTCCCTGCTCGTCTAGCGTAAGAGACGGCCACCACTTTCTTGGCTGCCTGAATAAGGGATTCTCGAGGTCCGCTGGAAAGAATACCCTCAGGTTTCTCACAGCACCCAGTGGCTTGTGAGGACCGCTTCTTTGAGCGCTTCCTCTCCCTCATGCGCTCCCTTCAGATGAATGGGCTCCTCAAGGACATTGTGAAGGAGGCCATTCCGCAGATGGCGCCACCCCGGCCCCCTCCTGGGTACTCCTTCCGTTCATCCTGTGGTTCCGGTGCTGGCCCCTCCACTGGCTCTGGTCCTACTGGTCGTTCGGACCTCTCCACCACCTCCTGTACCACCAATACCTCCCCCTCAACAGCCGTTGGGCATGGCTGCGGCTACGGACCTTGGGAGGGCTGGGGGCAAGCCCCTGCCGCCACCTGTGTCCCAGGACCAGGATACCCCTCGGTCTGTAAAATAGAGGGGGTTGGGGTTGCACAATGAGGACGATGAAGCCCAGGACGATGCACCCTTGGCATCAGTTAAGGCTTTCATAACTGCCTTTAGGGCCTGGCAGAGTTTTTTCGGGGTCCCTCTGCCCGAGGAAGACCCCAGGAGTGCTTGCAGAGGTCTTGGGCAAGCGAACCACAATCGGGTCTGGCATCCCTCTCCAGAACTGTTCTGCAGGTGGCGCAACAGGTCTGGGAGAAGCCCAGGGCCAACGCCCAGATGAACAATAAGTTGGACAGTGGGTTTAGGCAGACGGATGTGGAGCCAATCCTCCACGCCTTCCACCCGCAGCTGCATTCCTCAGTGGTGGCTGCGGCATCCTTGTATTCTAATCGATCGTCTTTGTCGTCTTCCTCCACGGGACCCACCTCCCAGTTGCCTCTCCAAGGAGGACCTCAAGTCTTTCGGAAAGCACTGTTATTCCATCTCAGGACTGCATCAGCGGCAGGCCAACGCAGGCACCCTATTGACCGCAGCTAACCAGAAGCTGTGTCGGGAGCGCCGAGAATTTCTACTTGACCTCCCTTCAGACAAGCAAGTGTCCTTCAAAGCCGGGCTGGCAGATGCCCAGGCCATTGCATAGGACCTCATGGAGGCTTCGTTCTCCCGCATCGACACAACCAGTGGAGGGCTGTGCCTTTGGGTGGAGATGAGGACGGCGTGGATGCACTCCACTAGGTTTTCATCTGAAGTGCAGGAACAAATCGGACCTTTTTCATTCGTCAACCGATGACAAGTTGACAAAGAAGAAAACCACCACTCAAACCACCAAATCCTTGGCCAAAGTCAGAAATCCTTTCCTTAGTCCTAGGGCAGGACCGAGTTTAAGCCCTGCGCCTTCTCCGGCTTCAAGAGGTTCCGGAACCGCGGTACACAGAGGCCTGACAGGTTGCCCAGCGACAACAGGAGGAAGCAGCAGAGGACGTTGCATGGGCTTTTCCTCTCCCCATCCTCTGTCCCGGCCTCTGATGCTAAGAAGCAGTGACGTCCAGGTTGGGGAACACAGCATGCCTGTGGGGAGCTGTTTGGCTCTGTTCCAGGACACCTGGAAGCGTCTTTTCAGCAACCTTTGCATCATATCCTTAGTCTCCACGGGCTTCAGTCTTTCTCTCCTTTGCCACTACCATCCTCTCCTCTTCTTCAGATCGGGTCCCCGGCTCTTGGAGATGCAGGCGATAGAACCGGTTCCTTTTGTAGACTGGGGCTTTGGGTACTATTCCTGTATTTTTGCAGAACCCAAGAACAACCAGGCTGGCCTGAGGGTTGTCCTGAACCTGTCATTTCTAAAACTGTCTTTTCTTCACTGCTGAAATGCTTCAAGATGATTACCCCCGCCCACATACCCGAGTCTCTGTGTGCAGGGGACTGGATGTGTTCCCTGGACCTCAAAGATGCATACCTGCATGTTCCCATCTAGCAACCGCATCAGAAGTTACTGCGGTTCACGATTGACGTACCACTTTCAGTAGAAGGTGCTTGCCCTTGGCCCTGAACTCTGCTCCTCGTGTCTTCCCAAAGTTGATGAACTCGGTGGCAGGTGGTCTCTGCTTTCAGGGCCATCATCTGTACCTTTATTTGGATGACTGGCTGGTGAGGAAGGAGTCACCTGAGGGGTGGTACTCTCCTGCCAGAGATTGGCAGATCTCCTTCATCAGCTGGGCTTCTCCCTCAACCAGAGGAAGTCACAGTTGTGCCCCTCTAAGGAACTGGTCTTACTAGGGGTTTGTTGCAACACTACCATTCAGCAGGTGTTTCCTACGCCCAAGAGGCTTCTGTCCCTCCGCAAGGCGGTTAGGCACTTTCTGGCCAACACGACCACCTCAGCGTGGTGTTTCCAGCACATTTTTGGCCTGATGGCCTCCTGTGTGCTTACTGTACAGCACGCTCACCTCTAGATGAGGCGCCTCCAGCTCCACCTGCCGGCCTATTGAGATCAGGAAACGGGGTCTGTCGGACAGGATCCCTATAACACTGCTCCTACTGCCCGATCTTTGCTGATGGATGGTAGTGTTTCAGTGGGAGCCCCCCCCTACCCTGGTGGTGATGACCGACTCCTCTTTTGGGTTGGGGCCTACTCTGGAGGGCTATGCGATTCATGGAGTGTGGTCCAGGACGAAGGCCTTCCTGCATATCAATCTGCTCAAGCTCTTGTCAGGACGGGCAATTCTACTATGATGATTTACCTGAACAAGCAGCGCGGGGTGGCACCTGTCCACAACCCCCTCCTCTGCATGGAGGCAGTATCCATCTGAAAATGGGCCCAAACCGAGGGAGTTTGCATTTCAGCAGTCCACCGCCCCCGCGGGACAGGAATGCAGAGGTGGACTAGCTGAGCCGCCTAGGGATCAACACCTATGAGTGGCAGTTGCACACTGACTCCTTGTTGCCCCTTTTCCAGCGTTGGGGGTTCTTGGACCTAGATTGTTCGCATCACATCCCCTCTGAATTCCAAGTGCCCCCAGTTTGCTTCATGGGAAGGACGGGCTCAGAGGTCTCTGGGAGGTGCCTTCCAGATCTGTTGGCACGGTCGCTGGCGCTATGCGTTTCCACCCATGCCCCTGCTCCAACAGACCCTCTGCAAGTTTCGGGCTTCTGTAGGTTGCAGCTTCATCCTGATTACCCCCCACTGGCCTTCGAGACACTGTTTTCAGATCAGCTTCAGTTGTGCTCCTAGGGTCCTGTCCATCTTCCGATCTCCAGCAAGGGATTCCTGATGCAACAGGTCGGGGCAGCGGTACATCCGGACCCAGCAAAGCTGGCGCTGGCAGCCTGGTTCCTGACCAGCTGTGGCTTTAGCATGCTCAATTTTTGGATGACAGCTGAGACATCATTCGGTCCCAGTATAAGAGTAAATGTCACAAGCCCAATAGCCGAAACTAGTCCAAGAGTCTGGACCCTATTACCTGTCCTCTGGATGACAGCTTTTTCAGCACACCTGGCTGGTCCTGGAGTTCAGGTGGATACGTGCCACCCTTATCTGGCTGCCATTGGGGCTTACAAGAATTCCCCAGAGCATGGGTTTCTTGCTGCTTTGCAGCACAAGCCTTTCGAGCCGATGGCCTCTGTGGATATCCGCTTGGTAACACTAAAGACAGTTTTACTGGTGGCTCTCAACTCAGCACACAGGGTTAGTATTCTACAGTCGTTGCCCTTGTGCAAGCCCTTCGCCCCGTTTCACAACAAGTTCATCTTGCACACTCACCCAAACCTCTTGCCCAAGGTGGTCTCCATTTCATCTGAATCAATAAATCTGCCTGCCGGTGTTCTTCCCAAACCCGCAGTACTAAGAGTTGCCAGGTATCTAAGTGGCTGTGTTCAAAGGGGACTGAGGTGAGGCACTGAAGGGCGGGGCCTCGTCAGGGTGTTCCCACGGCCGAGGTCGCTCCCCCGCACGCTATACTAAATCTAAAGGGGAAGCTCAATTCTCCAGCATGGGATCTGGCATGGATTCACATGCACATGAATATTCCCTGTCAGGCTGGGAATCCTCGGTAAAGAAAAAATCAGTATCAGTTTCGTTTCTGATCTCTTTCTTAGTAGTAACGAATCACTGATCTCTGGGTCATACTGCCCCCAGCCAATGACTGCCCTCTCCCTAAGCCCCGCCTCTGGCAGCCATCCTCAGATTTTTACCGCACGCTCAAGTGTTGGGAGTCCTCGTGTTCAGCTCTCGAGTTTTTTACTGCGTTTTCACACTTTTTCAGGAGATTTTCTCATTTTTTTCGGTTTAATCGAGCCTCAAGCTCCACCGTTTCTACTTCCGATAACGGGGACCCGTTTCAGAATTCTTCTATGCCCCTCAAGGGTGAAGTTTTTGTCGAGTTTACACTTCTTGGAGGATTCCGGAAGATTTGCGGCCTACCTCAACGGACATGGCCCAGGACAAGGGAAGCTCGATGCCCGGAACCAAGCTGTTCAGGTGCTGCCCTGGATGCGGATTACAGCTCGTTTTCAAGGAGGACGAGCATTTGCGATGTCTCTACTGCCTTCATGAGGACAAGACGCACGTGGAGAAAGACTGTGCATTCTGCAAGAACCTTTCGGAACGGACCAAACAAGATTGTCGTTCCCGCCTCCCCGCCTGGCTGGAGAAAGGGCACAGCAGGTGAGAAGACGAAGAAGTCTGAGCGGGCTTCTAAGTCCTGTGAGGGCGCCCCGGCGACGGGGGCCCAACAGAAGGCCAAGCACCTCGAGTCCGCGGGTACCGGGAGTGCTGAAAGGTCGGGCTCTTCGGTTGCCAAGCAGGGCGCTACTTCCCTGGCACGTTTGACCACGAGCCAGCACTCTGGTTCGGGGAAGAGGAAGTCCGAGAACCCAGGTAGTCCGCTGGAGCGGACCCGGTCGATCTCGAAGGGGGAGCGAGGCGCTGACCCTCCCCCCAAGGCGAAGGAGGCCCAGGACGCACCTAAGGTGGTGAGGGCTTTGATCCACCCAGCAAAGGCCTCTACCGAAGTGGTCGCTGCGACCCTGACGAAGCCGGCTGGGACTATGCCTGTGGAAACGCCCTCTGGGCCCAGAGTATCCCTGCCACCGCAGAGGGATTCCTCTTTCCAGCCCATCACTAAGACCCCCGTGAAGCCCCTGGCTGAAAAAGAGGGGGGGGGCGGTGGCCATTACACTCGGAATCAGCCTCTGAGGAGGAACTGGTGGAAACCGAGAAGGGCCTCAACGAAAGGTCCATAGGCCTCAACGAGAGGTTCGAGAAGGTTCGATCCCAGGGGACGGTCCCTGCTGACGTGATCGAAGATGACGACGAACAGGGGCCAGTGGAGCGGCCATCCCATCCATCGCAGCCATTGCCCGAGCCCCAGGATAGCTCAACGGCCTTTTTGTTGGCAATCCAATCCTTATGTACCAAGATATGGACGAGATTACCACGGACCCCGACGGAGGATTCAGAACCAGGCCCGTCGGGAAGCCCTCCGAACAAGCGGAGGAGAGTCCACCCCGCTCCGCCCTTCGTGCCTGCGAGACTGGTGGACCCCTCATCCCTGTCATCGGACCCTAGAGAGGATACGGCGACGGATACAGCGACGGGGACGGACGTTGATGACGGCGATGACACAGCGGACATCCCATCGTCGCCCCCCCCACCGTTCCCACCCCTCCCTCCACCCCACCCCCCCACCCGCGGGCGTCTCCAGCCGACGAGATTGGCTCTTTCCAAGCCATGATAACCAGGGCATCCAAGCTCTTCCAGCTCTGCCCTGAAGAACAGAAAAAGGAGGGTTTCTGTACCAACGACGAGAGGCCAAGAGGAAGACGGTCCTCGCGATGCCTTTACTCGACGACATCTGGGACGAGGGGCTTGCTGTCTTGAAGAACCCTTCCACGACACCCGCCAAGGAGGACAGGTACGAGAAAAAGTACTGAGTCCCCGATGCCGCCCCCTTGTGCCTCAGGGCCCAGCCCACGCCGGACTCGGTCGTCTCGGCGGCTTCAACTTCCACTTCCCAGCCGGACAGCGAGGGCAAGAAGTTGGACTCAATGGGACGACGAGTCATCTCTTCGACGATTAAGGCGGCCAATGCCTTAGCGATCGTGGCCCGCTACGACAGGGAGCTCTGGTTCAAGATAGCTCCCCTGCTAGACTTTCTGCCTGATGACACAAGGGCGGTGGCCCTAGAAATTCTGCAGGAAGGCGAGGTGGCGTCGGATCACGCCATAACGGTGGCAACGGACATTGCCGATACCGGATTTCGCCAACTGGGCAACGGAGTTTGCCTCCGACGACGAGGATGGCTCAAGGCGACAGACTTTCGCGAGGACGTCCAGACCAGTGTTGGACATGCCGTTCGACGGCAACCTTTTTGGTAAGGCGGTGGATGAGTCTCTACAGGCCATCAAGACCGACTCGGAGAAGGCCCGGGCCCTTGGGGTGCTTCAACAGCGACGGCCCTTTCGGAGCTCCGGAGGCAGACGGGGTGCCTCCAAAGGATCCAGCGGTGGCTCCTCCACTTACCGCCAGGCGGCCAGCTCCTCTTCCCAGGACGCCTACAGAGGTCGCGGCAAGCAAGGGGGATCCCGCCATCGTCGCCAAGGCGGCCAGGCCGCCTCCAAGCAAGACTGACCCAGCCGGGTTGTCGGGGCCCCCACCGAAGCACCCCGGTGGGAGGCCGGCTGACGAAGTTCGTCAGCGTGTGGGAGTCCATCTCCACCGATAGTTGGGTGTTGGACAACCTGGCCAACGGGCACTCGCTGGAATTCCAAAAGAAGTGCCCTCGCATTCCTCCCGTGGCCAGGAAGGAGAATCACGTCCCTCAACTGCTGTTGGAGGTAAAGGCGATGCTCAAGAAAGGTGCCATCGAGCTCGTCCCCAGGAGGCTCCGGGGCTCCGGAGTGTACTCTGGGTACTTCCTCGTCAAAAAGAAGACAGGCGGTTGGCGCCCCATCCTGGACCTGCGTCGGTTAAACAAGTACATCAAGGCGCAGAAATTCAGTATGGTCACCCTCCAGCACGTGCTGGGACAGCTGGAGGAAGGTGACTTCCTATCGTCGTTGGACCTGGAGGATGCTTACTTTAACATCCCCATTCTAAAAAGGCACAGGAAGTTCCTCAGGTTCGTGGTTCAGGGACGTCACTACCAATTCAGAGCCCTACCGTTCGGATTAAAGTCGGCACCCAGGGTTTTCACCAAGTGCCTGGCACCAGTGGCGGCGCGGCTGCACCTGCAGGGGATCCACGTCTACCCCTACCTGGACGACTGGCTAATCCGGGCAAGGACAAGGGAACTCGCCGTCGAACATACGGCGTGGACCGTCCGGTTACTCACGGAGCTGTGGTTCGCCATCAACTACCCCAAATCTGACCTGGTTCCATCGCAAGTAGCACTGTTTCTGGGAGTGAAGCTCGATACAGTGGGGCAATTGGCCTCCCCTTCAGAAGAGAGGACCAAGACCATCCTGGGCAAGGTGCGGCGCCTGTTGGCCACGGAGGTGGCCAGGGTGAGGTCCATCAAGTCCCTTCTCGGGATGATGTCCTCATGCATCTCCCTTGTACCCCTTTGCAGACTTCGGATGCGTCCACTGCAGGAGTTCCTCGATGCCCGCTGGTTTCAGGCGTTGGCTGCTTCGAGGACAGGATCCCTCTCAACGAGGAGTTCCGTCGGGCGATCCTATGGTGGGGCACCCGGGCTCGCCTCGCTACAGGCACGGACTTTCAAACCCCGGCGTTTCAGGAGACTGTGACGACGGACGCCTCTCTGGAGGGTTGGGGGTCCACACCGGAGATCTCCACACAAGAGGCCTTTGGATCCCGGAGGAGAGGTCTCTCCACATCAACATTCTGGAGCTGCGAGCAGTGTTCTGGGCGCTCAAGTCGTTCCTTCCGTCCCTCAAGGACAAAGTGGTGAGGATCTTCACCAACAACACCACCACGATGTTCTACATACGGAAGCAGGGGGGCACCAGATCCCCAGCCCTATCCAAAGAGGCCCAGGATCTGTGGCACTGGGCCGTTGCCCAGGGGATGTTTCTGGTTCCCTTCCTCTTGGCAGGAATAAAAAACACCATCGCCGACTCGCTCAGCAGGGAGCTGCGCTCATGCCACGAGTGGGAGCTGCGACAAGATCAAGTGGATCGGCTCTTCCAACGTTGGGGCAAACCCCAGATCGACCTGTTTGTGACGGCGGCGAACTCCAAGTGCCAGAGGTTCGCCAGCCAGTTCCCACACCCGAAGAGCATGGGCAATGCTTTCTCGTTCCCCTGGGACGGCCTGTTTCTCTACGCTTTCCCTCCATTCCCGTTGCTGCTCCGCCTCATCAACCAGCTCAAGAGGTCCAGGTGCAGGATGATCCTCGTCGCACTGGCGTGGCCGAGGCAGATCTGGTTCCCGAACCTTCTGGACTTGTCAAGGTCCCCGCCAGTCAAGCTGCCGGCGGACGAGGATCTTCTCTCCAGAGAAGGAGGCGCCATTCTCCATCACAACCCACAGTCGCTGAACTTGCAGGCCTGGCTCCAGCGGCACTAGAGTTTGGAGGGTATGATATACCGGCTGATTGCAGAGAGGTTCTTGCAAAAGCCAGGGCGTCCTCAAGTGTTACGGTCATAAATGGAAGAGGTTCTCTGTCTGGTGCCGTGCACAGAAGATTAACCCTCTGCGAATTACGGCCCCTCAAGTACTGCCGTACCTACTGTCGCTGGCCAAAGCTGGACTGGCTCACGCCTCCATCAAAATACATCTGGCTGCTATCTCCCGATATACCAGGACTACGGGACGGGCGTCCTTGTGGTCTCATCGCTTGGTGAAGGAATTCATGAAGGGACTGTTCAGATCATTCCCGCCGGTGAAGACCCCGGCCCCGGCGTGGGAGCTTAATGTGGCCCATTCGAGCCTATGCATTCGGCACCTTTGAAGTTCCTGTCATGGAAGGCGGCGTTCCTCGTGGCCATCACCTCCGCACGACGAGTGGGTGAGATCCAGGCCCAATCTTGCAAGCCTCCATACTTGACTTTCCATGACACAAGGGTGGTGCTGAGGACGCACCCCACCTTTATGCCCAAGGTGCCGTCGGACTTCCACCTCAACGAGCCCTTGGTGTTACCAGTTTTCTTCCCGTCGCCTTTGACGCCGGCCGAGAGGACTTTGCACTCGCTGGATGTAGCTAGAGCGCTGAAGTTCTACGTGGACTGCACAAAGAGTTTTCGGAAGACATCACAGCTGTTCGTGAACTTTGGACCTGTGAATCAAGGGAAGGCTCTCTCGAAGACTTCCATTTCCAGATGGCTCTCCGGCTGCATCATGCACTGTCACCGGTTGGCAAACCGACCGCTGTCCGAGCGCCTATTTGACCAGAGCGATCGCTGCTACCACAGCGTTCCTGTCTGGTGTGCCCCTGCTGGACATCTGCAGGGCTGCTACGTGGAGGTCAACACACACCTTCACAAGATTCTACTGCGTCGATTGGGACTCCAGGGAGGAGTCCAGGGTCGGCCAAGCACTGCTGCGCAACCTGTTTGCCTAAGGTGAGCCTTGTGAGGAGGTAAAAGTGCTTAATGTTGAGTTTTGGATGTAATGCTTAATGTTGAGCCTTTGCCACCTCCCGTGGTTGTGCATGTGTATACTGCTATGTATTTTTTATTCATGAGCATGTGAATCCATGCCAGACCCCATGCTGGAGAAGGAAAAAGTTAATTACCTGTAACTGTTGTTCTCCAGCATGGGTCTGGCATGGATTCACATGCGAACCATCCCGCCTACCCCTATGCGGCTCTTCACTTGGTCATACTGCCACGTGGCGTGCTACCAAATCTGAGGATGGCTGCCAGAGGCGGGGCTTCGGGAGAGGGCAGTCATTGGCTGGGGGCAGTATGACCCAGAGATCAGTGATTGGTTACTACTAAGAAAGACAGATCAGAAACGAAACTGATACTGATTTTTTTCTTTACCGAGGATTCCCAGCCTGACGGGGAATATTCATGAGCATGTGAATCCATGCCAGCCCCATGCTGGAGAACAACAGTTACAGGTAAGTAACTTGTTCCTTATTCACTACCAAAGGTTCTGGTACCTTCCCTGTGTTAATGATGCACATCTTGTCTTATTTATGCTACTTGCGATCTAAATGTTATTTTTATGTCCTTGACACTACATGACAAAACTGTTTTCTTCTGTATTTTTTATTGGAGCATCAAGTACACCCCTCTTAATTTTGTGGCACAAGTCGACTTCTCTACAGTAAGCATTAGTGTTGCAGCTGCATTACAGTTCATTTCCTACATTTGCATTTTACTGCTTGGTAGTCATTGACATTCACGAGTACTTGAGGTTTCATTTAATTTTCTTATTTTCTTATTTTCTGATCAGCATTACAACACGTCACTTCTGGCAGCTGCGGCCGCTGCAGCTTCGGCCTCTGAAGACCAGGACCTCCTTCACACATCAAGGTTTTTTCCTTACTCTTCCTCACAAATGTTTCTGGATCAGCTCAACACTGGCGGGAACTCTGCTCTCCCTACCACCAATGGCAGCAATAGTGGAAGCAACAGTAGCCTTGTGTCATCAAACAGTTTACGGGAGAGTCATGGACATCAAGTGGTTAGCCGCAGTACCACAGAGACCACTTCCCTTTATGGCATCCCTGATGTCATTTCCTTGGACTGAGGGGCTGCTTTGTGTCGAACCAGAGATGGACTGCACTCTGAAGGACAGCAGACTTATTTTTGTCCTATTCCCCACCCTCCTTTTTCCAGTTTTTTAAAGGACGAAAATGCAAAGACCTGTACAGAGAACAGAAACTATATTTTCAGTTTACTTTTGTAGATAAACCAACCGGAAACTGTGCAAGTCTGGTAACAAAATACAAAAAAAGAAGACACTGCTACCACACTGTTTGTTTAGCGTTGGATGTTGAAGATTTTAAAGCATTCTGCATTCATCCTGTATGATCTTTCCTTTTCTTCTTCAGTTTGGACAAAATACATTATGCTTCACACAATCTGCCATCGGTACATGTGGAAGGAACTATGTTCTACTGGTAGGATTCTTCTTCAGGGTAAAGGAGACATTAGATGCTATGTAATGGCACAAGAAGCCATTCCCTGCCCTGTTTTGTTTTCTTCAGTGTGACATTTTAATTTCGGACTGTAATTTCTGAATCATTCCCTCAGTGTTCAGAGGATGCAGCCGATTCAAGTGTTTTTTGTTGTATTGAGCACCTTTCGCGATAGACCTTAACCTGTATGTAGTTTCTTTTTACTTTCCACCTGTTTCAAAGTGCACTTTTCAACACCTTTCTGCTGAAGCCCTGTTTTTGCTGGATGCTGGTATCACTGCTCGGCTCCCTGATTGGGGAGGTTGGCAGCTTGCAGGTGTGCTAGTCTTCCTGTATCAGTATAGTTGTTTGGGAGGTTACCACCACCTGCAGCGGATCACTGAAGACTTCTCAGTTTTACTACCTTAAAGAGCAGAAGGGCAAGCTAGTTGTTACTAAGACATTCCTGTCCATTTGAGCCTCCTAAGGTAGGTGGATTCACAGTACAAGACCCATCACAGAATTTGCTTAGTTCATGGCAGCAGCAACGTGAAATCATGGCAGCAGGGTCTATGCCAGTGTCTTGAATGGGGCTGCTTGTTTTCACTGTCGCTGGTCGGTGCCATATTGATTGCACTGAAGCATCCTGCCAAAAACACCTGAACCACAATTTGTGTAAAAGCTCATGCGAGTCTAGTATTATCCAGTAGTTTTGCCAGGGTTAAATCGTTGATGCCACTGTTCTATGTTGTGCTTCTTAAACATGTACTTGGTCTTGTCAGTGGGACTGTGTTGTGTTGGTTTTGGCCACATTGGTGACCAAGCGCTGGAATGGCTGGCTCTCAAAGGTGTTCAGGCTTTTGCAGAACACCTTCTGAACCAATGTTGTACCTGGCAATTGTCGGTCCTTTAGCATACATTGCGTGTGCGTGCTATTACCCTTCTTAATCTCCTAAAACATTTTATGAAAACTAAACTGTCCTTTGGCTCACTTTTCTAGTTTCATCAGCCTACATGCATTGCCTCTTCCAGCAGTTGCCTCTGTTATGCATGCACAGGATAAAGGCTTTTCCCACACTTTTCCATAACGGGTTTTAATCCATTTCCACTTCAATTGCCTTAAGAATCCGTAATTTTAAAGGTTCCTTTAAGTGTAGATCACCAGTTCAAATCCCCAAGAAATTGAGTCGGAGTAGTAGAGCCCATCTAATGAAGGGAAAGTCAGTGAACAGTGGTTCTGCTTGGCACCTTCACCCCCGCAGGTCTGTATGGCAGGGTATACTGTTGAGCCCATTGCATGAACGTTGGTCGGGAGCCACCTAAACCTGCCCTCTATTACGCTGTGTAGGTACAGCTGCAATCTGTGTAGAGCTGTGTATCGTAAACTGTGAATCCCCCGTCCGTCAAGATTTCTGTAATGAAGACTGATGGTTCCATGTAAAGAATCCGTGCATTGGGAGACTGCTACCTACCCTCTTCTTTGGTGGGAAGACAGATTACTACAAGAATCTGAATGTGTAATACTCCCACTTCAACAAAAAATATAATGAAAAATGCTATATCCGAATACTGAACCCGTTAACACGATTGGTCTGCGTAGAGCTGATCTTCAACCGCCCCATGTTTATCACTCACTTTTCACATAGTGTTTAGTGGGCTTGTTTCTGAAAACTGATAGAATTCATGCATACCTTGAGGCCCAGAGATGAGCGCTATTCCACTCCAGTGGAGGTTGTCCTGTTAGCAAACTATGATAACTCTGCTCGTCTCTTTTCACTCTGCTTCCCACCAATGCCTGTCAGTGTAGGCCGAACAGGTTTGCCAGGGATTGGCTCTCTACTCTTGGGAACTTTGCATGGTTTACTCTACCTTACTTTCCCTGTCAGATAGAAGCTCTGAAGATTCTGGAAGCTCAAGAGCACTCTGCAGGCCCACGCCTTTCTAATATTTCCTGGTTTATTTGAAAATCTAAAAATAACTACTGTATTTGAGGCCGTGGAATCCTTTTTAAAAGAAATTGCATGCTGATGCAGAAGGAAGCATGTTAAGCTAGCATGGATGGATAGCAGTTTTTGTAGTGAGATCCTGGTACAGTGCCATTTTAAACTTTGACGAATCTATCTTCGCCCCATAACCTACGTTGGGGACATGTAGTCTCTAGCTACTTGTGTTGCACAGTGTTATTTTAAAAGGCAGTAGTAATTAAATGTAGGGTTGTTTTTCTTTTCCATGTCCCTTTCATGTTTGTCAACTTAATTTATTTATTTAATCTCTTTTCTATTGTAAAAACCCTTGTTTCTAAAAATTACTTTTTATATTTAAATGTGGGCTTGCTGTAAAATCACCCTACTAGACCTTTTTAATTTCCCATATATTGTTTTTATATATATGTATCTGGTGAATGGTTTCCCAGAGGGACTGACCTTACGTTACAGAGAAATAACTAGATGTCAGTTTTCATTTTTAAACTATAGGCAATCTCTGAAACCTTGCACGTTTCCTCTGCTCAGCAGAAAAATAAATATCACATTTTTTTTGGTCGGCTCTCGCTCTTTGGTTGTACGATGTGTATTCGGGGTCTTGCTGTTGACCTTGCACTTTTGTGCTTTAAAGCCATTTTTAAAATGATTGAAAGCAAAGCACTAGTCCAACCAACTTTGAATCATAGTGGTTTCAACTGGTTTGCCTTATCTTTTTCTGAATTATAGCGAACACCACTTGCTATAACAATTCGTACAACTACTGCGTTTTGGTGGATATTCATTATCTTCTCCTTTTTATTAAGTGGTCGAGAAATCACTAATTGATAAAGTTGTTACAAAAGCTCTTGGGGCATTTTTCTGTGCCTGCCTACCAGAATTAATAACCAGGTACTGTCTTATGTATTTCTAAAGATGTTTTGTGCCTGCCTTGCATTGTACCTGGGTCTCCCATATGTAGATTCTTCTTACAGTGCAACCACGGGCCCAAGTTAATAAAAACAATGTACTTTACCATCTCTGTTGGAGCCATTAGTGTTTGAGATCCTACAACAAAGGTCTTCAACCTGAGGCGTGACAGATGTTTTGGATTACAGCACCCATCACCCTAGCAAGGGTAATCCATGCTGAGGCATCATGTGAGTAATAGTCCAAAACATATGAAGGGCTGCAGGTCGCGGACACCTGTAAAAGCATAAGTAAACAAATGCATTTGATTTGTATAGGTCCAAGTACCTCTAAAGAGCTTTGAGAGTCCTTTGAGAGCAAGGGTGGACTCATGAGCTCCTGCCGGAGTTGCAGGTCCGGTGGAATGTTCACTTTCATATGTGGCCTCCATTTGTGCTTCGTAGACAAAAACACAGGCATCCCCTTATTCCCCACAAGTTGGCTTGTCCAATGCTGTGGGATAACGTGGCCTTTTGGCCAAGTTGTTGGCGGTGTGAACCAGGATCTTGCATTCCTTTCACTCTCCACTTGTCCAATGCTGAGGGATAGTGTGGCCTTTTGGCCACGTTATTGGCTGTGTGAACCAGGATCTTGCATTCCAGTCACTCTCCACTTGTCCAATGCTGTGGGATAGTGTGGCCTTTTGGCCACGTTATTGGCTTTGTGAACCAGGATCTTGCATTCCAGTCACTCTCCACTTGTCCAATGCTGTGGGATAACGTGGCCTTTTGGCCATGTGTTTGGATGTGTGAACCAGGATCTTGCATTCCAGTCACTCGCCACTTGTCCAATGCTGTAGGATAACGTGGCCTTTTGGCCACGTTATTGGCTGTGTGAACCAGGATCTTGCATTCCTTTCACTCTCCAATTGTCCAATGCTGTAGGATAAAGTGGCCTTTTGGCCACGTTATTGGCTGTGTGAACCAGGATATTGCATTCCAGTCACTCTCCACTTGTCCAATGCCGTGGGATAACGTGGCCTTTTGGCCATGTGTTTGGGTGTGTGAACCAGGATCTTGCATTCCAATCACTCTCCACTTGTCCAATGCTGTGGGTGTCCAATGCTGTGGGATAACGTGGCCTTTTGGCCAAGTTGTTGGCGGTGTGAACCAGGATCTTTCACACTCCACTTGGCCAATGCTGTGGGATAGTGTGGCCTTTTGGCCACGTTATTGGCTGTGTGAACCAGGATCTTGCGTTCCAGTCACTCTCCACTTGCCCAATGCTGTGGGATAACGTGGCATTTTTGCCACGTTATTAGCTGTGTGAACCAGGATCTTGCATTCCTTTCACTCTCCACTTGTCCAATGCTGTAGGATAACGTGGCCTTTTGGCCACGTTATTGGCTGTGTTAACCAGGATCTTGGATTCCAGTCACTCCACTTGTCCAATGCTGTGGGTTAACGTGGCCTTTTTGCCAAGTTATTGGCTGTGTGAACCAGGATCTTGCATTCCAGTCACTCTCCACTTGTCCAATGCTGTAGGATAACGTGGCCTTTTGGCCACGTTATTGGCTGTGTTAACCAGGATCTTGGATTCCAGTCACTCCACTTGTCCAATGCTGTGGGTTAACGTGGCCTTTTTGCCAAGTTATTGGCTGTGTGAACCAGGATCTTGCATTCCAGTCACTCTCCACTTGTCCAATGCTGTGGGATAGTGTGGCCTTTTGGCCACGTTATTGGCTGTGTGAACCAGGATCTTGCGTTCCAGTCACTCTCCACTTGCCCAATGCTGTGGGATAACGTGGCCTTTTGGCCACGTTATTGGCTGTGTGAACCAGGATCTTGCGTTCCAGTCACTCTCCACTTGCCCAATGCTGTATGGTCCCTGGCAAATGAGTTTAACTTTCTATGCCTCAATACTCTTACCTGCCAAAATAGTGAGAATATATAAAATGCCTATCCCAGTATTCAGAACGATATAAAAAAGTGGTTAAAAAAAACAAAAAGCTATGCCAAGGTTATAAATCGATCACTTTAACCTCAGCAACAGAGGGTACTGTTACCATAGCACAGCCAGCCATCTGTGTAAGTAGCTGTAATCATTTATTGTTTATTTGGTGATCCTAGTCAGGTTCCCACACACCCTTAAAAATGCCAATACCTAACTTAAAACATTGAAAAACAATTTTAAATCCGTATTGTCAGATATCCCCTCCACCAATGTTAGCAGGATATTAGTTAAGGATTGCATGCTCTGACCCATTCCCAAGTGTAAAACTGCCTTTCCTTCATTCTTCCATCTTGCAGACTTGTGTTGTAAAACCATTATAGATGCTAAATTAGCACCCGAAAGGTGCATCAGAGCCAATCGGATGGTTAGGAATGTGGCCACTACCTACCTAGGTTGGCCTCCGTTACACCTGCTCTGCTTCTGCTTGGCTTTCTCCTTTCTGCTCTCCATCGTCTGTGCCCTTCGTCCGTAATGCTGTCTTGGAAATGGAAAGCAGCCTCAGTCTTTTCTGAAGGAGTGTCTGTTCCCCTTTTAATGGCCGCCATCTCAGCTCAACAGTCCAAACCTGTAGTGTGTGGAGCACTCTTTCACCTTTTGGGTAAACAGCACCCGGACCTCTTGCTAAGGTGCTCATAACTTGGTAGCCCATTTGAGCATGATAGAGTTACAGCACACTGCCAGGCTATTTGGCAGTGTGTAGGGCTGGAATCGCCAACTAACTGAATTGTAAAATTTGATCAGATTTTCAACATATGCCCAGTGAATGCTGAGAAATGATTTGTGAATCGCCACTGAAATGCATTGCATGTGCATATGCGTCAGTCATTTTGCATATGATGAGACTTGTTCGGACTTCACAGTTCCCAAAGTTGAAGTACCCAACCTAACTTTCCAGGACATACACCATGTTCTCCACTTTGGGTCAAGTGCAGAGGATCTCTTTTTGTGACATCTGGAGCTCCGAGTACTGCAGCACTCTTTGCTACTTGTATTGGCATTGCAGCATTTCTCTATTAGTTGCATTCTAGGTACCTCCCTGCCTAGTTTACCCATGCTCTGATGTGGGTGTTGAGTTGATGATCTGTGGGACTAAAGGCTGCCTCAGCCTCTCTAGGTAACTCTTAACACATCTATACTCTGGTAATTCCTTACGTATAATTGTACATTTTTACTTTCATGTTTGATGGCTAGACAGCACTTCCTGCATGTTTTTTTAACCATCCTGCAGCAGGTGTAAGTACAGATCACAGGAAAGATAGTTGTGGTGCCCTGCCTCAATTTCACTTATGACAAAGTGTACGCTTGTCACATAGCATAAATGTTTTAACGGACCATGTACACACACTCCGTCTTTCCTGCCAGCATTTTAATCAAGTGTACTGTAACACCTTTGAAAGTTGCTTGAGTTCTGGTTTCTCATGCTGTCCTGCTAAAGGGTAGAGTATTTTTCATGGTATGGTTTAAAACCAGTGCACTGAAACCATCTGTGACTACAAGTGAAGACACTCTTCCCTTCGTGTTCAATTTCTTATCCCACATGAAAGGTGTTCCTCATTTTGGTTTGCACCCCTTTACCATAGACAATGTGTTGCTATATGCCACAGGGATGAAAGTAGGAGCACAATAAGTCGGTGACTAAAGATTGCTATAATGGCCATATTTTGAAATGTTTAAAAATGTTTATAATTACCAGGGTTACCCCAGTGAATGTTATTCTAAGGAGCACAGTACAGGTGACCACTATATATGGGGAATTCTGTTAATGTTTGTGCAAGAGACCTTGTTATGTCTTTGACCACGGACCTCTCCCTCGTTCAGCACTGGGATTGACTGTGATTTGATTACAACCTCACCCACCATATGCCCATGACTCAATCATGTCTTCTACTAAAAGACATTTTGTGAAAGACCAAAAAAATCTGGCTTGCAGATTACTGCTATCTAACAGTTTGTAAGGCAACCAATTCTGTAAGGTGCTTGCAATCTTATTTTTAATTCCAAAGTGACAATGTACAAGAAAGTACAGTGGGAGCTGCCAGGGTTATTGTTTGATGCCGACCCATGTGTGGTATGTATGTATGTGTGTGTGTGTGTGACTGTATTTATATGTATGTACTCTGTTGAATGCTTGTTGACCATTCACATTCATCAATGTACCAAATTTCATATTTCAATCTCTAGCTTAGGTTGTGGGGAGAGGGTGCTGTCCTGTTTTATTTGTGGGCATTATTGGCTGCAAGAAAAGCTGGTCATTCTACGAATCTATGGCATAGTTGGAGAAATTGTAATTTATTTCAGAAGTATTAAGATGTGTCCTCTGTTTGCCCCGCATTATGCAGCTGTTAGTGGGTTGCCACTTAATTGCTTCAGTGCAGAGTTGCTGCATGGTGGAACAAATGTTGAGAAAGCATCTGCTTGTGTGAATTGCATTAAACATTTCAGGGTTTTTAGAGCAATTTTTTGAGTGGCTTCAGAAGTGATTTTATTCATGTCGAATTGCTTTTCTGTATAATATTAGATTTGTGACCCTGAAGGGTTGAATAGGTGCAGCCCAAATCCTGCTGCTGTTAATAGTTTGAACGAAGGACAAAATGTATATAAGAAGATTGCTACCAATGACCGCTGAGTCCATAAACTTCATGTCTAAAGCTCATTGCCTTAAACCCTCCCCTGTTCAAACTCCATACGGCATGCCACACCAGTAAAATGGCTTTTAAAAGAAATTGTACAGCAGACTAATGTCGGTTTGTAAAAAGTGAAAATATTTATTAAATGCATTGGAGAAAATTGTTTTACCTATTGAATGTTATATGTTTATGTAGAGTCTTTAGACGTAATAAAAAAGAAATACAAGTGCTTGTCTCATGCTATGCTTGTAAAATGTTGGATGGAATGTCTCCTCTCTTTTATAGTAATTTAAAAAAAAAACATGTTATATTGAGTTTTAACATTTTACAACGAGCAATTCCCATCCCCACTCCACCCGCCTTTCCAGGATCCGATGCGATACAAAACAAGCGTATGGACAGGTGTTCTCCCTAAGAAATGCAAAGACTTCAGTCTTTGTGCACCCGTTGAGTCTCTGTAGTCCTCATGCAAGAAAGAAAGAATCCCCCATTCCGTATTAAACTTGGACTGTTTCCCCTGCAAAGAATGTCATCCATTTCATGGATACAAAATGCCAAATCTTTGCAAACCAGTCTTGTTCCTCTGGGTGATCTGGTTGTTTCCATCTTTGAGCTATCACCAGAACTGCTAGGAGCAATATTGCATAGGCCCCCCTCTGGGGTTGAACCATGCCTTTCTGCTCCGGACCTTTCAGACCCAGGGTACACTGCTCCATGTCCCTATTCTCCGGGAGCAGAAACATCACCTCAATACTGCTGTTCACCTCTTTCAAGTATTGACGAATTTGGGTAGAATGTATGCAATTTAACGGGTGTAGTGACAAATCACCATCATTTTCAGCCACATCTCCTGAATTTGAATAGCCCTGTTGAGTTTATGGATGTCTGCCCAAAGACGCTCCCATTATCCTGGAGTAATCCTACAGTGCAGGGCTACTTCCCATTGCCGCATGTATGGCCACGACGGGGTATCTGGGTCGGTGGAAACCAGCTTATACAGGTCTGATGTCAGTTTCTTGTCCCCAGGATTGGTTGCAATATATTTCTCAAAGGGAGTCAGCTGTCTTGTTGCTGCTTGCCTCACCACCGTGACAATATTGATATCTCCCCGATTGCTGCACCCCAAAATCTGTCTTACATTGCTCAAACTGTTTTACTTCCTGTCCGCAAGTCATATCCTGCAATCTTAGGCACCCCTTTTGTTCCCATTGTGTATAAGCACCTGGCTCTACCCCGGTAGAGAGCTGCAGGTTCATGAAGACTGGAGTAAAGGGAGTTGGATATGAGGTTATCCCCTTCCTCTTTACCTCTTCATCCCAAAGCGACTCCACCAGGGATGTGATGGCGCTGTTGTGCATATTTTCCGTTCGGTCTACGTGTGGAGGCTACAGGACTTCATCCAGCCACTTCCTCACTACTGCCCTTTCCATTCTGCACCATATTTTATTTTCGTTGTTCCCTAGCCATTCCTTAAGCACCCTGAGCTGGGCCGCCACATAGTAGGTGTGAAAATTCAGTAGGGCCACACCCCCGATCCCTAGCTGCCATCTGTATCTTTGCGGAGACCCTTGGTTTTTGTTTTCGCCATATGAATGATCATATTGATTTCTGGACCGCTTTGAAGAATGACTGTGAGATCCTGACTGGGAGCGCTTGGAAAAAGTAAATTACCCTAGGCAGAGTCACAATCATTATGGTGGTAACCCTACCCAACAGATATCGTCAGGGGGGCTCCATTTGGCCACCCTCCAAAAAGGGAGCACAATTTGCTGTATACAGCGCCTGTATGAAAGTGTTGATTTTGATTTATTTATTTATTTTTTTTTGTATAGCGCCGATAGCCCATGGGCTAGTGTAGTGTAGATGCCTACGTAAGTTAGCCTGTCCTTAACCAATCGTGAATGGGACACTATGTAATATGGTTGCCCGAGGGGTACTCGTCGAGAGATTCAACCATTCAGATTTTTTAGTGTAGATTTTCAGGCACGCCACTTTACCAAACCTGTCCAGTTCCCAGGATATCCCTGGCAAGTAAGTGTCTGAGTCAGTTGCAGTGAGAATCGGGTCATCCGCAAACGCCATTATCTTATGCTACTCCCCCATCCCCCAAATGGGATTCCTTTAATTTTGTCCGCCAATCGAATAGTGATCAGCAGGGGTTCTAAATATATTGCATAAAGCAACGGGCACAAAGGGCAGCCCTGTTTCGTCTCTTCTAATATGTGTAGGTTATGAGATAGAGACCCATTAATATACAACCTGATTGTTAGATTAACATAGTTCGCCCTGATCCTACATTTACACCCCTTACCAAAACCCATGAGTTCCATTGTTTGAAATAGGAAGGACCATTCCACTCGATTTAACACTTTCTCAGCGTTGAGTGCTAAAAGAACAGCCGAGCAATGTTTCTTGGAGACCTTTTCTACCAGCTGGCAGAGTCTCCTGTTATTGTCATGGGTCCATCTATTTTTAATAAAGCCCTACTGATCTGGGAGTATGGAGTCTAACCTATTTGCCAAGACTTTAGTGTATATTTTTGCTTCTAGATTAAACAGTGCAATAGGTCTATATGACCCACACTGCGTTGGATTTTTATTCGGCTTTGGAAAAGGCCCATTTTTGCCTCTTCCATTGTCTAGTAGATATCTCCCTGCTCCCTGAGTTGGTTGTATAGGGCCGTCAGCTTGGGGACTAGGATCGTTCTAAACGTCTTATAGAAAACCACCAAAAACCAATCCGGGCCCAGTGCCTTGTTAAGCGGTAAAGACTTAATAACCTGGGCACACCTCTTCTGCCGTGATATCCACTTCCAGGCGTTCTCTGGTTTGCGGTGTGATTTTATTAACGGGAAACAGGTGTAGATATGCCTCCTAAGCTTCCCCATCAGGGGAGTTGGACGTGAATAGACTGGAATAGATGCCCTCAAACTGTTTTTAGACACTTTTTAAATTGTGCTATTGATGGAGTTGTTCTAAATGCAAGAGGAAGAGCATTCCAGTAAGCCGGAGCCCATGCATCAAAACTAGAACCTCCAATTTTCTTGAAGGCAAGACGTGGTTGAAACAGAAGAGCATCTTTATTTGAACATAAAGTGCGTTTTATAGGCATCTTCTTAATTCGCAAGCAGAGGTAAGCAGGAGCATCACCAGCCAAACATGTGTACACCATGGTAGATGCCTTAAGTTGTAGTCTTTGGTTTACCGGGAGCCACTGCAGCTTCCGGCAGGCCTCAAACACATGGGACCGACTTCTCATTCCACAGACTTCCCCAATTTGAGTGACCTGCCTTTTTATATTCGCTTGAGTACTGCCTACAAGAAGGCTATTACAGTAATTCAATTTTGTATTTATAATGGTTGCTGCGATCAGAGCCCTATTAATCTCAGAAAGATACCGGCAAATTTGCCATAGTAGGTGTCATTTGATCTCCCCATGGACCTTTGATCTGGATAATATTCCGATCTGCTCTCTTCCCCCTACGGTATCTTGCTAGGAGGCTACTGGCTTGGTTTGCTTTTATGTAAAATATTTGTTTTGCACGAAGAAGTGCGCTTTCTTCCTTCCTGGTGTACAGCATATCTAGCTGGACTCTCGCACGCCTGTACTTCCTTCTGAGCTTACCACTTTGGTCCCGCACCACACATGCCTGAATCTTTTAATTTTATGTCTAGCTCCTCCATAAACCCTCCAGTCGTCTGACACCGCACTGAAACAGTCAATGGGCCATGATCTGAGAGGAGAATGGAACCCGCTTCTATGCGTGTGACCCTGCCCATGAGTGCTTCCGACGCCCATACATAATCGATTCTCAAAGGATCGATGGACGTGCTAGTAGTAAGTGTACCCCGCTGAGTCATTTTGAAGTGTCATTCCGAGCCCTTGAATTTCTGAACGATAAAAGTCTGCACTGGCAGAGTAAGATCATATAATCCAATTAACAGTGTAGATAACAGCAAATCAGTCTGACGATTCTGCAGTTTTTCCAAGGGCATTGAGACGCCACCATGCAAGGAGGGGAGATGCGGAAGATGGACGATCTTCAAGGCATGGTATGTTCAGATCGTGCAAGTGCACTGACGGTACAGGAGAGAGGAGGGGGGAGAATAAGTGCAGAGGGCGGTGTCCAAGTGTGCCCAGTCAGTCAGAAACTGGGGTAAGTGCTGTTCAGGGGGGGAGGGGATGCAACGTTGAAACATCCTCCCACTGATTGATCCTGGTCCTATCCCCCTTGCCCAAAACTACCCAGTTTAAGTCCAACCCCTCCTCTGCCCTCCGCTTCACCACCTCTCCCCTACCCCCACACTGAGCTCTCACAGCTGACCCTCTCCCTCTGGTGCAAACCAAAGTTCCTATTGAGCCCCGGAGAACCATCTTCCCAGATTCGATTTGCTACACAACCCCAGAGATGAAGTGTAGGAATACCTCTACTCCCTACCCATATCCAAGTGACCCTGGCATCTTGCCATTTACTCCATCGATGCATCCCATTTTCTAGTCAATTTGATGGTGTTAATCTCCCCTAACACTTAAATGCCTTGCTGGTTGACCACCTTGTACCAGCACGAATGCCCACGCTCTAGCCATGGTCTACAACTGCAATGCAAAATGTTAAATCAGAAGTCATGTCTGGCAACTATAGTCTGTACCCCCTCGGCACTTATTCATTCTCTACAAGACAATCTGCTAGCACTTCCAAATTGTTGCCCCCTGCAAACGTCTGAGATAACTCATGTTGTATGCTTTGTTCTGTGAAATGTGGTGTACACTTGCATCTTCACCCCTCTGAACCTTCACTCTTGTGTTGGCCTGCAGTCTTTCTGGAGTCTAATTATTCCTAGCTACTACAGTCGAATCCTTGCGAAATATCTAAGACCTTTGCATGCTTTAAAGCACTCTTGGGCATTTCAAACTATTCATCCACCACCAGGCAACAAAACAAGTATTCTCTTTGCAACCTGAACGTGTGCATCATGTCTTATACTTGCACGTCAGTCATTTTTCATTCATTTCATGACTTTATTTTGGGAAACAAGTCCCATAAAAGACCATTAAAAACACACAAAACATCAGCATAAGTAATACGTTAAGATCGTCAAGCACATTGATCTCAATTGCATGCAACTACTTTTTGTATAAAGTTTACCATTATGGATTCAGTGCTCAATGTTAGGAATTGACTTTCATAATTTCCTCTCTGATTTTAAAAGCCTTCAAGAATGTCTTTAGCACCCATGCAATTTCTTCAGTATTGGCACTCAAAAGACAAATGAGCTTGTTGACAATGACGAAAAACTTATTTTAACAAAAGAGGACTCATAGGTTTCCTTGAAATTGAATATGTGGGACATAGCAACGAAAAATCCCAAACTTTTTGTAAAAAGTATGACACAAAGGGCATAGTCTATTTAAACAGCTATTTTTGTGCCATCTCTCCCCCCACCCCCATTTCCATTTGTAGTTGGACAATTAAAAAGGGCTCTGGTTTGTAAAATAATGTTGAATGGATTGTGTCCTCCAACGTATTCCACTTCTCCAGCATGGGGTCTGGCATGGATTCACATGCTCATGAATATTCCCAGTCATCAGGCCGGGAATCCTCGGTATAGAAAAAAAAATCCGTATCCGTTTCATTTCTGATCTGTCTTTCTTAGTAGTAACCAATCACTGGTCTCTGGGTCATACTGCCCCCAGCCAATGACTGCCCTCTCCCTAAGCCCCGCCTCCGGCAGCCATCCTCAGATTTTTACCGCACGTTCAAGTGTTGGGAGTCCTCGTGCTGTAGCTCTCGAGCTTTTGCTCCGTTTTCGTGCTTTTTCTCATTTTTCGGTTAAATAGAGCCTCAAGCTCCACCGTTTCTACATCCGATCAAAGGGGATCCGTTTCGGAGTTTTCTACGCCCCTCAAGGGTGAAGATTTCATCGAGTTACGCTTTTGGAGGATTCCAGAAGTTCCGAGGCCTACCCCGGACATGGCCCAGGAGAAAGGAAGCTCCACGCCCGGAAAGCTGTTCAGGACCTGCCCTGGATGCCAGCTTCAGAATGTTTTTAAGGAGGACGAGCATTCGTTATGCCTCTACTGTCTCCATGAGGACAAGACGCACAAGGAGAAGGACTCTGCGTTTTGTGGGAACATGTCGGAGCGGACCATGAAGGATCGCCACCTCCGTCTCGCCAACTGGCTGGAAGGGAAGAGCCCGTCAGGTGAGAAGAAGAAAAAAGTCCGAGAGGTCTTCTAAGTCCTGTGAGGGTGCCCCGGCGACGGGGGCCCAACAAAAGGCTAAGCACCGATGAGGACAAGGTTGCCCCTTCCCCCGACGGGGGAACCGGAGCCAGGACCTTCGGAGAGTCCACCGCATAAGAGGAGGACGACCATCCTACGACACCTCTCCCACCTCTGCGGCCTGCTCTGCCTTCCCCTCGGTCTACTACTCACGGGGATGATACAGGCACGGACACGACAGGTACAGTTGACGACGGAGGCGACGACGGGACGTGTCCCCCGTCGCCCCCTGCTCGGGCGTCCCCGCCCGACGAGATTGGATCCTTTCATGCCATGATTTCCAGGGCATCCGAGCTTTTCCAGCTCTGCCCAGAAGAAAAGAAGAAAGAAGGTTTCCTTTACCAACAGCGCGAGGCTAAAAGGAAGACGGTCCTCGCCGTACCGCTTCTGGGATGAGGGGCTCGCCCTCCTCAAGAACCCTGCCACGGCGCCGGCAAAGAGGGACCAGTATGAGAAGAAGTACCGGGTCCCCGACGCTGCCCCCTTGTACCTTCGGGCACAACCTACCCCGGATTCGGTCGTCTCGGCGGCGGCAAAGAAGAAAGCTGGGGGGGCATCGGCCTCGACATCAACTTCCCCCGCCGGACGGCGAGGGCAGGAAGTTGGACACGATGGGACGACGGATCATCTCATCCGCAGCGATGACTATCAAGGCGGCCAAAGCCCTGGCTATCGTAGCCCGCTACGACAGGGAGTTGTGGTTCAAATTCGCCCCTCTGTTTGACTTCCTTCCGGACGCCAAAAGGGCTGAGGCCCTTGAAATCCTTGAAATCCTACAGGAGGGGGAGATTGCTTCGGACCACGCCATCACGGTGCCAACGGACATCGCCGACACCGGTTTCCGTCAGTTGGGCAACAGCGTTTGCTTGAGACGAGGATAACTCAAGGCCACGGATTTCCGCCAGGACGTACAAACCAAGGTTTTGGACATGCCCTTCGACGGGAACAACGTGTTTGGGAAGGCGGTTGATGAGTCTCTTCAGGCCATCAAGACAGACACAGACTGCCCGGGCACTGGGAGTGCTCCAACAACGACGGCCGTCCTTTCGGAGCTCCGGAGGCAGACAAGGTGCCTCCAAGGGATCCGGCAGTGGCTCCTCCACTTACCGCCAAGCGGCAAGATCTTCGTCCCAGGAAGCCTACAGGGGACGCGGCAAGTCAGGTGGTGCCCGTCGTCATTGTCAAGGAGGGAAGGCGGCCTCCAAACAAGATTGAACCGACGATGGGGTCGGGCCCCCGCCGAAGCACCCCGGTGGGAGGCCGGCTGGCGAGGTTCGTCAGCGTGTGGGAGTCCATCTCCACTGACCGTTGGGTGCTGGATGCCCTGGCCCAAGGGCACGCCCTCGAGTTTCAGAAGAAGTGCCCTCGCGTTCCACCCATGGCCAGGAAGGAAAATCGCGTCCCTCAACTACTGTTGGAAGTAAGGGCGATGCTCAAGAAGGGTGCCATCGAGCTCGTCCCAAAGAGGCTTCGGGGCTCCGGAGTTTACTCAAGGTACTTCCTTGTAAAAAAGAAGACAGGAGGATGGCGCCCCATCCTGGACCTACGACGACTGAACAAGTACATCAAGGCACAGAAGTTCTGTATGGTCACCCTCCAGCATGTGCTGGGACAGCTGGAGGAGGGCGATTTCCTGTCGTCGTTGGACTTGGAGGACACCGAAGGTTCCTCAGGTTTGTGGTCCAAGGGCGGCACTACCAGTTCAAGGCCCTCCCGTTCGGATTGAAGTCGGCACCCAGGGTGTTCACCAAGTGCCTCGCACCGATGGCGGCGCGGCTGCGCCTACAGGGGATCCACGTTTACCCCTACCTGGACGACTGGCTCATCCGTGCAAGGACAAGGGAGCTCGCCGTGGAGCACACTGCGAAGACCGTCCCACCTGGTCCCGTTGCAAGTCGCCCTGTTTCTGGGCGCCAAGCTCGACACAGTGGCACGGCTGGCCTTGCCGTCGGACGAAAGGACCAGGACCATTCTGGGCAAGGTGCAGCGTCTGCTGGCCACGGACATGGCCAGGGTAAGATCCATCAAGTCCCTCCTCGGGATGATGTCCTGCATTTATCTGGTGCGCCTTTGCAGGCTTCGGATGAGACCCTTACAGGAGTTCCTCGACGCCCGCTGGATACAGTCGACGGGCAGCTTCGAGGACAGGATCCCTCTCAACGAGACGTTCTGTCAGGCGATCCGGTGGTGGAGTACCCGCTCCCATCTGTCGGCAGGCACGGACTTTCAGACCCCAGCTCACCAGGTGACGACGGACGCCTCCCCGGAAGGTTGAGGAGCACACTCCGGAGATCTTCACGCAAGAGGCCTTTGGCTCCCGGAGGAGAAGTCTCTCCACATCAACATCTTGGAGCTCCGCACGGTGTTCTGGGCCCTCAGGTCCTTTCTTCCGTCCCTCAAGGGCAAGGTGGTGAGGATCTTCACCTACAACACCACCACGATGTTCTACATCCGGAAGCAGGGTGGAACCAGGTCCCCGGCCCTATCCAAGGAAGCCCAGGATCTGTGGCATTGGGCTGTCGCCCAAGGGATGTTTCTGGTGCCTCTTCATCTGGCAGGAATAAAAAACACGATCGCCGACTGACTCAGCAGGGAGCTGCGCTTGTGCCACGAGTGGGAACTACGCCAGGATCAAGTGGATCGACTTCCGACGATGGGGCGAACCCCAAATCGATCTCTTCGCGACGGCGACGAATTCCAAGTGCCGGAGGTTCGCCAGCAGGTTCCCCCAGCCGAGGGGCATGGGCGATGCTTTCTCGTTCCCCTGGGACGGCCTATTTCTTTATGCGTTCCCTCCGCTGCCGTTGCTGCTCCGGCTCATCAACCAGCTGAAGAGGTCCCGGTGCAGGATGATCCTCGTCGCACCGGCGTGGCCGAGGCAGGTCTGGTTCCCGGACCTTCTGGACTTGTCAACGTCCCCCCCAGTCAAGCTGCCGACGGACGCAGACCACCTCTCCAGAGAAGGAGGCGCCATTCTTCACCACAAACCGGAGTCGCTGAACTTGCAGGCCTGGCTCCTGCAGCACTAGATTTTGGAGGGTACGACATCCCGGCCGACTGCAGAGAGGTTCTTGCAAAGGCCAGGGCGTCCTCAACTCTCAAGTGCTACGGCCATAAATGGAAGAGGTTCTCTGTCTGGTGCCGTGCACAGAAGATTAACCCTCTGCGGATTACGGCCCCTCAAGTACTGCCGTACCTACTGTCGCTGGCCAAAGCTGGACTGGCTCACGCCTCCATCAAAATACATCTGGCTGCAATCTCCCAATATACCAGGATGACGGGACGGGCGTCCTTGTGGTCTCATCGCCTGGTGAAAGAATTCATGAAGGGACTATTCCGATCATTCCCGCCGGTGAAGGCTCCTGCCCCGGCGTGGGAGCTTAATATGGTGCTGACCAAGCTCATGGGGGCCCCATTCGAGCCTATGCATTCGGCGCCTTAAGTTCCTGTCGTGGAAGACAGCTTTTCTCGTGGCCATCACCTCCGCACGACGAGTGGGAGAGATCCAGACCCTATCTTGCAAGCCTCCATACTTGACTTTTCATGACACGAGTGTGGTGCTGAGGACACACCCATCCTTTATGCCCAAGGTGCTGTCGGACTTCCACCTCAACGAGCCCTTGGTGTTGCCAGTTTTCTTCCTGTCGCCGGCCGAGAGGACTTTGCACTCGCTGGATGTAGCTAGAGCGCTGAAGTTCTACGTGGACCGCACGAAGAGTTTTCGGAAGACGTCACAACTGTTGGTGAACTTTGGGACTGTGAATCAAGGGAAGGCTCTCTCGAAGACTTCCATTTCCAGGTGGCTCTCCGGCTGCATCATGCACTGTCACCGGTTGGCAAACCGACAGCTGCCCGGCCGTCCGAGAGCCCATTCGACCAGAGCGATCGCTGCTCCCACGGCGTTCCTGTCTGGTGTGCCCCTGCTGGACATCTGCAGGGCTGCGACGTGGAGGTCGACGCACACCTTCACAAGATTCTACTGCGTCGATCGGGACTCCAGGGACGAGTCCAGGGTCGGCCAAGCAGTGCTGTGCAACCTGTTCGCCTAAGGTGAGCCTGGTGAGGAGGTAAGAGTTGCTTAATGTTGAGTTGTTGTATTGCTTAATGTTGAGCCTGTTGCCACCTCCCGTGGTTGTGCATGTGTGTACTGCTATGTATTCTCTTATTCATGAGCATGTGAATCCATGCCAGACCCCATGCTGGAGAAGGAACAAGTTACTTACCTGTAACTGTTGTTCTCCAGCATGGGCCTGGCATGGATTCACATGCGAACCCTCCCACCTACCCCTCTGCGGCTCTTCACTTGGTCATACTGCCACTTTACGTTCTACCAAATCTGAGGATGGCTGCCGGAGGCGGGGCTTAGGGAGAGGGCAGTCATTGGCTGGGGGCAGTATGACCCAGAGACCAGTGATTGGTTACTACTAAGAAAGACAGATCAGAAACAAAACTGATACTGATTTTTTTTCTATACCGAGGATTCCCGGCCTGACTGGGAATATGAGCATGTGAATCCATGCCAGACCCATGCTGGAGAACAACAGTTACAGGTAAGTAACTTGTTCCATCTTTGACATGTAATGTCCACAACTGTGCTGCTTCGGAAATGTTTTCGGCAGAGGGCGTCCTGTGTTGGGTCGATGTCCCTCGAAGGCCTCTGTTGAGGGTGACTCCACCGGATGTTATAAATAGGACGCACGGCGCCCGTAGGCTCAGTCTGTTTTGTCCACAAACGTGTTTACTTCGGGAACTCAGTGCGCCTCGTGTGATCTTCTTCGAAAGAATAGGTCTTCGTCTACCCCTTCCAACTTTGCGATCTGGGTTTAAGACATGCTGGGAGTGTAAGTCCCAAATGTCGATTACGGACCCGCACCGCATCTGCTTGTGGTGTCTGGGCGAAAGTCATGATACCGACGACTGCTCGAAGTGCCAGTCGTTGACTTCCAAGGCCTTGCGCAAGCGTAAGGGGAAGTTGCAGGTAGGTCTGGTTTCTAAACTGAGAAAATTCCAAAAAGCTATAGGTATTTCCACCGACTATTCGAGGGGCGACTCTCCTCGTCGGAAGGATTCCCGGGGATCTCGATCCCAGAGTGGGTCTCGCCACTCGTCTTCCTCGTCTCGGCACTCCCGGAAACGGCGTCACTAGTCGGCTTCCCCATCCTCGTTGGATGATGGGGCCGTGAGGAAAGTGGCTTGTCCCACTAAATCCTCGACTCCTGAGGAATGGGAGGCCTTCAGGGAGTAAATGCTGGTGATTTTTCAATCCCATGACACAGTTCCGTCCGCGCCTTTGGAAGAAGCTGACCAGGAATGGTCTCGTTCCGATGCTTGCGCGCCTTCGGGCCGGGCACTACGCGCGATTCCCATTGAGAACCATTGAGTTCCCGTTCGGACAAGGCTCTGGTAGATCGGCAGAGACGTGCCAGATCCAGGTCTTGGTCTTTGTACCCGGCAAAACCACAGAAGTCTGCTGAGGGCTCGAGGTCGGCATCGTCTCTGTCGGTGCTGTGTCTGTTGAGTGTGGCTGTCGGAGCTTTGCCTTCGCTCCAGCCCTCGATGCCTTCGAGCAATTTGGCCGGAATTTACCGGAAGAGGCCCCAGGTACTGTAGATCCTCCGAGAAAGGCTTTATCCAAGATGGTGAGGCCTGTTGTGGACTCCAGGGCCGCTCCTGTCCCTAGGAAGGAGTTCTTTCATTCTCTGCATGATATTTATGAGGATGAGGAGAGGTCAGATTTGGAGTTTGAGCCTGTTGAAACTAATGAGGCTCCTGACTTGGTCTTTTCTGGAGACAGTCAGTTGGAGAAGTTGCATCAGTCGTTGCATGATGCTAGTGGCCTTGACACGTCTCCTGAGGTGGAGTTTGGTAGGCCAGAGCCTGGGGCTCATACTGAATCCTCCTATAGGAGGTTTATGTCAAGTGTTACGGAGTATCTCGGTTGGTCCGGTCCTCTGGTTGCATTTGATCAGGATGACCTGACTAATATTTTGGATCAGGGTCCGTCCACTGACCCAGTGTTGTCTTCATTTGGCCTTGCAAAAAAGGGCGGCGGCTACTTGGGAGACCGCGGAGACTCTTCCGGCAGTCAACAAGTAGTTAACTAAGAAGTCCTACCCATCCAGTAGCGACCCCAGCTCCCTATCCACTCACCCCACTCCTGAGAGTTTGGTGGATCAGGCGGCTACGGTCATCTCGAGGCAGTTAGTGTACACTACCATCCCTCCTGATGGCGACGACAAGTGCTTCGATGGTTGGGCACGCAAGGTATTTTCTGCTGGGAGTATGGCACTGAAGTCAGCCCACTCCACCTGTGCCATTGGCAAGGTTTTCACACACACTGTGGAATTCTCTCTCTAGCGGCTGAGCATATTCCCGAGGGGGAAGAAAGGGATGGGTTTCTTTGCTCTTGTGCAGGATGGCAAGGACGCCATATGTGAATCCCTTCAGTCTGGGTTGGACATGGCCGATAGTGTTAGCCAGTCCATGGCTGCGAGCACCATTATACGCAGGTTTGCGTGGTTGCTGAAGTCTGGTTTTGCTCCAGATGTACAGGCCCGTCTTCTGAACATGCCCTTTGATGGCTCTCATTTGTTTGGCAGCAAGGCTGACAAGAGCCTTGAGAGGTTGCATACCTCCAAAGCTGCTGCTCAATCTTTGGGCGCAGCTGTGCGTCAACCTATGCCTTTTCGTCCTAGGGGACAACAGTGGAGGGGGGGGTTCCTTTCGTTACTACTCTTTTGGTAGAACGAGAGGAGCCGCCAATCTAACGGGTCAATGTAAAGGTACCTGTGGTGGTCGGGGACCTAGAGGTGCCAAAGCCGTTCAAGCAGCCGCCTCTTTGCCTTCAGGCCCCGCTGCAGCCACTCCAAAACAGCTATGAGGCCATGTTCCATTGTTCGCCGGTTGGGGGCAGACTGTCTCAGCATCTCAAAGAATGGTGAGTTATTACTTAGGATGCTTGGGGTTTGGATACAATAGCCCACAGCTACTTCCTTCTCTTCTTAAAGCGGCCTCATGACAATCTACCAGGGACTCTCTTTGAATCTTCCGGATCCGTGCCTTGTGCAGGAAATCTTGACCCTGCCGGAGAAAGGCGCTATAGAACTGGTGCCCGTGGCAGAGAGGAACAAGGGATGGTATTCTTCATATTTTTAGATTCCAAAGAAAGACTGGAGACTGAGACCCATCTTGGAGTTGGTTGAACAAGCTGCTCAGGAAGGACAAGTTCAAGATGGTCACTCTTTCTCAGGTCCTTCAGGCCCTTCGACTTCAGGATTGGTTGGTGTCTCTGGACCTACAGGATGCTTATTTTCATGTTCTGATTCATCCAAAGCACAGAAAATACCTGAGGTTTGCAGCTGGCAGCTCGTACTTTCATTTTCGGGTGCTGCCATTCGGATTGACCTCTGCCCGAGGGTCTTCACCAAGCTAATGGTGGTGGTGGCAGCGTATCTCAGGAGGGGGGGTGGGGTTCACGTCTACCCCTACCTGGATGACTGGCTGATCAAAGTGTGTTCTCCCGCACAAGATATGGATCATCTCCGCTTCACCCGCCACTCCCTTCACAAGCTGGGCTTCTCCCTCAATTTCAAGAAGTCGCATATGACACTTTCCCAACGGCTCCAGTACATCGGGGCTGTGTTGGACACGTCCTTGGGAAAGTGCTCGCCTCCCAAGATGAGGGCGCATCACATTGTACAGATGGTCAACAAATTTCAACATGCACAGAGTCTTCCGGCTTTCGAATTCTTAAGGTTGCTCGGCCTCTTGGCATCCTGCATTTTTCTGGTGCCAGAGGCCAGACTGAGGATGAGATCCCTTCAATGGGTTCTCAAGATGCAGTGGTCACAGTTCTCAGGCAAGATGTCGGATCCCGTTCAGATTCCACTCTCGGTCTCGCAGGATCTTCTGTGGTGGGCCGGCGAAGAGAATCTCATGAAGGAGCCGTTTTGGCAACCATGGCCGCAGGTGACAGTGGTGACGGACGCTTCCCTCACCAGATGGGGAGCTCATGCCGAGGATCTGACAGCCAGTGGTCGTTGCTCTCCATTGGAGTCCAAACTCCACATCAACCCATCAGGCTGGACTTGAAGGCTTTTTTGTCGTCTGTGCGGAGGGAAGCTTGTCCTGATCAGGACAGACAATACAGTGGCCATGCATTACCTCAACAAAAAAAGGGTGGGGGGGTAGGGTCACTCCCGCTGTGCAGAGAGGCGATGCAGATCTGGTTCTGGTCAATACAGCAAGTAATATCACTCTCGGCAGTCCATCTGGCTGGAGAGGAGAATCCGGCGGCGGACACTCTAAGCAGGCAGAGCAGTCTCCCACAAGTGGGAGTTGGCTCACGAAGTCCTTCTGGAGATCTTTGCCCTTTGAGGAACCCCTCAAGTGGATCTGTTCACGACCGGTGTCAACCGGAAGTGCGAGAGATTTTGCTCCAGGGAATTTCCTCAGATAGGAGCCTTAGGGGACACATCCCTCGTGGATTGGTCATTCCCACTCTGTACGCGTTTCCTCCAGTCCCCGTCAATCCTCAGGTCCTAAGGAGGTTGCAGAGGTTCAGATCCCACATGATCCTCATTGTTCCGGATTGGGCCAAGAGAGTGGTGTACCCGGACCTTCTAGAAATGTCCATCTGCCCTCTGCGGTGTCTTCCCCACCAAGAGGATCTTCTCTTGCACGTTGGGGGGCGGGGGGGCCGGGCTCACCATCCAGAGGTCAAGACTCTCAACCTTCACGCTTGGTTACTGAAAATTTGAGATATGATTGGGTCCTCCCGTTTGACGTGATGGAGGTGTTGCTTTCGGCCAGCAAACCAAATCCCTGTACCGTTGGCGTAAGTTTTGCGACTGGTGCAGAGGACACAATGTTGATGCTTTTCAGTGTTCCATTCCCATGGTTCTTTCTTGCTTTCTTTGGCCCACAGGGGCCTTCAAGTGGGTACCATTTAAAGGTTATCTGGCGGCGCTGTCTATTTTCAAGCGCTCGTCTGAAGAATGTTCTTATTTTAAGATTAATTTGATTTCCCAATTTCTAAAAGGGCTCACAAATGTGTTCCTGCCGTCCCCGTTTCAAGTGCTGGTTTTGAGATCTGAATTTGGTCTTAAAATTCCTGATGGGTGCTCCGTTTGAACCAATGCACTCTTGTCCTTTGCGACTGTTTTCTTTCAAGACTGTATTCCTAGTTGCAGTTACGTCTGCTTACAGAGTGAGTGAATTGCAGGCACTTTAATCTAAGCCACCCTCTACTGTGTTCCACAAGGATAGGGTTGTACTGAGGGGGTACGTCCGTCATTCCTACCTAAGGTAGCGTCTGAGTTTCATCTGAGCCAGAAAGTGGTACTTCCTGCTTTCTATACTCCCTTGCCCCCCACCACCCTCATCCTGGTAAGGAAGAGGAGAGAGTTCATAGGTTGGATCCTAGAAGAGCTTTGAGTTTTTATATCTCTAGGATGTCCAGGGTCATAGTGGACAACCAGCTTTTTGTGGGATACACTGGACACCGATTGGGCCATGCTGTTACTAAACAGACCTTGTCCAGGTGGATTATCCTCACCATTACGGAATGTTACAGATTGGTGGACAAGGACCCTCTGGAGGGGTTGAGCGCTCACTCCACTCGGGGCGTGGCTACATCCACAGCCCTGCAACGGGGAGTTCCTATTAAGAATATTTGTGACGCAGCAACGTGGTCTTCCATACGCTCCATGGTCAAGATATGGCCTTTGGTAAAGCAGTGTTTTATTCTGCCATCTGATTGGGTATTCTAACTTCTCCCTCCTCCATTCACTGATACTGCTTTGGGAGTCTGTCAAAGATGTGGAATACGTTGGAGGACACAATCCATTTGAAGAATAAGTTACTTACCAACGGTAACGTTCTTTCGACTGGATTTCCTCCAACGTATTCCACATCGCCCTCCCAGCCTGCACCTCTGAAGAATTTCCTAGGCTATTACAGCTTGCGGTACCGCAAGTCTCTGTGCAGTCCAGCAGTCGTTGTGTACGAGCATGTTAAACGTTATGGAGGAAAAAGCATAAATTGAGGCTACGGGCACCGTGTGTCCTATTTATAACATCCGCTGACGTCACCCTCGACGGAGGCCTTCGAGGGACATCGACCAGACACTGGACGCCCTCTGACGATTAAAATTTCCGAAGCAGCACCGCTGTGGACATTACATGTCAAATTTTGGAATACGTTGGAGGAACATCCAGTCGAAAAAGAACGTTACCAGTTGGTAAGTAACTTGTCTGTTTGAAATCAGTTAGCATAGGGTAGACTAGATAGTAAATATTTTATATCTGAGACTTTCTTACTCCAATAAGGAATAGCTGGATTTTCAGCATCACTGCTCGATACTATCCCGGGGTATTTTTCCACGTCTCTTAGCCACAGTATATTAAAAGTTCTCCAGCATGGGTCTGGCATGGATTCACATGCTCATGAATATTCCCTGTCAGGCTGGGAATCCTCAGTAAAATAAATAAGTTTGTTTAATTTCTAAACTGTCTTTCTCCTATAAACCAATCACTGAGCTCTGGGTCATACTGCCCCAGCCAATGACTGCCCTCTACATAAGCCCCTTATCTGGCAGCCATCTTCAGTTTTGTTGGCAAGTAAAGTGGCAGTAGGACCCAGAGAAGAGCCGCAGAGGGGCAGGCGGGAGGGTTCGGATGGGAATCCATGCCAGACCCATGCTGGAGAACAACAGTTACAGGTAAGTAGGTTGTTCCTTTCATAGCATTGGGTCTGGCATGGATTCACATGCTCATGAATAAAGAATACATAGCAGTACATACATGCACAACCACGGGAGGTGGCAAGGCTCAACAGAAACCATCTCTTACCTCCTCACCACGCTCACGTTCAAGTGAACAGGTTGCGCAGCACTGCTTGGCCGACTCTGGACTCCTCCCTGGGATCCCTGTTGGCGTAGTAGAATTTCGTGAAGATGTGCGTCGACCTCCACGTAGCAGCCCTGCAAATGTCCAGCAGGGTCACACCAGACATGAACGCCGTTGTAGCAGCGATCGCTCTGGTAGAATGGGCTCTTGGATGGCCAGGCAACGGTCGGTTTGCCAAGCGGTGACTGTGAGTGATACAGCCGAAGAGCCACCTGGAAATGGAAGCCTTGGACAGGGCCTTCCCATGGTTCGCAGGACCAAAGTCAACAAATATCTGAGAAGTTTTCCGGAAACTCGTTGTGCGGGCCACATAAAACTTCAGCGCTCTAGCCACATCCAGCAAGTGCAAAGTCTTTTCACTCAGTGCCGAAGGTGTCAGAAAAAACACGGATAACTCCAAGGGCTTGTTGAGGTGAAATTCTGATGGAACGTTGGGCATGAAGGAGTGCTGTGTCTGCAGCGCCACCCTTGTCTCGTGGAAAATCAAGTAAGGCCGCCTGCAGGACAGTGCCTGAATCACACATATTAGTCTTGCAGTGGTGATGGCCACCAGGATCTCCGTCTTCCACGACAGAAACTTGGGCGGGGCTGAATGCATATGTTCGAATGGGGCCCCATGAGCCTCATCAGCACCACATTGAGTTTCTATGCCTGGGCCGGAGCTTTCACAGGCGGGATCGAGCGGAACAGTCCCTTGATGAACTCCTTAACTAGACAGTGTGACCACAGTGAAAACCATCCCGGAGACCTGGTGTAGCGGGAGATAGCCGGCAGATGTACCTTGATGGAGGCGTGAGCCAGCCCCGATTTAGCCAATAACAGTAAATACGGAAGTACTTGAGGGGCCATGACCCTCAGAGGGTTGATCTTCTGCGACCGGCACCAAGTCGCAACGCGCTTCCATTTGTGTCTGTAGCATTTCAAAGTGGACGATGGCCTGGCCTTGGCGAGTACCTCCATGCAGTCCGCCAGAAGATCGCCAGGGTTGAAATGAACCGACAAACGAAAGCCTAAATAATTTCGGCATTCTTAAGATTTGTTTTTTAACAATTATGCTTTTTTACCTCAGCAATTTACCCTCGCCAATATGACTTCAATGAGTCTAGCTTGAATGAGGAAAATGCCATGGGAGGCCCTCAAGAACACACCAACCCCCAAATACGGTTCAAGGGTTTTATTGTAAATTTAAACCTGTACAAGTAAAGGCTGTACCGCTCTCTAGCCATCACAGTATCCCCCTCCGCCCTAGCCAAAACTTGCTTCACTTCCTCTCACGCTTTTCTTTCTCTGTCCCTCCTATGTTGATCCACCTCAAATTTTCTTCTATTTATGGTGAGAATTTGGGGGGCCCGAGCCTTCCGCCTACCCGCTCCCGATATAACTTCTAATTTGTGCCTATGCCAGAGCACAACACTGCATCATTTATCTAAGCCTCCGCGTTTAGCAATATTCTACAATCTCGTGTGTAAACTATCTCTGTGATTTACGAGATCACCTTCGCGATTACAAAATGACCACTGCTTTTTTCACACCTTGCTAGGTGCAGCCCTGAGCCTACTGGTACACCCACTGATTGGCCAGCTTCCCATACATAAGCCAATAGCATTGGCCGGTAGGCGCAAGCCGGCCCAGTTTTACTAAGCCAAGATTTTATCAAGGCCTGATTTTATCAAGGCCCTGTCTGTTCTTATCTGGGCTGCTGGAGCAGTGGGGCCAGACATGCTGCCCTTCTTGCCTGGCACTACTGACTAGCGCCTCACTGACTCGCCAACCAGACCAACGCACAACCTTTTTCGTGGGAACCCTCAGCATGACCTCAAAGTGACGCCGCCTACTGTCTCCTTTCCTCATGCGGTAAGCAAGTGCTGGACTCAATTTACATTCTATTAGTCCTGCTATTTTCTGATGCAATCTTGTGACTGACCGAGTCGTAGAACCATCAAAGACTATACTCAATAATATGAAACATTCAGATCCTGCTTCCATCTAATTGCCGCTCACGACCATAAGGGCGCACCATATATACGTTCCAGCAAAACACCACATTGCACTAAATGCCAGCGTTAACTTCCCTCGGTCACCCAGCAGCCTACCAATGTTTGTACTTGGGGCTGTCTCATTGCTTACAATGATACCACACGCCTCAGCTGGCATTTCCAAAGCTGAGGGGCATGACACCCAGCAGCCTACCAATGTCCACTACTCCAGGCCTAGTAAACTTAGCATCTCTCGAACGATGTCCACAACACTACCACATTTTGACATTATAATACCTACGAAATTCCTGCCACTCTTGCAACTAGAGTGAACCAAACATAACTCCACTGTAAGGTCATCAGCAAATAACACCTACACTCACACCTTTCCAATGGATCCAGCTATATGCCACCCGACCCATACCTAACAAACCTTGCCTTACCAAAATAATGAACCTTAGGTTAGGATCTAGACTCAAGATTGCTGATCTACCACCAACCAACAGTAGAAACAAAATTAATACTAAGACTTTGCCTATAAGGAGTAATATGATCAAACCAAATAACACAAATTATAATGCCTCGACCCCATTAACAAATACTACCCTACCATTAGGCAGCCCCGACACAACACCCCACTCATCAAGGGAACACTCATAAACACAAGATCCTTGACAGCACATGCTCCAGACATTGCTGACCTTATAATCTCGAATGAGCTTGACTTCTTAGCCATAACAGAGACGTGGCTCCACGCCGCCGCATGTCCTGCACTCTCACTAGCAATACCAGACAAATATATAACTATACTATCATTGAACAAGACAGAGAATCCTCCAGAGGTGGTGGAGTCACCTTTATTGCCAAGACCCAACTTGGCTGAAGGGCTCTACCTAATCAACCATTACCTGCAGGAGAACTCCTGTCCATTAAATGACTGCTCAAGGCATCACAAACAGTAACGATCCACCTCACGTACAGACCCAATATCTACCTTCGAGGAAGATATAACACGACTCCTTTCTGCAAATACCAAACTAGGATCCCAAATTATGCTTCTTTGTGTCTTTAATATGGGCCTCCACAATATAAATGATGACAATGCCTTAGCCCTTGCCAACACTATCACAGAACTATGTTTCACACATCGTATTACCAAGCCTCCGCACAATAAATGGAGAACCGTAAACTGGATTGCAGACTTAATTGTGAAACCAATATCCTTTCCAACGCACCCTGCACCTGTTCTGACCACCATTTATTTTCATTCACCTTACAGAACGGCATTCGACCAAATGACAGCAACTCTTCGGCACCACCGTCACTCACCAGAAATAACTGTAAAATTACAGTAGTGAAACTACTGCCTCTATTACAACCCATCATCAATCGCCCTACCCTTAACACAGACCCCTCATCATTAGTAGAGCTAGACAACCAAACATTCTCCAGCATGGGGTCTGGCATGGATTCACATGCTCATGAATATTCCCCGTCGTCAGGCTGGGAATCCTCGGTAAAGAAAAAATCAGTATCAGTTTCGTTTCTGATCTGTCTTTCGTAGTAGTAACCAATCACTGATTTCTGCGTCATACTGACCACAGCCAATGACTGCCCTCTCCCTAAGCCCCGCCTCTGGCAGCCATCCTCAGATTTTTACCGCACGTTCAAGTGTTGGGATCCTCGTGCTATTGCTCTCGAGCTTTAGTGCGTTTTCGCGCTTTTTTCATAGGAAAATTCTCTTTTTCGGTCAAAAGAGCCTCAAGCTCCACCGTTTCTATATCCAATCAACGGGGACCCCTGTCGGATTCTTCTACGCCCCTCAAGGGTGAAGATTTCGTCGAGCCACGCTTTTGGAGGACTCCAGAACTTTCTCAGGCCCATCTCGGACATGGCCCAGGAGAAGGGAAGCTCGACGCCCGGGAAGCTGTTCAGTGTCTGCCCTGCATGCCAGCTTCAGAATGTCTTCAAGGAGGACGAACACTCCCTTTGCCTCTACTGCCTGCATGAGGACAAGACGCACGTGGAGAAGGACTGTGCGTTTTGCGGGAACATGTCGGAGCGGACCATGAAGGACCGCCATCTGCGTCTCGCCAACTGGCTGGAAGGGAAGAGCCCGTCAGGCGAGAAAAAGAAGTCTAAGCGGTCTTCTAAGACCTTTGAGGGCGCCCCGGCGACGGGGGCCCAACAGAAGGCCAAGCACCGCTAGTCCGCGGTCACCGGGAGCGCCGAACGGTCGGGCTCTTCGGTTGCCAGGCAGGGCGCAACCTCCCCGGCGCCATCAACCACGAGCCAACGCTCTGGCTCGGGTAAGAGGAAGTCCGAGCACCCGGCGAAGCTTCTGGAGAGGCCCCGGTCGAGCTCAAAGGCCAATTCAGAGGGGGAGTGAGGCGGTGACCCCCCCCCTAAGGAGAAGGCGGTGAGCGCACCTAAGATGGCAAAAGTCTTGATCCACCCGGCCAAGGCCTCTATCGAGACAGTCGCGGCGTCCCTGGCTCAGCCTGTGGAGGCGACCTCGGGGGCCCAGAGTCTCCCTGCCACCGCGGAGGGAGTCCTCTTTCAAGCCCATCGACAGGACCCCCATGAAACCTCCGACGGAGAAGAAAAAGGGGTGGTAGGAGGCCATCGTGGATTCGGCCTCAACCTCTGAAGAGGAGCTGATCGAAGTCTTGAGCCACGGCATTGGCGTGGAGGAAGACCAGCCCGTCGGGAGGGACCCCGACGAGGGGGACGACGAGAACGTCGAGGGTACCGACGAGGTTCCTGTCTGCCCCTCGGAACCCCCTCAACCAGTGCCGCAAGATAACTCGGCGGCCATTTTGTTGGCTATACAGGCTATACAGATAAGGACGAGATTGCCGTTACCACCGATGGAGGAACCGCTCCCGACGGGGGACCCGGAGCCGGGCCCTTCTGGGAGCCCTCCTCCTAAGAGAAGGATTCATCCTCCACATCCTTTTCAACCATCGCACCCGTCTCAGCCCTCCTCCCCGTCCACGACCCGGGGGGATGACACTGGGACGGACACGGCCGCGACGGGTACAGACGACGAAGTTTACGGCGAGGATCCTCCGTCGTCACCTCCTCCCCGGGCTTCCCCGCCCGACGAGATTGGATCGTTTCATGCCATGATCGCCAGGGCAGGCATCCAACCTTTTCCAGCTCTACCCGGAAGAGAAGGAAGGCTTCTTTTATCAACGGCGCGAGACCAAGAGGAAGACTGTCCTCGTTGTACCTCTACTGGACGATATCTGGGATGAGGGTCTCTCCCTCCTCAAGAACCCATCCACAACGCCTGCGAGAAGGGATCGGTACGAGAAGTACCGGGTCCCGGACGCGGCCCCCTTGTGCCTTCGGGCACAGCCGACCCCGGACTCTGTCGTCTCCGCGGCGGCCAGGAAGAAAGCGGGGGGGGCATCGGCGAGGGAAAGAAATTGGACACGATGGGACGCAGGGTCATCTCATCGGCAGCGACGACGATTAAGGCTGCCAACGCCTTGGCTATCATAGCACGCTACGACAGGGAGTTGTGGTACAAGATCGCACCCCTGCTGGACTTCCTACCGGACAAGAGGGCTGAGGCCCTAGAGATCTTGCAGGAAGGGGAAGTGGCGTCGGACCACGCCATTACGGTAGCGACGGACATCGCTGATACTGGTTTTTGCCAGTTGGGCAACGGCGTGTGCCTTAGACGGCGTGGATGGCTCAAGGCAACGGACTTCCGGCAGGACGTGCAGACCAGAGTTTTGGACATGCTGTTCGACGGGAACAACCTGTTTGGGAAAACAGTGGACGATTCCCTGCAAGCCATCAAGGCGGACACGGAGACGGCCCGGGCTCTTGGTGTTCTCCAGCAACGACGGCCACCCTTTCGGAGCACCGGAGGCAAGCAGGGTGCCTCCAAAGGTTCCGGCGGCGGATATTCCACCTACCGTCAAGCGGCCCGTTCGTCGTCACAGGAAGCCTACAGGGGACGAGGCAAGTCGGGCGGACCCCGCCGTCGTCGCCAGGGAGGACAAGGGGGCAAAGCCTCGTCGAAGCACGACTGAACCGGCCGTGGGGTCGGGCCCCCACCGAAGCACCCCGGTGGGAGGCCGGCTGGCGAACTTCGTCGGCGTGTGGGAGTCCATCTCCACCGACCGTTGGGTGCTGGACGCCCTGGCCCTTGGTCACGCGCTCGAGTTTCTAAAGAAGTGCCCGTGCGCCCCCCCACCCGTGGCCAGGAAGGAACATCACGTCCCTCAACTTCTCTTGGAGGTAAAGGCGATGCTCAAGAAAGGCGCCATCGAGCTCGTCCCAAAGAGGCTTCGGGGCTCCAGAGTTTACTCAAGATACTTCCTCGTGAAGAAGAAGACCGGAGGATGACGTCCCATCCTGGACCTACGACGACTGAACAAATTCATCAAGGCACAGAAGTTCCGGATGATCACCCTCCAGCACGTCCTGGGTCAGCTGGAGGAGGGCGATTTCCTGTCGTCGTTGGATTTGGAGGATGCTTACTTCCATATCCCCATCCTAAAGGGACACCGTAAGTTTCTCAGATTCGTGGTCCAAGGGCGGCACTACCAGTTCAGAGCCCTTCCCTTCGGATTGAGGTCGGCACCCAGGGTGTTCACCAAGTGCCTCGCACCGGTGCCGGCGCGGCTGCGCATGGAGGGGATCCATGTCTACCCCTACCTGGACGACTGGCTCATCCGAGCAAAGACGAGGGAGCTCGCCGCGGAGCACGCGGCGAGGACCGTCCATGTACTCACGGACCTGGGATTCTCCATAAACTACGCCAAGACGCACTGTTTCTGGGAGCGAAACTCGACACAGTGGCGCTTCTGGCTTCTGGCCTTGCCGTCGGAGGAAAGTACGAGGGCCATCTTGGGCAAGGTGCAGCGGATGCTGGTTGCGGACGCGGCCAAGGTGAGGTCCATCAAATCCCTCCTCGGAATGATGTCTTCTTGCATTTATCTCATCCACCATGTTCTACATCAGGAAGCAGGGCGGTACCAGATCCCCAGCCCTGTCCAAGGAGGCGCAGGATCTGTGGCATTGGGCTGTCGCCCAAGGGATGTTTCTGGTGCCGTTTCATCTGGCCACGAGTGGGAACTACGACAGGATCTAGTGGACCGCCACTTCCGACGCTGGGGCACTCCCCAGATCGATCTGTTCGCGACGGCGACGAACTCCAAGTGCCGGAGGTTGGCCAGCAGGTTTCCCCAGCCGAGGAGCATGGGCAATGCTTTCTCGTTCCCCTGGGAGGGCCTATTTCTGTACGCGTTCCCTCCTTTGCCGTTGCTGATCCGGCTCATCAACCAGCTCAAGAGGTCACGGTGCAGGATGATACTCGTCGCACCCGCATGGCCGAGGCAGATATGGTTCCCGGACCTTCTGGACTTGTCAGCGTCCCCGTCAATCAAGCTGCCAGTGGACGCGGATCTTCTCTCCAGGGAAGGAGGCGCCATCCTCCATCAGGACCCTAAGTCGCTAAACTTGCAGGCCTGGCTCCTGCAGCGCTAGAGTTTGGAGGTTACGACCTACCGGCCGACTGCAGAGAGGTTCTTGCAAAGGCCAGGGCGTCCTCAACTCTTAAATGCTATGGACACAAATGGAAGAGGTTCTCTGTCTGGTGCCACGCACAGAAGATTAACCCTCTACGGATTACGGCTCCTCAAGTACTGCCGTACCTACTGACGCTGGCCAAGGCTGGACTAGCGCACGCTTCCATCAAGATTCATCTTGCTGCGATCTCCCGATACACCAGAACCACCGGACGGACGTCCTTGTGGTCTCATCGTCTGGTGAAGGAATTCATGAAGGGACTGTTCAGATCGTTCCCGCCGGTGAAGGCGCCGGCCCTGGCGTGGGAGCTCAACGTGGTGCTGACCAAGCTCATGGGACCTCCGTTCGAGCCTCTGCACTCAGCTTCGTTGAAGTTCTTGTCGTGGAAAACAGCGTTCCTTGTGGCCATCACCTCTGCACGACGAGTGGGAGAGATCCAGGCCCTTTCCTGCAAGCCCCCGTACTTGACTTTTCACGACACAAGGGTAGTGCTCAGGACGCACCCCTCCTTCATGCCCAAGGTGCCGTCGGACTTCCACCTCAACAAACCCTTGTTGTTGCCTGTTTTCTTCCCGTCGCCTTCGTCGCCGGCTGAAAGGACTTTGCACTCACTGGATGTGGCTAGAGCGCTGAAGTTCTACGTGGACCGCACGAAGAGCTTTTGGAAGACGTCACAACTTTTTGTGAACTTTGGACCTGTCAATCAGGACAAGGCTCTCTCAAAGGCTTCCATTTCCAGATGGCTCGCCGGCTGTATCATGTACTGTCATCGGTTGGCAAACCGACCGCTGCCTGGCCGTCCGAGAGCCCATTCCACCAGAGCGATCGCAGCTACCACGGCGTTCCTATCTGGTGTGCCCCTGCGTGGTGGACATCTGCAGGGTTGCTACGTGGAGGTCGACGCACACCTTCACGAAATTCTACTGCATCGACCGGGATTCCAGGGAGGAGTCCAGGGTCGGCCAAGCAGTGCGGCGCAACCTGTTCGCCTAAGGTGAACCTGGTGAGGAGGTAAGAGATGCTTAATGTTGAGTTGTTGTATTGCTTAATGTTGAGCCTGTTGCCACCTCCCGTGGATGTGCATGTGTGTATTGCTATGTATTCTCTTATTCATGAGCATGTGAATCCATGCCAGACCCCATGCTTGAGAAGGAACAAGTTACTTGCCTGTAACTGTTGTTCTCCAGCATGGGTCTGGCATGGATTCACATGCGAACCCTCCCTCCTACCCCTCTGCGGCTCTTCACTTGGTCATACTGCCACTTCACGTGCTACCAAATCTGAGGATGGCTGCCAGAGGCGGGGCTTGGGGAGAGGGCAGTCATTGGCTGTAGTCAGTATGACGCAGAAATCAGTGATTGGTTACTACTACGAAAGTCAGATCAGAAACGAAACTGATACCGATTTTTTTCTTTACCGAGGATTCCCAGCCTGACGACGGGGAATATTCATGAGCATGTGAATCCATGCCAGACCCATGCCGGAGAACAACAGTTACAGGTAAGTAACTTGTTCCTTACACCAAGCCATCAATACTATAGCACCATTGAAAATGCACAAAGCCAAGCCACGCGCTCACCTAAACTCTTGGTTCACCCCTATCCTCAAAACCTTACGCATCAATAAAAGGGCTGAAACTTTATGGGAAAATCACCCCTCGGCACCTAACAAAGAAACATTCCTCAAAGCCTCTAATAGCTACAAAATTGCTATGCACCAGACCAAAAGCGACACCTACAATAACAGAATCAATAAAGCTAAATCAGGCACTAGAGAACTATTCACCATCCTTAGAGAATTAGAGTCCCCCCATACCACCACCAGAAACTTGCACCAAAGATATGACCTGGTGCCCTAATATACAAAAAGCTCTGCTTGATAAAATAGCGCCTTTGCAAGCAAAAATTGAAACAAAAAAAAGTAGTCTCACCTCCGACTCGTAGCCACCTGAGTCCCAGCCTTCTTCCTCAAAACCTTACAATTTAAATTCTCCCCTCTAACTATCAACGATGTAGAAGACCTAATTACTAGCCTCAAACCATCAAGATGCCAGGGGGACATCTGCCCTGCAACTATTATCAAAGAGGCAGCGAAAGATCTTGCGCCATTCATCACTACATTAATAAACGCATCCTTTGAAAACAGTACGGTCCCATCTAATCTGAAAGATGCTTGGGTCCTCCCACTATTAAAAAAAAAAAAAAAAAAAAAACCTTGATCCTGATATTCCTACTAATTATAGACCAATAACCACAGTACTGTTCCTGCTGAAAATCTTAGACAGAGCAGCATACTTACAGATACATGAACATCTTGAAACCAATAATCTTCCTGGCCTGTGACAATCCGGCTTAATCCGAGATATGGCACCGAAACTGCCTTGCTAGACTTATAAACTCAGATGGACGACTTAAAAGATAAAGGCAATTTTGCCCTCCTCCTACTAGGCTTATAGGTCCTGTGCAAACACCTATAATCGGCAGCTAATTTTTCAGCTAAAGCAACCACTTGGATACAATCCTTCCTGAACAACAGAACCATGAGCGTGTTCGCACCGACTGCATCGGCCTATCCAGCACCGGTCGCTGTGTAGTACCACAGGGTTCATGCGTTTCCTCAATGCTTTGCAACATTTTCACTAAGCCCCTTTTCGATAACAGTGACCGTTTGGGTGTCACTTACACTAACTATGCAGACACCCAAATCCTTATCCCCATCGCTGAGAACTACGTCACTGGCAAGAAATTGCTCAACAAAATGTACCTAATCATCCGAGCACGAATGGCCACACACGGCCTCTGTCTTAATGATGACAAGACTGAGTTACTTCTCATTGGTTCCCAGACCAGCCTAAATAAACTAGATGGCCAGTTCAAATCCTTTAATATAGATGCCCGCAACATAAATGTGTCCAAGGAAGTGAAAACACTTGGAATTTACCTTGATTCCTCACGGACTCTGACTAGATAAGTCAACGTGACTGCCACAGCCTATACCTGCAAACGAATAAATGCTTGCAGACCTTTCCTGTCGACAGCAAGCTGAACTTCCCTGGCTAGAGCGCTTATTTTATCTAAATTAGATTGTAATATTGTAATGTCCTGTAACTAGGAACAAATAAGCGAAACCTAAAAAAACTTCAAATACTTCAAAATGTGCTTAGATCTGCTCTAAACATCCCAAGAACTCATAACGTCGGAAAGACGTAATGCCCAGTGACTATCAAAGACGGAATCGCATTCAAAACGTTAGCACTCACCCACAAATGACTCTCTAACTTAGCTCCCAAATATTTGGCTTGCAAATTCACAAGAAACCTAGCTGACCGACCCACTAGGTCTTCACAGCTACATTGCCTCACGGTTCCCAGATTTAAGTTACAGAAAGCAGGGGGCAGTAGCTTCCCTGTATTAGTGGCAAAACTATGGAACTCCCTTCCAGTAGCCCTAAGAGTAGACCCTTGTTCTGTTACTTCAGGAAAAATGCAATAAATTGGCTCCTTACTCAGGAAGCACCATAAATGTATTCCTCATCCTGCTAACCGTATATATCTGTTAGCCTCTATATTTCTGTGAGGTACTCGTAACAAACCTAAACTATGCACTGCTTTTTCTACCTGTCTTGTCATTTAATTCAATGTGCAACCTTATGTAATGCGCCCAGATCCCTGAGGGTTAGGTGCGCTCTATAAATGAGCTAATAAAATATTCTTCTGCACTATTCTCCCCTACACTCCCACTTCGTCTCACTTCCATTTCTCACTCACACCCAAGTACCACTTTCAATCACCACCCAATACCTCACCTTGCACATGCCAGCTGTATTTTTTATGCTGTGCTCCGTCATCCTTCCTCCGGCTCGTCAGTTTTTTCTCCATTGACCTCACATGAACAATCCGCACTCCCTTTTTCTTCCTATCCCCTTTTATCCTCCTCCCTTCCATTGGCTTTCAGTTCGAGTTGGTTTCTTAGGCCAATTCTGGCCTTGCTGTTCCCGAGAAGCTAGGTTACAAAGGTTGGAAACCATAAAGCACCCCTTAAGCTCTATCCCCTTTTCGAACGCAGGTCCGTAAGTGTTTTACATTGGCCGGCCATTATAGCAAAAGTCAGTTTCAGGATTCGTGGCATAGGAGCGTCCTGCTTGCCGTTCTGCTGGTGTTCCGTTGGGGTTCACCGCCTCCTCTCTGGTGAGTTGTTTGTTGTGGCTTCCGCTGCAAGGATCTCTGGATGCGTTAGTCCTGAAGAAGAGCCAAAACACTGGTGAGCAAGTTTTACGGTAGGTGTGGGACTCTGCAATTGTAACCTGGCACATATGGAGGGGACGAAACTGGGGATCTCCTGTCTTTGGGTCAGAAATGACTACTGCAAACTCGAGCATCCTTGTAGGCCGACTGCCCAAGGTTGAGAAGAGTCCTCATTCCTCCCTTGAGAATATCCGTTCCTTAACCCTGTTGAAACACCCTCTGAGTTAACGCTACAAGCAACATGCTCAGTTAAACATTAGGCTTTGGCTATGAAAGGGGCGATAGTGAGAGCCATACGAAATCCAATAAAGCATTGTTCTTTAATTCAGACGGTTTCAGACACTCATATTTTTATGGGGGAAAAAGACATGTATTGCTACATGCCAACCCTCAGTGCACTCCAAAGGGAGATGAGTCCCAAATGTATTAGTGTAGGCAGTTGGCAGAGTTCAAAATGAACACCGCTACCTGCAGTTGTTGATCTGTGTATCGTATTAATACTTAGTCTTTTTTTAGGCAATTAGTATACTTCAGTCTGGGGAGGTCTATGTCCACTCCCAGGCTTGGTAGTAATTTCAATAAATGTTAATCTGTATAAACGTTATACATCTTTCAATTTAGAAATTTAGAGTTTCTCCGTTCAACACATTTTTACCCAATGTTAATGAAACAATTTTGTGACACAAACTTTTGTAAAAGGAAAAAGTACCCTCTGCGGGTTATTTTAATCCATTAAAGTGACAGATTTTTTATGAATGTTTTCAGACAAGAAAGAAAAGTAAAGTAAATTAATACCACAGCCTTTACATCACAAAAGTTCAATTATAAAGCTGAAACAACAGTTTTTTCTCAAAACATAACATATATGTTAAGCAACAATATAAAGTCCTGTTTTTTAACCTAGTCGTATCAACAGGAAGCTTTTTATAGGCACAAATGTAAAGAGTTTTCTTTCCACACTTGGCATATGTTCACATTGTCCATTTTTGGTCGTAAAGAAAAAAAGGTTCTTTGGTTGAAAGTCACCAATCTGAAATAGCACCAATTTTTTACTGTGTTGCCAACGCGTTTCGGACTATACAAGGTCCATCTTCAGGGCAAGTGATACTACTGGTTCCAAAATATAGGTATATGTATATCCACACCTTCAATCCCTAAGGCGAAATGTAGAAAAGGGCCAGCTATTAGTGCTGTTTTTCAAACTCAACTTTGACAATTCAAAACTAGATAATTGCAGATAACCCACCTCGTATCTGTACTGATGGGATCTCTACTTCCAGTCTTTGGACATACCCTTGTATTAGGCTGTGACTGCGCACGTACACACTTGTGTGGCAATTTCCACCTCAAGCAGGCCCACTCAGAAACCAATTTCTAAAGTAAAGGCAGAAAGAAGTGTAGATTCCGTTGCTACTTAAGGAAATTCTAAGCACTCAAGATAGCCCCTGCGTGACTTGTATCATGTGTTAATTATTGTGTCTACGGGTGACCGAAGTCATCCATCTAGCCGTCCTTAATAAATGAATAATCCGTGTTCAGCGTGTCAAAAGATTAACCTAATCTTATATAGTCTCATAAGGAGAGGTGTCTGGTGGATAAGCATAAGGAGTTAAATAAACCAATAGGTGAACTGCATGAATGCTAAACAGTCGTGTATTGACTTCTTTGCTCATGCAGTTATAGTTACTCTATAACTGTTAAAGCTGCGGGCTATGAAATTAGTAATGCCTCTGTAAAGAGATAAAGGAACATCTCTTAACCTTTTGCGGCAGATAAGCGAGACAAGCAAAACTTCTGGCATCCGGCATGAGCGTAGTGCACTCTGGCCCGGATGTTATGATTTGGTTACGCTTACGTCTAAACGCGCATGCGCAAGGCGAGTAGCGCGGACCCTGAGATTGGGCTGTACTCCCCAGCGCGTGCGCATATGTATTGACTCCAGTTCCAACCTATTCATAGAAATGAAACTTGTATCTAACGCGCATGCGTATATGCTTCTATCGGTCTCTCCGTGGACTGTTACCGCAGATGAACACAATACTGCATTTTATGGCCGTGTAATCTATACATGAGTCAATATGAAGTAAATCGAATATTTATACAAGAACGTGCTGCTGGACCCTGTGTATAGGTAACAAACCTATATACACAAGGACAATGAGCAAACACGGTTTTCGTGGAGTTTAGCCTGAGTTGGATCCTCAGCAATCGTGATCTGTACTGCTGGAGTAAGGCCTTTAATAATATGAATGGCGCCAATATGATCGCTGCTACTAGAATAGCAATATTGCTGATTAAAATGGTTTTTAGTGTCAATCCAAGTTGAGGGACACCTCCCCTCATATTTTTATGACCTGGTTTTATTGGCAGTTCATGTGATTTAGAATTCACAGGGAAAACAGTTGCTGAATATTGACTGCTACATCCTGGTGCCTTGATAGTCTGTGGAATACACCTGCATTTCCGGAAATGTGTGGAGTCTGTTTCCTATACATTTGTTGTACGCTGTGCTTGAGGTTTACTCACTTCTTCTCCAATGTGGCATGCACTGGACAAGTACATTTCAGGATGCAGGATTTTCACAATGAGGAATTTTAATTTTGAAGCTACTCTGCTAATCAAGGGCTTTCTGACGGTATTGCAATTAATTTTCAGGAAATCTAGTGTAACATTTATTACTCTGACTAACTTTATTATGTATCTGGTAGTGAGCAGACAAAGCTTAATACAAAATAATTGAAATAGTTAAGCATTTCATCAAACATCTATCCTGATGTGAGTAGAGTCCTTTCATAACAGTACAAATCTGATCAAATTTAAAACGTAAGCATTCAATCAGATCATCTCAAGGTCTGATGCCGTCACGCCGCTGATTACATTTGGATTTTTTGCATACTGAATACATTCAATAAGAACCAATACAAATCCAGCAATTGAGATACTTTTCCTGATCCGCAAATTGGACCACAGAATGCCATCAGAATTCACTGAAAGGTATTCATTCAAAAATGAAAAATGCTTTATAGATACAGTAGCCTCACACGAGAGAACAAGATGCTTTAGTGTTTCTTCACAGCACCATTTTTTTTACAAACTCTACAACTCCTCTCAACTTAGGGTATCTTAAGCCTTGGACCAAAACTTTCAAAGGGCGGAAGATGGTTGAGTTTGAACCTTAAGTATACAGCACAGGCTCTACTACGCGGAAATAGGATGATGTATGTTAGGGAGAATTCTCTGTAAAGGCTAATTTCCCAAACCTACTGAGTCCCCCAGCAGCTTTGCTGGATTTTTGGGGTTTATTTTTTTCTCCTGCTAAGATTGAGACTCTTTTCCTCCCACTCTTAGACATGATTTGAGGTGTTCCTTTGACTTTGTATGTGTTTTATGGGCTATGGGGTCCTTTACCCCATAGGGCTTCATGTGTTTTTGGTATGCGGGTTACACAGCACCCTCCGTGCCGTAACCCATGGGTGTCGTAGCGACCCCCAAACATAGACTCCATACCCTGGGACTGACTACTGTCTCCCAGGGCATGTAAAGTCACCAATTGCTTTACTAGTCTTAAATTGTGAACAGAACCAGTACAAACCATCCTATTGTGGACGTACTGGTCGGGGCAATTCGATTGCCCCGGGGTCTGTTGTTCGAGGGGGCACTGTCCAGTCCCCCCGACCGAGTTTTGGCTGGTGGCAGTGGATACTACTTTTTATATTCAACCACAAATATATTACTATGGGATTTTCCCATTGTTCGAGGCTACCACTTTTTTAACATAGCCTCGAACATAACGCCGTTTTATTAAATTAATATAAATTCACCGGTTGGTATTTTGTGCCAAAACTTGGTTCCAAAATGGCGTTTGTGTTCGCTTCTGTGACTCCAACCCAAGTCGAGCCCTTTGTCCCACTTTTTGGCGGGCTTCTCCACAGAAGCCTCCAAAAGTGGTGCCACTCTGTCTGGGTACCACAGAGGGTGTGGGAGGGGGTTTAGGCACCCTGGACTGAGTTGCCTCGGCAACTCAAGTCGCACACTTGTGTGATTGGCCCAAGTGGTGAACCGCCCGGCTCATCACTTAGCATGTTTGAGTGACAGCTAGGCTGAATGAATGGGGGTTTTCTGCATAAAAGCAGGGCTTTGGGGACTGGAACTTCAGAAGTCGCCACAGGACCTAAAGAATCCGAGGAGGGAGAAGCTGAGCCGACCTGCAACGACGACACTGCTGAACCGTCTCACCACTTTTCCCGACGACAGAGGAGATCTCCAGTCCGGAGAGTCTTCTTCCTTTGACTGGTGGGGATAACCAGTTTGCCCGTCTTTTCGCCTTCCTGGGCCATCTTGTGGCCGCCTTGCCCGTGCCAAGCACCCCGGCAACCGGACTACCACGGTTTACCACTACCGCGAAGAAAAGGGTGGTACCTTGTAACAGGGAAACTCCGCAGCTGGTTTCTTCCCTGGCAGCGCAACGACCTTCAGCTTTCCTCCACGTCGAGGCCTCCTCTTCCTCTGGACGAAACACCCACTTGCACCCGCTGCCAAGAACAACTGCCCCCGCTGGAGCGTTCTTCCCACTTTCAGGTACTGTGTCCCGCCTGGCTTCCCTTGCGACAGATCGTTCGGGGTGACAGTAAATCCTCGACTTTCTAACCTGGGCTAGCCTGGGACCTGTTAACTAACTTTTCCTGACTTGATCTCAATCTTTTGTGAACTTTCTACAAAGACTCTTTGGGCATAACCCCGCTGTGTGATCCTGGACACATTTCGCTTGCTCTCTCTAAGAGTGGGTCTGGCATTTGAACTTCCTTGCTCTCCAGTAGACTTTGCCTAATCTGCCTCACTGTGGTTCTTTGAAAAGTATTGAAATTCGTGTGCTTTCATAACCCTGCCTTTTGCCTTCCCTTTTTAATAACTTGTTAGAGTGCCATCTTATGTTAAGCGCTCACCTCTTTCTGGAAATAAGTGGTGTTTCTCATTAAGACTTGTCTAATGAGTAATTAGGGTTGTATATATATATAATAGTGACTGTGTGTTGATTTTATTTACCTCTTTGTGCTAGTGTAATTTACAAGTGTCTTTAAATAAATAATATACTTTTACACCAAAGCTCTGGTCAGCATTTGCTTGTGCTACTGTATCTATGTACTATTGTGTATACTCTATATACTGCCTAACTCTTCTTGAGAGAAGTCTGACTGCTCAGCCACAGCTACCAGGTAAATCTGGGTGGTACAGACTGCTACCAATTGGGTTTACTGCCACCTGTAGTCCTAAATCTTTAGCAGTGTTCCCTAAGGGAACTGCACAGGTTTCTGCATAACAATGTATCTGGACAGTACTGTTATCCTTCTAGGGAAGCGACTTTATTCCTTATAAAGTGCATATGAGCTTAATTGGCCCACTTCATCGCACCAGTGTAGTTTGTAAAGTTTCTTTTTTACATGTAAAGGATAGTTTATTGGGTTCAGTCTGATCCAGACCTAGTGTAGCCAAAAGTGAGAGCATTTTTGTGGTAAAATTGTTTAAAGAAATAACAGATTTAGTTAACATAGAATGAAATAAATCGAACAATGAGTTGTCTGTAGGAATTACATTTTCCGAAACTGTGCCAGAGTACCAAACATGCACTCTAATGCCAACAATGAACCAAGATGAGCTCCCAATTGGGTTTACCTTATTTAATGCAATCCACTGTAATGATTGGACATGGTTTCCAACACAGGCAGCCCAGACCAACATTACTGGCCCTTTGTTGGACCCCCTTTGTCATGACCTCTCTAGGTATCTTGCATGGGTCTGGTGTCACTGCTTCAAACTGGCCTTAAAGCAATAGGTTTGAGTCTTTCTTTTATTCAGCGGTAGTCCAGCACACAGACTACTTAATCAACTGCAACAGCTGCACTCTTCCAACCATCCCCTTTTAATCCTCTCATATTTCAGAAAACATGTGAACACACAACCTTACTGAGCAGGAACAAGTTGAACACTACAAATTGGGCCTTTGCCAATGTATTTCTGCCCGCCAAAAGTTCTTTATTTGGAATGACATAGACCTCTGCAACCTCCAGAGTAATTGTCCTGGTAGCAGGTCTATTACTAAAGCACCACCTCTTGTCCCAGAACACAGTACACAGCATGTTTGGCTTGCAATAGTTTTTCACTGTGAAAGAAAACATCCACACGTTCTCATGCCAAGTGGTAGGACGTAGTGCTGCGCAGGTTCCGATAATAATGGAAGCTTGCGATTAGGGAATCGTTAGGAACGACATGGGGTTCAATTAAGCCTGGTCAATGCAGAGAGATCATTAACGTTCTCCTAAGGAAATATCTAATGAAGAAATGCTTTCATGCAGTTTAATTTAGAAATGCATCAATTCCAGTGGGTAGAGGCAGATTGTGGATTTACCTGGACAAGGCCATTCGGTCATCAAGGATGCAGATCTCCTTCCGTGAGGGGCGGGCATACATACATGGTGGCCAAGTCAATATTCTACTTTATTTCGGAAAAGAAAAACGCCCATCGAACCACAGACAATAAAACTGTTAACCGATCTTGGTACCAAACAAATAAATGTACATAAACAGGTCTCCTAACCCAAGCATGACCAATGAAGCTAGCAACTGCAGGAGTAACTTCAGGAAAACGTGGCATCTGTAAAGGTGCAGAAGTAGATGCGGGACACACAGGTGGCATTTTTCTGGTTACAGACTTTTATTAAAGGGAAAATAAAATGGAAACCCTAGCTGTCCCTAGAGCCAAGAGGGGTTGCCCTGCCTCAAATAAAACTTAAGAATAGTGTCAGAATGTCCATCAAAAGATCCTATGTCCCAAACCCATTTCCATCCCCAACACTTCAAAAGCAAACTACAATACTAGCTTTACCCGGCTTCCAGAAAGGCGATCCCTTTCTTCTGGTCAGGTTTTGGCAGTTTGTGACTATAGGGAGATCTCCTTCGCTCCCTGGCCGTCACCAGGCCTTTCAAGATCGCTTCACACAGTTGGAGGGGGAGGTCTCCATTCACCAGGTCCTATTAGGCAGTTCTTTATAGTTATTTAAAGAAGGGGGGAGGGAATAGATCTCCCTTCCCCAATTCTCTTAAGCTCTTATTTTGTATTTCCACTTATGTCTGTGGGTGTCAGGATTAGTCAGGCGAGTACAAAGGCAGCGAATATGGCAAGGGAAATGTGCACCCAGGAACTACGACTCAGGTATGCTAGAACCCAGGAGTGCAAATAGAGTGTGACATCAAAACCAATATATGAAAAGGGATGTGGGGTAAGCACCTGACCGCGAGGAAAGTCGGCAAGCGCCTTACCCCCAATTGCTGTTACAGGTACTGACAGCGCTAAACCCACGTGGAGGGCAAGCAATGACAGGATCTGTGTACTAACACTCTTGATGGTATTACATAAGGGAACTTAAGAACTGTACTCACGAGGACGAGATAAACCTCTTGAATGTCAGCTAGCCCACGAATCCTGTTGAAGAAACTGGGACCCCGAAAGGCTAGAACAGCAATGGAAGGAAAACTAAATACCTAAGTGGGAATAGTGTTTACAAAATAGTGAGGAAAACATAAGCATTCACACAGGAGCTAGCTACTACCGCACACCACACCTAATAATCAAAGGGAAAATAAATGCAGAAGTGCAGTGGAAAACATGGAATGGATCCTCTAGAAAGTAAGGATCAGGAGCAGGGAAAAACGAAATAACCTATGCAAACTTCTCCCTACCCCTCCAAGGAAAAGACAGGAAACTAAACTAAGAGGAAGGCCAAGGCAAATGGGTAACAGCAGCAAAGGACAGAGTCAAAGAAATATAGAACACAGACAAACTGGGCTGCATCTAAAAGGGGAAAGCACTGAGAATTGATGCCTGCAAACAGAGGAAGACAAAAAGGGAAATCAAGGGAGCAGAAATCAATTAGCGCATGAATCCGAAATTCAGGGCGGAGGAAACAAGAAAACAGGAACAAGGAAGTAGGTACAAAGGCAAGGAACCAGGGACTAGTCAAAAACAGGAACACTGCAAACGATGACCAGCGCTGGACTGAAGTAAGACTGAGGCTTTTAAAGCTGCTTAACGAGCACACGCCTCGGGTGTGCTGATAGCTGCACCTGCCGCCGCAGCTGTTACCTATCCTCCACCCAACCTTGTGTTGCAAGGGTGGAGGTGGAGCAGTGGGCCAGGCATTCTGGGAAGCATAGTCATTTGGTTAAAGAAGCATGCTGGCTGCCAAAAACCTGGAATGGATCCGGAAGGGAAGTAGCTGGGAAAATAGGGATTTAGCGCTCCCAAATCATCACAGCACTGTAGCATAAAGTTCCGAGGAAAAGTCCAGTAGGGAATAAACCCCAAATCATGCCCCCAAATGGTGGGAACGGGCGCGAAGGGAGCGAGTCGTGACAGTGGGTCTGCCGGAGAATCTTTCTCCTCCTTGGGTTTGCTTATGTCTCTTGTAAAAAGGGTATCCCTCCTTCCTTAGTCTTCTCTTCCACTTTTGAGGATCCCACACCCCATTTTGAGTTTTATGTTTCTCAGTCAGGCCTGGTTCACTAACCTGCCAGGCATAGTTTTGACCATACCAGTTTTCAATCCTCTGCATTTACCTTCCCGACCTCTTTCTCAGGTTTATGTCTCTCTATTGGGCCCGGTTCACTGACCTGCCAGGCCCTGTTTGACATATACCCTATATTTACCCCTGCACTTGCGCGATCTGAATGACACCTGGCCTAGTAGGATCGTTTGTTTTGTCTCCCCTTGTTCCTCCCCTCCCTGCCTCGTCGCGCCTTGAAACACCTGTGTATAGGCGCGTTACAAATACCATATCATATATCATATCATATAAAGTTCTCTGGGTTTCTTCCTAGTACTGGTATGAGGAAGGTGACAACTCTTGTAATCAGCTCGATAGTTTTTGGCAATAGTTTTTATTTCCGAGGATCTCTTTTGCCTCAAATTGGTTTTTGACCTCCCCTCAGGGTTTCATTAGGGTTTTCGAAATGTCCCTTGCTTCATAGAGCACTTTCCCACTCGTTGTAGCTTTCTTCCACCCCAGGGACTTGCTCCTTCTCTCTCTGGTTTCTGGCTTCTCCAAGTTTAACGTATCGGCTCTCGACCCCTCCAGGCTTCTCTCGCTGGCTCTCCGCTTCCACGAGCACCTCTCACCAGCTCTTAGCTTCTCTGGGCTTTTCTCGCCGGCAATTGGCTTCCCCAGGCACCTCTCGCCAGCTCTTGGCTTCCCTGTTTTTTCCTGGACTTTCGCCCCTGAAGCAGTGTGGCAGTTCCACAGCCCTATGTCCCTCACAGGTGCAGCGGTACCTTCCCCACCTCACTGACAGATACCTGCCTCTCCCACTGTGGTCAGCGTCGTGCTGCGACACATATGTTGCCTGCTGAGCGTCCCGGTCTCACTTGGACCCTGTGCTCTGCACGGCTGCTCCCTCTAGTTCGCAGTTCCTCCAGGGAGGATCAAATGCTGAGATAAGGCCTTACTTTCTTTTTATCCCTTGTCGGTCTAGGTAAGTGCTGGTATGTTTGTTTTCGTTCCGCTGAGGGCTCTTCATTCCTTTTTTCTTCCTTGTGTCAGTATTTACTGATCCCTAATTTTTCCCTACTCTTCCTCGTCTCAGTGCTTTAAATGGGCTGGTCCTACCGAGCCCTCAGTAGCTGCACTTTTATTTTTAAGCATTACCTGTACGTCTCAACGCCTGAACGAGAGTACCAGTACTCAACTATGTTGAGGTGAATGAAAGCTTTTCATTTCACTTTATAGCAAATTAAAGGACTAGCCTTTGCTGGTGAATGCAGCGCCATCTTCCTCCTCCTCCTCCTCTCCACCCCCCGCACTGCCCATAATGTCTCCTTCAGGGCCCACCCTGCCGAACAAAAAAAGACAAACGTGCAGCTACTGGCTCTAGGTGCTGAACACTGTTCCGCTATGTGGGCTTCACCTGTTACCCTAGGTGCCCTTGATGGAGCAGGGATTCATTTGGAAAGCCTGGGAAATTACTTTTTCAAGATGTCTTAGTTATTAGCAGTGCCTATTCTAATATGCAAGTGTTTAAATAATTGGCGTTGTGATGGAAGGTTTTTGACTCAAACCTCGCACACGGCTCCAGTTACCTACCGAATTTCTGATTAGACAATGAACGCGAGCAATAATAAAACTCCCCTTCTTAAGCTTTCTTTACAGCTATGATCTGCTAGTTTGATATGCAAAAAAGCAAGTCTCATTTAATATATATATTCAAACTTTCATAACACAATGCATAACAAACTGGAAGTTTGTGTGAAAAGATCTCTGATACGCTGCTTTAAAAAGTGTGTGCTTCTTGGCACATAATTTTATCTCCCTGGGCATTGCCCGTGAACAGGGTATGCCAAATAGGGACCTGTGCGCAAAGTGCCATGCTGAAACAGCCGGTGACAAAAACGCTGCATCAGAATATCTGGCTTCGTAGCTTAGGGGAGTGCCTGCACTTTTCCCTTTCTGTGTTCCACAGAAAAATAGAAAGGTTGAAGATCGATGAACCAGTGCTTCACATAAGGGTTTGTATCTTTGTGGATGCTCAACCAAGTAAGGGGGTTGTGATCAACCTAAATTGTCTTCTTGTGGGATATTTTAGGTATCCCACCGCCCACTTGATAAGACCACTAGCTCGATGGATCCACAATTACGCTCTCTAGTGATCGTTTTCTGAAAATATACAGTATAGGCTGCTCGATCCCGTCGTATTCTTGGGATAACACTTCTCCAAGTCCCACCTTAGAGGCATATGTCTGTAGGAGGATTTCTCTTTCGAAATTAGGGACTTTTAATAATGATTCATTACATAAAATGGCTTAAAGCAGGCCTGATCTTCCTTTTGCCTTTTTAGTTTCTATGGTTTGGTCTTCTTCAGTTTATCTGTTAAAGAGGCAGTAATTGTTGAATAGTTGGGGATGCATCTTCGGTAATACCCCACTATTCCTAAAAAGGCCCTTACATCCCGTTTGGTCTTAGGGACTGCAGTTTCCTGTACCGCCTGAACATTCTGTGGGAGAAGGCACTATTTGGGGTTTTCGGTGAGACCTGCCTGTCTCAACACTTGGACTACCTTGTGTATATGGACAATATAGTCTCCCCAAGTTCTGCTATGGGTAACTGTGAGAAACTCATGGTGGCAATAGTAAGACAAACAAAAGTGATCACAGTTCAAGGGTGTTTATTGAACAATGAAATGCTGTATGCAGGTTGGAAAAATGGCTAATCTAAACTTAAATCTAAGATGGGAACAAGCGTCAACCATCAAATGAAATTAAGGCAGTCCTAGTGGCATTGTGTAAAAAAAAAAAGGGTTTATACGAAGAACACCTATTGCCAATCCTTGGGTGAATGTAAAAAAGGGTGTGGGATAGTAAGAAAAGAAAGAAGTGTACTCAAATAATATGTAAGGATACGGTAGCCTGGGACTCCCTTTCCATGTTTTGGACACTGGGTAAGATGAAAGCTTGGAGCACAGTACAGTCTCTGCGTTTTTCGCACGAGACGGTTCCAATGGCAGTTCTCAGGACTGTCGATGATCAAGTCTTGTCTGCTTTGAAAGTCTCTTGCCTTCAGGTGTTCGAATAACAAAAAAACGAAAGTTTCTTTGACCAAATTAAAGTTCTTTAGGGTGATGATTCACCCCCCTAGCGCCCCTCTTCTGGGTACTGACCCTTCATTTTAATCCACAGTTCAGATGGGGTGATGGCGTCACCCCTGGGTCTGTCCCCCTTTTCTGGCCGCTGACCCTTTGTGTATCATATTCCTTAATTTTTTGTCAGTTCTTTTCTTAAAGTTTGGATGAGAGCTTCACCCCTGGGTCTGTCCCCCTCTTCTGGGCGCTGGCCCTGCTTTACTTTCAATGTTCTCTTTTACTTTCACAGTGCTTGTAGATCAAATTCTTTCTATTGTACTGGGATTTTGCTTGACCCTACGTATGACCACTTCGACCTGTTTTGCTGGCCCTCTTACGGCCTTCTGGTATATGCAGTTTCCTTCAGATGGGGATATCGACCAGTCTCTCTTGAGTTTAGCACCCATGTGGTGCCGGTCTCCCTCTATTGCTGGTCTCCCCTTAACACTTTTACAGTTCCTTCAAAGTTTGTTGAACATGATTCAAACGTGCCTCTCCTGCGATTGTCACTCAACAAAGCCCGGTTCTTATAGGTTCTCTCCTCGACTCACTGGCTGTGATGCACCACTTGGCTTTTCTCTCTGGAGTCAAGGCCGCTACCACGGGTGTGGGAGGTTCCCCCGCTCCTCCTTATCGGCATAGGTTTGCCCTGTGTGCCATTGACATCTGCTGTAAAACACTTGTGCTATTGTTCGCGGTCTTAGGCTCTCTTCCACGAAGGTTCCGCAAGCCTGGGACGAAAAGGGCAAGGTCACCTCCCTCCTCGCTAGCCTCTCGATTCCTGCCATCTTTCTCCTTCTCTTGAACTGCCGCACTGGATTAGTGCTCTCGTTGTGCTGTCTGTCGTGCTTGGCTTGCTCGTATTGTGCTACACCTGTTATCCCTGTGGGGTAAAGGAAGGGCTGTTGGGTGTGTCCAAGTTAATTACCTGACTCTGCCTGACCCTCGGGTTGGGACATGTCAGGTAAACAGGTTGCATAGAAGTCTGTTGTCTATTGTGTGGTGCAAAGGTGATTGCGTCAGAAAAGGAAGGGGTTGGAGTAATCGAAAAAGCGGGTGGTAGAGTTTCCAAACATTCCACAGAGTCGAAAGGGAAAAAGGTGTCTCATGAAATGATAGCCTTCGTATTTGGGTTTGGGGTGCTCTCGGAAAGGGTAGGTTTTGGAGGGTTTGTTAAATGGATGAGAATGACTGGGATGAAGAACGGAGGGGACTGTGGGACCGGTAGGGTTCTGTCATAGTTGATCGGGTGTTCGGAAAATGACAGAGGGTCAGGACTGGTAGGGTTTGCAGGAAAAACTGAAATAGCTGGGATCGTGAAATGAATGAAGGGGATTGTGGGAACAGAGTGTTTGGTCCGGATACACTGGGTGTTCAGGACCCAAATAACAAGAGGAACGTGGAAAGGAATATCTGAGGTTGTTTGTGTGGGATGTAGGAAAGCAGGGATTCTGGGATGGATATCATTTTCAGGTGCAAGCGGGTTTGAAATCCTAGGGGATTGTTTTTGTATGGATGGGTGACTGGATCTAGGTCGAGATTCGTTCGGAGGAGTTGAGGCACATGCATTATGGCCCACAAAGGCCTCAGATATACCATTTGCCTCTCCTTCCTCCTCCGCATAGTACCACGTCTCACCTGGGGAATTCCCTGAGCATAACCCCGGGTCCCCCTACCCAGGTGATCCTCCCTCGCTCGTCCACCCCCATGGTTGGGATCTGAGAGCGCTAGCCCTCCCCATGCCACCTTATAAGGTTTCCTGAGGTTTACCTGGGAGAATACCCTCAGGTTTCTCACATCACCATATCGTCCAAGTAGGCGCCTCAAAACTCTGTGAAAGGATGAATGACTTGATGCATGAAACTCTGCAACGTAGCTCCATGGAGTCCAAAGGGGAGGACTTTGAAATGGAATAGCGCTCTAGGGTTCAAAACAGCAATCTTCTCTCGGCCTGCTGGAATTAACGGCACCTCCCAATAGCCCTTAGTGAGATCAATCGTGGAGAGAGATGCTGCATTTCCCAGTCAATAGATCAATTCATCCATCCTTGACGTGGGATAGTTGTCAAATTGATTTTTATTTTTGAGTTTTCTCAAATCAATGCAGAACCTGCACAATTGATCTGGCTTAGTGACAAGGACTATTTGCGATGACCAGGGACTTTAATAGGGTTCGATGATATCTGAAGACAGCACATTTTTCAACTCCTGAATGATTATTTCTTTCCGGATTTCAGGAATACTATAGAGTTTCAAGTTACTGACCTTACCGGGTGGAATGCAGATGTAATGATGGACATTTTGTACTTTTCCTGGACTTTGTTAAAGACATCAGGAAAGCAACCTATCAGTTCTTGATTATCTCATTTTTGGAAAGAAGGGAGGTCTGATGGTGTAAGCACATAATTCTCAGGTTCTTCGGATAGAAGAAAAGCCAATACAACAGAGGTTTGTTTTACGGGGTCCTCTTTCTACTCTTTCAACAAATTAATGCGATCTATCCGAGTCTTGTTTCTATGGTCAGGTTGGGCAACACGATAGTCCTTCTCCCACCTGGACATGTAGCTCTCCTTCTTAGAAGGGTCTGGTCTGTCTAGGAGCTTGTAGACTGTTGAGATCTTGCTTGTGGGGTTATTGTTTTCCTATCGTAATGGGTGTTTTGTTGATCCTGGGCTCTGGATGGATGGGAATGTGCACTCTTCCTCGCTATGCTCTTTGATTCTTTGAGGTGTTTGGGACAACAGTACATTAGCCTCCTTGTCAGGGCTATGACTTACCAGAGAAGACAGCACAGCGTGCTGAAAAGGTGGCAGCTTCCCTGGAAACTCGCACAACACGCTCCCCGCCATGATCAGGCCTGGACTACACGTCACAGGGCTCTCATGAATGAGCACTCCATTACGTGATGATGGCGTGTCCTGCAGTTGAACGCCACCAGGAAGTGCTGTGAGCATGTCGGCACTATAATGCCTGTGCTGTGGCTCCAATGCTTCTAGACTGCATAGCAGTACGTGACCCTGTGGATCATGCATCTTTAGTCTTGCTCTGGTTTTCTGGATTTTCCTGTTTTGGGCTTTTTGGATTCGATTGTTTCTTCATCCTTGCTGGCATTGTTACTTCGAACTGGATGCACTGGTTTTTTTCAGAAATCGTACTGCCTACCGGATTATGAGATTGTTTTTTTGCTGTTTCCCTGGATTTTTGATGGTATGGGATATATTAGAGAGTCCTTGTGTTGTTTGGGGTTATGCCCATTGCATTCCCTGGATTTGGTTGGGGGCTGCACCCTCGTGCTGTTCAGGTTAGTGTGTGCCTGGACTATTTTTACATTGCCAACAAGCGTCGATCGGTTTTCTGGTCTTTGGACTCACAACAACTGGTGAAGGTAAAACAACGCACACAACGCACTAGGTTCAATGCTATTCATCTATCAAAATACAGGTAGGATAAGGTTGCTTGGGGGCCGAAAAGAGTTGGGGTGCTGGTGTACGCATTCACATTAATTGAAGTGTCCTTTTTCCTTGCAGTCCGTTAGTGTGATCTCCTGCCTTTTCACCTGAACCCCTGGCCCGGTGGTATTACAGAATAGGTACAGGCTACTGCTTCAGAAGTAAAGTCAACCTGTGATAGACTCTTTCAACCACAGTTAAGTGGGAGTGGGGTTCACAACACTCCTCCCTTATGTCTCCCTCAACATATCAAGTACGTCCCTTGGATCTCTTCCGTGCAAAGTTTGTATGGGCAGAATCTGGGAACGACAATTGGAGACTGGGGAACGCCTTCAGAGTTATCCCCTCAATATAATCCCTGCTTGATGAAAAATAAATTGATATTCTTTTCTCCTACCCTCTGGGACCACTTTTAGGAATGCTTCACCAAGTCTAGTGACTTTAAGGGTCCCCCAGTTTTAATCAATGTTGTTGCATCCCACTCCTCACACCATATGTAAAAGTGCAGAAGTACACGCAGGACAGAGGTGAAATGTTTCTGGTTATAGGCTTTTATTGAAACAAAATTCAAATTGAAACCTTAGCTGTCCCTATAGCTAGGAGGGGTTGCCCTGCCTCAATCAAAACCAAGTAAAGTGTCAGAATGTCAATCAAAAGAGTTCACTGTCCTATGTCGTAAAGCTATTTCTGTCCCTCACACTACAATTGAAAACTACAATACTAGGTTCACCCTGATTCCAGAAAGGTGATCCCTCGCTTCCGGTCAGGTTTGGCAGTTTGTGACTATAGGACAATCTCCTCCTCTCCCTGGCAGTCACCAGGCCTTTCAAGATGTCTACACACAGTTGGACGGGGAGGTTTCCCTTCTCTGGCATGGATTCACATGCTCATGAATATTCCCAGTCATCAGGCTAGGAATCCTTGTTAAAAGAAAAAGGTTTCACTTTCACTTATAAACTGCATTTCTCCTTTAAGCCAATCACTGTCCTCTGGGTCATGCTGCCCCCATCTAATGACAGTCCGCTCCCTAAGCCCCTCCTCTGGCAGCCATCTTCAGAGTTTTACTGCACGCTTCAGTGTTTGGAGTCCTTGAGTTTGCTCTCCAAGGTAATTTTGTGTTTTTTCGTAAAAATGTTTGCAAAATAGTTAGATATTGACCAATTTCTGCTTGGTCTCCCATGAAGAATAGAGACCGGCAGCAGGGCTCCGCTACTGGCTAAGATCTTCATCCACTGTCGAATCATCGAAGTTTCGAAAAGGCCCGGCCTTGGGCCCTGCTTCGCGCCCTTTCAGCATGGCTGACGAGAAGGATGGCCGCAGCTTCTTCAAACTCTGCATCGAGTGTGGGCTAAGAAATGTCATTGTAGAGGATCAACGCCATAAATGCTTCTACTGCCTGCATCCGGACAGCGATAAGTAGGGATGCAAGGTTTTGAGCTTTTAACAAAAAACAAGGACAGACATAGCAGACTGTCGGCGTGGCTCAAGTCTAGCAAGGCCTCTGATGCAGCCTAGGAGTGTTATCCCTCCAGGAGGAGGTCGAGATCCTTTGACGATACTCCATGTGTGAGGGTCCAAGAGAAGGCCAAGCTCTGCGATGCTAGCACTGCTGTGTTCGCCACTGATGTGGGTCCCGAGTCGTGCAAGAGGCGTTCGCCGTCGCCATCCTCCACAGTAAGCCTGCCGACAAGAGCATCTTCGAAGAGAAAGACGCTAACCCCATGCAAACTCTGTATCCACGGACAGTCCAATGGAAAAGTCTGGGGAGGACTCATCGGAGCTAGCTAAGGCTTCAACCAGGGCCAAGTCTATGGAGTCGACGACAGCACAGTCGATGAAAGCAGCCGCAAGCCCTTGATTGTCTAAATCGACAATGTCCACTGTGGTTCTGAAAGAGAGCGGGTACAGGAAAGAGCTGGCGGCCACCCAGCGGGTGTCCTTGTCCCCAAGGCAAGTTACGGCTGCAGAAGCAGCGGCGGAGGAACCAGCACCAGGTAGAGACCAGGTGGCCACTCCGACCCAACGACCTCCTGAGAGGGAAGCGGTCCCACCTGTGGAGCCTCCCAGGTATGCAGACCAGCTGGCTACAGAGCATACACCGGAACAGATCTACTCCAGTACCGTCGAGGACTAACCTCACGTGGTATGCTGCCTGGACCACAGGGGGGGAGAACCTGAGGAAGAACCTCAGTTCCCGGTGTGGTCACTGAAATCCAACTTAAGATGCTGCCGTCGGGACCGGCACCTCCAGAGCCTGTGAAGGTAAACTCTTGCCCGCGGAACAGTAAGTCCAAGGTGGAGCGCGAGGCCTCGGCATCATCCGACCTCGCTGCCACCACCTCATCAGGACAAGACTCCTACCGGAATTCCGAATCCACATTCGGACACGGACACAGCTACCCTGGCTACTAGTACTGATGAGGACTATTTCCTCACGGCGGACGGGGCGACTCTGCTCGCAGTTGTGCCGCGTAGGACCTCCCCTCCAGACGAGGTTGGTTCCTTTTATCCGGTCATCTCAAGGGCCTCTTAGCTGTTTGTTAGCCTGAGGAGGCGAGAAAGAAGGCTTCCTGTACCAATGACACGAGTCAAGGGGGAAGACCATCATGCCCATCCCCTCCCTGGACGACCTCTGGGAAGAGGGCCTGGCCCTTATGAAAAACCCAAGTACAGCCCCTACGAAACGGGACAGATCGGAGAAGAAATACAGGGTGCCCAACTTGGCACCCAGGTGCCTAAGATCTCAGCCCTCGCCGGATTTGGTCGTCTCGACCGGAGCTAGGAAACACTTGACGAACCATCCAGGTTGGTTCAAGGCTACTAACTTCAGACCAGACGTTGAGACGAAGGTGCCGGGGTATGCTGTTTGACAGAGAAAACCTCTCCGGAATGGCAGTTGACGAGTCTTTGCAGCTGATAGACCGGCATAGAGACGGCTCGTTCCCTATGAACGTTGCAGCAGCAACAGTCCTCTTCCTTTTGCTTTTCCAGAGGAAAGCCAGAAAGACCATCAAAGGGTTATGGTACTCCTTACAGGCAGCCCCCGCACTCTTCCAAATAAGAAGCGTGCAAGGGGCAATCTCAAGCAAGACAGCGGAGGCCAGCAGCGGTGCCTTCCACAAGGCAGAACACCTCTGCCCAAGCAGGCCTGAACCAGGCGTTGCTCCGGACCCCCACTTACGCACCCCAGTGTGAGGCAGGCTGGCGAAGTTAGTCAGCACATGGGGAAAGATCACCACAGGCAGATTGGTGCTGGACGCTCTGACAGGGACACGCTTTGGAGTTCCAATGCAGGTGTCCTTGTATCCCTCCTGATTCAGTGGCAAGAACCACACGGGTCGCAGCTTCTGCAGGCCATGTGGTCCATGTTATGGAAAGGGGCAATAGAACCCGTCCCTAAGCGATTCCGGGGCTCTGTAGTATATTGCAGAAACTTTATATTCCGAAAGACTGGAGGTTGGAGGCCATTTGTTGGATCTACGTTAGCTCAACAAGTACTTGGTCTCAAAAGTTCCGGATGGTCACCTTGCAGCACTTGCTCGGCCAGCTGGAGTAGGGAGATTTTCTGACGTCGTTTGACCTAGAGGACGCCTACTTCCACATCCCCATTCTGAAAAAGCACTGCAAATTCCTGCGTTTCGTAGTTCAGGGTCACCACTACCAATTCACAGCTCTGCCTTTCGGCCTGAAGTCGGCACAGAGGGTGTTTACAAAGTGCACAGCCCAAGTGGTGACACATCCTCATCTACAGGGCATCCACATATACCCCCACCTGGATGACTGGCTGGTGCGTGCCCCCTCACTGTCCCTGTCAAGCGAGCACATGAGCACCATACATCAGCTGATGGAGCTGGGATTCTCCATAAACTATCAAGTCTTGCTTTAAGCCACCCAAGATGCTCTATTCCTGGGTGCACGACTCAACAGTGTCGTGCTTGGCATCTCCCTCGGAGGAGAGGGTGAAAACCATAGAAGGCAAGGTGCAGCGCTTACCGTCGGCTCAAGCAGCGACGTTGCGATCCATCAAGTCGCTTCTGGGAATATTATCCTCCTGCATAAACCTTGTTTGCCTCTGCAGACTGTGCATGAGACCTCTCCAGGAGTTCCTGGATACGAGGTGGATGCAAGTGTCGGGTAACTTTACAGACAAGATCTCTCTCAACGAAGAGTTCCTTCAGGCAATACAGTGTAGGAGTGTTCGTCAGCATCTCGTCTAGGGAGCTCTGTTTCAGGTTCCTCCTGACCAGTAGATGGTCACCACTGACGCCTCTCTAGAGGGAGGTGGGAGCCCACACCGGAGAAGAACTTTCTACTTAATGAGATTAATTTTGCGGTATGAGAGGTAGAGGATGCCAGAACATTGACATGCCTCGTCATGGTTAGTTCTGCAACAAGGTCGGCCCCTTAGATTTTGGCATGTTTGAGGACAGGAATAGTAGAGCAGTCTATGGTGAAGCCAGTGTAAGAAGGGTTGAGGGATTTTAGGTGAGTGGGTGAACCTACAATGAGTAGCTCTGTCTTCTCATCATTAAAGCAGAGGTTGTGAGTCGCCATCCAGGAATGGAAGGTGCAGAAGACATTGTTGATGGCAAATACAAACAATGATACAACCGCACTGCGCATATGTCCTGGATCGTTTTTTAATGCGGTTTGCACAAGATTAGTCTGGATTGAACCAGCCAACACGTGTTTAGAGCTCTGCTCTTCTTCGAGGGCTTATGATCCCTTGTGTGAAGGATCCAACTAATTAATTACAATGTAGGTGCATTCACCCATCACACACCTATATATGCTCGCAATTGCGGTGCTTCAGTTCTTTGTGCGAAGCCTTTCAGCAGCAAAGTCTGGGCTCGTTGATGATATTAGTCATTGGTGTAGTTGCTGGAAAGGGGAATGAGAATGTGCGTGACATCTGCAAAGTTAGTGTAGGTGATCATGCCTAAGAAACCGTACATCCAGAGTCTTCATTGATAACCACTCTGCTAACCCCATCCCCGTCCCTCTGAGAGTCCCGCAAGGCTCCTGCCTGCTCCCAACCCCTCTTCGATACTCTAGGTATAACGTAGTTATATAACGTAGTTATACCTAGAGTATCGAGTATAGAGTAGTTAAGATTTTGAGCAGGAATGGCACTGTAGTGATGTGTCTATAATTAGTGGGTATAGTTGGGGTCCAGTGAGGTTTTTTTTAGTAAGGGAGTGAGCCAGGCTGCTTTGGTGGTGGGAATTTCACAGGAGTTGAATGAGGAGTTGACAAATTCCGTTATGGTGGAGGTGAGGCTAGGGGGCGCAGAGCTTAATGATGTTAGCAGGGCAAGTATCTCCTGTGCAGTTCGGGGACATGAGGGCCTGGATGGTCTTTAAAACAGACTCTTCGATACTCTAGGTATAACCTAGAGTATCGAAGAGGGGTTGGGAGCAGGCAGGAGCCTTGCGGGACTCCCACAGGGACGGGGATGGGGTTAGCAGAGTGGTGATCAATGAAGACTCTGGATGTACGGTTTCTTAGGAATGATTTGTTCCAACCGACTGCCTCAGGTGAGTAGTGGAAGGACCCATAGAGGTTCTGACAGAGTAGGTCATGGTCCACGAGATCAAATGCAGCGGAGAGGTCCAAGAAGAGTAGGATGGCAGCATTACCAGTGTCTCTAATACTGTCCAGTTGTGTTTTGAGATCAATAACGGTTGTTTCAGTGCTGTGTTTAGGTCGTAAGCCAGATTGTCTGCTGCCTAGGAGGACATGTTGTTCAAGGAATTGCTGGCATTGCATGTAGGCAATGCGGTCTAAGATTTTGAGCAGGAATGGCACTGTAGTGATGGGTCTATAATTAGTGGGTATAGTTGGGGTCCAGTGAGGTTTTTTTTTTTTAGTAAGGGAGTGAGCCAGGCTGCTTTGATGGTGGTGGGAATTTCACAGGAGTTGAATGAGGAGTTGACAAATTCCGTTATGGTGGAGGTGAGGCTAGGGGGCGCAGAGCTTAATGATGTTCGCAGGGCAAGTATCTCCTGTGCAGTTCGGGGGCATGAGGGCCTGGATGGTCTTTAAAACAGACTCTTGGGATATCAGTTGAAAGGAAAAGGTAGGGATTGGCTCCTGAGAGGAGGTGGATGGCTCGGGTTGGGGAGTGGTGTCGGAGACTGGTGCATAGGTTAGAGGGCTAATAGATTTCTTACTCGTTATTCTGTTACAGAGAAGGTTGATTTTTGTGGTTAGCGAATTTTGTATAGTGGTGCGCCATGCTTTGTTAGGTTGAACTGGAGTGGTTGGTGCTCTTGGGTTTGCTAGTTCACGCAGGATAGCGAAGAGTTCCTTAGTATATGAACTAGCCATGCTGATTCCTTTGTCATAGGAGGGAGCTTTAGTAATGAAAATAGCATCCTTATAAGTCTGTATAAGGTGGAGGCGAGGAGAGTGGCATTCCTGGGGGTGGGGTGTTTCTTATGAAGATGCTCAATGGCTCTTTACTGCCTACGAAGTAGAACTAATTAATCGGAAAACCACATGTTTGTAGGTTTGAGTGGTTTCCGGGATTTGTTTTTAAGGGGGGCGTGTTTGTCAAGAATGACTAAGAGGCTAGCATACTAGTGTATGCAAGAGCTGCAGGGCTCTTGCAGTTAGGAGGTCATGAGAGGAATTAAGGTGCGTTTAAGAATATCATGGGTAAGCTTTCAAGTGTTTCTCGCAAGTATTTGGGTTGGAGATGGTCTGGTGTTGGCTCTCGCGGGAGCAGTGATGAGTTGTGAGAAGTTCATATGGTGAGGTGCTTGGGCCACAGCAGTCGTTTTTTCATGAGTGGGGTTGAATCCTAGATTGAAATCACCTAACATTATGCATTTGCTGAGTGGTTTCTGGAAGGGTGTTAAGAGGAGGAGGGATTACGGTATCAGGAGAATTGGAGGCATTGGGTTGTCGATGGAGCAGGTGAATGGTGACCGTTGTCTGGGGGTTTGTCTTAAGCTTAAGTAATGGGGTTTCATATCCCTCCGTGGGTGGTAGGAGCAGGGTGTGCACTGGAGGTTTGATTTGTAGATGAGGGACTCCACCACAGATAGTGTTGGCACGGTCCGTTCTGTGGATCAGGTAATTGGGAGGTATGGCTAGGCTGAGCATAGATCCGTTGGCGTATTGTAGCCAGGATTCAGTAATGGCTAGTAGGTCAATTTGGTTGTCGATTATGTCATGGCTTCAATAGCGTGGGCGCCCAGAGATCTGATATTGATAAGAGCCCAGTTCAAGGGTTTGTTTTGGGCGGTAGGAATGTGTGGACTGGCCAGTAGATCCGTAATAGAGGGGAGATATACAGGTTGTTGGGGTTGCAAGGTCTGGCTGTATAACCTATTCAGTCTGAGGTTAGCTGAAATGGGGTAGGAGAGCTCTTTGCGGTCTGGGGCGTGTGCAGGTTGAGTGCTCTTTGAGCTTCTGGTGGGGGAGGTGGTGTTTGTGTGATTGGGCATAGGGGGCGCAAGGCTTATGTGGGTTAGATCGGGTAGGGCTCTCATGGGTTTTGGGGTAGTGCAGGTGGCAGGGCACTCATGGGCTTAGGCAGCGCAGGTGGCAGGGCACTCATGGGCTTAGGCAGCGCGGGTGGCAGGATATTCGTGGGCTTAGGCAACGCAGGTGGTAGGGCACTTGTGGACTCTGGCAGCGTTGGTGGCAGGGCACTCGTGGACTTAGGCAACGCTGGTGACGGGGCACTTGTGTGCTTATGTATCGCACCTGGCATGGCACTTTTGGGCTTATGGAGCGCAGGTGGCAAGGCACTTGTGGGCTTATTTACCGCAGGTTGTAGGGCACTCGTGGGCTTAAATTGTGCTGGTGGCAGGGGAGTAGTGGGTTTTGGTAGCGCAGGTGGAAGGCACTTGGCTTGGGTAGTGCAGGTGGTGGAGCACTTGTGAGCTTGGGCAGCGCAGGTGGCAGAGCACTTGTGAGCTTGGGCAGCGCAGGTGGCAGGGCACTCATGAGCTTCAGCAGCTCAGGTGACAGGGCACTCGTGTGCTTAGGCAGCGCAGATGGCAGGGCACTCGTGGGCTTAGGTAGAGCATATGCTAGGGTGCTCGTGGGCTTAGGTAGTGCAGATGGCAGTTTTGGTAGCGCAGGTGACAAGGCACCAGTGCAGTTTGACGGGACTGTGCTATTAAGAGTCTTAGGTAGGGGCTAGTTGGTAAAGGATGTGTAGAGCAGGGTGAGGATGTGTAGGGTATTGGTCTGTGAGACTCGGGGCAAGAACGGCAATGGCTTGATATGCGGATCTGAGGGCATCATTCCTGGTGAGTTGGGAGAAGTGGCAGTAGTTGGGAGGCAGATGGCCGCGTCCTGGATGATTGGTTAGCATGCAATCAGTGAGGTTTGGAACATGGATGGCTGGAGGTAGGTGGGTGGGCGCGGTAGACAGGATCCTGCGGGGTAGGTAGAAGTGGTGGCAGGGAGGGTGGGCAAGATACTATTAGTAGCATTGTAGTAGTGTGGTAAGGTGGGGTTTTCAGAGGGGAGGTGGCATTGGGTGTCTACAATGGATGCAGGAGGAGCACACATGGCAATGATGTAAGGAGGTGGAGGCATCAATTTATAGGACGGTGGGACACATGTTCAGTTATCATTGGGGATAGCAGGCATAGCAGTCATACTGTTGGGCATGCAGGGTATTGGCATCATTAAGCGAGGCATGCATCATAGTTTGGATTACATCAGGTGCAAACAGTATTGATTTCTCAGTAATAGCATCATTAATAGTTTGAATTGACTATTGCTGTTTTTCTTGTGTACTTAGTCGTGTCAAATTGTATCTCACTTTTTAGAGGGATTGTGGTTGATTTATAGAAACCAATTCTATATTTTAAGAACTTGTTTTAAAAATTCTTCTAGATTTAATATTAGTTTTTTGATGACTGTGCTTTTATAATGGCCCGCTCGTAATATCGTTTGTTTTTAACACTGTTAGCTTGACTTCCTTGTTCCTCCTCACCGGCCCTCCGGAACTACATTTCCCATCGTAAATTTTAGTGCAGGTGCATATTTAGTTGCTTATCTGGCGTGTCTTGGTCGCAAGTCCACGCTTGTCTGCTTCCCAAAGCTTATATTTACTGTGCTTTTTGTGATCCGTGGGACCACTTCATCTATGCTCGCAACAGGTACGGCTGCCCTGGTTATTGTCTACCTGGACTTGCAGTAATTGGAGGCAAATCTAATTAGCCAATGGACCTGAAATCAATTAGGCACGCAATTCTAGCCAAATATTTACAAATGTATGCCAGTGATCTACTAGAGAAAACTGCAAAAAGCTATCCCGCAACTGCTAAAGTGGAGGAAAGTCCATGCAGTTGTTTGGGAACGGCAACTAGCATGCTGTTCAATGCCCTGTGGAAGGGCAGAAAAATCAACAACCATCCGCTTTGGTATGGGAGGGATTCTATTCCCTGTCTGACCTACGCAGATGATAGTGATCTTGGATCATGCACCAATAGGCTTTATGTGCTCGCTCAATGCCCTATATGCTCTTTCCAGTGAACATAGCCTTAGCCCTAATGTATCAAAACCAAAATAATGACGTGTGGGGAAGGGGCCTGTGGGGCACCGTCATTCGTCTGGAAGTTAGGCAGTGCGAAGTTAAAACAGATATTCGAGTACAAGTACTTGGGCGTCTCCATAAGGGCCTCTGTGTCGCCTTCACGTTTGGCAAGGGGGATATCGCATAGGGCCTGATATAAATGTCTGTCACTTGCCTGAATGATGACAAAACGGAGATTCTGATCCTCGGCACAGAGACAGCGATTACAAAACTTGACCCGAATTACGCCTCCTTTAACATTGACAACAATGTCATCAAAGTGATGCCTGCAGTCAAAACCCTGGGGGTTTATCTGGACTCAGCACTCCCTCTCAAGAAACAAATTAATTCCCTAGCTTCCTCCACAGCCTATACTTGTAAATTGATCCGAGCATGCAGACCATGCCCAACGGAGGCTAGCTGTATTACCTTAGCTAATGCACTTATCATATACAGATTGGACTACTGTAATGCACTATATGCAGGATCTAACAAGTATATCCTTAACAAACTCCAAACACTCCAAAATAACGCTCTTAGAGTAGCTTTAAACATTCCTAACAGAGCCCATGTCTCTACTTCCAGAAGGAATATCCACTGGCTAAAAATTAGACAGAATTACCCTCAAAATTCTTTCGCTCACGTCCAAAGGCCTGAACATATAGCTCCTCCCTACCTAGCTAATAGAATTAACAAGAGAATCTCAAACCGCCCCACAAGAATGACTAACGCTTATACACTGATGGTACCTAGATACAAAAAGAGTACAGCTGGCGGCGCTAGCTTTCCAGTAATAGCAGCCCAAACATGGAATAAACTCCCCTTAGAACTTAGAAAGGACCAACCTTATCTAAGCTCCAGGCGCAAGATTCTTTCATGGATACGATCGAATGACATCTAACGTAATCACCCTCTCGCACCAGAACCACTCATCCTGAGTGTCACCCCCTGACTATGCCCTTGTTAAAACCTGCCCTCCTCCCCCATAGGGACTTCCAATTACTTCTGCTAGTATCTAGGAATCCCACTGGATCCTGCCGGGACTACGAAACTGTGGCTGATTGTTACTTAGTACTTCATGCTCCTGACACTCAGACTGCAATGCTGCTGAACTGTCCCATTGCCTATTCTGTTTTCCATTGCAACTAAGTTCTCAAGTATCCTTGTAATGTTTGCGCCTGGCTACAAGCGAGTTTGGTTTTGCGCTATTATTTATTTGTTATGGTTTATATAAACCTTACAAAATATTTTAAAAAGCACACTTTATCAAACGTATTTGCACAACTTTGACATAAAATAAGTACCAATCACAAAAGAAGAAATACAGAATCAAATACAAAGAACAAGTACAAATCCAATCAAGAAAAAACAATTGACCAAAATTTCAGAGAAAAAAAATAATAATACAGCAGAAAAAAGAAGTCACCAAATAGGATTAACATTCTCTCCCATTAAATACAGTTGATACCTTTTAAAAGAGATCACAAACATTTCTCAAAAACGTTGCAGCCCTAATATTTAAATTGCCTTTACTACAATGGAGCATTCTATACCAGATGAAATCCCTATCTACATTAGCAGTATTAGATACATATTGACTGAAGTATAGAAGTCTTTTGGCCTTGAGTGCCGGACACACCAGCAAGATATGTTGTAGATTCTCAACCGTCCCCTCTACACAGCAGAATCTACACCAGGTCCAAGACCCTTTCACAGTCGATCTAATGGAATTAACCTGGTTTGTAGCAATGACATTAAATCTAAAACACATAAAATCATTTCTTATTCGTTTACTAGGATATTTGGCTAAATACTGTTCCATAACTGGCAACCATTTATTCAGAGCACACACTTGATGATAGAGTTTAGAGTCCAAGATTTTATTTTTTGTATGCAACCAATCAAACCCCATCACACTTTCTTTCACCGGTGTGGGCTTATTCTTGAGAGAGGTTACTGACATACCTAGAAATTTCAGAGTCTTTGTAGTTTCGACATTTAACTCTTGTATAAAAGGGTTACCAATGTCCTGACCTACACAACAGTCGAGTGTATTCGTTTCACTATACATGCATTTCCTCCACAGCTTTAGTCTTTTCCAAGTTACGTAAGCCAATAAAGAGTTTAGACCAAATTCATACAGAATTAACTCAAAAGGAATTGATTTAGGTAAAAAATACAAAACAGATTTCCAGATGTTACTCTCGGTGGATGACCAATCCCCCTTGTATTTAAGAGACTGTAATTCCGCCCCATAGATTAATCTAGGGATGACCTTTTTCGTGTAGAATTCTCTGAGGACTCATTGTGAATCTGCCATATCTGGATTCGATTACTCTCATTTGACGGATTGCAATGTCCGCCTTGAATCTCAGTTGAGTTCTAAATACTGATCTTAAATTGGACCCTGATATAACAAAACCTAAATATTTAAACACAGGCTGGGCTCTAAGATGGGAGTTACCACATGACCAGGTAAGCGAGTCCAGCTTCTTATTTCTGTTACCCAAACGAACTATCGCGGTTTTAGCTGAGTTAATCTTCAGCAGTAAAGAAGAAATAAAATCTTCAAAGGCTTTAAGCAATCTTTGAAGACCGATCTTTGTGTTATCGATGAGGAGGAAGTCATCAGCATAAGCTAGCCATGCTAAATGGATGTTCTGTATTTTGGGAGCTACGAGGCCTTTATTCGACAGGGCGGTATTCGCACCACTCACGTAAAGGTTGAATATTGTGGGTGCCAACCTACAGCCCTGACGCAGACCGTTGTATACAATCGGTGCATTCGAAAGAGGACCCTCCGCATCCAATCTTACCCTTATTTCTGTATCTGAGTATATAGCCCTGACTATATCCAACAGAATTGGAGGCATATTTAATGTTCTCAGTCTCTGCCAAAGGGTCATCCTGTCCACCAAATCAAAAGCGGAGCTTAAGTCCATGGATGCAACAAAGATAGGTAAAGCACCCTTCTTCATTGCTTCAGCTCGCAGGCAGCTAAGTATCATCCTTCCACATTTGGTTCCCATATTTTTTCTAAAACCGATTTGTCTAATATCGAGAATTTTTCCTTCAAGCATCCACTTGTGAATTTCCTTCAATACAACTGAAGCAAACAATTTGGATTCTGGATCCGAAATGGCAATTGGCCTATAGCTTAGGGGACATTGTCGGAAACCCTTCTTAAAAATTGGGATAATAATAGAAACCCTCCATGACAGAGGAAGAGCTCTGGTCAATAGTATATTATTGAACAAACTAGAGAGTATTTTTGCCCATATCAGAGGTTCACGTTTGAAAATTGTATTGGAGAGGTTGTTCGGCCCAAGCGCACCCAAATTTTTAGATTTAGATATTAAATCAACGATGTCCCTCGTGCTAAATTTCAAGAGCCATTGGGATCCACAATTCAATGCATCTTTTACATCATGATTTTTAGTGTGATATAGATCAGCAAAATGTCCCAGCCAGGTAGATTCGTTAATAGGATTGAGAAATGTCTCTTTCTGAGGTTTCTCAAGGTTGTTAATTAAGTTCCAGAAATTGCTGGAGTTATGTCCTCGTAGGGAGTTTAACATAATTTCACCATCCCTCTGATATTTAACCATGCGATGTTGGATAGACCAATTTATATATTTTTGCTTTATTTTCTTTACCATGGCCATAGTATCAGTAATATCATACCCCGCTTTCCAAACCTGTCTGATCTCTTTCCTCATCCGACACTTCCTGTCCTACACTGCCCCATCAAAATAATGGGTCTTAAGATTATTACCTATATTCTTCTTGCCAAAGAACTAATAATATAGTCTGTAAATGTAACAGCCGAATATGTATCGACCCGTTGATTATCAGAAAAGGACTCCTAGTCTTTAATCATGGTGGCAGTGAATGAACTGTTTTTTTTCTCAGTCCATTTAATTCGATTCCCCGCATGATTAATTTCCAAGGGATGATTATACATCATTTTTGAATTTGAGTGACCCCACAGTGTCCAATTCAAGAGAGAGCATACAGTGGTCACTGAGATTAGTATCAATGATGTCCAGCCCTCCAGTACAGTTGAACACACCCACCGAACAAATAATGTAATCAATAGTGGATTTGTAACCTTGCGCTTTCCAAGTAGGAAGAGGATTAGCCACAACTACCAATCCCCAGATTTCAATAAAATGCGACCAAATTCTACCTCTACCCTTGGGGTTATCAACTGCTGGTAATGCGGTCTCATAGTTACCAGTATACAGGTCACCAAGAGGAGAATCAACGGGAATATCAGCATTTAGGTCGCCAACAAGAACAATGTGCCCCCCAGGATTCGCAACCAACCAGGTTTCAAGTAATGAACCCAAATTCCACAGTTCCAACCTTAATTGATTATCAGAGTAACCTGCCTGGTTCCAATATATATTCACTAACAGAAATGCAGTGTCCACCGCATTAAACTTTAATATGTAGCTCACCACTAAAAAGTGGTCCGAAAAAGCCCATTCACCCGTGATTCTAGGGTCAATGACATTTTTCACTGCCGTTATAAGACCACCTTTAGGTCTACCACACCTGCCCCCTTTTGCGGTTAGTGACGAAACCGTGAAACCCTCCCGGCATAGGTGAACCCTAGACCAGGTTTCTTGAATGCAGACAAACTCCTTCCGGGCTAGATCATTCATAAGGCTGGAATTGTGCAGCAGATGGGAGGATCCTCGCAAATTCCAGCTTAGTATTTTCGAGATTATTTTTTCGGTTACTAAAGGGGCTTTGCCAGTTTTTTAAGAGTATCAATAGATTCACGTAGGGTCAGGGCAAGCCACCTCCAATCTTGTGTATCCGACTTCTCAGTTACAGGCACAGATCCCCCCCCCACCACGTTAATAAGGTACAAGCCCTTCGCTTGACCACTATTAGTTAAAAGCGACTGTTTTACCAATGGTTGAGTATATACGTATTCAAAGATGTCATAGCCTCTTCGTTGAAGCTGTTCTGCCTCTTTCAGGAGAAGATTTCGAACCAAAGGTGATGGAATAACTAGACGAACGTAATCGAGATGTTGTCTATGTATGTAGTCAACTAAGTCAATGTCGGCAGAAGGGATCAAGCTAAGATCAGGAATTTGACCCAATAATGATAGTATGAATGGCCTATTTAGTGAGGGCATGGTAGGGTCATTAAAAAGTGTTGTCAGAACAAGCCCCGGTAGCTCCGGCCTTATGGGTTCTTTTAGGTCAAGCATCGGGTAATCCAGTCACTGTTCGATACCCTTTTCTTGAACACTAGGATTAATCATTCCAGACCTCCCCTCACCCCGATCAGCACAGTATTCCTCGTAGCTTCCAACATCATTTGTACCCAGTGATTGTCCTGCCAACATATTAGACAGGTCTTTAGAGTGTTTTTCCTTCAGTGTTTTTATTAAGGATTCATAGAAGGCCTCATTATTCAGTCTGTTTGGTATCCCTCTCATTACTCATATTGGAGACCTGTCTGACAGACTTTTCAGGATTTACAGCGGTTTCTCTCTTTTTTGCTTCAGTATTTATGTCGTTAGATGTTTTACCCGATACGATTTTCTAATCGTGACTACCCATTCCAGTATTAACCGAAATACCTACATGATTCCTCACTGGGACGGCCTCATGACTGAGTACACCTTCCTTACTAGTCTTTGTTTCAAGCATGACAGACCCTTTTTCGTTAGCCAGAATAATATCTTCGCCGTCTAGAGGACTTTGTGATTCCACCGAGGATACATCTGGCAGGGCATCATTAAAAATCTCATATAGATCATCTCGGTGGTTTTTCTTTTTCAGAATGTCACAAAGTAGATGGTCCCCTTCAAAATAGGAACTCTGTGTGAATTGATCAATACCTCTACTTTTTTTTAAAGGTTGGTCTTTCATTCCTACAGACTTATTGCTTTGCAATTTTTTTCTCTACACCGACTAGTTGTACCTCAGCAACCTCTTCGTAAGTGAGATCTCTGAGGAATTTTCTTGAAGACTTCATCTGCCCTCCTTGCTTATAACCATTATTATTTTTTTCTTCAATTTGGCCAACTTTTTCCTTTCTTTTAGAGAGTTTAGAATCATTCACACCCGGCTCCTCTATCTTTCCGGTACTTTCCCCACCTGTTCAAATTGAACTTTATCCGCGGAATCGGACTTGGTACTACCCATGCCGATCCCCACAGCAGAATCCTGAGTAGCAAGTATAACAATAATCTCATCTGCTGACTGAACAGAGAGAGACTTTATAGGACCAGAGCTAACCGCATTCGGCCTGAGATTGTCATCCAGCCTTACCGTCATAATTTTACTCAATCAGATAATTTACCTGGGAGCAAAGAAATTTCAGAGACTAAATCCCCAATAGATTTCATTTGATTCTGCAATTCAGTAAGTATGAGCCGGTTAAAGAGACTCATCATCATAGAGAAATCAGATGCCGATGCGTCAGGCATACTTGTAGCTGATTTCGGAGCATGGCTTGGAAATTGATTAGATAAATCCAGCAAATTGTCATAATTAAAGTCACTAGGAAAACCGTTGTCATTATCAGGTATCTGCAGCTCAGAGTCAATGCCAGAACCCAGAGCCTTGGTTTTATCACCCATAATATTAGATATCTCCTCATCCCCAAATAATGGTTGAGAGGAGTCTATGGTCTCCCCATTCTGTTTACCCAACAGGGAACACTCTTGTGCACACTGCAACAATTCGACCTCCTCATCGTTAACTTCAGGCAAAGGTAAGGCAGCCGCACGGGCAAGACTAGCACGTCTTGTGCTCACTGCTGAGAAAAAGTCAGCACCCGCTTCTTTACGCATCTGCGGTATTTTAAGTTTCCTCTTAGTTGCACTTGAAGCCACAAAGTAGCGGCTCCCCTATTAACAGAGATGAATAAAAAAAGACAACACACAACAGCACCGCAGCCGCTGCCAGCCGAACAGCCAAACAGCCAGCCACTTGGTCCACTTGGGAGCGCAGGCACGGGACCGGATGTAGGCTGTCGGGAGGTGGGGCGAGGCTTGAGAGTGGGCTCAGTTAACTAGAGAAGATAGAAAAAGAAGCGTAAGCAACGCAACCAAACATAAACCAAACGTAATGTCCACAATGTCCACAATGAGAGCGCAGGCAGGAGCTCCTGAACACCACTCAGAGGCACAGGTTTCCACAAATGAAGTAAACAGCGTCTTCCTCTCGCCGACGGCACTCGCTGGAGCGGCTGTAATCAGCAAAGCACAGAGTCGCCAGCCACTTGGTCCACTTGGGTGCGCGCGCGGGTGCGCAGGCACGGGACCTGATGTAGGCTGTCGGGAGGTGGGGGCGAGGCTTGAGAGCGGGCTCAGTTAAAGGCACACGTTTCCACAAATGAAGTAAACGGCGTCTTCCTCTCGCTGACGGCACTCGCTGGAGCGGCTGTAATCTGCAAAGCACAGAGTCGCCAGCCAAACTTGGGTGAGCGCTATATCAAATAAACAGTTAAAATAATTATTGATGACCATGGTGGCTGCTCGATTGAGGCTAAAATGATTGCCTATAGGTCTTCAATCATCCTGGGTATACACTATGCTCTACAGGTTTTTCCGGCCAGGGCAGTTGATTGGTTGACCAAGCTGGAAGTAAAAATCCTGCAGTTTTTATTGCCTCTATAAGGTAGGGTCCCAGTGGAGGCAATAAGGGTGAAGTTAAGAGTTCCTTCTTTGCTATCATTCTGGAAAATTGCAGCCTGCAAGTTGTGGGCTAAAATGTATTATGGTTGATTCGGTGGAGATGCACTGAGTTTGGTGATTGTGCATTCTAGAAGATTCTGCAAGAGTTTATGGATTTGGAGACAATGACAATGTTGCATTTTACTGAGATCGACATGCACAGAGTCCCTGAATCATGGCTGAACTTTAACTTAGTAAAAATAGAGGTGTCCATATGCCATGATTTGGGTGGCCCTCTGGACCACTTGGCCAAGCTTTGTAAATTTGAGATTTACTTGCAGCAAGCTTTTTCTCTAGGTACCCCGAAGTCTTACCTTGTAAAGCTCCAGTTACCGGCTCTGATCAGATATATACTCTCAGTGAAAATGTGTACTCTTCCTGTTTGGCAAAACACATTGGCTTGGTTGGGAATCCCCATGGGAGAAAGATTATGTAGCCTTTGTTCCAAACAGGTAGAAACCCCGTGTCACATTTTGACAAAATGTGTTCTTCGCTTGGAGTACGGCAAAGCATATAGTAAATTCCCTACCCACACATCAGACCAATTCTGATGCCCAATTGATGGTGCGGAGTCATTGGTGATTGCCGTGGCAGCCTGCCACATATGTCTATCGGTGGCCATTGAACTGTCTCTCGAGTGATAGATTCTAATTTTGCATTTTTAGGCAGAATAATTTTAAGTTTTTGTTTGTATGCGAAATTAATCCTAATCTTGGTGTTTATATATCAATTTTAATAGGTAACTGAATTTTTCTAAATGTATATTAATAATTTCTTTATAATATGAGTTGTATTGGATGAAATGTTAACCAGTGTAAAAGGTCAGTAATTGTAACCAAATGCACTTAATAAATAAGAAAAGAAATCCCCACTCAGCCCCTAGTGCCGGCCATAAAGACCTTACTATCGTGTTTCAAACCCAGCTTAGGAGCCTGCTCCCATCAATCGGATCCCCATAAGCCGGGAAACTGCCTCTACCTCAAATATCCGCACGGCAGATCCTGGTAGCAGACCCTGGGGAAAAAAGATTCCCTGAAATGCACCACAGTGAAAATATCACTATTACTCAATCAATGGGGACATCTACCATTGATATTCATGGTTATATTCTAGATAAAAAGATTGATATCATGGCTATTACCGAGACATGGCACAAGAACTAGAGCGCTCCAACTTATGATCTAGCCACACCCAAAGGCTATACATTATTCAGGCAAAACAGAGTTGTAGGAACCAGTGGAGGAGTTGCATTCATTGCTAGAGAAGATTTAAACTTGTTCAGATCTTCTGCAATTTGTGAGGACTAAAACTTCCTCTAAAAACCACCTCCTCTCCCATACATTGTACTAACCTTATTTTGATTCATTGACGCCAAAAGAGATGACAAATTTCACTGAGGAGCTCATGAATAATTAACAGGTCTCAATAAACCCAACTCCTCCACCCTATTTATTGGGGATATTAATGGATGGAGAAGTAATGAGTTTGATAAAGAATCTATCTTGCTTGAGCAAACTCTAAAGGCTAATGATGTTACACTCACCTGGTATCCACGGGGACGCCACCTAGCCGGACTGCTCGCTGGTATACTTCTCGGGGATTCCCAGATGTGGTCTGCGGGGAAGGTTCTGCCTGAAAATACAGGAGGGCTGTTTTCAAGACTGGCCGATCGATGGTAAATATCCTCCCTCCACCTTGTATGATTTCAGCCCCTCTGGGCCCTCTACTCACCTTGTGGTAGAATTAGGCGTGCTCTCCATCCTGCCTTCTTCGCAGGGGCGCGTTGTCGTTCATGGGCGTGTGCGGTCCAGTTACTTCACTGATGCCGGCCCGTTTGTCTTTCAGGTAGGTCTTATTGCTGTTCTTTCATATTGTTGTTATTCCTGCATGCCTTTCTTTGTTTATTAATGTCTCTTTTCTCCCTTAGATATGCGGAGCTTCAGCGTGGCAAACTGGATTTGTTGAGCCTCGCTGGTAAATGATGGTGCATAGTGAGCGCTATGATGCGGTAAGTAAGCGCTATGGGCAACGCTGTGATGTCTTGCCTTTGCTAACCTGTTTTCCTTCTTTTCTCGTAGGTCGCGGTGTTCTCCCAGCGCATGTGGAATTTCCAGTGTGATGCCAGCCGAGAGGCGACCAGCCGGTTAAGCCTTTTGAGTAGTTCATAATTTGCAATGTCTTTAATGCCTTCTTTAATGTTGTCTCTACCTTCCTCTTTCAGGTTGTTCGGTCCGGGTGGCGTGCGGATTCAAGGAAGCTCTTCACAGGAGCTGCGAGAAGATAAAGATGAGGATTGCAGGTAAGATGCTGCTGCTAACGGTATTCATTTTGTATCCCTGCCGGTTCTGCTTCTCCGGCGCTCGTGGGGATAGCTGGACACGGTGAGCGTCGCGTTGCAAACTGCAAAGTAATGCGAAGTGTGTTGTCTTGCTCAGGTGTGGCTTAAATAGCCCCAACAAAGTAGTCCAGGTAAAGTAGTCCCTAGGCCACCACACCCAAAACACTAGACCGCATAGCTAGGTTCCTAGGAACCAAGCAAGCTATGTGAATGCCTCCATGTTGGCGGAAAGTCTCAATAAAGTAGTTCCCAGAACACATGTTTTTCATGGTGTATGAGCCTGGCTCCATAGGTGCCAGGACTGGCCCCAGGAGGGCTTTTGAAGTGGATGCCAGGCCCTAGAGACCCGAGTCCTGATCCCACCTGGCCAATGGGCTTGCCAGTGGGGGTTTGGGACGAGGGTCGTGACATGATATTGGGGTTCACAATAAGGCACCTACACATATGAAGGGCAATGTCTGTGACTGGGTTGCTTCAAGGAACTTCCCTGTTGGCTCTTATAACAGAACCCTGTATTTTGTTTGATCAGCTTTTTGTTACTTTCCAGATCACCTTGCCAGAAAAACCAACTCTGAAATGCAAAACCCTCAGAAGCATTACTAGTAGAGATCTTAAGAAAATACGATCAGAAGATCTGGACATATGTTTACAACAAATTATGTCGGAAACTTCAGATTTGGATTCCCTGCAGGCTCTATCAGCAAAGGTACATTGATGACTTAGAAGCTATGTTAAACAATTTAGCTCCTATGAGGATGCAATTAGTTAGGGACACATATAATCACCATCGTTGTTTTTCTCATGAATTAACCACACTTAAACCGGAGAAACGCAGGGCAGAACGCTGCTGGATTAAAAACAAAACTGAAGCCAATAAGACTTTTTGAAAACCATCGAAAAACAATATAAGAAGGGGATTCATGAAGTTAAAACTTTAGTGGGGAAATTGAAAATTCAGGTAATGGTATAAAGAAGCTTTTTGAAATTTCAAAAGGCCTGAAAAACTCCCATTTGAAAGCAGATATTCCCTCCCTTCCGAAGGAAGACTGTACTTGCATGCAGCAAGGCTTCGCAGAGAAAATTGCAAAATCACATGCTAAAATCGCCCTTGAACGAGTCTCTGATGTATTATCCAGACACATTTCGAAAACTGCTAGAGCTAGTGGGCGTTTATTCCATTGTTGCCTGTTTCTATCCCCGATGTGGAGAACATTTTAAAGAAAATGCACCCCAGACCATGTCCTGGTGACACCATCCCACCCAAAATAATTTTAAAGAATTGTATTCTTTTTGCACCTTTTTTTTTTAACCATTTTTATTTTTCGATAGAGGCATAATCAATTACAATATATAACCATTATACTTTGTTAACACAATGCATAAAACCAAATTTCCATTCCGGGTTAATGTCACCCGATGTTGTGTAAATTGCCTCCAATTTTTAAATATAAATTATTATTCCATCACCCTCCCCACTGCCTTTTTAAATTTTAAAAAAAACTATTTTATTTTCTTGCAGAGGTAAGGACATTTTACATTCAACAAATGTGCAAGAGTATAACGTTTGACAATGAGTCTGCATCATAACTTCGTTGCCTGCTGCTATACAACAGAAATTTCTCAGTTTTATCAATTAATTCTTAACTTTCTTCCTCACCCCCCACCCAGATCCTTTATCTCTAGGTTCCAGAGTCTTTTGACCTTTCCGCTAAAGCGTCCCCATATAAGGTTCCCACTTCTTTTGTGTTTCTGGCTATCAGGATGTATTAACGTTTTTGAGAGTCTGAGGTTTGAAGGAATAGGCTTCTCTTTCTTCGACAAAGTTTCGTAAGGGGGACTCAGTAGGCTAGAGTCTCTGCGGTGTTCATTTCTTTCATACATAGGTTCTTGAGTGTAACACTTAGACAGTTATCTCCCTCCCCCTCTTTACTTTTCGCCTTGTTCCCTTTTCTCGTTGTGCTGATTCTTTCTCTTTCTCTGTTCTGGGTTGTTAGGTGATCAATATATTTCTGAGGGTCTGTGGTTTATAAAAATGGGCTTCCCTGTCTCTGACAAAGTCTCTAAACGGGGACCATATGGACAAGTATCTCTGGTAAGACTCTGTTCTTATGGCAGTTACCTTCTCCATTGCCATTACTCCCCATATTTTCACCCACCACCATGGTGTCGTTGGGCCCTCTAGAGTGTTCCATCTTTGTGCCAATGTCATTCGTGCCGCTGATAGTAAGTGTGTTATTAGAGTGGATATATGCCCCGATGCTGCGTATATACCCTCTGCCTCCGCTCCCAGCAGGATCACTTTAGGTGATAGTGGTAACTCTCTGCCAGTAATGTCTTTGATGTGTCCCAGTATCTCCTTCCAATAGGTAATCGCCTTGGGGCATGCCCACCACATGTGGAACAGATCTCCTCTCCCTCCACATTTCCTCCAACAGTTTTGGGGATACTCTGAGTTTATTTTGTGTAATCTGTGGGGGGACATGTACCATCTGTAGCATAATTTATATGCAGCTTCTTTAATTGCTGTACATTTGGAGGATCTATGGGCTCTTGTCCATATCTGTTCCCACTCTCTTTCCGTTATCGGCTCACCTACATCTTTTTGCCAATTCTCTTTATATCTTAGGTTGTCCATTGGTTGAGCTCCATCGAGCAGTCTGTAAATTCTAGATATCCCTCTCTTTGGTTTCTCCTCTTGCATTGTTAGTTCCAAGCCTGTTAGGGTTCTTGTACCCGCTCTTTTCACTGACGGGTAGGAGATCCAGTGTCGTACTTGCATGTATCTGAACCTTTCATTTTCCCCCAGATCGAATTTCTTTTTGCATTCTAAGAAAGGGATTGGGTCACCGTTTTGGTACATGTCCTGCAATGTTATAGTGTCTACGCCTTTCCATCCTATCCAGAAATTCTTCTTCAAGCCCGGGGTGAAATCGATGTTATGTGCTATTGGGGATAGTGGGCCCAACCCACCGTTTGATCTTTTTCATTTGCATGCCTCTGTCCCAGTTACTTAGGGCTGTTTTAGTAGCTTCTAGTAGTTTTCCTTCTGTTTCACGGGCCTTGGGGTTCAGTGCTAGGAGCGCTGTTATCGGGATCTGTGTGGATGCTTGTTCTATGGCTCTCCAACCTTTGGTGTCGACTGTAGTATGGGGGCCAAGTGCGCTGCCATGATGTATCTGCCCAAGTCTGGAACCCCCAGGCCTCCCAGGAGCGGAGGACGGGTCAGTATGCGTCTCTGTATTCTGGGTCTCTTTTTTTTGCCCATATGTATCTAAATACCGCGTTTTGATTTTCTTTGATTATCTGTGGCAGGATCTCCGCGGGTATTGAACTGGTCACATATAGTAGACGGGGGAGAAGGGTCATCTTTACCGCTGCTATTCTGGCAAACCACGATAGTTCCTGGTTATTCCATCTCAGCAGGTCAGCTTTTAGTTGTTTCCAAAGAGGGGGGATGTTTGATTTATATAAATCCTCAAATTTCCTTGCCAGGTGAACTCCCAGGTATTCTAGAGTGTTTTCCTCCCATCTCACGGGGAATCTCTGCTTCATGTAGTTTATTGTATTGCGTCCTCCGTTATGTTTAGTGCCTTTGATTTATTGTAGTTGATTTTGAATCCGGATATGGTGGCAAATTCCTCCAGTGTCCCAACGGCTCTCGGTAGTGTGTTCTTAGTGTCTCCCATATAGAGCATCACATCATCAGCGTATAATGCTATTTTCTGCGGGGTCTCCTTGATTTGCACTCCTTTTATATCAGGGTCTCCTCTGTACCGCGCTGCTAGTGGTTCCATAGCCATTGCAAATATTAGTGGGGATAGGGGGCAGCCCTGGCGCGTACCCCTCCGTATCTCCACTTGTTTTGAGTCGCGGGTATTTATTCGGAATGATGTAGATGGGCGTTGAAAATTTGCCAGGATCATCCTGCTAAATTGTGTCCCACATCCGAATTTTTCCAGGATCATTCGAAGGTATTCCCAGTCCAAGCTATCGAAGGCGCATGAAGCGTCTAGGGCCGTTATTGCAAATTTCTAATTTGTACATCTCCCCCATTGGATTACATTTATGGCTCTTCTAACGTTATCTTTGGTGTGACGTCCCCGAACAAAACCTGCTTGATCTTCGTGGATGATATCTGGGAGGATATGCGATAGCCTGTTCGCTAGTATCTTTGTGTATAGCTTTGCATCCGTGTTTAGGAGTGCTATCGGGCGGTAACTTGAACATTCGGCAGGATCCTTGTTTGCTTTCAGCACAAGGATTGTTGATGATCTTGCCATATCTGGGGAGATCGATCCAGTGTCTCTGATTGTGTTGAAAAGTCGGATGAGTGGGCCCAGTAGTTGTGTTCGGAATGTTTTGTAGTACGCAAATCCGAAGCCGTCTGAGCCTGGGGTCTTGTTCCTTGGTAATGAAGAGATAGCTTTGTTGATTTCTTGAGCTGTGAATGGCCTCCCCAGGATTTCCGTGTCTTTGTCCGAGATTTGGGGTAGATGGGTAGCCAGTAGATAAGATTTTTGGTCTGTCGCATTTATGTTTGCTCCCTGTAGTAGTTCTTCATGGAACCGGGCCATTATTTCCAGTTTCCCTTCCTCTTTTGTGATCACATCCCCTTTTTCATTTCTTAGGGCCGCTATATAGTTACGGGATTTCTGTTCGTTTAATTTGGCCGCTAGGAATTTATTTGCCTTGCCTCCGTGGACGTAGTATGATTGCTTAGTGTTAAGCAACATCTGTGCTACCGCATCCGCATTGTGACCTTCTAGTTGGGCACAAGCCTTCTTTAATTCTCGCCGGGATTTCTGCATTTGTCGGGACTAGTGGTTTTTCTCTCCATCTTTTAGGGCCAGTTCCATCCTCCGGGTTAGTATCGCCCGTTCCCTACAGTATACCGCTGCCTGGGCCATGAATTCTCCTCGGATTACAGCTTTCCCCGCATCCCAGACTGGGTTCCAGTCAACCTCGCCGTTGTCGTTCTCTTTAAAATGGTTGTTTATAGTTTTCTTCCATGTGTGCTCTAAGCGCTAGGTCGTGCAGGATCAGGTCGTTGAGTCTCCACGGCGGGCGTGTTTGTTTTCCCCTCCATCTATTTCCAGGCTAACCAGTACTGGGGCGTCGTCTGTAATGTATTGTGTTCCTATTTCCACCTTAGTCACTTGGGGGATTAGAGTTGCTGAAACCAGGATCATGTCTATTCTGGAGTATCCTCTGTGTACTGCAGAATAGTGATTGTATTCTCTCGTGTCTCCTTGGAAGAAGCGCCAGGTCTCGATTACTTCTAGCTCTCTGAGGAACTTTCCCAACGCTTGCCTGTTTCTCGGGTCGGCTGCTGTAGGGCGCAAGGTTTTGTCAAGGCTAGGGTCCATTATGCAGTTGAAGTCCCCTCCTATGATTGTTTGGCCTTCACACCAGCTCCCTATTTTCAGTAAGAGATCTGTGATGTATCGGCCTTGTTTGTTGCTAGGAGCGTATATCGCTAGGATCGTGTAGGTCTTCCCTTTGATAGTTCCTTTGATTCTCATGTATCTCCCTTCAGTATCACTAATTATCTGTTTTCGGAAGTTCAGTCCCATAGCCAACAGTATTGCGACCCCTTTTGTTTTCGAGCCGCTGGAGGCGAAGTATTGTCGTGGGAATGCCTTATTATGCATTTGTTTTTCATCCGTTTTCAAGAGGTGGGTTTCTTGCAGGATGGCTACCTTTGCAGGCAACCTCTCGAGCCTGTTGAGAATCGCTCGTCGTTTCCCGGGGGAGTTCAGTCCTTGTACATTTAGCGAGATGATCAATGTATCTGCCATTTTTGTACGGGATATGGTTGTTGCTTCTGTCTCTTAGTGTGTCTTGTTTTGGGTTAGTTTGAGGTGGCTCACCTGCCGTGGTCAGATGTTTCCTCTGTGTCTCTTCCAGTCGCTTCTTTATTTAGTGTCTTCTTCAGGGTGTTTCGTTCGTGATATTTGAAGGGGCCTGCCAGTTTTTTTTCTCTGTTAGATCTTCTTTTCCTTTCGGATGACCATTCCCATTGGTTGTTTTGGCTGCTGGGTGCGCTATTTTGTGGGCTAGTTCCGGTTTGGGTTTGTTCTTCCTCAATTTGTAGTAATGATAGGCCTTCCTCCCATGTACTGATCCTTCTTTGCTTCCCTTTCCAGGGGAAGGCTAGTCCAAAGGGGAATGTCCATCTGTATGCGATTTGTTCAGATTGTAGTACTTTTGTGATTGGTTGCATAAGCTTCCTCTTATGTAGGGTGATCAACGCTAGATCTTGGTACAGTTGGATTCGCCCTCCATTGATTGTTAGTTCTTTGTGGGTACATGCGGCTCTCAAGATGTCCTCTTTCAGGCTATAAGAGGTCATGGTGATAAGAACATCTCTAGGTCTCACTCCTGGTTCATTCCTTTTTGGGCCCACTCGGTGGATTCTGTCAAATTCGAATCTCTGTGGGGGGGGGCGTCGTTCAGGATGCTGCTGAAGCAGTGTTGCATGGTGTCCCGTAGGTCTTTATCCTGGATCGTTTCTGGGAGGCCCTTGACTCGGATGTTGGATCTCCGTGAGCGATTTTCCAAATCTTCAGTTTGGATCTCTAGGTTATTTGTAGCTCTGGCAACTTGGTCTAGTAGGCCATTGTATTGTTTGGCTTCCTCTGCCATATGTGAGAGTCCATTTTCGAGTGTGTCCACTCTGCCTCCAAGTTCGTCTATCTCTTGTCCTACCTCTTTCAGGGACGTCTTCAGCTCTTCTTTCATTGTTTCCAGTTGGGTCTGGAGCGTGTTGGTTATCCTGGATTCCATGCCCCTGCGGCAGTCAAGTAGTTCTTCCTTATTTATAGCCATGTTAGAATTGTTAGGCGGCGTCGATTCTCCCTGGTCCGGAGGTTCTTGGGGGACGCTTTGTTGTGTTGTGTTCCAGCAGCTTTCTAGCAGACGAGTTTGGTTTTTCGCCGGTGTTTTGGTTCTTGTGTGGGGAGTTTTCCCTTTAATCCCGGGCATCAGGTTCACTCCTCGTTGAGACTCTGTGTGGACCTCCTAACACTTGTTTTCGTGGGTCTCTGCTAGGAGATGGCTCCGTCTGATTAGGTTTTCCAGCAGAATTCCATGTGATCGGGTATGGTAGTGATCCCAAACACCAATCTGAGGGCTGGTTAGTGGGGTGTAGTGTAGGGAGCACTGGTCACAAGATGTGGGGTACTCGTACTGCGGAGTCGCTGTTGGGGGTAGCGTACTCACAATTGGAGCTGTTGTGGTTACTTGGTGTGGGGGCTAAATCTAGCTCGGGGGTGGGCATTGATCTGATGGCCTCTCCTTCCCTCGGGGGGTGATGTCCCAGCTGGGAGTTCCCAGGTTGTTGTTCGTCGCTTGCCGATTTGAAATGATGTCCAGGACCCAGTAGTAGGTTATCCTGTTGTGAAAGAGATTCTAGTAGTGGGGCGGAGCACCTTTTTTAACACGTTTTACCAATGCCACATTTTTCTAGAAATCTATTCTAGACGTTACACCATTGCTGAAAAAGGCTGGACAGGAACCCAAAGATGCAAATAACTTTAGACCAATTACGAATGTTCCATTTCTTCTAAAAACTATTGATAAAATTGCCACAGTTCAGTTTCACGATCATCTGGATCAAGTGGAAATACTGCACTCCAGACAGTCTGGGTTCACATCAAATCATGGCACGGAAAGCGTATTAATTGATCTCCGGACACAGATTCTGGCCATTGTACAGGAGAGCAAAGCAGGGCTGCTGATCTTATTAGACCTCTCAGCAGCCTTTCACCTCCTGGACCATTCTAAGCTATTAACAGTGATATTCTCAGTCGGTGTGTGTGCCCCAGCAACAATTAAATGGAATGATGGTTTCCTTTCTAATAGAAGATCTAGAGTTTGCTGGGAGCAAGCGTTCTCCAATTACGAAACATCTACTTGTGGAGTTCCACAGAGTGCTTGCTTGTTCCCAGCACTCTTTAATGTCTGTGCGCTCTCTGTGCAATTATTTGGAAATTAAGAGTTCAATTAAAAAATTGTGCTGTTTACGCAAAGCTGCTGTTCGGGTTCAGTGGTGACTACACCAAGGACTCTACAATGATTCAGGTGGTCTACAGGCTTGTTAAAAACTGAATGACAACCAATAGTCTTTGCCTTAATGGCGCCATTAGTGAGTTATTGATATTTGTATCTCCCTAGACCATAACAAAGCTGGAGTGAAGCTGTGCTAACTTTCTGATTGACGACCATCCTACAGAGACTCAAAATAATTGTACGGCACTAGGTGTGATTCGGGAGAGTTCACTCGCTGTGGATGCCCAGGTGGACAGTATTATTAAGAAATCACCACCTTAGAAAGTTAAGGCTTGTAAAGCCATACGTTACAAACGAAAACTGTGAAACATTAGTTTGGGCGATTATAATGCCCCGGTTAGACTATTATAATGCTCTATTGGGTGGAGCCAACAAGAATAATATTCAGAATCTCCATGTGCTCCAAAACTATGCAGTACGGATTATCAAGAACATTCCCAAAAGGGACCACATTACCATAGCTAGGAGAGAACTCCATTGGTTGCCAATAACATCTCGGAACCTTTTCAAGATTGATAGCATAACGAATAAATGTTTGCATGGTTTAGCCCCCACACATCTCAAGGAAGCCTCAACCTTCAACTGCAAAGACGAACGACTAGATCCACTGACACCTTTCGGATTGTATGCCCGAAGGTGAAGCGAGCTAGAGAGAAATGAATGTCTTTACCTGTTCAAGCTGCACAGGCCTGGAATGTTCTTCCCCCTGACCTGTGCAAAGAGAAATGCCTCCTGTCTTTTCATAAGCGTTTGGAGACCCTCCTATTTAACAGATTCATTTCAACATACTTCCCTCGACCAGCTTATTTCTAATGGGTAAACACAGTATGTCGATCCATAGTCTGGCTAGGTTTGCCCGCTTGCTAGTCTGTTCCTTTAAGGACTAAACTCCTTCATCAGAACACAGCACATCTTTGTACTGTGAAAATAATAATTACCGATTAGGGTAAAAAAAAGTCTTACATATTACATTATTGTTATTGCGCAGTACATCAGATGTGGCACGTGTGATGTCATACATTTTTACATTTTGTTTGAATTTTTGTGTCTGTGGTGTCTAAAGATTGTATTTACACACATTTGGTGAACTAAGCCCCTGGGTGTAAGAAAACCTAAGCAAATCTGTAAAAGTGAGGGGTAGACTGTTTCCTAGTGTTTGTAGCTTGAACTGTTTCTTCCCTGTAAGAGACGGCCCCTCGTTACCAGAAAATTGGGAAGTACCCATTTGTATTCTAAGTGGGACTCAATTTTGAGTACAAATTAGCAAAAAGCGCAAGTTTAGGGAAGATTTGTATTCGACCATCATGAGTGAATTTGGCCACAGGGAAGGATATTTCACCTGAATTTCCCTTAGAGACCTAATCTTGGGAGGGTAATGTCATCTAGAGAAGGTTCTGTTCCCATTAAGGTTTGTTGGGATGAATAACCGGGACATCTTGTTGATCAGCTGCTTTCAAACCGTTTTTCTTGAACGTAATTTTAGCTGGTCTTTGACTTCTCTAGCAGCGTTGGTCGCGACCATCTCCATGTCCTGTAGGAGATAATTTTGTCCAATGGCTTCTAAGATTTATTTCACACATTTACACTAGCCCTCGGTTTGGCCCCATCTGTGCGTATAACATCCCAGGCCACTTCCTTATATTTGGATAATTCACTGATCTGGTGGATGCAGAGCCAATGAGGCACAGCTTTAAAAGCAATGTCATGGGTGATTGGCGGATGATGGGGGGGGGAGTAATCCCTGTTTCCAAGAGCAATGGAATCGAGGTAGTACTAGCAGCTAGGCAGAATGTTTGTTTTATAGATGTATAATCTATCCAACGGCTGGTAACCCAAAATGTGGCTGCCATAGACAGTAGCTGAGAGAGCCTGAGCGTTGTACACTTTCAAAGTAGACCGATGGAGAATATTCCCCAGTTTGCGACCTTTTGACCTCAAAACAGCAGCATGTCTTTTTAGGGTTCATTCATTTTTTTTCCACCTGCTGAATCCAGGCATATTATTTTGGAGGCAGACCCCTAGATACTTGTAGTGCACTACTTCCTCAGCATTGAGTATATTCATTTTTTTTCTTTTTCCTTGACAGGTGGCAGGCCATTCCCACTGTCTTGCTTGTGTTGATTATAAGCTTACTTCCTTCGCAAAAGGGGGCTGTTTCTTTTAATTGTTTATTCCGAACTGCTGGAGGTTTTAAGATGATTACAGCATCATCGGCATAAAATAGAATCCTCAATTTTCACCATGCTACTTTTGGGGCATCCGTATTTATAAAATTCTATTTGCCACGTCGTTTATATAAATACAGAATAATAGAGGGGCCAAGACGCATCCCTGGCGGTCCCTTGCAAGAGTGGAAACCAGTCTGTGGTCTTTCCTACCCGCCCATAACTTGCAATGGCAGTATTATCCTCGTATAGTCAGATTTCGCTTGGAACATTAACTTTTTTCAACATACCCAAACAATTTGGCAATCTAATTGATTGAATGTGGTTTTGTAAAAAAATCGCTAAAGCTATATAAAGGTAGTGTTTGGTCTGCAAAGTTAAAAATGAACATTTCTTTCATCTGTTTGCTGATTCACATTAAAGCTATAAATGATGATGACAAAGGGAGTCGTGGGTTCAGGACATTGCGTAAGGTGAATGTTGAGGCTCCTGGGTTTCCTTCTGGGAGATTATTCCACAGCCCTCTACTGAGGGGTATGACGAGGCCTAGCCTATGGGCATGAGAACAGTGTGCCCACCAAGAGATAGCAAAACATGTTCAATCTCGCGAGAGGAGAGATGGGCCATCAGTTAGGTACAGTTGGGATCAAAACCCCATCATTCTGCATGTTGTGCTCGAGCGGAGTGATGCCTTGGACGTTTTAGTACCAATCACGTAAATCAATCTTAATCATACAAAAGATTCCTTTATTTTAATCGATTTCAAAATTGTAAAAATATTTTTTAACACTACTGCCATAAAAAAAGTACATATTTCAAATCCTTTAATTCATACGCTCTCATTCTTTCACATTTAATCTATGGCTTTGCAAGATCATTAATCTACACCTTCATTAGTTGCGTCTATATTATCTCTGAAGATGATGCCCTAGTTTATATAAAGAATCCAGTATGCACTCTTCCTCCTGCAAGTTTGTCGAGTATTTGAGTCGGCAGAGTGGAACACCAGAATCCCATACAACTGGGATGGCACCTTGGTAATATGCAGAAGCAGAGGAATTTGCGAGGGACTTCCAACTGCAGGCGGTGACACCACACCAGTGGAAGACCGGGACAATCTACACCATGCATCTGTCACAGGGATTTCTGCAAGCACATTGGCGCCCTACCCTCATCGGCAGCAGAACACGTGTGGGAGAAGATTGCATGGGAGCGGTTGACAAGCAAGCATAAAGACATTGCCTAGATGGCCTACCAAGGTGGTCTGCCAGCGAGAGCCTTCAAGGGACTGAACCACTTTAGGAGCTGCCCGAGGGGAAGCACAGCAGACCAGAATGAGTACCACCTCTTCTGAGGCTGCACCAATGCCAGAGACGGGATGAGGGACCTGTCCACAGAGCTGGGTAACTTTATCCCTACAACAAACATCACTGCCTAGTCTGTGTTGTGTGGTTTGTTCCCAGGGTACCATGCACAGCGAGATCTCCGAGCCTGCTGGAGAATCCTGTGCTGTTTTAAGGATGTGCTTCTCTTTTCCAGCAAAGAAATATCGACTGAATCCTGTCCGCGGATGATGCGCAGCCTCCTGAAAGACTACATGATCATCAATAGATGAGACGACGACAAGGAGGAGTGAGTAATGGAAACTTTGATTACCTATTTGTCTGTTTTCTCTTCCAGGATCACCTGGTGGGGGCGAAGAAACCAACATCGACCCACTCTCAGCGTTAAGACGAAGATGAGCAAGTAATGTTTGTCACCAATTCTCTTCTTTCTGCTCGTCACTCTAAACTTTCATCACTTCTTGCTCTTCTTGATCTTTCGGTCTCTTTTGATACGATCGATCAATCACACTATCCTTCTCTCTTCTCTTTCTAATCTGAGTTTTCTGGTTCGTGTGAAGTTGGTTTCATTTCTACCTCGCAGGTTGTACTTTTTCTGTTTCTTGGGCTGTCACCCTTCTTTTATGTGGTGTCCCCCCAAGTTGTGGTTCTTGGTCCTCTTCTCTTTTCACTTTATTCCTATCCTCTTGGTTCTATTATTTCGTGTCTCGGTTTTTCCTACCATCTGTATGTAGATGGTGCACACATTTTTCTATCTTTTCCTTCTTTTACTGATTGTATTCTTCTCTTTCTGCCCGTTTTCCTGCAATTCAGTCTTGGATGTCATCAAATTATGATTAGAGGGCGAACATGGTGAAACAGTTTGATGAAATAAAAGGAGGACAAGATCAAACTGTTCACCTGGGCCTTTACATTTGGATTTTTATCAAGAAGACTACCTAAGGTCTTCACCTTACTCTTAACCTCAATACCGAAGTTCTATCTGTTCCCTGATCAGCGTTTTGTGCTGGCACATTATACAAATGTCGTCCAAATAAATGATTAATCTGATCCCTCTTTCTCTGAGGAAAGTCACCTTCGTGAAGCAACAAGGGGCTGATGCTAGCCCGAATGGTAGGCGGGTGAATTCCCAAACTTGCCCCTGCCAGCAAAACCTCAGAAATCTCTGTTCCGCTGCCATAGATATGGTCAAATAAGCGTCTTTGAGATCTATTCCCGCAAGCCAATCCCCTTTGTTGCAAAATGTCTCTCAGCAAGTGTATGCCCTCCATTTTGAAATGTCTGTAGACTATAAACGTATTTAGTTCTCTTAAGTTTATTAACGGCCTTGTCTTGTGACGGCCTCTCACTATAAACATGTTGCTTATGAAGCCGTCTCCTAGGTTTGTGTCATGACCACTGTGAGGGGGCACAAGTTGTGCCACAAGCAGGCTCCCACCAGAACCCTGAGGGCCTTAAAACCACTGCAAAAGCACTCCTGGCGCCTTTGGCACCAGGCTCATATGTAGGAAGGAAGGGCTGTTCAAAGTAGGTCCCATTTATGTACATGGGCCTTTAAATCCAACATGGAAGCACTCACACAGTCCAGTTATAAGAACCAAGCCATGCGGTCTAATGTTTTGGGTGTGCCAGGCCTGGACTACTTTCCCTGGTACTACTTTACCTGGGATATATAAACCACACCCTGACTGCAGAACATGCTTCATGTTATTCTGCAACCCGCAGCGTGACGCTCAGTGTCCAGCTCATGGTTTTCAGCATCTTCCTGTAATCCTGCAAGAACAAGAACAAGATTATTCTGTCTTACCTGAGAAAACACCATCCAGCACTGAGCATCTCAACTGGGCTGCAATCTGTGGAAACCGAGAGAAGAAGAAACATCACTCACCTGTGAGTACTAGCTTAAGGACTTCCGGCGAACCGCTACCACAGCTGCTGTTCGATCATTGCGATCTGCAATAACGAAAAAGGGAAAAACAATATTAGAATGCGCACTTCTAAAACATTGAATTCCATCAGTCTTACCTGAATTCCATCGCACTACGCCACGCTTCCATCCGGAGCACCACAGCAACATCTGCAAAGAAAAATATTAATAATATTTAACAACCGCACAGCGCTGTACTTACCTTAACGGAATCCGGGGGCCTGTTTTTCATCGCGCTCTCATCCACTTGCAGCACCACAGCGGTCTGCGAGGAGAAGAAGAAGAAAACACAGGTTAGCTTTAAAAGACAATAAATGCGCTGCACTTCGTGCTTTCTCTTACCTAGAAATGTGCCTCTCCATCCGTCACGCCAGCATCCAGACCTTCGCAACTGAAAAGTAGATAAAGACATTAACGAATTCCCACCATAAACAGAACAAAGACTTACAATTAACAAACCTACCTGCCTACCAGCAGATTCGGGGTCACAGCAGGCCTGGGCCCAAGGAAGGCGTACTGCACCAGTGAAGCAACTCGGGTAGCTCGCCAACAAACGTCAAGCGCCCCTGCACAAGAAACGCAGGACGGATAGCTCACCCTACAAATAACTAAGATTCATTATTCAGCACTGGGCAACTACGCATCAGGGTTCCAGATCTCAGAACCTTCCAGACGCCCCCGGGGATATCAGGTGAGCGTAACAGTTTGTTACCTGTCTTAAAGCATCTTTCTGTGCAAGTTCTTATTTCTGTATTCAGTAACTCTTCTTCTGCTGTGCTGAGCTTTAATAATTTTGGCAATTTTTCTTGTTTTGGTAAACGTATCCAATCTATGTGGAAACCCTGTACGGTGTCTAAAACCCAGTCATCTGAAGAGATCATTCTCCATTTCTCTACACATTTTGCTACTCTCCCTCCTACTGCGGGAATATGCGTTTGTGTGTTTTCTGCGCCTGCGCATTTCTTCTCGCCTGTGGTGGGCTGATGTTGGTTTCTGGGGTGTCTCCACCCTCTTACTCTTGATGGGAAGAATGGGTTTGGTTTTCTTTCGTCCTATTTCCAGTGGTCTCTGACACTTTGGAACCTGTTACTGTTGAAACGGCTGGCATAGTGGCCCCTGTCTCTTCCAGCCCTGTCAAAACCCTGTCTGCCAAATACTCTTTTCAGAGAGGCTTGTGCTTTGTCTATCGCCACATAAGAGCTGGCGAATTTCGTTAGCTCTTTTATAAAGGCATCTCCAAATAGCTTCCCTTTCACTGATGCTGCTGCCTCAGATGTGGCCAACGCACTCAGTTTGGGATCAATCTTGACCAGAATTGACCTTCATCTTTCCGCAATAATCGCGCTCTTGGCGTTACCCAGTAGGCAAATAGCCCTTTGGGCCCACCCCAATAAAATGTTTGGGTCGACAGGTTTATTTTTACCTTTCGTCTCTTCTGCCATCTCCATTATCTTTATACGTGGTCCAACCACACCTAACATTTTATCTTGATATGATCGCCAGGATCTGTCTAATCCAGGGGTCTCCAACCTTTACGTTAGCTAGAGCTACTTGTAGTGGTGTCAACAGTGGAGAGCTACTAGCGGGCGATATCGGGGTGGGGATATTTATAAACCTCTGAATTTTTACCAATATTTTCTTGCCCCAATTATTTCATCTCCATAAACACATGGAATAACATATGCCTTCACGATTATATTAAGAACTTCAAAAACCTCTTTGTTGCATTATTATTTATTAGCAGCTGTCTCAAAAAGACAGATATTTGTTTGGACTACCACACAAATATCCTGTAATTTTTGTGCCCTTCCTTTGCATTTTATACAGGCTTTCTACATGCTGGGCACACTATTGTTTTCCATATGTGCATTTCACACTTCCATTAAAAAAAAGTAATTTCCAAATTGAAAAATGCTGCTTGCGTTCACTAGTTTTCGTTGAAATGTTTTTTTTGTCAGACACCACACATACTCTGTTATGTGTGTGCCCCTCTGTGTTTTAGCACAGGTTATATTTATAAAGATGTTATATGCTTGTCAAACTGGTTAATCACAAATAAATGCTTCTGTTGTGCTGACAGCAGTTTTTAGGAAATGAAACTGTGGGTTCATGGGTGCCAACTTTTGATGTTCACTACATGGGCAGAAATATCCCCAACTCCGTCCTGAATATATACGCAAGCGACGAGGCCAACCCATGGCCTTGCCAAACACATTTTATGGCACTTTTTCTATGCTTCCAGTGCTATGCGGACGACACTCAGCTCATTTTCAGGCTACCCTCAGCCACCTCTTCTCGCTGCCTCATCTCTGACTGCCTGTCCACCACCCAGCAGTGGTGTGCCACCAATGATCTCTGCCTTAATGCCAGTAAGACCAAGATTCTCCTCATTGGAACACCTGCTCCCTCCTTCCTGTCACACACTGGCTGGCCTCCCTTGGCCACCCTCCTGCTCCCACCTGTGAGGCTAAAAACCTCAGGGTCATCTTCGACTCCACACTCTCCTTCTCTCCTCACATCTGACATCTCTAAGAAGTCACACTACCTCCTCAGAGGCATTCTTCCTTTCCTCTCCTTCCCCCAGAAGCTCACTGTCTCCAGAACTCTGGTTCTCTCTAGGCTGGACTATTGCAACAGCCCCTTTCTAAATCTGCCTGCCTCCACTCTCCACCCTCTGCAACTCATCCAGAACAGGACTGCTAGACTTGTCCTTGGCCTCAAGCCCAGGGATCATATCTCTCCAGGACTGAAATCTCTGCACTGGCTCCCAGTGGCTGCGAGGATTAAGTTCAAAACCCCCTGTATTGTCCACAAGACCTTCTGGGGCCTGTGGCCTCAATAACCTTCATCTCTCTCTTCCAAAATATCTTCCTTCCGAGCCCTTCGCTCATCCGCCTAGTACTCCCTCAGGGTCAGTCGCTTCTCCAAGCAACGAGTTGGTGGTAGATCTTTTTCCTCGGCTGGGACCTCCCTCTGCAACAGCCTCCCTGAAACTTGAGAATCATCTCCGGTTCCGTAAGCACCTCAAAACCTTTCTCTTTCTTCTGCCTTTTCTCCTCCTCTCCCCCGCTGACTTCCAGGCAGATACTGAAACTGCACTGGTCACCTGCACTGGTCACCTGGCAACCCCCCCTGCTCTCATGCCCAGCCCCTCAACCCCAGTTGCACACCTGCACTGCCTTCCTGGCAACCCCCCGCTCTTAGGGACTGTTCTGTACCCCTACAGTTCCACCACTAGCACTTGACACCGGATGTCTGCACTACCCCTGCACTTGCCACCAGCTGGCCGGACGCTACTTGTTATTTATTATCCCATGTACTGCACTGTGCCCTTCCCCTTGCACTTGCCTCCTTCCCCCTTCCCATGCACTTGCGCAATCTGTATGACACCTGGCCTAGTAGGATCATTGTCTGTCTTCTCTCTGTTCTCCCTCCCTTGCCTCGTCGCGCCTTGAAACACTTATGATATGATACAGCATTTAGTTTTGAATATATAACATCTCAGCATTGGTCTGTCAACCTGCTGAGCTACCCTGGTGGGCTTCTACTGTACAGTGTGTCTATGGATCGCTTAATGTACTAAAAGTGGGTGTGCCTGTGTCATGGAAGTGATTTAAAGTGGAAATGTACAGTGTGGAGTTTGGAAAGAAGCCACATGAAAGAAATTGCACCATTTTTAAAATATTATTTTGAACATTTCCAGGCGAGCAGCAGTGCTACTGTGATATTTTAATTGCTGGTCACAATGATCCTGATCCTGCCCCAGCCCCTCTGACATCTCTGGCAAACAAGAGCAGCTTGCTTAAGCAAAACAGTGTCGGGGGCGCACAAGGCCAACTCTGGTACTACAGGCAACCTCCAGAAGCAGAACGTGATACGGACATCTGTCAGGGAATTTACAAGCAGCTCACGTGGCACAGCAGCCAAGCTTCCTGCCCGCAATTGGGACTTTGGGATGACCAGGGTTCAGATCCTGATCAAGGAAAATAGCTGCAAAACACAGCATTGAATAATTTAACTTAGTGTTTATTTTTCAGTATTTCCAGCGCGGGCGACTGAAGAGGCTCAGACGAGCTACTAGTCGCCCGTGATCGACCGTTTGGCGACCTCTGGTCTAATCCTTTCTTTATAGCCTTCACGTAGCTCCCCGTGAATGTGACCATGCTGTCATCAATGTCTGCGGTCTCTGCGATCCCTTCTGACAGGTGCGGCCTTGGGCATTCGACCGTCAATTTGTTTCTGGCTTCTTTTGCCAGTGGTGTTCGCAGCCTCTTTTTTATATACTCTCCGCAATCTTGGATGGTGGTTCCCATTCTGTGGACCTAGGGCGTATGAGTGCATCCAGATAAAATTAGTCTCCGGTTTCCTCTTTATACTCTGTTCTCTTTTTCTTAGAAGCTCTGTCTTCCGAAGACATAACTTCTACCTCTGATGATGGGCTCCCCCAATCATCTTCGGCATGTCCCTCTGAGCTATCAGAGGTGTCATCACGCCATTTATGTTCTTTTCTTTTCCGGCTTATAGCCTTGCTTTTCCGTGGCAAGCCCAGGGGCTCTTGCCTTTCTCGGTCTTGCAGGCTTTTTCCTTCCCCCTTTATCCATTCCTGTACCCCTTCTCCCCTTCAGCTCTTCCATTCCTCTGGAGAACTTAATCCAGTACTCCATGACTGTCAGTTGTTGGAAACTGTGCCCCATGAAATGACACAGGGCTTGTTGCAGTATCTCCCCCATCCCAGATTGCAGTCTTTCCTGGCTCACTTGAGCCCTCCCTTCTTTGCTTGAGCTGGACATGATGGGGTTAAATGGGGACAGTAGTGCCACTGTGTGAATCAATAATCACAGGTGTCTTGGGCCTGTACCCCGTCTTATTATCTTTAGGGCAAATTGTCTGTTTTTGTGGCATGTTCAATGCTTGTAATGTGCCTTTGCAGTGGCTGCTATGCCTTTTCTGGCCACTAGGTGGCAGTGTCGTGGTGTTCATACGCTCTTTGTACCCAGCTTTCCTGCTTAGAGCCCTTGAACGCTTTAATGCGTTCGCTCCTGACTGCCTTCCCTCAGCGAACGTCGTGACATTGGCAATAAATCTCTTGCGAGTAACTCTGCTGTTCCGAATTATGAGTGATCTGTAAACCTGTTCGTCAAACTTTAAGTATTAAACGCTCCGCCTCCTCTCCTAAACGCTGCACGCGTTATCCCTCGCTGTGCTCACAGTTTTAAAGTATGTACGTTCTCATCAACACTTCATCAGTAAGATGACGTAAACGTTGGGTACTTAACTGGCTGCCCGAGTAGCAAAGAAAGAGGAAGGACACAGGAGTGTAAAGAAGGCTAAAGGACAGTATATGTTATGATTGGTGCTAGGAGTCACGTGGTTTTTGTTTTACATGGACATCAAAAGAATGAACTACACACAAGACTTTATGGGACATGTAGTTTTTTGGATGGTTCTTCTTTGATGAGTTAAACTGTTATACCGTATGCTGCTCGAGTTTGAGTAAAGGAATGAAAGCATAATCCAAGCCTCCGTGTCTTGACATAGAATTGGGTGAAACTGTAGAAAGCGGTCATGAGCGATTCCATATATGAAGTAATCCTGGCACCCACGCGGCCAAACTCACTCTGATCGAGTTATGCTAAAGCCATGCTTATTTTAACATTATTCCATATTATGCCTGTCTGAAACAATTTCAAGGGATGACGGTAAAAGTGTATCCATCATAACGCCTGTTACTCAACATAAGTAATTTGCTCCTGCACCATATGTCAACTTTTTCTCATCCAATCTGATTGGCGTAACCTCCAGCGCTGGCAAATAGCTCCTGAGGACCACGGACCAATCTGTATCATGTCATCATCATAAGAGCGAATCTGGAGTCCTCCGCCATGTATTAACGGGCACGAGAGGTTTCACATAGAAGTTGCAGTCTGGGGATAGCACAAGGCACCACACAATCCCGATGTATAGTATCTGCAATCACAGGTTAAACAGCAAGTAAAATCTGTGGTGCTAAAAGGCAACAGAGCTTGAAGGTCAGGGAAGTATCACAAAATCTTTGTGCGTCTGTGATCAGATGTTATCCAAAATGGCCACCAAATGGTTGCTGACCCACCCTGAAGTGAAACTGATTGGTGATGATCTAGCCATGTAATTCACTTCTGGTCAACCATCAGTACTTGCTGATTTTTGAAAGGCTTGAAGCAAGATGGAATTCAAGATGACTGGGTTCAGCAAAGATTGATTTAACCCAAGTGTCAATTCATTGTGATTCAAGTGCCGGGGCACCACTTTGGTATTTAACAGCACATTTGTCATTTTTCGAATAGCTAGGGGTCCTATATTTTCAGGGTTTCTAAATGAGGCACTGCATGCTTCTTTGGTACAGGTTAGATGCAACCTTTGAGCACACATCTGATATGAGGAGTGCCCCTCCTTAAAGAAACATCTCATCCTCCAATAATGACATTGCTACTCCTCCCATTGCTTCTAGCAGTTCATGAGTCTGTGTCCTTGTAAGGGAGAATTCTCATTTTATGGCTAATTTCCCTCACCTAGTGAGTCACCCAGCAGCTTTGCTGGATTTCTGGAGTTCGTTTTTTCACTGGGTAAGAGTGTGAGCTTTTCCCCCACTCTTACCCATGTTTTGCCATGTGTCTTTTACCTGTTTTTGTGATTGTGGACTCTGGAGTACACCACTTCAGTAGTCCCCCTCTTTTGTGTGTTGCACAGCACCTTCAATGCACTGACACAGGGTTGTCTTTTAGACTTCCCACCGACTCCATTTCTGAGGCTGACTACAGTCGCCCAGAAAAGGGTAAAGTTGCCATTAGCTTTACTTAGTCATTTAACCACTGATCCAGTACACACCATCTTACATGGAGTACTGGAAAGGGTTACTCTGTGTCCCTTTTTATCTGTACCTCCTAGAGCATTGTTTCCCTCTTTAAACATTTAGACTTGTCTGGTTGGCAGTGGTAACTACACAACATTTTCTACCGTGATTATATTATATAAACGTGGTATTGTTTTAGGCTATTATATTAGCCTCGAACATAAACCCGCTTGATCAAATACTTTTTCTTTTGGCTCCGGTCAGGTTTATTCGCCATTTCTTTTTGTTAAAGTCCTTCTTGTGTTTTACTTTGTGCGGCAAACCAGGTTTGCCTCCTTTGTTCACTGCCTTTTGGCGGGCTTCTGCCAAGAAGCCCTCCTGCAGGTGCCTGGGTGTCTAGGTGGGCTGAATGTGAGGGAGGGGTGTAGTCACCCCCTGCAAAGGGTATCCTAGGAAACCCAAGTCGCACTTTGCCATGATTGGCTGAGGTGGTTGTCCGGGCTGGACAACCCCCCTGCTGCGTGATTGACAGCCAGGCTGTGTGAATGGGGGATTTTCACATAAAAGGCAGATCTCTTGGGCTAGAAGTTAGTCGCCACTGGAACTACAAGGAACCGAAGAGAAGTGGAGAAGAAGACGGCTGCTGCAACTACCCCGTCCCGGTGAAGCCCTGCTGCAGTCCCAAGCTATCTATCCTTTGACTACCAGAGAAGATCCAGTCTGGAGTCGTCTTCCCTTGAGCCTGGTGGGGATAACCAGCTCATCTTCCACAGCCAGTGGATCCTCTTCTTGGTTGAAATCGATGCACCCTGCTGTAGTGGTCCGGATAGCCATCTGAAGAGCCTCTCCTGTTTTTAAGGAGCGCACCTATTATTCACCGTCGCTGCTGCCGGCTTCATCCCTGTGTGGTACAGACCCCTCCAGATGTCCTCCTTCGCACCGAAGCTCCAGGAACCGTGGGTCTGCAGGAAACCAACAGGAACAACTGCCGTGGCACCAGCTTCTTCACTGAATAAGGTACTGTGTCCTGCTTGAGGAATTAGGGTGAATCCCTTTTCTTCGCCTCCCAGGCTTGTCCTTGTTTTCCCTCCTTCTTATAACTTTTTTTTCCTCTGTTGACAATATCTAAGTACTCCTGGCAATGTTGAATCGTGAACTGTCCGACTGTGTGATCCTCGACAACAGGAAGCCGGTTCCACTTAACACTGGGTCCGGCCTATTGACTCTTGAATTCCGTCAAATAGTGTTCTCTGATTCTGTCTGCCTTGACAAAAGTATTGCCTATGATTTTTGCCCCCAACTCTCTCTGGTTAACTCGGGTGCTAAGTGTGTTTTTGCCCCGGTAACATTTCTTGCCGCGGATACGCGTTTCTTTAGTAAGACCCAACTGTCATTACTGTCAAAAAGTGATCGCAGGTGTATTCCCGGTAACGTCTTTTGTTTCACAACACAAGTCTGTTAAAACATAGGGTACTTACCTTGAGTTAGAGTGTACCAAAGTGAATTGGTTGGTTGTATATTTTACGTGTGGTTTTGAATTAATAGAAGTGTTGTATTTATAACAAATGGGTTAAAAATAAATGTGCTTATATTTTCCATCTGAAACCTTGAGTCGGTGTTTGCTTGAGTCACAGTAATTGTGGTCCCTTTGTGTAATCTCTGCTACTGCTCATATACTCTTGAGATAGGTCTGGCTGCTCCGCTACTGCTACCACTTTAACATAGTAGTGCAGGCTTGTACCAAAGGTAAAACTTGTATTGCCACCTGTAGTCTTAATTGTGTGTAGTGGTCCGTAAGGGCACTGCCAGGATTCTGCCCAACAGTACTGAGCAATAGCCAGATGGATGTGTTCGAGTTCGTACATAAGATGCTAATTGAAGTATTGGTCTAGTTATCCCCTGGGGGTAGAAATGGGTAGCAAGCAACCGAATGTCAAAATAATGCCATCAACTGGGTCAGTTCTACAGGATAGTTGACAGCCAATTTCATTTTCAGATAATTGTCCTTGGCTGAAGATGAATGATTTTTAGGTTACATGTGATTTTATTGCTGACAGAACATGTACATAAATTTATAAAGACACATTAATAAATTCTCAAAAAATGATGACATACCTGTTACATTGCCCATATATCTACATGCTGATGTATATATCTACTGTTTCTATAGTCTGTGACTGCCATCTTGTGGACCTTTTAAGAGTTACACTCTTGGGTTTGCGCTTTTTTTTTCGTCTTTTCATTTTTTGCCCTATTACTTCATACCTATTTTTGCCTTGCTAATACCTTTTATTGGGAGGAACCTGCACCCCGACTCCTGGGTCTCCCTTTACCTGTCACTCATGTCCACTTATGCCTGTCTTTCCACTTTTTCATCCACCCCCTTATACTTTTTTTTTTTAACTTAAGTCTGAACCCCCCCCCCCATCCCCCACTTAAACACAAACCTGCAATACTATGCTATTGGCTATATTTTCTCTTTATTTTTGTATTTTGTTCTTTTACCACTTTATTTATTGCGTTTCCTATGTGTTCCTACAATATAATCACTGGTTACTGATTTTTGTTGTTACTGAGTGGATCTTTGAACGTAAAGGTCCTGCAGTCCATTTAAGGTTTCTTCAGCCACCAGCGTATGCTCTTGAATTTGCCCAGTATAGCTTTAAACTGGGCTGGCTCTGCCACTGGGCACAGCCATGCCAACCTTTAAAGAAGCTATTCAACCTCAATATAGATTTGGCAGTGGGGAAAGTGCTGGTACAAAGTGCTGGTAATTACATTTTTCCCACCTGCCAAACTACAGGTTCCGAGGGGATTGGGTCCTCCGACGTATTCCATGTCTGACAGTAATCACCACAGCTGTGCTGCGGTAATTACTGTCATAGATATGGAATATGTCGTCTGACCATCCCATCGAAAGGACGTTACCAGGTAAGAGAGTAACTTGTTCTTTGCTGGAGGGGGTCACTGATTCACTTCCAGTCGTTGCTTTCTGATAGTTTACTATTCAACAATACCTCTTCCCCTCATATGCGACTAAACATGCTGGCTGGGAACATGTGTACAATAGTGGAACACACCAGGGTAATTCGCAGACAGTGGTACTTTCCTCTGTTCCACTCGATGTTTGCAGGACTTCTGTGACCGTGGCTCATCTTGGTATGGCGAACAAACCCTCTTGGTCTGCCGTTGCTGCTGCCACATTAATTCTGAGCCTTTGCTGCTCCTAAGCATCTCCGGTGCAACCCTGCCACCATAGATCTCCCGGCTTCCTCCGCATCTTCTGCTTCCCGCTGTGAAAACTCTGCACAGCGCGTTGGGAATGGACATGCATTTCTCTTCCACGCTTCCCGCTGCGCAGAGGCACACACCCTCTCGGGACTTAGTGGACCCAGCGTCTTCCTGCTCCTCCAGTCCAGCCTCCAGCTGCAAACAGGGACTGCACTGCTTCTTCCTCACCTGATTCTTCTATTCCTGTCTCTTCCCTACGACCTGCACCTGAGGGGGCCATTTAAGCCTCTGTCTCCTTCAGGTGTGGGTCATCTTGGTTAATTAGCTGACCAATCCTCTCTCCCTCTACATCCCTCTTCCTCGTCTCAGTGCTGAGGGGATTATGGGACTTTAAGTACCCCATGAAAAAGTTTGTTTTTCTTGCTTTTACTAAGAGAATATCGCAAGGGATAATCTTTTGACCTTTTGGAAAAGACGAATATAGGGGTTAGATGAAATGGTGTTAGCATTTATAAACTTCCTTTCATTTCACCTTTGGAAGTTAGATGGACATCTTTCTCGAACTCGGGGAACTCAGACAGTTGAAAATGCACCTATTGTATTCCAACAAGGATTCTGACTCATTCCACCCACATTAAGATGGTTAACCTATGAAACAGATGGGTTATTGTGACAACAAGCCATTATATATTGTGAGAATGGAAAAATGCCTCCTTCAAAAGAAGGCAAATACTGCATCTCATCCCATGGATTCCTCTTGCCTTTTCTCCTCCCAGGTGATCCTCGTGCAGAGCACCACCCCCAAAGTTAGGATCAGGAAGTGTCTACCTTTCCCTAGCCACCCAGAAGGAGATGTTAGGCAGGGTTTCAGTGAAGGATCCATAGGATTAATCACACTTGCCTCAAACTAATACTAAAGGATCTGTCAGAATGTCAGCCAAAATCAAACTCCATTGTCCTGTGTTACAGCCTACTTCTACCTTTCCAGTACCTTTAAAGAATAAGCCAACAGAAAGTTCCTTCTCCAGGAGAATGAGTTCCTTTTTCCCGGTATTCAGGTGATGTCCCCAAAATGTTCTTTTGCAATGATTGGGAATTTACATTAGTGGGTATTTAAATGAGCACTCTCTAAACATAGGGAGAATCGGCGCTACCTCTCCCACTTGTGGGTGCACACCACAGAACTTCAATATGGCCGCCGTCATTTTGGCGAGCAAGCTATATTGGTAAAATGACTAGGTGCATTTATAGATAAGTTGGGAAAATATCGTGGTTCAGTATGTTTTAACAGAATATGAGATGTGGGGATACCACAGAGCCACAGACGTTTAAAATGAAGGACCATGATGAAATATTTAGATGAGACGAGCATTGATCGAGAATGGAATGTCCAGGGGCTAGGCTACCATCCATACATGAGTTTTGTTGTGAATTTATAAGGATGCTCGTAGTCTTGTATAGTCTGAAGAAATAATCGCATTGAGATCTACCCAACCTGTATGTCCTTGAGCCATTCTAATATGGTCACCGGCATGTATCACCGTGCCCAGCTGATCAGTCCGATTAGCTGTACGTCTTGGGAAACTCTTTAAAAGCACTGCCTGGAGCACCTGACCGGTTATTCCGGTCTGTGCGTTTGGGGAGGAGACAGGTGTGAGGATTAAATGATGAGAGAATGGTCGTATTAAGCTTGGTTGTTCCCGTGTTCAGTGAGGTGATATACTCTTTCATTATCGCTTAGGAGATTTAGGGACCATAGTAACGTAAACCAGCATTGGAAACACACAAGGCGATTGGAACAGTAAGTATTGGGTGAGCATATTTAAAGTCTTTTTGAATTTACAAACGTCCACTTACATTGAGGATGAAAGAGTGGCTGTATTTGTGCTCATCAGCTTGGGTGTTCAGTACGGCGATACTCCACTATTTAATATTACGTAGGTCGTTTTGTAAACGTACCTACAGTGCCACATGCAGTCTGATTAAACAGAATTGGGTGAGCATATTTCAAGTTTCTTTCAAGCCCATAAAACGCCACACATTCATTTCAGTTTGTCAGAACATTGCTAGCACGTAGGTGACCGATATAGAGGGGACCTGTTTTTATTTATATATGTTTTAGGCACTCGAGGAGGGTGATTTGCGAGGTCAGTGACATTAATGACTACTGTAATGAAATAGGTACCAAGAGAGTAGTAATATGATTTCTTAGTAGGCGCACAGAAGAATGTTCATGTTGAATAAACAATATAGGACAGCTTTAAAGCCCTGAAGAAGGGTAACTGAGTTTATCTGAAATGCATTGGCACAATGGAGAATAAATTAGTTTGTAAATTCTGTGACTCAAATGAAATGAGCCGTTTAATGTGTTGAATTGTCTGAGTTGTTAGTTGGATGGGGACATGAAAGATTTCAAAGAACTGTTTGTGTTTCTGCATACTGAGAAGGTCGCAAAGAAATATTTTTCGATACATGAACTCAAATTGTATAATTAAAAGGAGATACTTTTATTACGGAACTCATTTTTTTTGGAAACTAATGATGTTTTCTGAAACTAGTAATGTTTTGTTATAAGAATCAGGACAGTGTGCTAAAGGAGTGTATTTGGTTAGCTGGTTGGCAGAAACGGGCTCTTTCTTTTGCAAAAGAATGCCAGGGGCAATTAATCCCTTGCCCTGGTGTGTGGTTTCAACAAAACCTTTGTATAACTCAACTCTCAGGACCAGGAGAATTACTTTTCTTGGTATCGCTCCGTACCATCCAAAATAGTTCACAACAAAGCCAGGGGGAATGAATTCCTTTCCGTGGCATCTCTTGAGTATTTTCAAAGACCTCAGTTTCTTCTCCAGAGGAATGACTCCTTTCTCCAGGTTTTGAGAGTTTATTTCTGTATCTTTCAACGTGATGTTTGTTTTGCCACTATCTCACGGTATTAGCAAAGTCCCAAATCGGTCTCTGGCTTTCAGTGGACCTGTTTCTGCCCCTTTGATGAGGAAGATTTGCTCGGATGTCTTCTTCACTGACGTTTGAGTCCCAGACCCTTCTCTGGTTGTCAGTGGACTTATCCCTGCCACTGCGATGAGGGTACTTTCCTCAGATGCACAAATCTTCTCTGAGGGTCAGCAACCTCAGGGCTACTACTTAGAAGAGGAAGCTATTCTCGAACGCATAACTCTTCACTTTGGGGTTCAGTGGCCTTGGGATTATCACTGAGACGAGGAAGCTTTCCTCGGATGCATAAATCTTGACTTTATAGGTCGGCGACCCTATTCACAATGTTTGTCTTATCACAAGTTAACCATGGGCTAAGCAGAGACTCTCTTACTACCCCCATGTACCTATTGGTGTGCCCGTGCCTCCCACTACCTTCTGCGGGCTCTTGGCATGCCTGGTTCTTCCTGGTACTGGAGTTGGCCTCTTGTCTGCTTAACATGACTTTGGTGTGTCCTGGACTCTCGACGGCGGCTCTGCAGCTCCCAGATTCTTACGGTCTTTGCATCATTGTCGAGACACATATCCCACCCTCTTGAGTTCACACCACTGCCTCTCTCAGCTTTGCTGGATCTTCGGTCGGCTCCTGCCAGACTCAACAAGGACTCCCTCAGAGGCTCGCTGGCATCCTTCTTCTTGTGTCTCTGGTCTCCCAACAGGATTTGAAACTCCCGCTCCAGATTGTTTCTACACCAGTTGCCTCTTTGGGCTGGGTTTGAGAAGTTCTTTAGTCCATCGCCTCTTCTTATACATTGTTGCCAGTGCTGCCCTGGCGGATTGTCCATGCCCTTTGTTTCTTTTGACACATTGATATTCACGCCTCCTCTGGGCCACTTTGTACCAGCAAAGTCAGTACTCTTCATGTTTTCTGTGCTTTTCTTTGGCCTAGTTCTTTCTGTATCCCAAGTACTGCAGTAATACGTTGGTCTACTCTCAAGGTAGTGGCTTGGAATGGAGGGGGAGGTTAGGGAAGTTTGGCGTGTGGCACTGTTCAATGGGCTGTACCCTAGGTGATTGTCCTTGTCCCCAGAAGGGTACCCATGAAATCCTCCCTCATGAAACCACTCCTAGGGGGGCTATTGGGTAGCGGCTGCACCTCTCTAGCCTCATGGGGAAGTGCTGCTCTTGGGGAGAAGTGATGATACTTGGCGAGTCATTACATAACACAGAAACACACTTCTCACTATGCCTTTGTGACAGTACTTCTAAAACCCTCTTTCTGTGTAGCTGCTTTTCAAAACCATGCTAATATAGACCTCTACGAGCCCATTTGAGCATTTATTATAGTGCTTTGAGTATACGTTTGCTGTTTTCAGAGCTACTGTTGCTATTCTAAATATTGCCGTTTAGACTGCCCTTTAAGCATGTATTGCACTGGGCGGTCAGTCAAAATGTCGAAGAAAAAAAAAGTCGAATGACAATAATGTTGAAAAATAAATGTCAAAAAAAAGTCGAATTCCCTCCTTTTTAATTATATATTTATTTGGGGTCCGGGCATAAAAAAAAATAGGTAAAAAAAAAATTCAAATAAAAAACGTCATTAAAAAAGCGACTTTTTTTTCAACATTTTTTTTCTTGACATTTTGACATTCTACTTTTTTGTTTTCGATTTTATCACTATAAACCATTGCACTGCTTGCTCATTCTACCGATACTTAAACATAACCCAATGTATCCTCACAGGATACAATATAGACCCCTCTTCCAGGCACTATATTTGACTTGCCGCTTTGAAGCCAATGCTAATTCTACTATTATAAAGGGATATTCTGAAATGAGATGGTGTCTCGACTATTGCTCTAAACCCCTGCGGGCAGAATGGGGTGAAATGCCATGACATCGGCAGCTGTTGGGTGGTGATTGGGGGATGGGAAAGCTGAGTGGGTGGAAAGGATCTCATAACACATGTCTCAACACGGAGCCATTATCAGTCATGCCACATAACACCGCAGAAGGTAAACCAGTGAACAAAACAAAGGAATACTGAGAAAGAAGCAATCCCAATACATTCAACTGAAAATAATTTAAGCAAAAATGAAGAACTTTGAAATGTAATTTTTAAAAAAATCATAAAATCTACTAAATCAAAAAGAAAAACTCCTGGCTGCGATGTATATGCTTTCGAGAAGTTGAGGAAGGCAGAGCAGGGTTACAGTGGTGCTTGAGGTTCATTGGGGGGGTCCCCTCATTTTGAAAGTATACCTTGTGATTAAGGCGAATGGGAATCATTCGGTCTGATGGTTTGTGTTCTTTGTAGTCTGCCTTGTCCGCGCTCCTGTACGCACAGGTCTTGTCCCAGCGCTATTAAATAATAAATAAATAAATACATGAATGAGAGAAACGTACCAGAGGAGTGGGGTTCAAAGAAATATGGACTTGGGTGAACATAGGCTTGGCTCGGCGTAAACTGCCGGGCGGCTTATCTGTTGGTGCCAGGAAGGTGAAATGTCTTCCCATCCGGGCCCCCTCCCGAGCGCGCCTGAAGGTTTGCAGTCACTCCGAGGGCAGAGTGGGTGCAACGTGTCTCGATCTCGCACAGGCCGGTACATGAAGGCATGGTCGGTGCCCGTCCATGCCCTCACCCACACCTGCATCATGCGCATTGCCAGTGTGCAAGCCTATCAATGCAGACCGGGTGTCGCTGTCAGGCTGCCTTTACCCTTGATGCCAGTCACACATGCCATGCCTCAGTGAGCAAATATGTCCAGGCTGCCTCTCCAGCAATCAGCACCAGCGTACAGGCATGTGCACGCAATCATGTACTATTCATGCGCAGTCACCCGAGCACCCACACAGCATCCATGCACATCTGAACAAAATACTGTCAATCACACACGCGCCCAGGCCTGCATACAAAGAGCCATACGCTGTGTTCCTTACCCGCAGCCGCCCCCTAGTGCTGGAAATGGACAAACGTACTCTGGGAACCCTCGCCTCCTTAGGGGTGTGGAGGGGCGGGGCGTGACCACAAGCCAGGTCACACAACTCTTCATGGAACCCAAGCCTGACAATTTTCAAAGAGCATTTTGGGAATTTAGGAGTGTCCACAATGTTAAACATATCCGGGACAGGGATCCAGCAGGAAGCCCTTGTGAGCGAGCGATGGAAGTTGGACTCTGCTCTTTTCATGGGTCACAATACTCGCCCTAACAAAACAAGTCTGTAAATTGCAAACCATATCTACCAATCTGGCAGCTTCTAAACCGCACGCGAAGCCTTGGCTGTTTCTGCATCCAGTTTCGCGGGCTGAGCCTTCTGAGGTGTGGGCTGCTTGTGTGTAAGACTCCACGTGTGCACAGGTCTGGGACAGAGTAGAGCTTGCAAGAGAAACTTTGCCAGAGCTCTGCTCTGTCTTCTTCTGTCCCACTTCCTACGCTGGCTGCCCCGCTCCAGAATGCGCTCTGCCTCAGCTCCTATGAGGACTATTCGGCTCCGGTGCAGCACAGGCGTGAACCTGGAAGTGGGGGGTGACCCTAGACATTCACAGATGAGCTTGACTCTATGCCGCTGGCCACTGAATATGTGTTGAGGTGCAGGAATGCCCCAATGCGCAGTCAGACCACATCCCCAATGGGCCATGAACGGCTGGGGCAGCAAAGCACTCCTGGCCTTGTATGGTCAATTGGGCATGTGTGTTGGGGTTACTGAAAACTGTCAAAGGGAAACCCTGCTTCAGCTTGACAGTCAACGCCGATCTAGGAGCGCTCCCTGAGAAGCAGCTGAGGGAGTGCTCTGTTTTTTGTTTTTGTTGGCTTGCTTGGCTTGTCCATAGTGGGTGGTGAGTTGGTGCCCTGTTGGACAAGCTGCCCAGGGTTTCTATTACCAACGCATGTAGCTTTCACTTTGGTCCGCTAAGTTGGACGTTGCCTGTCATGTTTGCCTTATGTAGGGTGCAGCGAAGGAAAAGCTACTTGCAGAGCCGCAGTCTCTTGTTGAAAGAAATCTTGCTAGGAAGCTGCTTGGATGATCCGTGAATGCAGAGAAAGGCTCTTTTTTGCTTCTCTCTCTGTTTCTGAAAGGTGAATGATTGGAATGCAGTCCGTTATTGACTGCATCCCGAGAATACGGATTGGCTCAGGGCAGGTCAATAATGACATGTTGTATTTAAAGGTCCCCTTTAGAGTATTCTACGTCATTACAATGCATGGAGTAAACGTATGACAACGGGCTCTTCGAAGTGATGCTGACTGCCATTTTGGGCTATGTTTTCAGAGGTGTGCTAAACACCCAATACACGCATTCTAGGGTGCAGACGTGTTTCTTTTGCTATTTTTAACTCTAGTAGTAACAACTATGTGCACATGTATGAGGCCTGTAATGTCATGTGTGATCGTATGAGCGGCGCATGGCAGAAAGTGAGTTACAGTTCCTTTGGCAACTAGAAAGGACTTCCATTTTGTTTTTAGGTTTTGCGTTGCAATCATAATTTCGTTTTCATTAAAGCTTTTTACTAAATGTCTATGGTTTTCATTACTGAAGGGTAACTGGACTTATTTATTTATGTGAATGTTTTTTTAATGCTGTACTCTAGCATAAGTGTCCATGCCCAGAGGGTTACATTATGCCTGAGGCATGGCATTCAGACATGGCACAGGCACACCCTTCTGGGCATGGTCTCCACTCATACAATACAATCGGTGCCTCGGTAGACACTCTGTCGAGAGCATGGCAACCCGCCATGCCATGGACACATTGCACATGCCAACGGTGCCAGTGGCATTGACGTGTGGCCTTCCCCGAGGGACATTGAGACCGGGCCAAGGGCTTTGATTTACGGAGACGCCCACCATAACGATTTCACCAAAGTGTGTCCTATTCGAGCTCGGAGGCAGCTCCACCCGTGTTTCGGGTTCCAGATCCTGAGTGGGCGACTTGCTCTCGACCTTTGGTGCTGCTCTCTGACCTTCAGTCCTTGCTGCTTGGGTTTCTATTCTTGGGTTTGTGCCCAGGCTGGTGGCCAACTGATTAGGCAGGTGCGGGTGTCACTGATCTGTAAGGCGTGAGCTCCGCTCACCACACAGACCCTGCTGCTCTACGGGAAATAATGGAGATTATACTCATTTCACCGTTTCCGCTTCCTCCTCAAAGGACCATGTGCCAATAACTTAAATCAAAGAGTACATTCTAAGGCCACTTGAGACATTTTCCCCCAGCACCAAATGTGTTTGCTTGTGGTAAGTTACAACACATACCCGTTTGCCACCCTGCCTGTTTACAGCACCCTGATGGGTATTTTCGCCATTGAGGACCACGAGGTTCTCTGCCATTTGAAAATGGCCGCCCGCATCATCGTCTAGGAGTTTCCACCAGAGGAAACACTGTGAGCCCGGATCCGTCCACCGATTGGCCTGCAGCCGGCATTTGTAGCCAATTGCAAGCCGGCAGGCGACTCAGCCGGCCCACCTCCAAAGGCACACTTCCTAAGGCAGCCCCTGTCGTGAGCCCGGAGGACCATCTTCAGCTGCACAGAACCGGAGCAGGAGCTCCCTCGCCCACTGCAGGAGCAGTGCCTGGCTGGAGGTAGCCCCCACTCACCAAGGTAGGCTTTCTGCCTAACGCTGACGTGCCCAGGAAGCACCTTGCATGTGCAACGAAAAGTTCGTTTTTTTCACCCGTGCCCCTCCATATTTAATAACTAAACATAACGGGTGCCCAATACCACCCGTTTGCCACCCTGCCTGTTTACAGCACCCTGATGGGTATTTTCGCCATTGAGGACCACGAGGTTCTCTGCCATTTGAAAATGGCTGCCTGCATCATCGTCTAGGAGTTTCCACCAGAGGAAACACTGTGAGCCCGGATCCGTGCACCGATTGGCCTGCAGCCGGCATTTGTAGCCAATTGCAAGCCGGCAGGCGACTCAGCCGGCCCACCTCCAAAGGCACACTTCCTAAGGCAGCCCCTGTCGTGAGCCTGTCAGGAGCCGAAAGCGCCGAGTGCCAGGACCCCTGCACCCCTGCAAAACTGAACGCAAGACTGTTATCAACGTATCCACTAGGGTAAGCACTGCTATGCTGTCGATACCCATTTACCCGCCTTAATTTAAAACCATCGGCCCGCTGTGCCATACGTTCCACCAGAGTGCCGTCCATACTGTAACTTCCCTCTCTGGCATACATGCCTCTGCCCAGTTGAACCCGCCCTGCCGCCGATGTCTCTGGGCTATCAGACCTGTTGTTAACCTGCTAGACTTCTCAGCCGTAATCGACAACTAACTGCCTACAACTACGGCCATCTGACATATGTACACTCTCATATTGGTGCTTACCACTTTGCCATTCCCAACTATGCACATTTGAATAATTAATACGGTTTTATGTACTATAGGGTCACCGTTACTGCCTAATCCGTTCTTGTATCCTTGCATTACTGTGTCACTACCTACTGTTGCCCACATTGTGCTTCAGCATGTGCACCTTAATAGTCTTGTCTAAACTTGCTCCAGCAAGCTGCATAACGTTCTGATGCCTACTGTTCCACTACGACCTACTCGCTACCAATGTTACTTATGTTACTATACTGTTATTGTTCTGCTCGATTCTGTTCTCCCGCAGTACTGTTGCTCACATGCCCAATGATACCTACACTGCAGCATAAATACATTATAGATATAAGTTACTGAGCTACTGCCTTCACTTCGCTGTCCAAGTGTTTAGGCCACAATGACTAGTTGACAGATAGGTGCTATACCTTCTAGCCATTTCCTGTGTATTACAGTCATAATACAGGCACTACCTGTGCAACTGATACTAGCCTACCTGTGCAATTGATTCTTGCCTACCCATGTAACCGACACTAGCCTACCCGTGCAATTGTTTCTAGCCTACCTATGCAACTGATTCTAGCCTACCTATGCAACTGATTCTAGCCTACCTATGCAACTGATTCTAGCCGGCCTATGCAATTGACGTCAGCCTACCTATGCAACTGATATTAGCATACCTGTGCAACTGTTCTAACATATAGGTCCATATAGTCAACACAGAATCTATCCACCCGATCCTCTCCAGAACATTTTGTATACCGCACATATTGTGCCAGCCTTCTTAGCTATAGCTGCACTGGACTATCGTGACCCATCTCTCACAACTAATATGCCAGGCCACTACATCTCACTCATCCTTAGGCTCCTGATCTCCTCCCAACTGCTCACTAGTGTAGCATCCTACCCCAACACCACTATCCTAGCTGAGGCGAAGATACTTCCTTGTAATCCCTTCAACATGGTACCTAAGCCTAGCAATATTGTCCAGCCCAACGATCAATATACAGGATACTATACCATGACCCCATGTGCCACGCACACGAGAAACCTAAAACTACGTAGTAGACTCCCTAAAATTTACGAGCCACTAACCAGATCGCTACCACCCTTTAACAAGAAAACCGACGGTTACCACACCACGGCTACTTCCAGCTTCAAACAGCCTACCACCTCACCCACCTGCAGTACTTCCAACATGCAGACCCCCATACCTATCTCCAAGTCAACAGCCCATAAGAGCCCTGCCATATTCAAAGCAGATAACCAACCCCTTAAAGGAGCTCTCCTGAACGCTAGATCGCTGGTGGCCCACGCTATTGATGTAGCAGACCTAATCCTAGTAGACAGTTTAGACTTTATCGCCATAACAGAATCATGGCTACACAAGGCCGCAGGACCCGCACTTATGTTAGCCATCCCAGAAGGATACACTATCATCCGACAAGACAGAGCCAGTGCCCGAGGTGGTGGAATAGCCATCATAGCTGGAGAACGTCTTTCCTTTAGACTAGCAGACCCTCACGACCAACAATCTTGTGAATCCCTCTCTGTCAAACTACCATTAAAGAACTCCCAATCACTCACTATGCATATAATTTACAGACCCCCTGGCCCGATGGGCACGTTCGAAGAGGACCTACATAACCTAATTGCTGGTAACCTCAAACACACCTCACAAGTACTAGTGCTTGGAGATTTCAATCTAGGCCTGAATGATCCTGCTGACAAACAGGCTATGCAAATAGCAAACTCCCTTACCGCACTAGGACTAACTCACAAAGTGAACGCTCCCACACATACTAAGGGTAGAACCTTGGACTGGGTGGCCGACCACAATTGTACAGCTACAATCACTTCGCTCTCTCCTCTATCATGGACCGGTCATTTCCTGGTGTCCATGACACTTTCCACTACCAGAGAGACACTGATAGCACCCCAAGAAGCCCTACCTTGTCTAACCAGGCTAAAAAAGAACATAACAGTGGACAGTGTGATCCCTAATATTCTACCCACCTTAAACTCTCTGCCTGACAACCTCGACCCAAGCGCTATGGTGCAAGAATATAATAGGATCATGCTCTCCACCTTGGACAAAGTCGCCCCCCCCCTTAAACTGAGAGCGAGTAAACCTAAACTACATCTCAACAAATGGTTCACTCCTCAACTAAAAGATATGCGACTTTTAAAAAGAAAATGCGAAACTGACTGGCATGCCTGCCCCTCCCACGAGAATAAAAAGAAGCTAGCAACCACTGCATCACTCTACAAAAAAGAAATATGCCAGGCTAAAAGAAACTCCTATAATGAACGAATAGCAAATTCCAACTCCAGTATGAGGGAATTATTTACAATCCTCAAAGAACTAGAGTCCCCTATCTCCCCGCCTGACATCTGTACCAAAGACAAGAACTGGTGTTCAGAAATACAACTAGCTCTAACTAATAAAATCAACACCCTCCAAACCAAAATAAAAAACAAGAAAGACTTGCTAAACTTATCTCCACCGTCCGATACCAACAACTACCACTCCCCTCCAAATGGAAATACCTCTGACCCAAACACCATATTCTGCTTCACTAAAACAACTATCCTGGAAGTGGAAAAAACCATCCTATCTCTCAAACCATCGAATTGCAAAGGAGATATTTGCCCCGCATACATCATAAAAGAGGCTGCCAGAGACCTCTCCCCCTTTATATCTAAATTGATTAATGCTTCCTTTGCATCCGGCACCGTTCCAGCTAATCTTAAACAGTCCTGGGTGCTCCCGCTTCTCAAGAAGCAAACATTAGACCCACTCATCGCGACCAACTACCGACCTATCACAACGGTACCTTTCTTACTTAAGATTTTAGATAAAATTGCTTACTCACAGATCCAGAAACACCTTGAAAAGCATAAACTTTTGGGAGTCCGACAGTCAGGTTTCCGACCATTGCATGGGACGGAGACTGCACTGATAGACTTGAAGACTCAGATTGATGAGCTGAGGGAGCATTATTGCTGCTACTTGATCTCTCAGCTGCATTTGATCTAGTCGACCACAAGGTCCTTTGCAGACATCTAGTCATAGCAGCCCACTTTTCCACAGACGCTGTCAAGTGGATAGAATCATTTTTGAATGACAGAACGAGCAGAGTATTCTCACCCACTGCAGCTGCAGACCCTACACCGATTACGTGTGGAGTCCCCCAGGGTTCCTGTGTGTCTCCCACTCTATACAATATATTTACCAAGCCATTGTTCGATGATCTGGACCTTCTGGGTGTCACCTACACTAACTATGCAGATGACACTCAGATTCTCCTCCCTCTTTCTGGGGATCATGGCAGGGACCTGGCGTTGGTAAATAGAATTTATCTCACCATTCAGGCATGGATGGCAAGCCACGGCTTATGCCTGAATGATGACAAGACAGAGTTGTTAATCCTCGGTTCTCCCTCCAACATCTCCAAATTAGGACATGAATATACCTCCTTCATCATTGACGGCAATACTACCATTGTCTCCAAGGAGGTGAAAACATTGGGCTTCTACCTCGACGCAACTATGTCCTTTACCAAGCAACTAAATTCCCTGGCGTCCACTACAGCCTACACATGTAAGCTGATTAGAGCAGGTAGGCCCTTCCTCTCTAAAGATAATTGCCTTATACTGGCCAGAGCTTTAATCCTATCAAGACTTGACTATTGTAACGCCCTTTACAGTAGTGCCAACAAAACGATCATTCAAAAACTCCAAACGTTACAAAATAACGCCATCAGAGCTGCACTAAGCATTAACAAAAGAGTGCACATCTCTGCCATCAGACGTCACCACAAATGGCTATCTACCCACAATAAAATTCATCTGAAAATGGCCTCCCTGACGTACAAAGCACTACATAACGCTGCACCAAGCTACCTATTTGACAACATTTCTAGAAGAACCTCCTTTAGACCGTCTAGAACCATCAACACGAACTGTCTGGTAGTACCCAGATTCAAATCCTCCAGGATCGGCGGCAACAGCTTCCCTGTTAAGGCCGCCAAACTTTGGAACTCCTTACCACACCAGTTGAGAGCCGACATACCTTATCCTCTCTTTAGAAAAAACCTCATTACTCACCTCAACCTGACTGAAAATGAGCTCCCCTCTGTAACTGGGAGACACTAGCGCGTCTTGCTGTTAGATTGTATACTTGCTAATTGTGCATACCTATAGCTACTAAGATGTAAATAACTGCCTTCCTCGTATTGTAAGCCTGTATATTTTATTACTTCCTGTGTAATGTTACTGGCCATTTATTGTCTGTATTATATGCAACACTTGTAAGCTTCGCATATCCTTTATGCGCCCTGCTACTCCTGGGTCTGGTGCGCTTTATAAATGTAATAAACAAACAAACAAACAAACTTAAAATGTCACTGCCCCCTCTTTTAACAGTGGCTAGGATATTTTACAGCACAGCTTTTAAAAAAGAGTATCCTACTTATACAGAAGAGGAGGCATATAGTACAAGTGATCCAGCATTCCTACATGCTTTGGAAGCAGAATATTGGCGTGCTATTCTAAATCTGCCACAATGCATTCCAGGCCCGATCATTCGATATGAAGTAGGTTTGACCTCACTTTTGGCAATGTATAACTGGCGCTTATGCAGTTTGTTTAGAAAATGTCTATTATCTGCTCTTGATAAATCAACTTTAGCCACAGTTGCCAGCTATCTGATGTCTTCCCCTCATCTGTTTCCGAAAACATGGTCTAAAAACATTCTTACCATACTATTAAATGCAGACATCTCCATTGAAACTCTTGTCACCGATCCTGATAGAGCTAAGAAAAAACTCTACATGATGGATCGGATTGACACTAGAGATCTGTGTTTGAAGTATAAAGACTTTGATCCAACTGTTTTCTCAGCAAAGTGTTATAGAGACATGGCCTTCTATTTATGCAAATCTCCTTCTCCTGCTGTTAGGAATGCTTTGTTACGCATGCGTTTTAATTTATGTCCTACCTGTGAAATTCAAGCCCGTAGAAAAGAAATCCCAAGGGAATCATCAGGATGTCGTTTTTGCCACACCGCAACAACTATTGAAACTTTGGAGCATGTTATTGTGGACTGCCCTGAACTTATGAACTTAAGACAAAGTCACTTTAGTAAACATTTGCCTTATTTTAGCCAGATGAGACATGAGCATAGATGGCTTGCTATTTCCACTACCACCTGCATGAGCATAAGGCTGGCTACAATTCACTTTCTGCGAGCCTTAAAACTACTAAAATAGCCCGTTTTTTAACAATAGCTGCTATATGGAACAATGATTGGCATACCTGTTCATTGCGTAACAATCGTTTAAGAATGCCAAACCCAAATGTAATTATTAGCCTTGGAAGTGATGGTGTGACATTTGGGATGATTTGTGGGGTTTTATGATTGTATGCTTTATAATTCCCTGTGTATTATACGTAAACCTTTTTGATAAATTCCTGTTTTAAATTGAAAAAAGTTGATTAAATTCAACTAAATTCATTAAATAAAAAAAAAATTAAAAAAAAAGAGTACATTCTAAGGCCATTTGAGACATTTTCCCACAGCACCAAATGTGTTTGCTTGTGGTAAATTACAACACACTCGCGTAACTTAAAATGTCACTGCCCCCTCTTTTAACAGTGGCTAGGATATTTTACAGCACATCTTTTAAAAAAACGTATCCTACTTATACAGAAGAGGCGTCTAAATACACTAGTGGAAAATTATTGCGTATAAGAGTAGCCCAAAATGACACTTTCCAGGCTCTGATGTACAGCGAGAAAGCACTCCAAATAATCTTGTGAAATGTTTTGCAGTGATCGCTCTCTGTATTTGATTACCAATTTCCAAAGTGAGCTGACTCTTGTGTCATGGCCAGATCCAATGTTTGTATCCATAGATCTGAGAAAAGTGTCATGTGGGTCCGCATCAATGAGAGAGTCTTTCTGGACAGCTCTGGGGCAACACGCTTGCCTTGGAAGCAAGACGAAGTGGAGCAAAACATGCCATCTCCCCGGGTCCATGCTTAGAAACCTCTTGGTATGAAGCGCGTTATAAATTACAGTTACAGGTCTTTCCACCCAAAATAAGCGTGCAGATGAAACACTAAATCTTGGATTAGATTCTGTTGTGTTATATCACATTACACAGGGTAGTGTCAGGGAGCGGGGCTGCGCTAGAACCCAAAGCTATTTAAGCATGTGGCTGAATGCCCTTAATGAAAGGTCACCATAAAGCTGACTAGAAAAAGGCTGTTACCGTCAAATTGCTAATACAGTAGATTTCTTCTGGGAGCGAGTTCCAGAATTTGGCACCCAATACAGTCCCACAAATATCCCTCATACATTTGCTAATTTCCTACAAGGCACCAGTATCGGAATGTGTGTTTCATGTTTCACTCTCTAAAGCATTTGGTAAGCGCTAGGAATAAAAGTGTGACACTAATAGCCTAAATTAGTGGTACGCAATGATTTAATTTTGGAAGGATAAAAGACACACCAGTCCAGCAAAGCTCGGATCCCAACACTGAGTGCTTTACTCACTGTGCATTCTGGCAAACTCTTTATAAGAAGTAACTAAAAAGACTGCTACCAGGAGACTGCTGCTTTCTTTAAGAAAGTCATAGGAGACTAGTGGGAAGGGGCCAGGAATCATTCAAAAATCAGTAGGCCAAATAAGGCATAGAACATTTTTGTTAGCATTCCTTTAAGAAAGCTACAACTGCTCTCGAAGTCTCACCTTGGGGATTCCTCGTCTTAGTTTTCCTGTAGGAATCCACAGTGAATCCATTAAGAATCTTATGTGAATCACTAGGAAACGACATGCGCGCTGAATGGTTGACCATGGCTTACAGGTGGTCCAAAGCACGTCTCTGGCGAACACACAGCTGAAGAATGTGTACGCAAACATTTAGTTGCTGCACATAGAGAAAAATAATTTGAGGGATCATTGCCAGATGAGCGCGTGTTGCCATTATCACACAACGAACGCATTCCCAGTGGTCTTTTTCACCGTCATGGTCAGATGTTCTTGAGACCCTTCAAGGTTCGTGCTAAGTGCACGCAAGGGAAATGTTTTCCCCAGTCTTTTCAATATGGTAGCCTTTTGTGTTTTGAGCCTAATGGTGGCATTGCATGTGCCAAGTAGCATAGTTTGTGTGGTAGCTACAGTCCACCGGCAGCGGGCAGTGCGTATTGTTTTCCCAAATTGAGTATGGGCGTGAAGTTCCCCATACGAAGTTCTTGACTTCTTTTTATAATGTAACATAGAATTTCAAACACACTGTGTTCTAAAATTAATAGTAAATACAACCTTGTAAGTAAAACATTTAGTTCAGACTTCACCTAGGTTACGTATCAGTCGGCCTTTTATTTCAAAAGTCTGGTTAGCCAACACGTCTTTCGACCTAAGAATGTCTTTCTCAAGGCTACTGTGTCTTCATCAAGTTTATATCAAGCAAACATTGGAATCCCTACGAGGCCACTCACTCCTGTCTTACTGACATTTAATTTCTCACTATTCTCACTATTCTCACTATTCTCACTATTCTCACTATTCTTAATCTGTTGCATCAGTGGAAATGATTATATTTCTTCACAGCTTTCAATTAAATCAGAACATTTTCAAAAAAACATGATAAAAAAAGAAATAAATGGTTTTAACATTAAACGTAGTGGATAAATAAAGGGAAGAAGAGAGGGACGGGAACAAAAAAGGAAGGTGGCTTGTGGCTCGTCTTTTTCAAAGTATCATGTCATTGCCGTTAAATCCTAAACCGATTGGATTTCCCTTACTCAAATGTAAGGCTGTTCCCATAGGGTAGTTAAAAAAAAAAAAAACTGCCAACATTGTGTTCCAAAATATTATGTTATATGTCTGTAAGACGGAGAAAGTATGTAACACTCTTTCATTATAAAAAAGTTTAAAATACATATTAATATTCCGAAAAATTAATCTCGAATATGGCCTGTTTCCTCAAATGTCATATAATGTTGCATAGCTTATATCAAAAAAGAATATTTGTTCTCTTATCCTAATGTTTTAGTCTGGCACAGTCTGTATAGTTCTTTCTTCTCAAGCTACTGCCATTAAGAAAGAGCGGTGTATCCTTTTGGAATATTTTCTGAAACTATGGCCATCTATTTTGGTTAGGTAATTGGTGTTTCTAATGTATTTTTCTCACCAATATTGGTAAATGTTGTCCCTGCTGTGTTCAACAATATGGGCGGTACCGCACAGCATTATCGCTGTCCCCATTTTGTGGTCTTTATTTATAATGCTGGTGACATCATACATAGCATCTACATTGCGGTCCCGGCGATGCCATGTACGTTAGTCTTTCCTAACTCATGTTACTAGTGCAGAGTATTCTCATATACGATTTCTCATTTGGGTCAATCAGTTATTTAGATATTGTTTTTTAATGTAATTTGGTTATTTCAATATGAACATTAATTAAAAAAAAGATGCAGTCTTCATGCAAAGCTATGATATACAGGTAATAGCCATGGGAACAGTGTTCTCATTCTGAATGCATTATTTTCTTCTTATCTCTCTCTCTATATATACATATTGCGGGAGTGCGATTCGTTCTTTCCTCCTTTTTTTATATATATATATATATATATATATATATATATTTGACTAATACATATAACTCCTAGACTAGTACACTTTGTTTATATTCCCTCATCATAGTACCAAACTTAATTCTTAAACGGGTTCATATGAATGTTTGTTACAACATGGATTTAATAGTCTGGTACAGGGCTGGTGATCCTCCGAACAAAGTCTTCGTATTTCACGGAACCATCTGGCCCCACGTTGGCTTCTTTCAATAGCTCGTCCACTGAAAGGAAAGAAATATAGGTGATATATCTGAAGAATTCTTAGGACCTTTACATGAATTAAGGCAGAGATAACAGTCAACTAGGGCCTGCCAATACTTCATCGTGCTTACAAATTACTTGTCATAACACCCGTTAGCACGCTGCTGCAACGCTGAAGTCCTGACAGCAGTCGGGATCCTTTTCTCCAGAGTAGTGTTTCCAGGTACATTTGTGGATTCCAAGGATCCTGACGGTTGTCAGGAGCTCGCTGCCCATCCTGGGAGGCAGCCACACCACCTACCTACCCACCCACCCGCCAGTGAACGACAATGGATTTGCGTGTCTTGCTGCTTCCCCCATGAGCCTCTGCACTCATAGACCTGGAAAGAGGGCTGCTCTCCCACTGTTGCCGCTATTGATCCTTTTCTTTGTGGCCATCTTGGAATGCTTTCTTTCATTTCAATCTATGACAGCTGCTGGGGGGAGTAGTCCTCTTTATTTGTGCCATTGCTGCTGGAGGAGGAATAAGCTGGGTGCTAATAGCAGTAATGCTTTCGGCTCGGGCCAATAAGTTGGCCCCCTGGGTCCACACCTTGTGGTGTTGCTCATGGCTGTGGGATGTAATGCTTACTTATGATATGCAATGTAAATGTTTCACATAATACAGCATGGTGTGGAGTGAGATGGGCACAATCAATTTGTGAAAATAAAGTTTCTGAAAATGTAATGTCTACATAGTTTACAAAATTCAAGTAACTATATGGAGCTACTCAGCAGAGAGAATCCTATGGTACAAGGATCAGTAACTAGAGAAAGAAAAAAGCGGTGCCACTCAGTTGGCTGCGTGCTCTCTGCATGCTCTATATTTAAGCTCCAACTATTGTCTGCGTTTCAAACAATTTTCGTAAAGTTGTAGATTCATAACTGTGTGAAGAAATTCATGGATTGACCGTTTGTAAAATGCCCAAATGGCTTTTTAATTCTCATTTCATGAGAGGCAATGACGATTTTGTCAGTGTTCAATGGTGTGCCAATGTATTTCGGAATGTCATTCCATCGTCCGGGCTGAACACTAAAATATCAGTACAACATATAGGTCCAAATCATATACACACACCCACAAGGTGGTGGTTCAAATGCATCACATAACTTGAAACAAAAAACAAAGAAAAAATTGAAAAATAGAGGCGTTCAATCTCTTTGCAAACTATACACATCATTTAAAGAGTCAGATATAACTTTGATACATCGAACACCTGTTGTACGATGCTCATAAATGCATCTGTAAAGAAAATAAGATAAGAAGATGATTGATAAATTGCATTCTGCTAATCCATAATTTAGATAGATTGGTAGCTCGCAGCCCCTACCAGGGCCGTTGTTGCAAAATCTCGCTATGGCACCATCACAGTTCCTGATCTATGAAAAATGGTGTATTCAATATTGAATTCATGTGGGAGTTAAGTAAATGTGTGCAAATATTGATAGAGAACTTACCGCAGCGTACTGCTCAGAGGCTCACATATTGGTGCTGTCTCGCGTGTGAGCGCTAATCTGTTTATTAGGTATCCCTTGGTTATCGTGTGACATAACACATAGGAACACGCGATGATGTTGCTGATGCCTCGCGCTGCCCAGAAGGCAATGGGCAGGCCTCCAACAATGGCGACGAGGATTGGATCCAGGCCCTTAGTGCTTGTCAAGCACAGGCTGCCTGGTGCCCAGGAAGATGAAGGTGCAGAGTTGGCCGCTGGTCCGGCTGGTGACCCAGGGTCCTGTTTGTTTGGCATGTGCTACCTGCGAGGAAGGAGGTGGCTGTGTCTGCGGAGAAAGGGCGTGACCTGCCAAGCTCCGCGCCTGTGGCTGTGGAGTTACGGTATGCTCCTGCACGCACGCTCCAGTATCTGAAGAGGAGTCCGAGTGGGGTGGGAGAGGCAGGGTGTGTGGCGGCCCGCAAAAGAAAAAAAAAAGACAAAAATTGACTGCAACGGAGGCCTGCAGCAGCTCCGAGGAGGAACAAAGGAGGTGGGCGTGGCCCGCAGACACCGCGGCCGGTTGCGCTGCGAAAGGAAACGGTGCATTGTGCCCTGCGGCAGCCCCGAAATGAAGGGGCATTGCATATTAACACCCGGGCCGGCAGCAGTGACAAAATGGAACAACAGAAAGAAAAATGCTCCGGAGCGCTCCGAAAAAAGAAATACAAAATAAAAGGGAGGAACAACAGTTCACTGGAGCCTGCGGCAGCCCGAAATGGAGGAGAAAGGCTTCTGTGTGCATGACTGCCACACAGAGGAGCTGCAGTTACCCAGCCCTATCACATCAGAAAAGGGGCTGAGGGATAACGAGAACATAAACCCCTGCAGTACTTCCTCCACCTTGCATCCTGAGGAGGCACTGCACTCAAGTGTGGGCATAAGGACAGTCCTTCAATGCACATAAGAAAAAGGAAATGCTGGGGCCATCCAATAACTCAGGCCTGCAGCGGTGAAGCAGATCACCATGGGCTGGCTGCTAGGTAAGGCAGTGGCCACTAAAGGAGCTACATACCAAAGGCCACCCAGTGTGTCAGCTGGGGGTCAGGAAACAACCAAAAGAAAAAGTAAGCCATATGCCCTGTGGCCACCACAGCAAGTGAGAGGGCCATGTGACCAGAGAGGGCCATGTGACCAGCGTTGCCCATGTCCTGGCCGGGGTGTCCCATCAGCCTAGAAGGCCCATCAGTTTGGGGACACAAGAGGATGACCCAAGGGCCCATCAATTCCCCCCTCGCAGAGTTTTCTCGGTTTCACCAGGAGGATCCAGGAAAGGTAGTGGCTCCATAAGGAGTGCTCATGTGCCCTCAGTGACACTTAACTCTCTGAGCCAAGCCAGGTGCCCGTCCGCTGTGGACACAGTTGTGAAACATCAAGTAACCATCATGAGGGTTGCAACTCTTGCGAGTGCTTGTGAGCACGATGCTGATAGTGATGTCCTGCATCAGCCCCGGTGTGGAGGGGGGAGTGATGTGAGTGGCCCGTCGTCTAATGTAATTCCCGGCCATCGTGCTGCCATAGTCTTTCTGCCACCATCTAGAGACTAGGCCGAGGTGGCCCCTGGTATCCACAAGTGCAGCGTTTCCGGCACTGAACTCTGAGCTGGCCCATCATGGTAACGCAGCAGCCTGCCCCGGTCTCTGCCCCACCAGCTAAGGACTAGGCCGATATGGCCCCTGGTGCCCCCAGTTACGGCTTTACTGGCCCTTGAACTCCAAACTGTCCTGAAGAGATCTCAATAGAAGTCAGACTGGTATCCTGTGGACCTGCAAGTGATCAAAGTGGTCCCCGTAAACGTACACATCAAGGCTGGTAGCCCGCAGACCTAAACTGACCCAGCCAAAATATTGCATTCCTGCGCTTGTGGGTTTTGTAGTGAGGGGTGGCAGGTGCGAATGGTGGTGGTGTGTCAGTGGGGCAATGTCCACTCACCCAGGTTAATAACGTCTGTGGTTGCATGTGGAGTTTTCTAACTTGTCACCAGTAACTCACCAACCCGGACCATCAGCCCGTGGGTAACCTGGGCCCCTAAGTGTGTGAAGATTAGTGGTACCTATAGTCCTAGTATTATTGTGTGCATTGTGGTGTGATGTTGTATTTGTTTGGTCGTTATGAAAAAGGAGGAGTGTTGTATGCCACCCCTCCTGACGCGCATGGTAGCTTCCAGGATCTGTATAATGGTCACATGGGTAGACCATGTGACCAAGCTAATAAAAAGGACGAGCTGCTTCCGGCTCGTCAGTTGATCCCAAGCTGACTCCTGCGTCGTTTGTTTATAGGCACCTTGCTGGTGCAGCCTGCTGAGGCCCTGTCCACATGGCCCAGCGTTTGGACGGTGCCCCTGCTGGGCAACGCCGTCCCAATGGACCTGTACAGCGATATGAGCATGGCCATGGTAGCAGCCTCGGCCTGGGTGCACCCCCTGCCGAGGCTACCGTGTGCTGGGTGTCCCCAGCTACTGTGTGTGTATATCCGGTGCTCCAGGATGCCGCGGGGTGCCCCCCTGAGGTCCATCATCCAAGGTATGAGGGTCTAGCGATCCAGATGTCGTAGAGTGCCCCCTACGGTCCGCCCTGGTGATCCAGGTACACAGTGAGGCCTGCCCGGAAGGCAATGGGCAGGCCTCCAACATTTGGTAAGATCTTGTAATGTTTCTTTTGTCCACCATTACAGCCAAATGCATTCATTGCTCAGGGCAGCCATAGAGACATACGAGAATCCTGCCATACTGAATGACCAGAAGATAAAAAGGAGGAGCTCAACCTGTATACTGTTACCTGTAATTTCAAGGTTGGGTTGTATTTGGCAAGGCAGTAGGGCAGAATTATGTAAATTATGTAAGATAATGCAGCAACAATGTGCACACAATGGGGTATAAATCAGGGGCTCCAACACTATTATCAGTCCTTATGCAGGCCATCGAATGATGCTTTGGACTCTCAGTGCGTGGAGGCTCTGACACAAGCGCACCCTCCGACATTGCCTGTGGGGGAAAAAAGTGCGCATTAGGTAGCCAATCAGGAAACCGGCAACTTGGGGCAGGTATTCTTGGAATGGGTTCAGTGACACTCCCCACAGTGTTCTATAGAATCATTTGAGGCATCTTATGCCGTTGTTACATAAGGTGCCCAAAGAGAGTCATGATAAAGAACTTCGGCCCCCTACACTGAGAGAAGGGGGGGTGATTGTGGCACCGCACAAACCGAATATTGACCCTACACTTTGGCTTCTTATAGGCTGTTGATGCTTAACGCAGATGTGAATTTATTTAGTGAGGTGACGGCAACTAGAATACAGAGGTTCTCTCGAACTTGATTCCTACAGGTCCATCCAGTTTCAATTGTGGTAGAAATAGTATGGCCAGATTGACCAGCCTCTCCATGTCAAGGAGGCAGTGAAGGGTAGTTCGCGTAATCTGGCAGTGGCGTTATCGGGCACTGAAAAAGGCTTTCATTCCTTTAACTGGAAGCAGATTGTTTCGGGTGCACAACGCATTTAATGTTGACAATACCGTATTCTGATGTGGTTCCCTTGTAGATTTGTTTACTTTGCACATCCCCTACCAGCTAAACAAGGGAAGGAAGTGGGGTGATCTCTGAGTGCTACTCAGTATCCTTTGTGATATTGTTGGCCTGCTGAAGGATCTCTGTTTGTGGTCCATATGTGCACAGGCCATGCTCCAAACTAAGCAAGAGCCTCCTCTGCCCAACTCTGCAGACATACCAGGGCAAATGGAGTGAGTTTGTTAGTTTGTTTGTTTGTTTTATTCACTTGTAATGCGCTCCAGACCCGAAGGTAACCGGGCGCAGCAGTACAGAATATGCGAGGCTTGGAGTTACATGGATACAAATTACAAGCAAAGATAAAATATATACAGGCCAAAGAAGGTCAGTTACAGATTCCAAGCTGAAACAAAATATATATAGTCCTTAGAAGATCAGAAACAGAATACAGGCAAGATAAAATATATACAGGCATGAGCAGGTTGTCATGCAAGCGTGGTCCAACATGTGTGTTTCGGCTAAAGAGTCTTCTACGTTCCATATTACCTTAAAGTATACATTCTCCCTTTCAGCGTCACCATTCGCTCTTCCCTCCTCCACAATTTCTGGTCAATTCTTTTAGATCCGTACTCCGCCTGTACCATAAACACGTTGATTTGATGGCCTGTTTGTGCACCTTAGTTATCTGTTTAACACCACGTGCCATGAACTAAGCTTTACAAAATTGTATAAAATGTATTTTAAACATATCGCCCAATCCAACTATGTGTGGCAAAATGGCTAGTGCTCTGCAGGAATGAGTAGTGAACAGAACGCCTACTCCTCCCCACACTACTACTAAACCAGCAGTGGTCCCAATCATAAATGTGAAACAGGCAAAGCCGGACAGGTATACCTCCTCCGCCTCTTAGCGTAGCTCAGCCCTAGTGCAGGCTGTAGACTTCAGGAGGGCATAAGCCAGGACAGAAATAAAGCAAACAACAATAGTATGGAGGTACCAAAATAAAAGAATGTTCAACCACCAAAGTTTAATCTCAATCGCAAATTGGAGGCTTTAATTAAACTATAAAATGCACAGAACTAATAAAAACACTCATGACTCACCCTGCAAGGGACAATGCAGAAAATGCAGACTTTGGCATAAAGGGACCCACTGGGTTTGAAGACCGGTCTGCACAGACAATGATTTCAGCATTAATTGTCAAAAGCATTGAAGAGGTGTTTAAAAAGGTAGACATGTCATTGGGGACCCTTTTAGGCGAGTCAGGAGGACAGAGCCATTTCAAATATCTGGGTTCAACAATGTTGAGTCAGGCTTCTAGGCCCTTTTTTGACACCCATGTCAACACTGAGATGGGTCAAGTCGATGGCTTCCAGTGGGTCAAGTCAATTGCTTGCAGCAGGCCAAGTCGGTGTCGAGATGGGTTGAGATAATTTCTTCCAGCTGTTTGACTTGTGTCAAAATGGGTGAGTTGAAGGCTTCCTCTGGGTAAATTGAAAGTGGTGAGTGCCAAAAGCAGCTCTGCAGGCTTGCAGCAGCTCGAACAAATGGCTTTTGATGGTTGAATGGAATCAAAGGTGGATTGAAGCTGGGAAACCAGATCCATCGCAGTTTCTTCACTTGTGGTTCGGAGGGTGTAGGAGGGCTGTACAGAGGCTCAAGGGGCAAGGCAAGTCCTTTCATCTGTATCTCCCACCCAGGAAGGTTTGCAGAGAGCCATTCCAGGGCTCTGACCCCTCCAGTGAGCATATCCTTGGTATCACTGGTCTCAGCTGCAGGAGTCCTTGTCCAGCCTCCTAGTCATCCAAAATATTCCCATGGGATGGTTGAGGAGTGGGGGCGGGGGGAGGGCTTTCTTCTTCCTCCTTGGTGATCTTGGTCTTCACATGTATGCCAGAGGACTTTAGTGCAAACTGTGCTCCTAATCAGGTTCCAAACAAAACCTCCTGCAAGTGTCCAAAGACGTTATATAGGTGAAAGACCACTGAGGATTGGTTCTCTTGTAGCCTCCTTTAAAGGGTCCAATCCTGACTGCTGTTTCATGATCTTCTTGCCTGGTGATGCCATACCCAGGGTGCTTTGCAGAAAGTGGGGAGAGGGACAGGGAGTTTGGGAGCCCTAGAAAAATCATAAGATGGCAGAGCCCTTCTCTAATTGGAAAGACCTCTCCTGGGCTACTCTACTCTAACCCCTTACTCCGTCTGCCTTCATCAAAAGGTCTCTGATATTTAACATCCTGGTGTTACTTACCTTGGCCTGGCAGTCAACCATGGGAAGCACCGGACCTCTCGCTGACCTTTGGGGGGGGGGGGGTGGAGTTCCTGCCTTCCCGTAAGGTCAACACCTTTTTCCAGGGAAGCCACATTTTGTGCTGGGGCCAATCCCAAATGCTTTATTTTGGGGCGGGACTCCACCCAGACAGTGAATGCATAGGAGCCCAATACCAGGAAGTTTAAAAGTAATCCAAGCTGATGATAAAACGGCATCAATAGGTTTTGGTCAATATAACTGTGGAGTCCAACAGATCACCATGTCATAACCAGACATGGCTTCTATTTAGATTTCACACCTCCCACCAGAACCTGGAGCCCACAAATGTATTCTTAGATGTAGCCTCCGGATTGCCCACAGTTAAAGGGGCAGATACTGACTGCTGGACCTTTGGTGGCAATAGTGACGGGCAGGAATGCACATGTCATGTTGCCAAATCACGAGGCAGCTGCTAAGAGATGTCAGTAGGCAGCTCAGCCGAGTCACGTGTGCACTATGCTTTTCTGTCAGGGGGGATGATTACAAACCTAACTGTCATGGATGCAATTCCACCACACTATATGACGGAGGGCTTACCTGAAGTTGGCAACGCACTTGGTGGCAATGTTTGATTTTGAAATTTGGTCTGGATGACTGTGATAGGCGGTGATCAAAACGGTAGGAGGAGGGGATGTAGGGGGATTTCACACAGATTAATAATTAACTGTTTTGAAGGTGTCTGAGTGTCACAGCGTGTCATGCCGGGCCATAAGAGGTGTCAGCGGTGTCGAGTCAGTCTTACTTCTTGGGTGTCTGGTCCACACAATGTCGGGGGCAGTGGCATTGGGAAAAGGATTTTCTGTTTTTCCCGCTGGGGACGTGTGGCGGTGTTGAGGGCACTGCAGTGCTTTGGTCACCTTGTGGTGGCAGCTTTGGAAAGTTCCAGGATCTCTAAGATGTTTTTGCTCTCAACTCCTGATGGTTGGGCTGGATTTTCATTTGCGTCTCTTATTCCATTATGGCAGTAGTTGTGCACTGCCCGGCTCTCATCATTGGCTGGTGCTTAATATATCAGCGGCTGCTGATGGGAAGGTGTGCTGCAACTCTTCACTATACTTTGTGATATTGTTGGTCTGCTGAAGGATCTTTGTTTGTGGTCCATATGTGCACAGGCCATGCTCCAAACTAAACCAGAGCATCCTCTGCCCAACTCTGCAGACCCACCAGGGCAAATGGAGTGAGTGCATGCAAGAGTGGTGCTTTTCCACTGGGATTTTGGAAAGAAGCTAAACAAGTGAGACCAGACTCTGACAAAGTAGGGTTTCACGCCCATATGCCAGTTTCACACACAAAATATACAACTTGAAGCTGTCAAACCTGTTAACTACCTCTGTCAATGTCCAGTGTGAAAGCTCTGTGCCTCTGGTAACCTCACAGAGCTGTGCAGCTCCTATGCATGACCACATTTCCCAATCCATGCTGAAATGCACAACACCTTGGAAGGTACTGCAGCAGCATGCATTGGTGGACGCAGATACTGCCTGTTTGTGCAAGCTCACCTATTTCTCTGATGATAGGGTGGCATGCGTACTACCACTCAAGCCTTTTGCTCATGCAGCTCTCCACACTCCCAATCAGTGGCAATCTTCTTTTACTGTTCTTTAATATCCAAAGCTTAGTAGCTTTGAAATCAAGACATCACCTTGCCACTCAATGTTTCCTCAAAATGCCTTCTTCTTATGGAATGGCCAACGGTGTTAGTCGTCCCCCTAAACATTGCTGGACCTGGGTGATTGGGGGGGGGGGTCCTTATTATAAAGTGAGACGCATCAAGTTCGCTCCTTCAATCTTGCTTGAAATTCGCTAACTAATGTGTCCAATTGTGTTTCCCCTTGCTGGTTGCGAGTGTAGGGGAACAGAATAAGTTGAACAAAGTTGAAGTACCCTTAGTCCATAAAAGGCAAACCCATCCTGGGCTTCATCTGCATCAAACAGAATCCCTCTATCAACTTCCGCAACCATCGCCCACAAAACCCCAATGCATAATCGCCCACATCATCATCAACCTATGGAGGGGCGGAGAGTGGCAGTCTTGCTGCTCATTTCCACTCAAGTCTGTTGTTCCTATCTACTGGTACTGCTACTGTGGAGCCGTGTCACACTTATTCCATAAAGTCTCAAGTTCTACGCGGAGTGGACGCGGAGTGGACGCGGAGTGGCGGAGAGTGGCAGTCTTGCTGCTCATTTCCACTCAAGTCTGTTGTTCCTGTCTACTGGTACTGCTACTATGGAGGCGTGTCTCACTTCTCCCATAAAGACTCACTTTCTCCCCGGAACGGACGCGGAGTGGCAGAGAGTGGCAGTCTTGCAGTCTTGGGTGTCATAGCTGCCATGGCTGCGGAACCCTCCAATACTGCTGAAACCGCTACTCTGAAGCTCGTCAAGGAATAAGGCGGCCACTAGCTTCATAGCGCTCGTCCTCGCACTTTACCAACTAGACTCCAGCCTGCCGGCTGTCATCAGACCAAGGACCGCTCAACAAAGCGACCAAAATGTGGACAGGACACATCTGCAACAACCTCGATAAAGGACCCAGAAACTCGGGGAAGAAGAAGAAGAAGAAGAAGAAGAAGAAGAAGAAGAAGAAGAAACAACGCTAGCTATTTTCCTTATCTTTGAAGGGGCCACACCAGCGGGCCCTGGAGTGGACAAACCACCGAAGAAGCTGGGCCTGGCCCCCCACCGTACAGGGTGTTGAGGACTCGGACGGCCCGCGCCGACTCTGTTGGGTGGTTGCCCAGTCCCTCTTGGCCCAGCCGCCAGCTTCCTCTGGAGGGAGGGCTGAACGGCCCGAGCTGGAGGGGAGGGATCGGGGGATGCCTGAGGCAGGCGAAGCATGCCTGGCTGACGCAGGAGCCAGTGATCCACCCGACCTCTCCAACAGTGCTCCTCCACTCGCAGTGAGGGAGCAGGAGCTCCAAAAAAAAACAATCACCAACCCACCAAGCACATCACCGATGCCCGGCTCCTCGCAGATCTTGGCTCTGCCCAAGTGTGGTAAGAAGAAGGACTTACCTACGGGCAGGAAAAACCCCAAGTCTCCACCAGTCACAGAAAAGAACAGAGCCGCGCCTTCTCAAGCAGAGACAAGTCAAGAAAACCGAATGATCAGCATCCCCCAAAACTTTAAGATCACCGCAACAATACATGCAGATCCGGAAAAAAAAGGCTCAGTACCTCCGTCCTGTGATTCATCAATCTCCCTTGAAGATCGAAATTCTCCAAGAACGCTTTCACCAAATGGGGCTGCCACCCTGCAACAGCACGACTTAGAGGAAAACCAAAATAAATGAACTCATAAAGTAAGAAGCGCCATTGGAACCAGACTGTCTCCCCAACAAAAGGGAAAAAGCGCCAATACGAAGTGAAAGCGAATTCAAAAACCAGCAGATAGAGACTGAGTGCTGCACAGGAGCTTGCGGCACTTAAAACTGGCTGGACGAAACCCAGCAAAAAGATCTGGAAGCTAGATTCTGGCAATCCCTCAGCCCTAAGTTTTATGACTGATTTCTTCAACTCATTCACTTCCCTGTCTTCAGGCAGTCGGGAAAAACTCAGACGCAGACATTCTTGAGGTGGTAAAGGTCTGTCAACCACCACACAAGCCCAGAAAAACGGATCAAACTGGCGAGAACTCACCCAAAACCACCATACCGCACCGCAATTGTCAAGGGATGGAGCCTCCACCGCACGAAATGGAGGAAGATAAGAGTGTCAACACCCCCTCCACAAACCAGTGTGACCCCTCTGGCCACAGTGCTACTACTTGCCCCTCCCCTAGAACACTGACACCACCCCGACTCGACCAAGGGGAGGTCTCGGTGCCACCAAAAACACCACCTCAGTCAGAACTACAAAGCAGGGAGAAACTGGTTCCTTCAGCTCTCCCGGTTTGCGAAAATACAACCATACCAGAGCCCGAATCTGAATTAAATGTACCCACAAAGGAGTCCCGAGCCTCGGAAAAGGACCCAGAAGGAGAAATCACATCCCCGAAAACACTGCCTCCAGGCTGCCAGGCTTCAAGATCCAGGGAAAACATTCCCCGGCCTTCTAGAGGAAAACACCAGGCTGGTGATCCCAGAGAAATATTTAACCGAAAATTAAGCCTAGACTACGAACGGCAAAGCTTGTGAGACTCCTTCCACGGACTCCCAGTCCGAAAGCATCTGGTCCAAGAAAGCCACTACCCCATTTCACCAACCAAAAACCATATGCAATCTTTAGGAACACCAAAGGAGACACCCACGAAACAAATAGACATTCTATTTATCATGTCAGCGGTCACCATCGCCTTGGCACCGTTAACCAAGTTATACAAATCCATAAACGAGAATTTGAAAGACCACACAACCATCCAAGCAATGATGCACACAAAACTAATTTATCTTCAAGGATACATCACTGCACTGGATGAATGTTTAAAGATGACCAACACAAACCTGAATCATCTGCTTAGAAACATACCTCAACGAGAAGAAGAGCTGCCACCTCTGACAAACGCCTACGCTAACCCAGACATTGCTACCAAGTCAAACAAAACCAACATTTTGACTACCACACCAGTGAAAGCCATACCCACTGGTGCAGACTCTATTACCCAGAGCTCTACAGAAAACCGTAGGGCCGAGACCTGTGATGTCATCCTTATCGTCGACAGCCATCCCCACAAAAGTGCCCCAAACCGGCCAATGAGAGATAGGACTGAGCCTATTCAATTTTTTCATCAACAAAAGACAGCCCGGTGGAGAACCTCAATCCTCCATCTAAGGCAACACATACCTCACGGACAGAAACACATTCTCCAAAGCCCAGGTGCTGTGCAAACCACCCAAATAATGTGAACTCATTCTACAGATCCCCAAACCCAAGTGTCTTCACGAATCACCTAAAACAACAGCAGATTTCCTAGCCTCCAACCACCTGATGAATACAAGCCAACACACTGAGATTGACTCGGCACTCCCCTCAACGAGTCGGAAACAGGAGGAAACTGAAGACCGAAACGCAACCACAACTCAAGCGACAAACCTGAGTGCAGAAGAAACTGAGGATCAAGCCTCTCCTTTCCTCACGTTGGAGGACCGACGGATCAAACTACACCAAGAGATTAAAGAGAAATCAAATGATCATTCTGCGACCAGACAAGTATCTTTTCTACCTAGGAAAAACTTGTCTCCATCGCCGCACAAGACTCCACAGTCCCGAAAGCACTCCGATTACAATCAGAATGTCAGGAAGCCTCATGGAGGAAAATCACCCAGAAACAGCAAGCAGACGAGAAAAAACGAAAAAAGCACTCCAGATAAACTCAAACACCAAACCTTCTGCTACAAATCCAGAACTGAGACCTACCACGTGACGCCTGGTAGTACAGAGAAACTCACATGGGCATTAAAACTCGAACAGAGCTCAGAAAACTATGATGAAATCATCCTCAACAGAAGAGGAGTCCTAACTCTATTCAGCCTTATTCCAGCCCTTGGACGGATCAAATCAGATGACTTGAAGATCATGGACCCAAGCAACAGTCAACGAAGAGCAAAGACCCACTTGTATATCCCATCAACGAGGGTGAAAACCTGAATAAGGCAAGAGTCCCACAAGCTCCTAAAAGTGGGATGTATACTTACGGAACCGATAACCATAAACCAGGGCCCTCGATCGCCGGAACCCCAGAACATCCAAAATAGGTCACCACGCCCGAATACATCCTCCAAATACTCCCAGAACTATAACCAACGGGAGGAAAATGTCACTCTCAAGAGAAACAAAGAAGAACTTCGAACGAAAGAGAGAAGAGAACTCAAAACTCACTCTACATCCCAAATGAAAATTAACGCTCAACGAACACCACATTCGGACCGCTGTGAAGGAACTACAAACCAGATTAAACATCCTGAACCAGAGGCCAAGAAACACGCAGGCCGTCCAAGCCGAAAGGAGATCGCCCGAACCTCCGAAACACAAAGTTCCCCAAACCAGACAATGGAGGCTGTAAGGGCACCTGAGAAATCGGGAGACAAAGGACAGACCCAACAAGGCATATGGTCTTGGCTGCCAAAGGCCTTGGCACTAAGCCACAAGAAATAGCAACACGCTGGTCGGCAATTCGACGAAAGTGACGACTCGTCAGCCGACCCATCTTCAAATGATCTAGAATTATGCTCTTGGAACACGAGAGGCCATCTTCACTTGACTGCCCCGGGAGATGCAAACCTGGCCTCTTTTGACATCATCTGTCTCCAAGAAACTTGGCTCTTAGACAAACCAGTCTTGGACGGATACAACCTTGTCTTGGCACCAGCAAGAAAAGGCCTACTAGGCCGCCCTTCATCAGGCCTGCTCACTGTGTGCCGCAACGGTCAAGGCCTCACGATAAAAGAAAACCTGCAGTTGAAACTATCACTGTTGACAGTTCTTCTAGACTGGGTACAGACGACGACAGCCTCTAACACAACTTTTCACACACCTATTGCAATTTTCAACACCTACTGGAATCCAGCGCCATAGAAGCACGAGTCTACCTTGTCATGCTGGAAAAAGCGATTGACGGTATCCAAGTTACTGAGCAGGTGTCCTTTTTCATAATCTGCGGCGACTTGAATGCGTCGTGCCAAACGACCTACGACAACAAGGGGAAAATAAACAAACCCAGAACGACCACTCAGAGAGGCCAATCATGGTCTAAGTTAATGTCCTCAAGAAACATGCTCAACCTCGATCTTGCGTTTGAAAACAAAAATTGCCTCCCGACCTAGGAGCAGGGTGATCTGCGGCGCACCATAGATTACATCTATGTATCCGACCACTCCTACAAATGATTACGTCATTCGAGGTTCGCAGCATGGCGGTAAGCGACCATAACCAGTTAATAAAAACTTGGTCGAACAATTTCGATAAGACGCCAGCTACGTCTCTCCGGGTGGAACCAAACAACCAGGGAAATTGTTTAAAACTTACAGCGGACTCAGAGAACTGACCGGGAGATATACAAATAGCGGTAGTCCTGAAAGAAAAAACAAACCTGACTATGTGTCCCTACTCCTACCCTATACCTCTAAAGGCTCAATGAAACGAAAAGCCTCTGTTCCTCACCCCCACTCATACGATGTTCAGCTAGCAGCCAAAAGATGAGAACTTCAAAAAACAAAGAGAAACGCTAAGACCATGGTCCCCGAACAAGCGGAAATAAAAATACTGGCAGCTACAAAAACCTATCGGAATTGGGTGAGAAACCATTGTTTTCAACTATACCAGAGTGGCTCTGAAAACATTTTGAAAGCAATCTGTGGCAACAAAGCCAGAGACTTCTGGTCACTACTAAGAACTACAACGCCCACGAGGAAGAACTTGATTTTGAACAGTATTGGTGAACCAATATGGATCAACCACTTTACGCTGCTTTTCAAACCTCCATAGCAGCTGACCGCACCAACCAGGGACACCACCCCCTTGGCATGGTTAACTCAATGACCACCTCAAAAAACAAAAAAACTCTCGAGCTGCTGGGCCCTATGGTATAACCAACATGGATCTTAAAAACCATCCAACGGAATGGGTAATTCTCTTAAGAAAAATCTTCACGAGATGTGCGGAACAGAAATCCATCCCACCATCATGGACGGAGGCAATTATCGTGCCAATTTATAAGAAGGGAAATACCAGCGACCCATCAAACTACCACCCAATAGCGCTTTTAGACTGTATTGGGAAAGTCTTTGGAGCTTTACTATTGAAAAGATTCCAGGACTGGGCAAAAAGCGCACCATGTAATGACATCTTTCAGTCAGGATTAAAAGAAAATGCAGGCACAACAGCTAACATCCTAGCAATGAGTACCCTAAAAAGCAAGGTCCTCAAGGGAAGACCAAGAATATTCGTGGCCTTCATCGACTTAAAGCAAGCATTCGACCTGGTCGACAGAACATGACTCTGGTCAAAACTAGCAGAGTGGAACTGCCCCGAACGAGATTCTCTCGCCTATAAAAGCCCTAAACACTGGCACAACACTTTTAGTGCGTTTAACCCAACAAGGGAGTCTCTCTGCAGAAATCCCCACTGGAAGAGGAGTCAAACAAGGATGTCCCCTTGCACCGGCTCTTTTTCTAGTCTATATGGGCGACTACAAGGAAACAGAGGACTTCACCAGAGCGTTTCCACCCAAAATCAGTCGACTCTTGTACGCGGATGACCTCATCCTCTTTGATCAGACCCCAATAGGGCTCCAGAGGCAGCTTAACAACTTACGGGGCTATACCGCAGAAAATAACCTGAAAATCAACAAAGACAAAACAAAAATAATGATTTTGGAAAACACCCCGAAAAAAACTGAAAAACTACGGTGGTACCTCAAAGAGAGCGAGATAGAGAAAGCTAGAGTTCAAATATCTTGGCATAACCTTCGACAGTTCCAAACAAGAAATCTTGATGCAGGAAAATCTTGATTCCAAAATAAAAAGGTTGGCTGCCCAAGGAAAGGCAATCGACCTGAAATTTGGGCGATTTTCAACCATCACGGCAATTCAATTTTACAAGATGAAAGTTGTCCCAACCATTACTTACGGAGCCGAGGCAATGCCTCTAATACCAAAAAAGGTCTAGCCGAGGTTGGAAGCACACTTCTGGAGGACAGTTTTGTCTCTGCCCAAGTCTACATTGATGTCCCTAATCCGGCGAGAACTAAGCCTTCTGTCCTTACTGGGAACAATAAACGCCAACTCACTGCTCCTATAACGGAAATGCCTGACCCAAAGCACCCAATCAATATACGCATTGATAGGAACAGAAATGCAAGAGGAACTGTCAAAATGCTATCTTCCTGGAAGAACGACAATAAGTCCCTATTGAACTCCATCGTCTGCAGTGAAGAAGACCTAATCACAAATCTGGTCAGAGTAATCCAAAAACTCAAAACCCTCGACTGGTCTACGACCCTAGATGCAGCAGCTGCAAACAAACTTACTGCACACCTACCACAAACTACACTAAAACTCAATGAGCTACAAGGCTACATTGCCAAATTTCCAAGCAGACCGGTACGCAACTATCTTCCAAGGGCCAGATTGAACCTGTTGGAAACAAATGAAATTTTGGCAATACGAGGTCTCTCCGCGACCAGCGAGTGCCGCCTCTATGGCAGAGAAAAAGAGACAATCTGCCATCTGCTCTTGTTTTGTCCAAAAAACCAGATGATTATATCTGCTTATCTTAAACAAAGAAAAACAGTGGTGGCACATTAGCACGGAATGATAGGCGGAGACAGAGCTGCCTGTCAAACAGCACTAGTAAAAATCCTTCAGCATACTTTTGCAACAATGCCTTGACTTCCAAAGACAAAGCCAGCAACTAGACTTAACCTGACTGCCCCTCTTCTTCTGGCAGGAGCCCCTCTAAGAGACTCTGTGAATACTTGGATCGTTTTCTCCACTTCTTTTGCAAAAATCCTATTGGATTACACAAAAATAAAAAATATAAAAAAAATGTAAAAATAAAAATCCAGTGCAGCACCACACTCCACAGGTGCAGTCCAGATGTGGACATTACAATAGGGGTACTCCCCAGTTCCTGATCGAGATGTTAGTATATCCAAAGTTTCCACGGGTAGTGTTTGAAGAAGCAGGAAGACCATGAAGAGCCCTGTAGGACTGCACATCTAAGAAGAACAACAGAGGAAGGAAATGAAGAGATGAAGACCCCTTATGTGCAGCCATCTGGAATGGAGCACAACAATACAGTGGCACGGTCAAAAACATTGAATGCTATGAAAGATCGAGCAAAATCAGGATGACCGCACTGCAGGCTTTGGTGTCCAGCCTGAGGTTATCATGGCCTGGGACCAGGATCAATATGGTTTTACTGGCCGGGTTGAGTTGCGCACAGAGAGGTTGCAGGAAGCCAGAGGATTCTGTGAAGTAGCGGACAGTGCACCACCAAAAGCCTGACACGTGCAGACTTGAAATCTGCTGCTGCAGGGGAGCGCTGTTGCGCACAGCTAAGATGGCCGCCTAGGTGAAGAACTCCGGCTCGATTGAAATCCTTTTATTTGTAAATCCTTCCAGATTTGCGTTTGCCGACGTGCAGTTACAGAATATTGCGGGGGAGGGTCTGCGGAAGGCACCCTGTTAAGACGGAGCGCGTGGACCGCCGAACGGCGGAGATATCTGTATGTGCAACTGCAGCATCTGCAGGTCTGCGGCGTGACCGCCCGTGAGTTCCAGGAGTTCCCCACTCGAGCCCGGGGCTCGCAACAGCGGTTCGGCCAGGTGGGGGAGGGGCAGCCCGCCAACACACAAGCGCTGCCGGAGGGCGACGTCGCTCCGCTTTTGCTTCCCTACGCCTGTGCGAAGACAGAATCCAGACCTTCCCACACCAGGCTCCGGGCTGCTAGAAAATCCTGTCGAGGACACGCCGTGACGGCAGCGTGTGCCACCTCGGATCCTGGTCCCCCCCACGGCTAAGTCCAGCTCGGACAATGCTGGTGAAGTAAGTGGACCGCGTGGCGGGGAGAGACGCCAGGGGCCAGTACCTCCGTGCACAATATATCTGGGACACGTGCGTGGGGACGAATGCTACAGAACTGTGGGCGAAGCCCTGTTATAGAAGTAGCCTGCCGCCACGGCACCGGTGAAGATTGGGGGAGCGCTGCGAGAGGGAGCGCAACCCGACATTGAGAGTCACTTCTGAAGTGATACATCCTGCCCCCAGTGCCTCCGGGAACACATATTGCTTGCTACTGTGGCCCCAGGGAGGACTGTGGTGTGCCGCGGGACGGGAGACAAAGCCCGGTTGCCTGTTGAAGTCACTGTGCTAAATTATCCCTGCGAGGAGACCGAACCCGTGCCCCTGTGTGCGCTGCGATATGCCTCAGCCAGTAAGGCCCAGAAAGCGGACAGACACCTTCCCTTATACCCACTGAACTCCTCTGCTGAAGACGGACGCGTGGGGGTCAGTGGCTTTGTGTAAAATCCGGCTGAGGAACACAGCAGTTGGACTGATAGCTGCGCGATTGAAGTGCTCCTGGACCCCCCCCTTGGAGAAAGGAGAGGGGCGACGTTGCTGGCCGGGCGCTGGGACCTCTTGAGACAGCGGGGGGTTGCACGGGGCCCGCTCTGTCAACATACACCTTTAGCACGTTCTGGGCCCATACGAAGACTGCAGAGGTCCAACAAACACACCCCTGGGGGTGAGAGTGTGCACCTGGAGTGGGGCAGTACCTACCCCCGCATCTGCATTGCGGTATGTCCCGAGCCTGTGAGCGGGGTGCGGGCTGTGCCACCAACATATAGCACAGCCGCTGCAATCAGATATTGGAAGCCAGTAACATACACACGTGGGAGAGCACAATCCACTCCAAAAGTGACAACGTTGCCTAATGGGCCGTACTGAGAAGAAAGCTGTAGGGGGAAGAAAGACCGGCCCAATGGATTCCTATACCAGCTCCCAGCAACAGGAGGCATCAGGAGAGGCACCACAAACACCTGAAGTCCGAGACACAGATCCTCTGGATCGTCTGGCAACAATCGTGCAAAATGGGTTCCTGGCTGTTAACGTGAAATTAGATGATATAGTGGCGACGATTGGTTCCTTGAAAGCGCGGGTGGAAAAGGAAAGTGCACGTATCTCGGAAGCAGAAAACAGGATAGGCGTAAATGAAGACGTGCTTGGACAGCATGGTCGTGATATAGCCCTACTCCAGACGGAGCTCCGCAAGATACAGAACAAGTGCGAGGATCTCGAATCCAGGTCCCGTAGGAACAATATTCGCATTGTTGGGGTGGCGGAGTCGTTTGGCAAAGGCTCCATGGAGAGGAGGGTGGAAGAACTACTGAAATCTGTATTGGGGGAAGACTCCCTGTTGAATCATTTCCTCGTTGAAAGAGCCCACCGTACCCTTGCACCAGCTCCCAAGCCAGGCGCTCCGCCCCAAACCATTATTGCACATCTCCTGAACTATAGGGACAGAGATGCGATTCTCCGGCTGGCAAGAGTAAAGGGGACAATACACTATGAAGATAACAGGATACATATATATCCGGACTTTTCCGCGAACATACAAGCACAACGCAGATCCTACGAGACAGTTAAGAAACAGTTACGACTCCGTAATACACCCTATGCCCTGATTTTCCCTGCGAAAATAAGAATTCAACATGGGGGTAGGGCCCATTTTTTTGAAAACCTTACAGAGGAACTGGTGTACGATGAGGCCTCCATTCCACTGCCCCCCCAGGGATCGCACAAGAAACCCAAATGCAAGACCCGGCCCGGGTGAAGGCAGAGGCGACCCGGTAGATGGATGAGTCATGCCCCCTTTGCAGCGGGGACATGCTCTCTTTTCTGTACAGTCGACACAGCTAAACTGGACCAAGATCTGATGTAATCGGGCCGTAGAGTCTCCTGCATGGGCGGCCAGACGGCTGGGCATTGCTTTGCGACGAAGCACCCTCAGGAACGTTCCAATCAGTTAATTGGGTCCATCATCAAGTTGGGGCAGATGATGTGGGCGGGGGGTGGGAAAGGGCGGAAGGGGAAGTTTCCTTGTTGTGATCACCACCCGGACGGGTTTAAGTCTGGGAGGAGAGTTTGCGCATTTGGAGGTTGTTGGAAAAAGGTCTCACAGATGCAGGTGCCCCTCCAGTTCTGATCGCACCTGCACCTATGGTTGTCACAATATAATACAATGCATATATGTAGGAAATGGGTGATGGGTTGAAGGTTAAACTAATGACATGGAATGTTCGAGGCCTAAACAATCCAATGAAGGCCAGAAAGGTTGGCAATTACGTCACCAGACACGGGCCCCACATTTTAATGCTACAGGAAACACATACACAGGGCTTGGTTAATGAGAAAATACTGGCGAGATGGGGCAAGCAGCGCTATTACGCGAATTATTCTTCGCAGTCCAGAGGGGTAAGAATCCTAATTCATAAATTATTAGGATTTATTGACAAAGGCCACCTTGTAGACCCAATGGGCAGATATGTGATGGTTTGGGGGGAAATTGCGGGAGAACATACGACCCTGGTAAATACCTATGGCCCCAACCTTGACTATCCAGATTTCTACTTACACATACTTGAAATCCTTGTTAAACATGAAGTGGCAACCATACTATGGGGAGGTGACTTCAACGTGGTGCTTGACCAGGCTCTGGACAGGTCCGCCAAGACACCACGGCCACCGTCTAGGACGGCGCTGGCTTTGAAGCAGATCATACAACAGCTATCCATGCTGGATGCCTGGAGAGTGCTTCACCCAACAAGCAAGTGTTACACGTTCTATTCCTCCGTACATGATAGCGAGTCACGGATAGACTATTGGTTTGTCCCCTCAAATACAACACACGCCCTACAGAGTTGCGAAATCCTTCCTCGCACACTATCTGATCATTCCCCGGTGACACTGGAAATCACTTTGAGAGAAGCCCCTAAGCTGGCTAGGAGATGGAGAATACCTAGTGGCATATTAAAAGACCCAAACGTAGCGGAAAGCTTACACACAGAAATCACCAATTTCTTTGTAGACAATATTGGATCTGTTGACCACATTTTGACAGTCTGGGAAACATTTAAGGTGTGGGCGAGAGGGGCACTGATGTCAAACAACGGGTCTTCTAAGGGAGGTACGTCGGGACCTGGAGAGGGTGGGGGGACGGGAACTGAACGTACTGGAGGAGGCTTACGGCCGGACACCTGGTGGAGACACCCTGGCTGAAATACATAAATCTCTTAGGGAATTTGACAGACTGGCAGTGAGGGAAGTACATTATATAGCAGCCCCTCCCAGGGCTCGTAGATACAGGGAGGGGAATAAAGCAGGGAAAATGCTGGCCAATCTGGTTAAACAGGAAAAACATGTGGCCCTGATTGCATCGATACACACGTCACAAGATGTGACAATAACAAGTGAACAGGGAATAAACGATGAATTTGTAGCATTTTACAAAACACTATACGCGAATAAGGATAGGAAATCCCCTGATGAGATTAAAACGTATCTTTCCACATTGGATCTCCCTAAACTCACATAAGAAAATAGGCTAATATTGGAGCAGCCTGTCACGGCAGAGGAGCTCACCGAGGCGATCAAGGGGCTCGCATCTGGCAAGGCGCGGGCTCAGACTGCCTGGGAGCGGAATTCTATAAGGAATTCCAGGAAGAATTAGTCCCGGTATTGCTGGAGGTGTGGGGGGAGGCTCTGGGTAAACAAACTTTGCCACAATCAATGCGCGAGGCCATAATCACGGTGCTGCCCAAACCCCGACGCCCGCCACAGGATATGTCATCCTATAGACCCCTCTCCCTGATAAATGTGGACGCAAAGATCTTTGCGAAAGTGCTGGCAAACCGTTTGCTACCCGTAAAGCCAACATTAGTACACACGGATCAAAGCGGGTTTATTCCCCAAAGGTACACTGCCTTAAACTTGCGCAGGCTATTCGGCATAATGTCACAGATCAACCCGACTAAACAAGCAGTGGCGATATCCCTGGACGCCGAAAAAGCGTTTGATTCGGTTTCCTGGGAATCCTAATTCATAAACCAAAACCAACCAAAAATGTGGACAGGACACATCTGCAACAACCTCGATAAAGGACCCAGAAACTCGGGGAAGAAGAAGAAGAAGAAGAAGAAGAAGAAGAAGAAGAAGAAACAACGCTAGCTATTTTCCTTATCTTTGAAGGGGCCACACCAGCGGGCCCTGGAGTGGACAAACCACCGAAGAAGCTGGGCCTGGCCCCCCACCGTACAGGGTGTTGAGGACTCGGACGGCCCGCGCCGACTCTGTTGGGTGGTTGCCCAGTCCCTCTTGGCCCAGCCGCCAGCTTCCTCTGGAGGGAGGGCTGAACGGCCCGAGCTGGAGGGGAGGGATCGGGGGATGCCTGAGGCAGGCGAAGCATGCCTGGCTGACGCAGGAGCCAGTGATCCACCCGACCTCTCCAACAGTGCTCCTCCACTCGCAGTGAGGGAGCAGGAGCTCCAAAAAAAAACAATCACCAACCCACCAAGCACATCACCGATGCCCGGCTCCTCGCAGATCTTGGCTCTGCCCAAGTGTGGTAAGAAGAAGGACTTACCTACGGGCAGGAAAAACCCCAAGTCTCCACCAGTCACAGAAAAGAACAGAGCCGCGCCTTCTCAAGCAGAGACAAGTCAAGAAAACCGAATGATCAGCATCCCCCAAAACTTTAAGATCACCGCAACAATACATGCAGATCCGGAAAAAAAAGGCTCAGTACCTCCGTCCTGTGATTCATCAATCTCCCTTGAAGATCGAAATTCTCCAAGAACGCTTTCACCAAATGGGGCTGCCACCCTGCAACAGCACGACTTAGAGGAAAACCAAAATAAATGAACTCATAAAGTAAGAAGCGCCATTGGAACCAGACTGTCTCCCCAACAAAAGGGAAAAAGCGCCAATACGAAGTGAAAGCGAATTCAAAAACCAGCAGATAGAGACTGAGTGCTGCACAGGAGCTTACGGCACTTAAAACTGGCTGGACGAAACCCAGCAAAAAGATCTGGAAGCTAGATTCTGGCAATCCCTCAGCCCTAAGTTTTATGACTGATTTCTTCAACTCATTCACTTCCCTGTCTTCAGGCAGTCGGGAAAAACTCAGACGCAGACATTCTTGAGGTGGTAAAGGTCTGTCAACCACCACACAAGCCCAGAAAAACGGATCAAACTGGCGAGAACTCACCCAAAACCACCATACCGCACCGCAATTGTCAAGGGATGGAGCCTCCACCGCACGAAATGGAGGAAGATAAGAGTGTCAACACCCCCTCCACAAACCAGTGTGACCCCTCTGGCCACAGTGCTACTACTTGCCCCTCCCCTAGAACACTGACACCACCCCGACTCGACCAAGGGGAGGTCTCAGTGCCACCAAAAACACCACCTCAGTCAGAACTACAAAGCAGGGAGAAACTGGTTCCTTCAGCTCTCCCGGTTTGCGAAAATACAACCATACCAGAGCCCGAATCTGAATTAAATGTACCCACAAAGGAGTCCCGAGCCTCGGAAAAGGACCCAGAAGGAGAAATCACATCCCCGAAAACACTGCCTCCAGGCTGCCAGGCTTCAAGATCCAGGGAAAACATTCCCCGGCCTTCTAGAGGAAAACACCAGGCTGGTGATCCCAGAGAAATATTTAACCGAAAATTAAGCCTAGACTACGAACGGCAAAGCTTGTGAGACTCCTTCCACGGACTCCCAGTCCGAAAGCATCTGGTCCAAGAAAGCCACTACCCCATTTCACCAACCAAAAACCATATGCAATCTTTAGGAACACCAAAGGAGACACCCACGAAACAAATAGACATTCTATCTATCATGTCAGCGGTCACCATCGCCTTGGCACCGTTAACCAAGTTATACAAATCCATAAACGAGAATTTGAAAGACCACACAACCATCCAAGCAATGATGCACACAAAACTAATTTATCTGGAAGGATACATCACTGCACTGGATGAATGTTTAAAGATGACCAACACAAACCTGAATCATCTGCTTAGAAACATACCTCAACGAGAAGAAGAGCTGCCACCTCTGACAAACGCCTACGCTAACCCAGACATTGCTACCAAGTCAAACAAAACCAACATTTTGACTACCACACCAGTGAAAGCCATACCCACTGGTGCAGACTCTATTACCCAGAGCTCTACAGAAAACCGTAGGGCCGAGACCTGTGATGTCATCCTTATCGTCGACAGCCATCCCCACAAAAGTGCCCCAAACCGGCCAATGAGAGATAGGACTGAGCCTATTCAATTTTTTCATCAACAAAAGACAGCCCGGTGGAGAACCTCAATCCTCCATCTAAGGCAACACATACCTCACGGACAGAAACACATTCTCCAAAGCCCAGGTGCTGTGCAAACCACCCAAATAATGTGAACTCATTCTACAGATCCCCAAACCCAAGTGTCTTCACAAATCACCTAAAACAACAGCAGATTTCCTAGCCTCAAACCACCTGATGAATACAAGCCAACACACTGAGATTGACTCGGCACTCCCCTCAACGAGTCGGAAACAGGAGGAAACTGAAGACCGAAACGCAACCACAACTCAAGCGACAAACCTGAGTGCAGAAGAAACTGAGGATCAAGCCTCTCCTTTCCTCACGTTGGAGGACCGACGGATCAAACTACACCAAGAGATTAAAGAGAAATCAAATGATCATTCTGCGACCAGACAAGTATCTTTTCTACCTAGGAAAAACTTGTCTCCATCGCCGCACAAGACTCCACAGTCCCGAAAGCACTCCGATTACAATCAGAATGTCAGGAAGCCTCATGGAGGAAAATCACCCAGAAACAGCAAGCAGACGAGAAAAAACGAAAAAAGCACTCCAGATAAACTCAAACACCAAACCTTCTGCTACAAATCCAGAACTGAGACCTACCACGTGACGCCTGGTAGTACAGAGAAACTCACATGGGCATTAAAACTCGAACAGAGCTCAGAAAACTATGATGAAATCATCCTCAACAGAAGAGGAGTCCTAACTCTATTCAGCCTTATTCCAGCCCTTGGACGGATCAAATCAGATGACTTGAAGATCATGGACCCAAGCAACAGTCAACGAAGAGCAAAGACCCACTTGTATATCCAATCAACGAGGGTGAAAACCTGAATAAGGCAAGAGTCCCACAAGCTCCTAAAAGTGGGATGTATACTTACGGAACCGATAACCATAAACCAGGGCCCTCGATCGCCGGAACCCCAGAACATCCAAAATAGGTCACCACGCCCGAATACATCCTCCAAATACTCCCAGAACTATAACCAACGGGAGGAAAATGTCACTCTCAAGAGAAACAAAGAAGAACTTCGAACGAAAGAGAGAAGAGAACTCAAAACTCACTCTACATCCCAAATGAAAATTAACGCTCAACGAACACCACATTCGGACCGCTGTGAAGGAACTACAAACCAGATTAAACATCCTGAACCAGAGGCCAAGAAACACGCAGGCCGTCCAAGCCGAAAGGAGATCGCCCGAACCTCCGAAACACAAAGTTCCCCAAACCAGACAATGGAGGCTGTAAGGGCACCTGAGAAATCGGGAGACAAAGGACAGACCCAACAAGGCATATGGTCTTGGCTGCCAAAGGCCTTGGCACTAAGCCACAAGAAATAGCAACACGCTGGTCGGCAATTCGACGAAAGTGACGACTCGTCAGCCGACCCATCTTCAAATGATCTAGAATTATGCTCTTGGAACACGAGAGGCCATCTTCACTTGACTGCCCCGGGAGATGCAAACCTGGCCTCTTTTGACATCATCTGTCTCCAAGAAACTTGGCTCTTAGACAAACCAGTCTTGGACGGATACAACCTTGTCTTGGCACCAGCAAGAAAAGGCCTACTAGGCCGCCCTTCATCAGGCCTGCTCACTGTGTGCCGCAACGGTCAAGGCCTCACGATAAAAGAAAACCTGCAGTTGAAACTATCACTGTTGACAGTTCTTCTAGACTGGGTACAGACGACGACAGCCTCTAACACAACTTTTCACACACCTATTGCAATTTTCAACACCTACTGGAATCCAGCGCCATAGAAGCACGAGTCTACCTTGTCATGCTGGAAAAAGCGATTGACGGTATCCAAGTTACTGAGCAGGTGTCCTTTTTCATAATCTGCGGCGACTTGAATGCGTCGTGCCAAACGACCTACGACAACAAGGGGAAAATAAACAAACCCAGAACGACCACTCAGAGAGGCCAATCATGGTCTAAGTTAATGTCCTCAAGAAACATGCTCAACCTCGATCTTGCGTTTGAAAACAAAAATTGCCTCCCGACCTAGGAGCAGGGTGATCTGCGGCGCACCATAGATTACATCTATGTATCCGACCACTCCTACAAATGATTACGTCATTCGAGGTTCGCAGCATGGCGGTAAGCGACCATAACCAGTTAATAAAAACTTGGTCGAACAATTTCGATAAGACGCCAGCTACGTCTCTCCGGGTGGAACCAAACAACCAGGGAAATTGTTTAAAACTTACAGCGGACTCAGAGAACTGACCGGGAGATATACAAATAGCGGTAGTCCTGAAAGAAAAAACAAACCTGACTATGTGTCCCTACTCCTACCCTATACCTCTAAAGGCTCAATGAAACGAAAAGCCTCTGTTCCTCACCCCCACTCATACGATGTTCAGCTAGCAGCCAAAAGATGAGAACTTCAAAAAACAAAGAGAAACGCTAAGACCATGGTCCCCGAACAAGCGGAAATAAAAATACTGGCAGCTACAAAAACCTATCGGAATTGGGTGAGAAACCATTGTTTTCAACTATACCAGAGTGGCTCTGAAAACATTTTGAAAGCAATCTGTGGCAACAAAGCCAGAGACTTCTGGTCACTACTAAGAACTACAACGCCCACGAGGAAGAACTTGATTTTGAACAGTATTGGTGAACCAATATGGATCAACCACTTTACGCTGCTTTTCAAACCTCCATAGCAGCTGACCGCACCAACCAGGGACACCACCCCCTTGGCATGGTTAACTCAATGACCACCTCAAAAAACAAAAAAACTCTCGAGCTGCTGGGCCCTATGGTATAACCAACATGGATCTTAAAAACCATCCAACGGAATGGGTAATTCTCTTAAGAAAAATCTTCACGAGATGTGCGGAACAGAAATCCATCCCACCATCATGGACGGAGGCAATTATCGTGCCAATTTATAAGAAGGGAAATACCAGCGACCCATCAAACTACCACCCAATAGCGCTTTTAGACTGTATTGGGAAAGTCTTTGGAGCTTTACTATTGAAAAGATTCCAGGACTGGGCAAAAAGCGCACCATGTAATGACATCTTTCAGTCAGGATTAAAAGAAAATGCAGGCACAACAGCTAACATCCTAGCAATGAGTACCCTAAAAAGCAAGGTCCTCAAGGGAAGACCAAGAATATTCGTGGCCTTCATCGACTTAAAGCAAGCATTCGACCTGGTCGACAGAACATGACTCTGGTCAAAACTAGCAGAGTGGAACTGCCCCGAACGAGATTCTCTCGCCTATAAAAGCCCTAAACACTGGCACAACACTTTTAGTGCGTTTAACCCAACAAGGGAGTCTCTCTGCAGAAATCCCCACTGGAAGAGGAGTCAAACAAGGATGTCCCCTTGCACCGGCTCTTTTTCTAGTCTATATGGGCGACTACAAGGAAACAGAGGACTTCACCAGAGCGTTTCCACCCAAAATCAGTCGACTCTTGTACGCGGATGACCTCATCCTCTTTGATCAGACCCCAATAGGGCTCCAGAGGCAGCTTAACAACTTACGGGGCTATACCGCAGAAAATAACCTGAAAATCAACAAAGACAAAACAAAAATAATGATTTTGGAAAACACCCCGGAAAAAACTGAAAAACTACGGTGGTACCTCAAAGAGAGCGAGATAGAGAAAGCTAGAGTTCAAATATCTTGGCATAACCTTCGACAGTTCCAAACAAGAAATCTTGATGCAGGAAAATCTTGATTCCAAAATAAAAAGGTTGGCTGCCCAAGGAAAGGCAATCGACCTGAAATTTGGGCGATTTTCAACCATCACGGCAATTCAATTTTACAAGATGAAAGTTGTCCCAACCATTACTTACGGAGCCGAGGCAATGCCTCTAATACCAAAAAAGGTCTAGCCGAGGTTGGAAGCACACTTCTGGAGGACAGTTTTGTCTCTGCCCAAGTCTACATTGATGTCCCTAATCCGGCGAGAACTAAGCCTTCTGTCCTTACTGGGAACAATAAACGCCAACTCACTGCTCCTATAACAGAAATGCCTGACCCAAAGCACCCAATCAATATACGCATTGATAGGAACAGAAATGCAAGAGGAACTGTCAAAATGCTATCTTCCTGGAAGAACGACAATAAGTCCCTATTGAACTCCATCGTCTGCAGTGAAGAAGACCTAATCACAAATCTGGTCAGAGTAATCCAAAAACTCAAAACCCTCGACTGGTCTACGACCCTAGATGCAGCAGCTGCAAACAAACTTACTGCACACCTACCACAAACTACACTAAAACTCAATGAGCTACAAGGCTACATTGCCAAATTTCCAAGCAGACCGGTACGCAACTATCTTCCAAGGGCCAGATTGAACCTGTTGGAAACAAATGAAATTTTGGCAATACGAGGTCTCTCCGCGACCAGCGAGTGCCGCCTCTATGGCAGAGAAAAAGAGACAATCTGCCATCTGCTCTTGTTTTGTCCAAAAAACCAGATGATTAGATCTGCTTATCTTAAACAAAGAAAAACAGTGGTGGCACATTAGCACGGAATGATAGGCGGAGACAGAGCTGCCTGTCAAACAGCACTAGTAAAAATCCTTCAGCATACTTTTGCAACAATGCCTTGACTTCCAAAGACAAAGCCAGCAACTAGACTTAACCTGACTGCCCCTCTTCTTCTGGCAGGAGCCCCTCTAAGAGACTCTGTGAATACTTGGATCGTTTTCTCCACTTCTTTTGCAAAAATCCTATTGGATTACACAAAAATAAAAAATATAAAAAAAATGTAAAAATAAAAATCCAGTGCAGCACCACACTCCACAGGTGCAGTCCAGATGTGGACATTACAATAGGGGTACTCCCCAGTTCCTGATCGAGATGTTAGTATATCCAAAGTTTCCACGGGTAGTGTTTGAAGAAGCAGGAAGACCATGAAGAGCCCTGTAGGACTGCACATCTAAGAAGAACAACAGAGGAAGGAAATGAAGAGATGAAGACCCCTTATGTGCAGCCATCTGGAATGGAGCACAACAATACAGTGGCACGGTCAAAAACATTGAATGCTATGAAAGATCGAGCAAAATCAGGATGACCGCACTGCAGGCTTTGGTGTCCAGCCTGAGGTTATCATGGCCTGGGACCAGGATCAATATGGTTTTACTGGCCAGGTTGAGTTGCGCACAGAGAGGTTGCAGGAAGCCAGAGGATTCTGTGAAGTAGCGGACAGTGCACCACCAAAAGCCTGACACGTGCAGACTTGAAATCTGCTGCTGCAGGGGAGCGCTGTTGCGCACAGCTAAGATGGCCGCCTAGGTGAAGAACTCCGGCTCGATTGAAATCCTTTTATTTGTAAATCCTTCCAGATTTGCGTTTGCCGACGTGCAGTTACAGAATATTGCGGGGGAGGGTCTGCGGAAGGCACCATGTTAAGACGGAGCGCGTGGACCGCCGAACGGCGGAGATATCTGTATGTGCAACTGCAGCATCTGCAGGTCTGTGGCGTGACCGCCTGTGAGTTCCAGGAGTTCCCCACTCGAGCCCGGGGCTCGCAACAGCGGTTCGGCCAGGTGGGGGAGGGGCAGCCCGCCAACACACAAGCGCTGCCGGAGGGCGACGTCGCTCCGCTTTTGCTTCCCTCCGCCTGTGCGAAGACAGAATCCAGACCTTCCCACACCAGGCTCCGGGCTGCTAGAAAATCCTGTCGAGGACACGCCGTGACGGCAGCGTGTGCCACCTCGGATCCTGGTCCCCCCCACGGCTAAGTCCAGCTCAGACAATGCTGGTGAAGTAAGTGGACCGCGTGGCGGGGAGAGACGCCAGGGGCCAGTACCTCCGTGCACAATATATCTGGGACACGTGCGTGGGGACGAATGCTACAGAACTGTGGGCGAAGCCCTGTTATAGAAGTAGCCTGCCGCCACGGCACCGGTGAAGATTGGGGGAGCGCTGCGAGAGGGAGCGCAACCCGACATTGAGAGTCACTTCTGAAGTGATACATCCTGCCCCCAGTGCCTCCGGGAACACATATTGCTTGCTACTGTGGCCCCAGGGAGGACTGTGGTGTGCCGCGGGACGGGAGACAAAGCCCGGTTGCCTGTTGAAGTCACTGTGCTAAATTATCCCTGCGAGGAGACCGAACCCGTGCCCCTGTGTGCGCTGCGATATGCCTCAGCCAGTAAGGCCCAGAAAGCGGACAGACACCTTCCCTTATACCCACTGAACTCCTCTGCTGAAGACGGACGCGTGGGGGTCAGTGGCTTTGTGTAAAATCCGGCTGAGGAACACAGCAGTTGGACTGATAGCTGCGCGATTGAAGTGCTCCTGGACCCCCCCCTTGGAGAAAGGAGAGGGGCGACGTTGCTGGCCGGGCGCTGGGACCTCTTGAGACAGCGGGGGGTTGCACGGGGCCCGCTCTGTCAACATACACCTTTAGCACGTTCTGGGCCCATACGAAGACTGCAGAGGTCCAACAAACACACCCCTGGGGGTGAGAGTGTGCACCTGGAGTGGGGCAGTACCTACCCCCGCATCTGCATTGCGGTATGTCCCGAGCCTGTGAGCGGGGTGCGGGCTGTGCCACCAACATATAGCACAGCCGCTGCGATCAGATATTGGAAGCCAGTAACATACACACGTGGGAGAGCACAATCCACTCCAAAAGTGACAACGTTGCCTAATGGGCCGTACTGAGAAGAAAGCTGTAGGGGGAAGAAAGACCGGCCCAATGGATTCCTATACCAGCTCCCAGCAACAGGAGGCATCAGGAGAGGCACCACAAACACCTGAAGTCCGAGACACAGATCCTCTGGATCGTCTGGCAACAATCGTGCAAAATGGGTTCCTGGCTGTTAACGTGAAATTAGATGATATAGTGGCGACGATTGGTTCCTTGAAAGCGCGGGTGGAAAAGGAAAGTGCACGTATCTCGGAAGCAGAAAACAGGATAGGCGTAAATGAAGACGTGCTTGGACAGCATGGTCGTGATATAGCCCTACTCCAGACGGAGCTCCGCAAGATACAGAACAAGTGCGAGGATCTCGAATCCAGGTCCCGTAGGAACAATATTCGCATTGTTGGGGTGGCGGAGTCGTTTGGCAAAGGCTCCATGGAGAGGAGGGTGGAAGAACTACTGAAATCTGTATTGGGGGAAGACTCCCTGTTGAATCATTTCCTCGTTGAAAGAGCCCACCGTACCCTTGCACCAGCTCCCAAGCCAGGCGCTCCGCCCCAAACCATTATTGCACATCTCCTGAACTATAGGGACAGAGATGCGATTCTCCGGCTGGCAAGAGTAAAGGGGACAATACACTATGAAGATAACAGGATACATATATATCCGGACTTTTCCGCGAACATACAAGCACAACGCAGATCCTACGAGACAGTTAAGAAACAGTTACGACTCCGTAATACACCCTATGCCCTGATTTTCCCTGCGAAAATAAGAATTCAACATGGGGGTAGGGCCCATTTTTTTGAAAACCTTACAGAGGCACTGGTGTACGATGAGGCCTCCATTCCACTGCCCCCCCAGGGATCGCACAAGAAACCCAAATGCAAGACCCGGCCCGGGTGAAGGCAGAGGCGACCCGGTAGATGGATGAGTCATGCCCCCTTTGCAGCGGGGACATGCTCTCTTTTCTGTACAGTCGACACAGCTAAACTGGACCAAGATCTGATGTAATCGGGCCGTAGAGTCTCCTGCATGGGCGGCCAGACGGCTGGGCATTGCTTTGCGACGAAGCACCCTCAGGAACGTTCCAATCAGTTAATTGGGTCCATCATCAAGTTGGGGCAGATGATGTGGGCGGGGGGTGGGAAAGGGCGGAAGGGGAAGTTTCCTTGTTGTGATCACCACCCGGACGGGTTTAAGTCTGGGAGGAGAGTTTGCGCATTTGGAGGTTGTTGGAAAAAGGTCTCACAGATGCAGGTGCCCCTCCAGTTCTGATCGCACCTGCACCTATGGTTGTCACAATATAATACAATGCATATATGTAGGAAATGGGTGATGGGTTGAAGGTTAAACTAATGACATGGAATGTTCGAGGCCTAAACAATCCAATGAAGGCCAGAAAGGTTGGCAATTACGTCACCAGACACGGGCCCCACATTTTAATGCTACAGGAAACACATACACAGGGCTTGGTTAATGAGAAAATACTGGCGAGATGGGGCAAGCAGCGCTATTACGCGAATTATTCTTCGCAGTCCAGAGGGGTAAGAATCCTAATTCATAAATTATTAGGATTTATTGACAAAGGCCACCTTGTAGACCCAATGGGCAGATATGTGATGGTTTGGGGGGAAATTGCGGGAGAACATACGACCCTGGTAAATACCTATGGCCCCAACCTTGACTATCCAGATTTCTACTTACACATACTTGAAATCCTTGTTAAACATGAAGTGGCAACCATACTATGGGGAGGTGACTTCAACGTGGTGCTTGACCAGGCTCTGGACAGGTCCGCCAAGACACCACGGCCACCGTCTAGGACGGCGCTGGCTTTGAAGCAGATCATACAACAGCTATCCATGCTGGATGCCTGGAGAGTGCTTCACCCAACAAGCAAGTGTTACACGTTCTATTCCTCCGTACATGATAGCGAGTCACGGATAGACTATTGGTTTGTCCCCTCAAATACAACACACGCCCTACAGAGTTGCGAAATCCTTCCTCGCACACTATCTGATCATTCCCCGGTGACACTGGAAATCACTTTGAGAGAAGCCCCTAAGCTGGCTAGGAGATGGAGAATACCTAGTGGCATATTAAAAGACCCAAACGTAGCGGAAAGCTTACACACAGAAATCACCAATTTCTTTGTAGACAACATTGGATCTGTTGACCACATTTTGACAGTCTGGGAAACATTTAAGGTGTGGGCGAGAGGGGCACTGATGTCAAACAACGGGTCTTCTAAGGGAGGTACGTCGGGACCTGGAGAGGGTGGGGGGACGGGAACTGAACGTACTGGAGGAGGCTTACGGCCGGACACCTGGTGGAGACACCCTGGCTGAAATACATAAATCTCTTAGGGAATTTGACAGACTGGCAGTGAGGGAAGTACATTATATAGCAGCCCCTCCCAGGGCTCGTAGATACAGGGAGGGGAATAAAGCAGGGAAAATGCTGGCCAATCTGGTTAAACAGGAAAAACATGTGGCCCTGATTGCATCGATACACACGTCACAAGATGTGACAATAACAAGTGAACAGGGAATAAACGATGAATTTGTAGCATTTTACAAAACACTATACGCGAATAAGGATAGGAAATCCCCTGATGAGATTAAAACGTATCTTTCCACATTGGATCTCCCTAAACTCACATAAGAAAATAGGCTAATATTGGAGCAGCCTGTCACGGCAGAGGAGCTCACCGAGGCGATCAAGGGGCTCGCATCTGGCAAGGCGCGGGCTCAGACTGCCTGGGAGCGGAATTCTATAAGGAATTCCAGGAAGAATTAGTCCCGGTATTGCTGGAGGTGTGGAGGGAGGCTCTGGGTAAACAAACTTTGCCACAATCAATGCGCGAGGCCATAATCACGGTGCTGCCCAAACCCCGACGCCCGCCACAGGATATGTCATCCTATAGACCCCTCTCCCTGATAAATGTGGACGCAAAGATCTTTGCGAAAGTGCTGGCAAACCGTTTGCTACCCGTAAAGCCAACATTAGTACACACGGATCAAAGCGGGTTTATTCCCCAAAGGTACACTGCCTTAAACTTGCGCAGGCTATTCGGCATAATGTCACAGATCAACCCGACTAAACAAGCAGTGGCGATATCCCTGGACGCCGAAAAAGCGTTTGATTCGGTTTCCTGGGAATATCTTTTTCTGGTGTTGGAGGCATTTGGGGTGGGCCCGTATTTCATCCAATATGTCAAACTGCTTTCCACAGCTCCATGTGCGAACGTATGTACGAATAGAACTATGTCTAAATTGTTTGAGCTGGGCAGGGGCACCAGGCAGGGATGCCCCTTTCCCCTATCCTCTTTGCCCTCACAATTGAACCCATGGCGGCGGCGATACGGTTGAGACATGACAACAGGGGCATAACGCTGAAGGGAGCCACCCAAATAATATCATTATACGCGGATGACACGTTACTCTATGTTCGAGAACCTGATAAAAACATTGTCCCCATCATGACAGACATCAACGAATTTGCAGAATTCTCGGGATATACGGTAAATAATGCAAAATCAGAAGTGTTCCCGCTCACCCCTTCTACAAAGTGCCCAGCCCAGATGTGTGGCCTCAAGTGGTCTGAACACCACATCAGATACCTCAGTGTTCTGGTCTCTTGCAATAAACACACATTATACACTGATAATCATGACCAGGCTCTGCAAACACTTAATACCAAACTGCAGATCTGGAGACGTCTCCCAATTTCATTACACGGTAGAATTGCCATTCTTAAAATGATTGTACTTCCGAAATTGCTGTACTTATTTGTAAATATCCCTATATGGCCGGGAGGGAGTTCTTCTCTAGACTTCGATCCATGGTGTTGTCCTTTCTCTGGAACGGGAAGACGGCTAGAATCAGTTGGGAAAGAATGACAGAACCATATGAAAAGGGGGGAATGGCTGCACCAGACTTTGAGCTTTATTACACGGTGGGTCAGGCACAATTTGCAAAGTACTGGTACGATGAATTTGACAACTCCCCACATAAGCGAATATAAGAATACACCACTGTGCCCACCAACATCAGGTCAGTGATTTTCAATAACAGACATAAAGATTCTTGTGAATTTGATCCTGTGAGCTGCACGGTGAAAGCCTGGGGAGCTATATACAAAAAAACGAAAATAGAGATCCCATACAACCCCGACATTCCCCTGTGGAGATACCCCGACCTCCCCCCCACATTCGACACCGGCATACCGGAAACTTGGGACCCTGACAGGGAGATGAAGGTGGGAGACATGTACATAGATGGGAAGTTTGTGACCCTTGCAGTGTTCACGAGAGGCATGGGAGGTGGGCAGCTCAGGACACTACAGTATTACTGAATGAGATCCGCATATCAAACACGCTGGCCATCATTTCCAGATGAACCCCCTTCCCACCCGTGCGTACAGCTGGTCACTACACAGGGTGGGCTGGGTATTTCCAGACTTTACAAGATGATAGACTCACTCCTGTGTGGTGAGCCAGGTGAAGGAGAAATGGGAGGCAGACATGAACATGTCAATACCAGAAGATAAGTGGGCAAGATACTGCACGCTCACGAAAAGAGTCTCCCTTAACGCGGGTCTGCGACAAATACAGTTTAAAATCCTAAACAGGCTGCACTATACCCCCGCCAGGATAGCTACATTTACGCCTGACGACCCAGGCAGGTGCCCCAAGTGTGGGTCCCCGACAGCGGGCTCCTACCATATGTACCGGGAATGTCCAGCTGTGGCGCGGTTCTGGGAAGGGGTTGCAAATATGTTAACTGAAGTCACACAGATCCCCCCACACTTGATCCCGCAAAAGTATTTGTTTGGTGATATTGGTAAATGTTCCGAAAAACTTAGAAGGCTGTTCAATGTGTCATGTGTAATAGCTAAAAGATGTATATTGAAAGCGTGGAAGAGCCCGGCTGCCCCCACCATGGACACTTTCCTGCGTGAGTTAACCTACATAAACGAATGCGAGGAGCAGTATGTACTGACCCAACCAAGCATGAGTAGGCCTGGGGCCCCTTCAGGGCATACCTTTGTGATATGCTTTCAGACACCGAAACAGCCATTTAAATGACAACTGCTAATCATTCAACGAAGATATTGTTGTATATGCGATTGTAAACTGTGTTCACTGTGTGCCAATGTAACTGTTGAGACCATAAATAAAAATATGTTTAAAAAGAAATAAAAGAAATGTGCCGCTGCAAAAAGGAAAGGACCAGAAAACAAGCTTTCTCTGCCTGTGCCTCAAGACTATGGAACCTCTTCCCCATCGGCATCAGACTGGCCCCCACATTTCTACAATTCAGTAAATAACTCAAGACCCACCTCTTCAAGCAGTCTCTCCTCCTCGACACGTAGGCCATCACGTTGCCCCTCACTCCACCTGACTCACTAGATGCCACCTGCCCCTCTCTGCCACCCTGTACAATTGTATCCCTCCTCTGTGCCCCTCTGTATCCTAACCCTGCTGTATATCTCTTCTGTTGTTACTTCTGTAAAGAGCTCCATTGCTTCCTGAAGCTAGGTCTGCGCTCAATAAATACAGTAATAATAATAAAAGTAGTACAGTATACAAGCACAAAGAAACCATTAAATGATGGCATTTGCGGCATTGAGAATTCTGCAACATAACATGGAATTCCAAAGCTTAGCAGAGGCTAACCAGAGAGAAACTGTTGAAAATTAGAGCATACAGAACTATTTCTTCAGAAAATGCACCAGCAGTGCCTGCTTTATATTGAGAGTAAGTGCCCACCATAAGAGAAGCAAGAGTGCCGAAATGAGAGGTATGCTGGTGTGTTAAGATGTGTGAGATCATTTACTGGGTAGTGATGGTATGGGGTGTCCTAAGGGCTCAGCTGGCCCCCCCGTACGATGGGTAGGGGTGTCAAAGAAAGAAGAGTAGCACTAGGGCAAGGGAAAGAGGAAGATGTCGAAATACTACTTCCAAAGTAAGCAGAACATGGAAAGAAGTGATATGAAAGCCAATGAAAGACTACAGGAAGGGATAAGGGCTGAGATCTTTGCAAAGCTTCCATCGTAAGACTATGGGAAAGGATAAGGGCTGAGATCTTTGCAAAGCTTCCATCGTAAGACTATGGGAAGGCATAAGGGTTGAGATCTTTGCAAAGCTTCCATCGTAAGACTATGGGAAGGGATAAAGGCTGAGATCTTTGCAAAGCCTCTGTCGTAAGACTATGGGAAGCGATAAGGGCTGAGATCTTTGCAAAGCTTCCATCGTAAGACTATGGGAAAGGATAAGGCTGAGATCTTTGCAAAGCTTCCATCGTAAGACTATGAGAAGGGATAAGGGTTGAGATCTTTGCAAAGCTTCCATCGTAAGACTATGGGAAGGGATAAGGGCTGAGATCTTTGCAAAGCCTCCATCGTAAGACTATGGGAAGGGATAAGGGCTGAGATCTATGCAAGGCCTCCATCGTAAGACTATGGGAAGGGATACGGGCTGAGATCTTTGCAAGGCCTCCATCGTAAGACTATGGGAAGAGATAAGGGCTGAGATCTTTGCAAAGCCTCCATCGTACGACTATGGGAAGGGATAAGGGCTCAGATCTTTGCAAAGCCTCTGTCGTAGGACTATGGGAAGGGATAAGGGCTGAGATCTTTGCAAAGCTTCCAGAGAAAGCACTGCAGGGGGCATTAAAGGAGGACAGGTTTCTAACTGCTGAGACCAATTTCATCTGGAGATTTTTGTAAGAGGTGTTACATTCCACAACGAAGTTTGTTTGCCTTCAGGTGGCATTGTTAGTGTGGTATCTGCCCTTTTAATGTAATGCAATTTCCACATGAACATTTGTAATGCCATTTGCACTTCAATGTCCTCAAGGCTTTACTAGTAGGACCAATTCATTAAAAAAAGAGTAGAGGGCAGAACTGCAGCAAAGTTGCGAGCCAATTTTAACCTAAGGAGAGTCTGGAACAGAAGAGGCCATTTTCAGCAGGGACGCTGCACAAGGCGTGTAACAATGAAAGTATAGGCTTGCTCTAGACGAAATGGCAAGCGTAGAATGGTCTGATGAGTACAGAACAGTTTGGGAGAAAACAAAATAGCATCCAATTTGTGACTGGTCAAATTGGTGGGGCCACTCATTTGTTTGTCCATGATTTTGAAAGTAGCTGTGAGAGTAGATGCATGTTGAACAGTTGGGGAGTCGAATCAGGGGTTTATGGCACAAGTAATGATCAGGTCATTGGGCCTCATTACGAAGTTGGAGGTAGTCATGGCGCTATTAGTGCCATGACTACCTCCAATACCGGTACCGAGACCGGCCTGGTTCAACGGGGACTTACCAGTCTATTCTGACCTTTGTGGGACCCGTAAGTCCCCATCGAAAAAGGCAATCCCCATTCCCATTTGAGCCCCCATAGGGCTCAATGGGAATGGGGAGGGAGCTAATAACAGTACCGCAATTTGCGGTACTGTTATTTGCTCCCTGGTCCCTTTGCGGCTCCCGCTAAGGGACCTCGGAATAGGGCGCAAAGGGATTACTGGCACCAATGCCCTTAACGGTGCCCGGCATCCCTTTGCGCCCACCTCGTAATGAGGCCCATTGACTGGGTTGGTCAGCATAATGTTGACAAGGGGATTTTAGACAGGCTGGGGGTAGATACCAAGAAAGCTGTAAATGGTTAAGAAGAGGTTTAGTTATAGCAAAGTAGGTTAGACCCAAATACTAAGTCTACACTACTACTGGAGAAGTCAACTTCTGCATGAAGAATGCAATAGTGGGGATGTCTTTCACAAGTGCAGAACTAGAGCGGGATTGCAGCCTGGACTTCGTAATCAACACAGTGTTGGGGCATGGCGCCATATGGAAATCATGGACATTAAGCGAGGCCTTCACAAGCGCACAAATGGCAGTAAGAACCAAGGAGATAACACAGGGGTCTAATGGGGTGGCACCCCAACATGGTCCAGAACCACATGAGTGAGGAGTCACAGATTAGGGCAGGCCAAGGATGGCACTCTAACCTAGAATGCCAAGGAAGGGTGGTGTTCTAGGGTAAGATGAAGCTGGACCAGTAGTGGCAGCAGCTGTGCCCCTTACCTTCCTGCTCAGTGAGCTTCTCGCCCATCTGCATGAGCTTGGCCCGCAGTTCAGACGCTGGGATGGATCCCTTCTTCTGATGATCGGTCATCAGCAGGGCCACCAGGATCTCATTGGTTGGATCCTCCTGTTGCTTCTGCCTGTACATCATGGTCAAGAACGTGGAGAAATCCACTTCGCCAGTCCTCTCTGAAAGAAACAAGACCATAAGTCTTACGTCATTTGGGGAGAGCCACAGAAACAAGACCATAAGGCTTACGTCATTTGGGGAGAGCCACAGAAACAAGACCATAAGGCTTACGTCATTTGGGGAGAGCCACAGAAACAAGACCATAAGGCTTAAGTCATTTGGAGAGAGCCACAGAAACAAGACCATAAGGCTTAAGTCATTTGGGGAGAGCCACAGAAACAAGACCATAAGGCTTAAGTCATTTGGGGAGAGCCACAGAAACAAGACCATAAGGCTTACGTCATTTGGGGAGAGCCACAGAAACAAGACCATAAGGCTTACGTCATTTGGGGAGAGCCACAGAAACAAGACCATAAGGCTTAAGTCATTTGGAGAGAGCCACAGAAACAAGACCATAAGGCTTACGTCATTTGGGGAGAGCCACAGAAACAAGACCATAAGGCTTAAGTCATTTGGAGAGAGCCACAGAAACAAGACCATAAGGCTTACATCATTTGGGGAGAGCCACAGTATATTTTACCAGCATCTGTGTACATTCTAGAAACATTGTCTCATGCAATGTACATGCTATAAAAACACAGAAGGCGCATTTGCGTTATTAGTGCATGTTTTCCTTTACCTCAGGGCGGAGGGTGTGGGTGTGCATACACGTGCGCCTGTGTGTTTTTACACAGTTGGTTGTTAGATAATACATAGTTACACCGTATGTATATTGTAAATGTAGTGGTATAGTGTGTGGCATAGAATGATTAGAATCAGCTTAAATTAGTAATTCTATAAGTAGTAAATGTTAGGGCACTGTTAAAAAAATCCATCTGAAATTTTAAAAAATTAGAAAATTGTTTTGGAAAGTTTTTTTCGGGTTTGTCAAGGAGATTAAAAGATATACGACTTGGGGGTTCTCAAAAATTACTTTTCCAAATTCACTCTCCATAAATACATTTTGGGTTGAGCCTACAGCCCAAGCTGATGAGTTTGCATCAAGACTTCGTGAGCAGCGGCAGTCTGGTTCCAAAAATGCACTTTCTATTGTTTGGTGCAAATCCATCCAGTGGCTTCTTTAATAAATGCCCCTGTAGAGAAGCAGACAAATAAGTCACTGCTACCCTCCGCCCCCTCACCTCCGTCATGTTGAAACGACAGTGAAAGAGTCGGTTGTATGACGCCAAGCATTGTCCTGATGCCGCATCAGGTTTGTGGGATACGATCTGCCCTCAGACAACCGTATTGAATGTACCTGCGTACTGAGACAGTAGACCAATGTCGACCTGTCACAATGAACATTGAAGAACTATAACAAAAATCTAACAGCTGCAGAGTGACGTCTTGAAGTAAAGACACATGGACGCACTGAAACCATCTATAAATATTCAAAAGAATAAAAGATGTAACTGAAGCAACAAGAGAAACATGTAATCAGGTCTGAAGAACTCATGAGTGTCAAAGAATAAGAGGCAAAGTAAATGTATACATGCGGAATTGCAAGATAGAGGAGACATATAGAAGCTTGCTGCAATATAACCTATAATGCGACTAAGGAGGCCATGGGGAAAAAGATGGACGTAAAACTCATATTGAATCTGAGCTACCTCAGAAACAGACTAAGGCTGCAGGGACGGGAGATGCTAGAAAAACCACTGTGTGTGAAGGTTGGAGAGGAGCCTCTTGGCTTGCGATCAAGGATGTAGATCAAGGAATAATTGCAAGGCACAAAGTGAGTCAAGAGGATAAGCTATGGACATGACACATTTCTCATAGATTAAGCTAAGCAGAAAACATCCATATTGGATAGTAAAAAATGCAGAAAGCATATGTGAGATGGAGTGATCAAGTCTCCAGAAGCCAAGAGGAGTAATAGCACCTAGTACAATTAAATAAAATCGTAGTAAATAAGAGGTCGCCGTGGACAAATTCGTGGTCTCACTCGTGACTCACAGGGTGACAACAAGGTCCATTCATTAAGCTGCGGCTGAAGATAAGGGTGTACCCACACTCGCTCAAAGATCCCAGATCAAATAACGGGCTGCAAGGTCAACTGCAAAGGAGAAACTTTGGCTAAGTGCCTGACCGATGAGAGATGGACTTATTGGAGCAAGTCGGTAGTAGTCCGACGGTGTACTCTGCACCTGGGTTTTATTTTGCTTACGTTCTGCTAACGAGCCGAAAGTCCAAGGTTGGGAGAGAATGCCAACAAATCATATGGGTCCGGTTCTACGTTATTTTGCCGCAGTATTTTTCATCGCGGGTTTTTTCATCGCCATTTTTTTTCTTCGAAAAACTCGTTATTCTTTTTTTATTTTTTTGGGGGGGGTTACCCCCGAACCCCCCTTTTTAAATTTGTTTTATTCCCTTACACCCACAACCATATATTTAATTTTTTAACCCCCCCCCCAAAAAATAATGGATGAGTTTTTTTTCAAAATAAAAACAGCAATGAAAAAACCCGCAATGAAAAATACTGCAGTGAAATGTGTGTATACCATGGGTCCATGTAGCAACCTGCTATTCAAAGTCGCACAGGCCAATATCTTACTGTATTCTGTATAATCAGTATTGAAAGTATTTAGAGGTAGTTCAAGGTGTGCCTACTAAATAAGAGACAGCCAATGAAGTTATTAACACTTAAATATACTATAGCTACATATGTTCCCTTAACCAAGCCCTCCCTTCAATAGGTTCTAAGTTTTCCACGTAGGATGGCATTAGAGCTGACGCATATTGAGGTATAAAGCCTTTGTGTAATTAAAATTGTGTGCGTGTGTGTGCTGACTACTGCTTGTGGTTCACCAAATTGTCCTACTTTATTGTGAACTAACGATAGAGTAATACTTTGCCATGTTCTTTGGGTCTGTCAGGTTATTTGAGTCTTGGGTCATTTAGTATGGTAAGTCCATTCTGCGCATAATAAACGCTTCAAGGTGCTATTGCACACCCCAAAGTAGCCAAACATCAATAGGTCCCACCTGGATTCAGATATAGTAAGTGTGACCATATTAGCTACTTTGGTTCAGAGCCAAGAACACACTTCTGGGGAGTCCGAGTCCAGGATTGCAGACCTCTGGGGTGCTCCACCTCCTGCAAATGCAGCACACGGGTCGCGTTGCACCAAAGTCATTGCTGCCTGCAATGCCAGCTGCATCCATTGGTTTTACCCACCTCAGTGGAGCTTAAGGGGCACTTCTCCAGGCCTTTAGTGCACATCACCTCTTGCAAGTGGAGGAGACGGTTCATGCGACCTGAGCGGCTTCCACCAACCGCAGCCTGCAATCATGGCCACAACCCTTTTGATTAACAAATTGCAGTCCTTGTCGGCTTTATTTTCCTTTTTTTGGCGATATGTTTATGTGCAAAAGATAAATGTATGAGTTTACCTAGATTCTGCACCCTGAGTGCTTATATTGTGACTGCAGCAATATCTTAAATCAATTTTTCTTTTTGAAAAACACTTTTGTCGGTTGCGCTTCCGGTAGAAACAATATGGATCACTCAAAATTGATTATTCCATGTGTTTTATTCACTCTTTGCATTCATTTTCATGCGACTTTTATTTCCATATATTCACATATTCATACTTGTTTCTCTCAACACGTGTTTCCCCACGGTATATGTCCGTGGTTCTTCAGGACAGATTCTAAAATTAGAATTCTTTTATCTTATAGATAATGGTCTCTATGAAATCTTAAGTCTTTTGCCATTTTATCTCTCATATCCAGATTATTTTTCTCTTTAAATTTGCCACCGCATGCTCCACAACCCTTGGCTCCACCCACCTTGAGGGACTATTTAGGAAACCATTCCTAGACATCCTCTATGCCAGGTGTCCTCAGCTAAGGGCATACAAAGATAGGGAGACCACCTTTTTGGGCCTGACAGGGCCAGTTGCTCTGCTGGCCATTCACTAGGAAGACCTAACCATGTGTCCCTCCAAAACCAATATCCACCTTTGCCTGCCCAGACAAGCAATCGCAGCCACACTGGACAGCCATTCTGGCTAACTTTATTGCTCTCACTCCGCACCCTAGAGCTATACCCACCTCCCCTCGCATGCTGATTAATTCTCGCTTGACATTCACCCACAAAGTCCACCCACTTTTCATAAGCAAAACTTGGTTCACACCAACCTCACCCTCAACTTTGAAGTTCTCCTCACATTTGGATAGATGGACATGCTGAACGATCTGGGAAGGTTGGAGGAGGGTCGCAGTCATGTACAAGATCGACTGTCCGTATATGGTAATCTTACCTCGCCCAAGCTCAATGGCGGCCCGCTCATGCCAGTGCCCTGTGGGTTTATAGTGATAGCATCGAAAATAAACAGTCGACATACTAAAGCATCTAATGCAAACCATCGTCTGCCAAAGCATCGACAACCTCTATTTTACATGTAAAAGTGCAATTCCTTCTAAACCAGTCCATCGGCAATATACATGAACTGGTTTCAATGAAAATGCACTTTTACATGTAAAAAGTAGCATTTCCATGCTTTTTTTTGTAACTTTAAAATGTTACATGGCACTGTCCAGTGCTGAAACTTCAGCACTGGCCAGTTCCTTGTAACGTTTTTAAGTATTGGGGGGGGGGGGGGTTCCCCGCCACCCCCATACTCTAACACTAGCCCTAGCCCTAATGTAACCCTTAATCTAACCCTAGCACCAACCCAAACCCCCAACCCTAACCCTAATGTAACCCTTAAGATAACCCTAGCCCCAGCCCTAACCCTAATGTAACCCTTACTCTAACCCTAATGTAACCCTAAAATAATCCTAGCCCCAACCCTAACCCTAATGTAACCCGAAGCTAACCCTAGCCCCAACCCTAACCCTAATGTAACCCTAAGCTAACCCTAGCCCCAACCCTAACTTTAATGTAACCCTTAAGCTAACCCTAGCCCCAACCCTAATGTAACCCTTAATCTAACCCTAGCCCCAACCCCAACCCTAATGTAACCCTAAACTAACCCTAGCCCCAACCCTAACGTAACCCTAAGCTAACCCTAGCCTCAACCCTAACCCTTACCCTAATGTAACACCTAATCTAACCCTAGCCCCAACCCTAACCTAACCCCTAATTATAATTTAACATTTCGATGGATCCATCGAATTTTATTCAACGAAATGGCCATTCTATGGAATGGTATTTCGATGAAAAGAATTTGATGGTTTGCTGTTAGATGCATTGTCATTCGATGGAATGACTGGATACGGCCCTGTGTCACATGAAGGCTCAGTCACCTGCCACCTCATCTACAGACCACCGCACAGCAGCAACAACTTCCTCAATGATGTTTCAAACCTCTTTTCCTGGGCATTGTCTGCCTACTCTATAAACATCTTTTGACTGGAGGACACAAGAACGTGAGGACGCAGCAAGGTACTTTCCTCTGTTGGGCTTGTGTGTTGAGCTGTGCATTATGCATCCAGAGTGCCCACAGTACCTGGTTGAGAGTGCCGTGGCCTGTCTGGGCCGTGAATTGGGTGATGAGTTGTGCTCTTTGTGCTTACGGTGAAGCGTTGCGTGCCTCCCATATCCAGGGAAGAGGACGCAGTGCATATTATTTACCATCCAACGTCCTGATATTCTAACGCCTTTTAGTTGGCGGGTAGGTTGACTTGGTGACACAGGATTTAGCGACCCAGCCAGTTTAGCATCTCGGCGTGCTATATGGGCTCAATAGCTCAGTGACTGTGGTGAATCCCTTGAACTGAGTTTACCATGTATTGCTGCGTGCTGTGTTCCGTGTGGACCCTGTGGAGTTTGTTCGGAGTGAATGAGGATACATAGTGCCCCCTGGAGAAAGCTATAAACTCCTTGTTTGACTTGCTTACCAGCACTGAGTATTTCATCTATGAAGCTACCATCATTGCGCAAAATAAAAACGCTGAGTAGGGTGTTTTCTCCTTGTATCAAAAACCTATTCTGCAGCTCGGAGTTGAAGATAACTTTGAGTGAGCCGAAAAAACGAATTGTACTCAAAGCAGGTTTATTGCTTCTGTGTGAGAACTATGCCCACGGTTTCCAAGAACTTCCAGTTAGGAAGTGCGGTTAGGTCAGCATGTAAAAAAGCATTGATGGGCACCAAGCCAAAAAAAACTTCCTAATTCAAAGAAAGTTCATTAAAAGGGGGCTGCAGTGGGAATTAAAAAAACAGTTTGGGACAAGAGCGGTCAGCACGAGGTTGGTCAAGAGACGATAACCTCTTTCCTGAAACCCATGGCATCTGCCAAGAGACGACATCTTTGACAGCAGAAAGCCATACGTTTTCAGTGGTCATTATGAACTCTGCTGACATTTCTAACCTGGAACCAATTGACAATAATTCTCTTTCAAATGTAGGTTTGGGGCTCCAATCCAATGAGAATAATCCTGTTGTTTCTGTGAGCGCCCCACTGTCTGCCCACTCTAACGATATGCCAAATAGTGTCTTAGCTACAAACTTGGCGAGATCGCCTGATTAAGGCTAAGATTGCCACAAGTGTGTGTGCTTCATCATTGGCTAATAATTCTGGGTTTTCAACTACTGATTCATTGACTGATGATGAACAGAAAGACCCAGAATATTTGTTAATCTAAAAAGCCCTTTTTTACCATCTGTAATGCCATCCACAAAGATCAACAAATGCTTAAAGAAGGTTTGCAAACATTGGTGGATGTGCTTCTCTCTCAAGATCCTGGTATAAACAACCTCACAAAGCATGACCTGACATGTACAATGTTGTAGCACCCCGCAACAAGAGGCTAGCTCTCTTAAGTATGTTTCCTATGCACCTGATATATGCTACTTGCACTCTCTGTAACCATATTCTTAAGCGAAAGAGCCTTGATACCCCTGGGTTGTGTGCGCTATACAAGAACAATAAATATATAAATAAATTAACACAAATCAAAGATCGGATGAGTTGCAAGGGGAGTCGAACACCATTAAAGAACCAAGGAGAGTTATTAATGCTGAGAGCTCTTTTCTGGCGGACAATTCTGACATGCAATTCGACACTGGCCATGTGGTTAGACCAGACAAAAAGGTAACACATGTAAATATAAAAAGAAGCATTTGAATAAAAAATGGCCCAAAATATGCTCCAAAGTGTCACAAGAATTAGCAGCAGTTTCTCCTCGATTGGTGAACTGCAAGGAAAGTCATAACCACTTTGAGTTGGTGAAAATACCTGTTGAAAAACAGAAACAACCTCAAAGACAGGGTGTCCTTAAATTTGGTTAAGCAATCAATCACGTCGCCGAAAGCATTATTTCGTCCAAAACGAGATGACTCTTTAAAAGATAGGAAAAACATCCCCATCACCGCTTTGACAGAGAAGACACATGATTTTGAACTACCGGAGTCTAAAGTCTTACCTCCTCCTTGTCAGATGGGTTTCTGTTGCAGAGGGGGTGTAATTCATTCTATTTAGAACTAAAGCAAATCCTACAAAGAGAAATCAAAATCTTGGCTCGATACGCAATGGAAAACAGCCCTTTTTTTTTTTACCAGGGTGAACGTATTGAAACTCGTCCATCAGTCACCTAATTTGGATATGATCAGATCTAGTGACATTACATTAGTTGAGTTGCTATACCTTGCACACCCTTAGAGGAACATTGGGTGGTTATTCATTTGGTTTCTCCCATTGTTTGAGACCTCATTTAAGCATGCGAACTAGAGTTCCCCGAAATGGGTTATGTATTCACAAGAGTTGAGGAGACTGAAGGAAAAAATAAAAAAAGAGCCAAACCCATTCAGGGAGTTAAGAAAATGGAACAAGATACTAAAAATAATAATTTTTGAATCAATGGTTAACAAAATCATAAATGTATTAAATAACAGTGTTCAGACCTCTAACTTGGAAAGTAATGTACCTAATGAGGAAAAGCTTAGTGATGTTTCTTGACCGAAAAATGGGATACACAGTATGGTTAATTGTATATCATGGAACACTACAGGTTTCAAATAATTCTTTGCTAATTCAATTGCCTTTTCTGCCTTACTACCGACTTGGCTACGCAAACATTTTCACTAGACAGGTTCCAAATAATTCAGAGAGCTGCAAGGCATAGTGAGTGAGGTAGACCTTTTGGAGGCCTGATATTCGGTGTCAGCAATGAGTTGCTAATAACTGAGTTTAAAACTAAAAAATGCATCCTCAGATTTTGCCTGCTTTCATCACGCTTGTAATGAGGGCAGTGCAACAAGAGATTTTGCTGATTAAAACATATAACCCCCCGAGGCTATAAATTAACTTTAGAGATTATTAAAGAATTGAAAAAATTATTCAGGAGTGGAATAAGACCACCCCAAAGCACTATACTTAATAATGGGAGACCTCAGTTATAAGAGGTTGGATAATCTTTCAATGGTAGAGATGAATGATAATATTATGGAGACTAATGGGTTGGGTGCGAGAGCTATTGATCACCTGGGTGAAGAGGCCACCTTATTTGATCCTTGGGGGGGTGGGGGGGGTTTCTAAACACGTTTTGTCTGCTACAGCTTTATGCTGAAAAGGGAGACCTCAGGCCTGCTCCTTATACGTTGACAAATGGTGTTGTTTCCTCATGGTTGGAGTACGTACTTTTTCCTGATCTAGTATTTTAATTAATTGGTCATTTACAGACTATTCCTTTGATTGTGAGTGACCATAAGGTACTGAGTTTTACTTTGGAAAATAAACAACTGCAAAAATAGGAAATAGAGGTTTCGGGGGAAAGTCTGCCAAATAATAACAAAAAAAACAGCATTTTGAAGGTCTCAAGAGAAAAAGACCTTTTTTTTATTGGCACAAATGCCTTTAAAAAAACAGATAAAACATTACAAATTGTCCTCTCTTCCCTCCTTAAAATGTCCGTGTATCCCTCGGCTATCCAAGCCTTAACATAGTTTGCTTGCGGGCCGCGTTCAAGCCTTCGTCCACTAGGGCCTTCTTTGCTGCGTTATCACAGCTTATGTTCTTGTTTTAGGTATTACATCAGCAGCTTTTTCAGCAGGCTCAGAAAGCGAATTAGGGCGTAGTTCAGTTGCTTCTCCCGACTATCAAACAGTGCTTGCCACCAGGCGTCCGCACTTGGCGTTTGGTATTTCATAAACTGTGGCCCCAATGTCAAGGATCTCTCCCGATGTAATCCCTTGCAATAGAGGGTCAGGTGTTTTAAGGTTTCTTCCCTCTGATTGCAGAATTTACACTCTGTGTTCAAGTCTTCTGTTGTACGTAACTCTCTTGACCACTCTCTTGTTTTAAAAGCATTTAGTCGAAAGTGTATAAACAGGGCTCTGCTGCCATTATCTGGGTACAATTCAATATGATTCTGCGGAGTATTTAGGTTTCTGGCTTCACACGGGACCTCTTTCATTAAGTTGTTAGACGACCTTGAGGCCCCAGTCAAGATCCAATCCAAGCGCCAGACTTTATTTTTTGCAGCATTTGGATTGTCATGTAAGGTTTTTAGATCAATGTCATAGAAAACCAGAATTTCCTTGCAGCGTTTGTTCCATAGAGACAGTAGACACCCGGGATTTCCCTTGCTTGGATTGTGCAATATTTCAAATTGCAAGACCACTTTCTTCATGGTCACCTTTCGAAAGAGAGTCAACAGGTTCCAGCTGATTCGTGCGTTGATTGATATTAAATTTAGCTCGTATCTGATACATGCAGTTGATGTTCCCTTTGGTAGTTGCAAGACTCTTACCCAGAATATGTTTTCTAAAAAGACCTTTACAATGATGCTGTTTTTACGATCAGAAAATTAATTGGTTGCAGTGGGTAGTGTTCTTAATGACTGTCTGGTTGTTCTGTATTTTGAAAATGTTCAATAAAAATGTAATGGAAAAACATAATAATAATAAATTGGGCATTGTAAATCGATCTTTTTCTCTTGAGACCTTTAAGATTAGGTCTTTTCACATAGAACCATGAGACCTCCCTTGCAGCAGTTACAATACAGAGGGGTTACTTCAAAGGAAATATGCACTAGATAAAAGACAGAGTAATGTATTATATGATATAAACATTGCAAACAGGACCAAATGGTTGAAATCTGACGTAAAGAAAGTGCAAAAGGAAAGGGGTGACCCACAAATTCGACAAAAGACAATAAAGAAATTAAAAATGGCTTATAAAAATTCTATAAAATGCTACAAGGATCTGCTAACATTCGCCAATGATTTCAACGACACAATGCCCTCAAGCACTAAGATTCTCATGGTTTTTTTTTAATCTTTATAAATCACAATTGGTGGTCAACTTGGGAAAACAAGAGGGGAATCCTATTGCTGAGTCAGTATGGTTGGAACATATAACCAACATGTATTATAGAGCCCAAGTTTCACTTAAGACTGTGAAGTGTCCAATTTATTCTTTTGAAAAAGCTAGATGATAGTCCTCCTTGGAGGACTTAACCCGGATGATAGAAAGAATAAAACCATCTTGAGCCCCTGGCCCTGAATGAATTACTAATCTGATCATCAAAAAAGATATTAATAACTGGGCCCCTAGACTCGACAAACTCTTCCAGAACATCAGAGAGACGGCTTGTGTCCCTAATAGTTGGAAGGCATCCATATTAATTCCTATTTTTAAAAAGGGTTCTAGAGAGAACCCACAGAACTATAGATTATTAACTATGATGGATGCTGCCTCGAAACTCTTTGCACAATTATTGCTAAAGGAAATAAATTCTTGGACAACTAAGACTAAACTATTGGGGAATCGACAATCGGGATTCAGAAAAGGACTGAGTATCCTTAATAACCTTTGGTCTCTCTTTTATTTAATTCAAACTACTCTAGCTGTTAGAGATGCTGCTCTGTGTATTTCATTTGTCGGTTACAAAGCCGCATTTGATACAGTAGACCGGAAGCTACTTCGGGGAAAACTAGAAAAATGTAATCTAAATCCAATGATCCTACATTTTGCCAAAGCTTTATATTCAGATATGACCCTTCAGTTACGATTAACTCAAGAGGGGCTGCTATCAAAAAAGACAGACACCAACTTCGGTCTTAAGCAAGGCTGCCTGTTGGCACTCATTCAATACAATCTTTATGTGGCCAATGTTGGTACAGCCTTGGAGGGGTGCCATAATTGTCCTCTCCGGATAGGCCAACAAGCGATTGCATGGCTGGCCTACGCGAATGACACCCTGTTATAAGATAGAACTGAGTTTGGTTTACAACAGAGTCTTCAGGCCTGGAGTAAATACTCTAAGGATAATGGCCTGATCAACAATTATCAGAAAACAAAAGTCTTGAAAATGAGTGCCAAAAAGAGGAAGTGTTTGAAATATGTATGGAAGCTGGAAAATGAGCTCACTCAGATGGAGAGCTCTTACACATATTTAGGGGTGATAGTTATTCATTTGTTAAAGTCTAAAGATTTGGAGCAGTGTCTGATTTCAAAAACCGAAAAAAAGTTTAGTGCAATACAGAATTTTATCAGAACTAAGGGAGGTTTTTCAATTGAAGGTTTTCTTAAATTATATAATACAAGTCTGGTTCCAAGCGTATTGTATGGGTTAGAAATATTCACCAATCAGGAAAATAAGTGGCTTTGAAAATTGGAAAGTAAATGATGGTGCACAACGCTTGGTCTGGAGCACTCGGCACCCATTGAGGCAATAAGATGCTAGCTTGGGCTGACATCTCTGGTTACTTTAAAACAAAAATGAACGGGAAGCTTTTCTATGAAAATGTCGTTGCAAACAGACAAACATACTATGTTGGCTAATTTCTCTGTACTTTTAACACAGCGTTTGGGCTCTATTGCCCTGGAAGAATGGGAACGAGAGAATTTCTCCTTTTTCTATTAATAGGCTTTGATTATACTAAGGAGGCAAACATGTCCTTGGTAAAGAAGAACATAACGAGAAGGAGCACAGATATGGGACAGAAATAACAATGTACCCATCCTCTCAAAAAATAAAAAGTTCAACCTCTACGTGATGCAGAGTTCGCCGGTCGAAACTCTGTGCTCTTACTTGAAGAACCTGTATAATGATAAGGTGAGAAGATTCATCACTCAGCTGAGATTACGACTACTCCCTATATATTCAGAAATAGGTGCATGGATTGCTACTCCTTATCAAGCTAGACGTTGTCTTATCTGCAAAATTGAGGTAGAGACTCAGAGACATTTATTTACAGACTGTCCCTGGACTATACGATCTTTACATCCAAGGCTATTTTAATCTGAGACACCAATTGGAAAATTTTAGCTTGGACTAAATATGGGGTCTTTTAGATTCTAGTAGCAGTACAATGTTTAATTTTACTCTGTACCTTAATTGGTTGAAGATGGAAAAAACCCTGAGTGATATGGCAATGGTTTGTCGAAATGTGGTATGAATTTTAACTGCCCTTCTTTTGCTTTGTCTGTTTGTTTTAAGATAAATTAAAGTTCTTAGTTTTACTGCAACATCCTTTTTAGGAGATTGGAATATTGAATATGATCTTGAGAGATTTTAATTGTTCAGAATGAATTGAATATGAATTGCATTAAGTTTTGATTATTGTATTTTGATTGTTAGTATTAAAAGGTTTATTTAACCATACAACACTTTAATAGCAACATTTTTAAAATAAACCTCTTTCCGTGTGACTTCAGCCTTCCTGAAACCCAGACAATTGTGTTATAATTGAAGGTCTCTCCTGGTTCTGTTGCACAATGTAGTTACATATGGTTTTCTGTTGTTTTTATACTTGGAAACACTGCTGCATGAGCAAAAATATATCGGCAGAGCAGTATAATGTTCACCTCCGTCCCTTTAATAGAAATAAGACTTTTCGACACTAACATTTTTAGTTTGGAAAAGTTGTTATTATTCTGTGGCAATCGCCGCTGTATAGTTAAGATACAAAATCAATCGGCATTGACTTTCCTGAAAATCCTATTTCTGATAACATTTGACTCGCCGGACAGATGTAGAATTTTCCAGAACAATTGTCTGCCACGGGCCCCTGCAAACCGTACATTTTTGGAGAAATGTGTGTGGAGTGGTTCTAAAGTTATTAATCATGGGGGAAAAAAGCTGTGTTTGGCCTACTCCCATTCATTTTTCCATAGAGATAAAGGTCCTTTATTCGAACACGCACACAGCAAAGAACGCTCAATGGGTTTGTGCCAAATGAGAAACACATTAGCAGGGATACCTTTTTTGATTTGGAGGAAATGTATCCAGTAGTTTTTAAAAATATTGACAGAAAAGGGAATGCGCCAAAAAAAAGATAATGGGCCTCAATACGAGTCTGGCGGTAACCCTGCCGGTGCTCCCGGTGGGTTGCTCCCGGCGGGTTACCACCGGACTCATAATATTTTACCGGCGCCTGACTTCCCGGTGCCACTGGGACATACAAGTCTGGCGGGCCGGGAAGTCAGGCGCCGGTAAAATGTTGGTCCCCATTCCCATAGAGTCCTATGGGACTCTATGGGAGTGGGGACTTGGACGCGCCAACAATGTTGCTAATGGTGCCGGCGCTTCTGTGAAGTCTGCATACCGTGGCCTGCGCCCGGCCGGGTCAGACCTGTCGGGCGCAGCGGCCCTGGCAGGCAAACTCGTAGTTTGCTGGTCCAGAAACATGGGTGCCGGTGAGCTTACCAGCACCGGCAAACTTGTCATGAGGTCCAGTGTGTGCATCTCACATCATGCATTGCAGCACCAAGTGTTTCAGAAATGAAAAACCGCCCTTTATTTGCAATTCTTTATTCCTGTAGTAATCCTTTGGGAAGGTGAAAAAGACAGGGGCTGAGAAAGATATTTTGAGGAGGGTAATGGGTGGTTTCAGATCAGGGTAGGAGGTTAGGAAGGGTTAAAGAGGTCCAAATGCTTAGTTGGACACTTTGAAGAGTCTGTGTTGAGTCAGTTTGTTTTTGTCTTACCCACAGAATTCCTGTGTGAAAATCGCATCGAAAAGAAGTGTGTTTCGAGTAAGAGGATTATAGAATAGGGTCAGGAGAGATTGGCACAGTGGGATGGGGGAGGGATGTCAAAGGTGTCGACGGTGATAGGGAGGATGAGGAAGACGGTTTCATTTTTCATTATTTACGTATTAATACGGTAATAGAAATATGCTGTGTGTCCATGGGACCGGTTCTCGTGGCAATAGAAGGTGTTGGCACAATGATAGGCATTCTGTTTATGTGGGAAATGATCAGGGAAAAATATAGCTGGGGTGGAAAAGAGTGGCTGGGATTGCCCACTGGCCATTGTTGGTGGGACTAAGGAGACGGGGCTTCAGCCAAAGGCCAAGATGTTGGCCATGGCCAGTAGGATCTATGTGATTATTGCGACCCTCAAAACTGCGATGGCCGAAAATGCAGACTTTTTTTGTTTACACCCTTTAACACCACATATATATGTGGCGGGAGACCCCCCCGCCCGCAACCAGCCCATATTAATATTATATTCTATACCCCCCACATATATATGTGGTGTAAGGGGGAGGGTCTAAAAAAAAAAAAGTCGGCATTTTCGGCCGTCGTAATTGTGAGGGCAACATTTTGGTACGATTCCGGCCACAGTCTTTTATGCAAATTGATGCAGAGTGGAGAGTGGTGTGTTAAAGGTGCTAATTCAGTGCCAGGTAGGGGGACGCACCTACCAACTATGGGAGTAAAGAGGATGCACGGTGGGGGTGGTCACATGGGGGAATAACACAGATACTCCGAGCAACAGACACACACTATAAAGGACTTACCCGGGAATGGTAGGAGGTAGCGATACATTGGATGTAAAACGTGGTCCAACACGCTGCTCTATGATTATCTAAAGGAGGGGAGGGGCAAAAATACGCTTAGTGGGAAATACCTCGGGCGGGCTGGATCTGGAAACTTTTCAACTTAAAACATGTGACCACACAAACCGAGATGTGCAAAGGGGGGGGGGTAGGTGGCTCAATGTACTCGTCATGTGGGAATTAACACAACCGTAACTGGGTGATGTAACTGCAGGGCGGTCAGTCAAACAAGCCTCCCTGCACGGTAGGGGAGGGGAGGCTCTGGTCCAGTTTGCCAGTCTCATGTCCATTGATGCCCCTCGGCAGGTGGCAGTGGGAAAGTAACAATGGACGGAGTGGCGTTCCAAGGAGGACCAAACAGACGGTAAGTTCGTAAACTCTGACGAGGTGGCCAGCCCTCAAAGTAACTACCACATACATTATCTACCCGGTATCATGTGAATGTCCCATTTCCCAGCAGCTGCAGGGTAACTTGTGTTCCGTTCTCAAAGGTGCTGACCAATGGCATTGTATTAAAGTTCCGGCAGTCAGCACAAATGTTGCTCCATTAGTAACAAGATGTTCCGTGGTGGGTTGTGAATACAATTTGGTACCACATGGGGAGTGAGGTGAAGGGGAAAATGTTAAACTGTTTGCTCCAATTATGCTTTTCACTAATTAATCTAACTATCGAGGAGGAGATTGCAAACCAATCAAATTCCTGGGAAGCAAAGAAAAAATGAATCCTCCAACTTGCAAGTGTTTCTCCCGACTATTGTACTTCTTGTACAAATTTTCAGAAATTTTCAGAAAGCCCAACCCTTTTACTAAGAGAACATTTGGAAATAAAATCGGTTATCACACAAAAGAGGTCCAGGGGCAGAGGCCTACTGGGAAATCTCCAGAGCTCCCTATAAGCCAGCCACCCCTGGCCCGTGTGCTGTGGCCTACAGGGAAATCTCCAGAGCTCCCTATAGGCCAGTCCACCCCTGGCCCAGGTGCAGACTCCTACTGGGAAATCTCCAGAGCTCCCTATAAGCCAGTCCACCCCTGGCCAGGGTGCAGACGCCTACCAGGAAATCTCCAGAGCTCCCTATAAGCCAGTCACCCCTGGCCCGTGTGCTGTGGCCTACAGGGAAATCTCCAGAGCTCCCTATAGGCCAGCCCACCCCTGGCCCAGGTGCAGACGCCTACCGGGAAATCTCCAGAGCTCCCTATAAGCTAGTCTACCCCTGGCCAGGGTGCAGAGGCCTACCGGGAAATCTCCAGAGCTCCCTATAGGCCAGTCCACCCCTGGCCCGTGTGCTGTGGCCCACAGGGAAATCTCCAGAGCTCCCTATAGGCCAGTCCACCCCCGGCCCAGGTGCAGACGCCTACAGGGAAATCTCCAGAGCTACCTATAAACCAGTAAACCCCTGGCCCAGGTGCAGACGCCTACCGGGAAATCTCCAGAGCTCCCTATAAGCCAGCCACCCCTGGCCCGTGTGCTGTGGCCTACAGGGAAATCTCCAGAGCTCCCTATAGGCCAGTCTACCCCTGGCCCAGGTGCAGACACCTACTGGGAAATCTCCAGAGCTCCATATAAGCCAGTCCACCCCTGGCCAGGGTGCAGACACCTACTGGGAAATCTCCAGAGCTCCCTATAGGCCAGTCCACCCCTGGCCCAGGTGCAGACGCCTACTGGGAAATCTCCAGAGCTCCCTATAAGTCAGTCCACCCCGGCCAGGGTGCAGAGGCCTACAGGGAAATCTCCAGAGCTCCCTATAGGCCAGTCCACCCCTGGCCCATGTGCTGTGGCCTACAGGGAAATCTCCAGAGCTCCCTATAGGCCAGTCCACCCCTGGCCCTGGCCCAGGTGCAGACGCCTACCTGGAAATCTCCAGAGCTCCCTATAAGCCAGTCCACCCCTGTACTGGACACTTGAAGGGGGTGGGGTGGAGCCACATGTCCGGGTTAAACAATGACCCATGAAGAACCCCCTCTGGTCCCCATGTGGTGTTCTGTTGTACCCCCCCTCACATACAGGTGTTGCCTGTTTTGCTTGATTCTTCTACACTGCTCCCTCTCCCACCCCCTCCAGCCTACTTCTGCAGAAGTCTGTCCTTATACATTATGGTTTCAGAGAAACACCTGTGTATAGGCGCGTTACAAATACCATATCATATCATATCATACCATCACCGTCTTGTGGCCAATGCTGGATTTGACTTTTATGGACTTCATTGATTCACGGTGCGTCAGCCTTTCTCAACTCTCATGCTGGACTTCCTTTGCATCTTGTACTCATGGTGGCCCTGAATCATGCTGTCCCCATCTTCATCTTGTATCCTGGCTTGCAACATTATGTGTTACTACTGACTTCTGCAATTGTATTCACTCTCCCCTCTTGCTTCTCCACTCGTTTTGACCCATTACTCTCTGTTCTCTCCTCCCTTTTGCCCTTTTCCTATCTCCTCCCCTCCTCTTTTCTATGCACTTACTCTATCAGAATTGTCCCTGGACCTATTATGATAGCAACCTCGTCTGTCTCCTCCCCCCTTGCCATGCTTCCAGCCCCCCTACCCCCAGCACTATCTGAAATGTAGCCTAGTATGATAGTCGCTTGTTTTGTTCCTCCCCTCCCTTTCTGCACCCCTCTCCCTCACCTTTTGTTTTTCTCTGGCTCTACCAGAAATGTCGTCAGGCCTAGTACGGTAGACGCCTGTATGTTTCCATTTCCTTCCTACTCTCCCTCTCCCTTCCTTATCTATGTCTTAGCTCTTGCACTATCTGAAATGTCGTCAGACCGAGCACGATAGTTAATTTCACATCCTTACTGTTCATGGCCTGTAAGAATGTTATTGTATTTTCCCTTGTTCCCTCCCTTGCCTTTAAGCGCTTTAACACACATTGTGTATAGGAGCTACATAGAGAAACTATCATATCAGCCACCAATAGTGAACCTATGGTCTCCACCCCATTGGACCTTTCAATGTCATTACACCCATGACTCGCCAATAGACCATTCCGTCTGTGCAGTGAGTGCATTGAACATGATCAACATCCGTTCCTCTAATACCACGAATGATGCGTGATCCAGTCTTTACTCACCGATCTTGTGCACCTGCAGATGTCTGTTGACCTCGGATGGCGTGGGGCACACCCCCAGGCATCGCATCACTGTGATCAGGTCGCTGCCTTTGATCTTCCCCTTCTGGCCTCTGTCATACAGCGAGAAGCATTCCTTGAACTCTGCAGTGAGCGTGGAAAGAGAGGAGGGAGGGTGTGCTTTGAGAAAACCTCGTCCAGAACCCGGAAGTATCAAACTAAGTAACTGTTAGGAGCTGGAAGCAACGCTCCTGCTTCTGTGGGGTGTCTCTGAGTGCACACTTGCACCGACCTGGGATTTCCAGAGAACCGTGACATTACACAACGTATGCACATTGCAGACATGCACCCATTTTAACAATTGCAAGCGTGGCTTACGCATTCATCAATGAACATTTGCATGAAAACATTTCATAACAAGACAGCGCCCTGGACTAATATCCTGGAAGCCTGGACCGTTCTGTAGGAGGCGTTGACCGCTAGTTCTAGATGCGCGTGTGGCCGAGAGCTGCACTGGATAATGCAAGCATGTGAGCTGTGCATGACAGTAGGGAGGGCCAATTGAGTACACTGTGGGCCAAATGTTAGGGACATCAGCGTGATTGCCACATTGGCCTGTATTGCATGCGTGCATTGCAGACGGAAATGCCTTGCAACATGAAGGCATTTAAAAGGAAGGAATACAGAGGTATGGTTCACATAGGGCCTCCTCACAAGTCTGGCGGTAACGGAATAAGCACTGCCAATACCACCCCGCCAGATCATAAACTGCCGCAAATACCGCAGACTGTAAAATAAGCTGGTGCTATTACAGCCAGCCACATGCAGAGCAAACACAGCCGCATCACCAGTCCATGTTCGGCGGTAATAGCATCTAAAAACAGACGCTAATACCGCCGAAAACACAGGGCACCAATCTGAAGGTAAATGAGCACATGTGCCTGAATTGAAGTCACAGGTGATCCCAATCCATCCCAGAGTGCTACATAAGGCACACCCCCATCCCCAACACTGTTTCCAACACCATGCTGCCACTAGACACTGCGAGCTGGGACAGGCAGATGCTCATGCTGTGGCTGGAAGTAGAGAGGCAGGACAACCAGGCCAGGACACAGGAAGCACAGGTGGGAGGAGAGAGGAGAGAGGAGAGAGGAGAGTGGAGGCAGGAGGAGGAGGGAGAAGGGAGGAGGGAGGAGGGAGGAGGGAGGAGGGAGGAGGGAGGAGAGAGGAGAGTGGAGAATGGAAGCAGCAGGAGGAGGAAGGAGGGAGGAGGGAGGAGGACGAAGATAGTGTCTGTCCTACAATTCCTCATAACTGGCACCTTCCAGCACTCAGTGGCCATGATGCACGGCATGGCACAGCCCAACATTCTGCGCAGCGTTGGGCCAGGTGCTCGAAGCCCTCCTGCGGTAAGTGCTACACCACGTCTCACTGCCTACCACCCCAGCCCAATTCTATGCTGTTGCCCAAATTCCAAATGTGATTGCTGCCCTGGACTGTACCAATATTGCACTGGTGGTCCCCAGGCCCACAAAGCAGTGTACGGTAACCCCAAGCACTACCACCCCCTGAATGTGCAGGTGACCTGCAACCCCAACCTGTACATCACCCACTACTGTGCCCGCTACCCTGGTTCCACCCACGATGCCATGGTACAATGGAACAGCACACTGCCAGGACACATGGGAGGCACAGAGGACACCGGACCTGGATAGTGCGTGAGTAGAAAAGCCAGCACACATACACTATGAAGCACATGCCCAAAGACAGAGGGGGAGACAAATAACTACACAAAGGATGGCATGACAAGCAAATGCATTGCCTGTGGCGGATGGGAGAATGGCATGCCAGGGACTGATAGACAATTTCTTTTGACACCTTCACATGGCACAACCCAGGCACGACTGTCTGACACAAACTCGATCATTAAACAAGACAATGGCCCTCATTACGACCCTGGCGGAGTGGGTCTACGCCAGCGGTATTCGCGGCGGACCCTTCCGCCCTACTACGAGTTCCCGTAGCGCCATGGAGCGGTTTCCGCCTGGTTTTTCCGGGCGGAGAAATCCATGGCGCTACGGGACCTTGTTGTTAATTACGCCACCGTATTTTACGGTGGCGTAATTAACGCCTTCCCCACTCCCATTATACCCTATGGGGCAAAAATGGGAATGGGGAAGGGTAAAATGGGGAATGGGGATTTACCGCCCCGCCAAGGTCGGAATGGGGCGGTAAATCTGCCAACCCCCATGGCGGTATCGGCAGCTTTCCGCCGTGCTCCATGGTGCATATTGCACCACGATCTCCGCCAGGGTCGTAATGAGGGCCAATGACACAATCAGGAATGTCCTCGCATTGATGAAGTTCAACCGTGTTTATTGAATGCAGTGCCCCAACAATCCCCCCTCCCACCACCAACTCCCCAGCACACTATCCCCTCCCACCGCCAACTCCCCAGCACACTATCCCCCTCCACTCCCACCCCCACCTCCCCAGCACACTATCCCCCTCCACTCCCACCCCCACCTCCCCAGCACACTATCCCCCTCCACTCCCACCCTCACCTCCCCAGCATGGTCACTCATGCAGATCAGTATCTCAGAGTCCCCTACAAACGTGGCCTCTTGTGAAATAAGGGGAGCCATAAGAGGGTGTCAATGTCCGACTCCGGGGTCTGTGGAGGCTTGCTGCGTGGAGGGCTCGACGGGGTCTGTGGACTATGGCAGCGGGGATGGCTCTACGGGTACTGAGGAGGATGATGATGATGATGGTGGCGTGGATCGGCTCTCTGGGGTCTGGGGTCCTTTGGCAGGTGGTGACACCTGACTGGTGTCCCCCTGTGACTCCACAGTCGCCCTGCCAGCAGGTGTGGCCTCAGTGTCTGAGCCTCCAGCTGCGGGAGTGGGTGCAGTGTGCCTTGCACTGCTCCTAGTGGCCTGTGGTGTGGAAATTGGCTTTGCCCTGCTGTGTTGTGGTGTTAAACAGAGGAACATCCGCCTCAGTGTAGCCTGATTGGGCCTTTACGGGGTGGTGGTGGCAGCAGACCTTGAGGGCTTGGATGTGTCACTCCCAGATTGCCCTGCATCCTCCTTTGATGCCTCTGGCGATCCATGGGTGCCTGTAGGGGACATAGGAAATGTTGTCAGGTATGGTTCCCCCAAGTGTGTTGGCCTGCCAGACAGATTTGCTATGGTACAGGCCAGGACCCCACACAAATGGGCACGGTTGGTCAGGGGGGATTGCATCTGGGCCCAGCATCATGGGGTTGCTTGTAGCGGTGAGTGTGCGACACATGGCCAGTTGATCTTTGGGCTGTGTGTGGGGAGGGCAGGGTGTCCATGCTTGGGCATCTGGCATGCATGCTTGTGTTGCTTCATGCCCCCAGTCCCCCTCCATTCCGGGTGGCACTCGCATGGTGGGGGGAGGGGTGGTGGCTTAGTCCATGGCACTGGCTTGGCCCTATGGGGAAGTGCTGTGCAGCCAGCAAGGCTGCACTGTGGTGCACAGTGATTGGCAGGCTGAGCACATGTCAGTGTAGGGGACGTGTACTTCCCTGTGGCTTGTCTGTCATGCCAACATGAGGCAGGCCAATTCAGCCTGCAACATGCTGGTGTGACTGCTGCACGTTGTTGTGGTTGCTCACACACCTCAATCCCACTGGCAAAGGGTGCGCCAGTAGGGGTGTGGTGTGCCTGACATTTGGTAAGGTCACTTGACACCCCTTCCCGCTGCTGTGATGCTCAGGGCTGCCTCTGGTGCCCTGCCCCGTGGCTGCCACCCCGTTATTCCGCTCTTTTGGCATGCCAAGTTTCTGGGTCTGCTGACATGTGTCCCTGTCCACCGGGGCATCTTATACTGGGCTGTCATTTGTGCATGCACTTGTGTTGGGGGAGGGGGGGTTTACTCACCTGCCTCCTGGCACCCGCCTCCGCACTGCCGACTCCCTCAATTCCTTCTATGTCCAGCACTGTACTGCACTTTTCCGCCCACGCGTTGAGGACCAGTGGCTTCACAGTGCCTCCTCCAGTCGCCAGGGACTCCTGGTGGTGTTGTGACAGCAGTTGCCGCACCCTGACCCTCAGGTCGTTCCACTGCTTGTGGCAGTCCTCTCCATCCCGGGGTACCTTTGCCACTGCTATCACCTCCAGCTGATAGCATGCCAGATGGCTGTCCTGTGCTGTCCAGTGGTCTTCTGCTGCTGACTGCCATAAATTTCGTCACACTGGGCAATGATATCATCTTTGAGGACCACCAGCCAGGGCCATCTTAAGCACTTTTGGGGCCCCAGGCACAGACATCTTTGGGGCCCCCCTCCACCAAACCAAAGGAAATAAGGGATCAAGAATACTGGTTGTGCCCCCCACCGCCCACCCATTGTGCTCCCAACCATTAGGTTTATCTATAGGTTGATATGCTGTCTCGCAGCATAATAAGCACGTTCCCCTTGCCCTCTTCATTCTTGCTCTAATCATAATGATAGATAAATAGCATTTGAAGACCAACATTAGCAGTCTGCAAAGGGGTCACTGTTCTAGTACAAACAGGATACTTTTGATCAATACCACCCAGGAAGGCAGATGTAGTATTAATGCAGGACCATGTGTAAAAGGTACATGTACCCCATAATAGACAGAGCACTCACATTTGCTGCCTCACAGAATGCAAACGCCCTCATGCATGGATAGAGACCACCAATTGGAAGGAAGGAGAACGCTACACATACCGTAACATGGATAGTGGAGGCAGATTAGAAGCTACCAGGAAGGCATCTTTATCCAGACAGGCTGACATTAGTGTTGTCATTAGATATCAAAGGAACAAATGCCTGTGGTGTGCGAAATAAATATGCTCACTATTAACACAGTGAAACCATGAATAAGGCTTTTATGAAGATCATACAATGAGAAGGAAATCACTTGGAAGGGCTGACAATTTTGAAAGGTTTAGGGACTGGTAATGATATGATAGGTAATTTATAACGCACTTAATACCCAGAGGTTTCTAAGCGCGGACCCGGGGATCGAACCTGTGTTTTTCCCTGTGGTCTTGCTTCCAAGGCAAGCACATTGCCCCTGGGCTATCCTCCCGAGACTCAATATTGAGATGTTAGGCAATACAAGATTAAAGGAGATGTCCAGGATCACACATTGGTTAAGGGGTGAAGCTGGGATTTGTGCCAACTCTGCAATTTCTGCATTTGAACACCTTTTCCAGTTCTTACCATGAACTAAAACAATCTCATTTTTATAAACAAAACGGACTTGGAATGTACACAAGTCACATTACCAAACATGACCATTTTTAAACAAAATATTATAGAAGGTTGTTATGCAAAATGGGAATGATTCTAGCTTCATTCTCTCCATCATCAAGGGAAGTAAATAAGAACCAGCATACCAATCGATGTGATTTAACAAATTTAATCTGGGTTTGTCTTTTGTATTTTAAAGCTTTAAATACTTCCAAAACAATGGCTTGTGACATTTTCATTTATAAACGTGCCTAAGAACCTTTGACCTTTACCAAAAAGCAAACCGTTTTTTGTGTCAAACAAGCAGACCTTAAAATATGGTTGCCTGAGGCCTGCAACATATGGACCGCTCTCTTCTGTCTACCAACCCTTCCACCCAAATGGCCTCCATAAGAAGAAAGATCCAGTAATGGGCTAAACAATACCAGAAGCATGTAAGAAGGTAAACCTCACAGAAGACCGCACAGTAAATGTAAGATATGTTAGATGATTTGACCTGGATCACCATCGTCTGCTGGCAAATCCAGGATACAAGCATGAACACGGTTGTTCCATAGTCTTGAATTTGGATACTTATTCACCTCTTGGACTAACAGTTTAGGCCATCATTGGAGTCGATTGGCTAAGTTTTACAACACCTCATCTGAACTAACCGATTTCTAGACCTTCACCATACGGATGATATGTTAGGTTTTATAGCAACCCCTATCCGGTGCAGGTACATTGCTGATATGATATGGCATTTGTAACGCGCCTATACACAAGTGTTTACAAGTGATACTAGCAGATGTTGTTCTGTAAAACCAAGTACATATGCAGGCAGGTTTATAAACTTCAGACATAGGAAAGGCTCAGCCAGCCTTGCCGGAATGTGATTTTCTAATTTTGCATATGAACCCATCTCTGCAATGGGTGCTTCACACACTGAGCTAACTTCTGAACCATTGTGGCACTAAATTTATCAATATGCATTTCACCATTGCCTATTGCACAGGATCAGCATAATTACCACAGGAAGGAAATAATGCTACAGAGTTGTGCCATAAGGAACACGCACACTATGTATACCACAGTGAACACAGAAAGCAATACAGGATGAACTGATCAAGGCAGAATGCACCTGCCACAACAGAAAGGCAATAGGTTTTGAGCCTCAGCAGCATCCCATAAAATATCCTGATGGGTGCTATTTAAGTCTGGTGAACAATGGAATCTTACTTCTTCAGATCAGGAAGGCTTGTGGGGCCCCCTCCAAGGTGGGGGCCCTGGGCAAGTGCCCCTTTTGGCCTCCCATAGAAACGTCTCTGCCACCAGCTCCCCCTCACTGAATTTTGGTTTGGGCAGACAATGTTCTGCCATCTTGTCTTTGATCCTGCAGATATTTGATTGATTGGGTTTTTCAAAATAGGCGCCGCAATTCTTCCCATTCCGCTGATGACGAAATTTCCACTGGCGCTTTCCCTAATGAAAAGAAAACTACGGGAAGTCTAAGTCTGTCAGTCAAAAGTAAACTACTGTCATGGCCGCACCTCTGCCAGAACGAACACAGCTAAATGACCTGTTCTTTGGGAAGGTACCCACTCGAGAGTCCGCAGTCACACTTTAGCTCACTGTACCTTTCACGGATTGAGAATATCCATTTGCATATCAGGCTTTGTCACGCCCACATGGGCAGTCCAGCACCGAAACACTATGCAAACTCTTCTCTGAACAAGAGTACCAACAGCAACCCCATACACATGTTTCAGCCTTGTTGGGCCTCATCAGTGAGGTGGCGCTGTGCCTCTCTGAGCACAGTGAGCAAAGGGTCCACACCTGGATCACCCTATGTATCCTAGCAGGAGAGCGGGATGTGTTGCATTACAACAGGGCACCTGCTGCCCCTTCACCCACCATGCCACCTCGGGGCAGCCCTTGAAAGACTCCCCCGAGCTGGTGGGGCAGGCGGGCTAATGTGGCGCCCCAGGCGGTCGCACGGGGGACCTGGGCCTAAAGCCGACCCTGCTTCTGATGTACTTCCATTTCATGCCTTTCCTCAGCACAGAGACCCGATAAGACTGCATTGCTCTGAATGTGCACTGCTTCATTCACCACGGACCTCATAGTTCTGCGTAAGTCCAAATACACTCTTCCGCACAGAGGACCGAGCAGGGGCCAAACGTTATGGAAGCTGGTCTCATATAGTGCCCGTCCGCCATGTTTGTCGGTCTCTGTGGGCGTAGGTCTGTAAGAAAAAATGGAAGGATGGGGTGTTCGTGGGATAACGCGAGAGGCAGATGCGCAACACGAGGTGTTGATGGGTGTGGCTCGGAAGTACTGGAGACCTGATTGCCGTTCTGTTTTTATGGGATTCTTGGAGGCGCTTGGGAGTATGTTATCTCAAGCATAAAATCGGACTACAGCACTTTGGGCCTAGTTAGCCGTTGATGTGGCGGAGTGTGAGAGGGCTGAAGAGGAGAGCTCAGACAGAGGGCCTCATTATACGTCCGGTGGTATCCAAACGGAATTACCTTTACCGGCACCTGGTCTATCGGAATTACCCGCAGATTACTGGTGCTAGTAAGGGCATGTCAATCCCCATTCCATAGCGGCCCATAGGACTCTGTGGGGGGGTTGCCAGTACCAGCACTGGTAGTACCGGTAATACCAGCTGTTTTTTCCAGTGGGATGCCCGACTTAGTTCCAGCTCTTGGCTGGAGGTAAATCGGGACACCCCACCAGCAAACGTGTACTTTTCCAGTCTGGAAACGTGCCGGTAAACTTAATTGCTGGCACGTTAATTCCGGACCGGCAGACATATAATGAGGTCCATTATTGATGTGCTAATGGCTAGGCCACTGGCGTCTTCTGTGCGGAATGTGTGTGCAGTGTGTGGTTTCTGGCCCAAATTGCGCTCGTCATAATTTAACACACATGCTCCCAAAGGAATACACATCTGGCAATGCCCTATGACAGGGCCTGTGTAGATGACCCAAAGGACTACATTTCCCATAATCTACTTCCTGTATGGACAGTTTCCATATGTTCCGTAACAAGTATTGTCGTTTTGACCATGTTCAAGATGGCCCTTTCCTACATCACCAAGCGACGAAGGCGCAATGGGTCTTTGTGTATAATTAGTTAAGGGTGCCTATACTATAGCAAGGAGCTTGGACTACAATAAAATAACAGGGTTCCCGTTAGATTTCATTTACATATATAGTTTGGTCCTATCAAATTAGGGTGACCAGATAAAAAAAGGGGGGATGGGCAATAGACATAGAAGTAGGACTACAGTAGACACAAACAGGACACTGTTAAAACTGTAGTCCTACTTCTATATTGCTGGCCATTTGCGGGGGGGGGGGGGGTGTTCAGAGGCACACTCCTCTCATTGGATGGGAGCAGCCAGAGATGGGAAGGGGGAGGAAATGGGGGCGTCAAAAGCATTCACCAAGCAGGAAAATCAGCACAGGGCCTGATTTGGGTATTTCTTAATCGGTTCCCGGCAAAAACCAGGACCATAGCCACCTGTCCCTGCAATCCTAGGACAGGGTTTTGAAATCCCAAAAACTCTCGGAACGCCGGGACTAAGGGCAAAATATCAGGGTGGTCCCAGCAAAAGCGGGACGTCTGGTCACACTATATCAAATTGATGTGCACTAATCGAAGGCGCCCTCAATAGTCCTATGAAATCAAGAGTAAATGGAGTGGAGTAACTTTGCTGACAATCTTGGGGTGACATGACATCTAAAGGAAAGGGGCCCCACCAAATGAGGGGGGCAAACTGGTGAGCCACGAAAGTTGGGGAGGAACATAAAACCTTGCCCCCCCCTAAAATTACGCCCATGAGTAAATGTTGTGTAATCAATTTAATAAAAAAGTCAAACTCACATCCTACAAACGATCATATATCTCAAAAAAGGAAAGTGAAGAGCCACAGATACAAGTCAAATATGGATGAGGAATGCAAAGGAAATACAGATAATTAATACCTAAAAGGAAACAAGGAATTATGTTTAAAAAGAATCCAGATCCCTTCTTCCAGAGTTGGGGTTCAGGGGCCCATTACGCCTTTTGCCCGAGTTCTTATACCATCACAAAGCCAACGTGCCGGTCTAGCAATCCTTTCCGTTCTTCTCTGGGATTTCCAGATCCCTTCTTCCAGAGTTGGGGTTCAGGGGCCCATTACGCGCCCCTTTTGCCCGAGTTCTTATACCATCACAAAGCCAACGTGCCGGTCTAGCAATCCTTTCCGTTCTTCTCTGGGATTCCAGAGCCCTTCTACCAGTGGCCTGTATCACGTTTCATATGGCTGCCTGCGCATGCTGCCTGTGCATGGCAGGCAGGCTCAGCAGAGAGCTCCAGTAATGGCTGCCTCTGTGGGTTTTCATGTCAGCCACTATTACCAATCACTGCGACGCCCGCCTGTGTGCTCTGCTGTGGTCCCCATAATGTGGGGGCTCAATACCTCCAACTCTCTCTTCCTAAATACCTCCCCTCTCGAGCTCTCCGCTCACCCGCCTCCAACTCCCTCAGGGTCAGTCGCTTCTCCAAGCAACGAGCTGGGGGTAGATCTCTATCTTCGGGTGGAGCCTCCCTCTGGAACAGCCTCCCTGCCCCCCTGAAACTTGAGGAGAACCATCTCCGGTTCTGGAAGCACCTTAAAACCTTCCTCTTTGCTTCTGCTTGCTCCCCCTCTCCCGCCTGCGGAATTCCTGGCTGACAATGAGACTGCACGGGTCTCCGGCCACCCATCGAAACTCGGGCCCTAGCCCTGCCAGTTGCACGCTTGCCCTGCCTCCCTGGCAACCCTGCACTGGCTGCTGTTTTCTGTATCCCTACAGTCCCCCAACCAGCACTTATGTTTGCACTTACCCTGCACTTGCCACCAGCTGGCCGTTCTTTATTTATTTTATGTGATTATTATTACCCCATGTACTGCACTCCCCCCCCCCCGCACTTTCTTTCTGCCGTCCTTTGCACTTGCACAATCTCAATGTCACCTGGCCTAGTAGGATCATTGTCTGTCCTCCCTTGTCTCCACCCTTGCCTCGTCGTGCCTTGAAACACTTGTGTATAGGCGCGTTATAAATGCCATATCATATCATAGCATATCCACAGGGAGTGAATGCAGGAACGCATGCACCGGAGTCGCCAGCCATGCATGCACCCGAGTCGCCAGCCATGCAATTGCCAACCCTGCAGTGCAGACCCCAGACGTCATCAGCATCTGCTCGGCCTGATGCTTTGGCCCAGTAGGGTCGAGAGTGCAAAAGGTTTCTGCAAATGTACTGCCACAGTGCCTAGACGCCTAGATGCCCGAGGGCTTGGTGCACTCTATAAATGAATAAATAAATAAATAAACAACCAAAAGGACCTATTGTTACAAAAATGAGGTCAGCCGACATAGGCTGGTGTTGTGTGGCCTGTTTCTCTGCAATGGCCATTTGCAGTTACCTCGCTCCCAGCACACAACATGTGTCTGCATTTGTCCAATATGACAACTTGCTGCCAGGCGACACCTGAGTTGCTAGTCAAAAAGGGGCCCCTTCCCTGTGCAGGGCCCCAACCGAGCCGCCTGATGAGGAGTTGTTGCCGATCTTCTCAAGCATACCCAGACATAGGGCCTCATCCCGAGTCTGGCGGTAACCCTTAAATGCGGCGGTAGCGCTATTACCGCCGCATTTAAGGGTCCGCCAGATCATGGCTTTGGCGGATTTCCCCCCAGCTCTGAGCTGGGGGGAAATCTGCAGCGAAATTGCAGATTTTCAGCACGATTACCGCCGGCGGGAAATCCGCCGGTGGTAATCGTGCGAATTTTCCCCATTGGGCTCAATGGGGAATGAAGAATTCCCGAATGGGCCCAATGGAGAATGGGCAATAACCCTTCCGCCAAACCCGTGATCCGGCGGTAGGGCTTTTAGCGCAGGCGCTAAAAGCGCCGCTGTTACCGCCAAACTCGTGATGAGGCCCATAGGCTCTGAGCCTGCTGCCTGGCTGCCGACAGCTAACTTCCGGTCTGATAATGGTGTCCTGTGTTCACTGTAGTATGTAGAATGTGTGCGTTGATCTTGCCACCACGTGTGTAGCACTTTCACTTTTCTTTGGGGATCACACGGATCACGTGCAATACAGTTGAAATGCATTTTGGTCCGTTTGCGTGCTATGATGTTTTGGGAGATAGCTCAGTGCGTTAAGTGCTTAACATAGAGATCTGTGTTGGTATGCCAGATGATAGTATCAAATCGCAGCAGTTAGATTTATAAAGGTGAGTCTATAAACTATGGGCAGATAGCACGGGGAATAGAGCGCTCGCTTTGAAATCCGTGCAGAGCCTGACAACGCAGGGGCCAAGCTCAGCCCTTCATCCTTCCGAGGTCTGAGCAGCACACACCGTGGGTAGTAATAAGCAGCGGGTTCATGCTAAATTATTATTATTATGGTGATGGCAACACCTACTGTTCTACAAAACAACATGCCTGCACCAGAACACGCTGTGTAGAAACACTGGGTCAGCATTGTGCATGCACAAGGACGTGTTCCTTCCCAAGGGCAGGGTGCAGAATAGCAATTCATTTACACCCCTCCCTGGCGAAGAACATACACCTACGGGTCTCGTCTCAGCGCTATTTAAATTTAAAAAAAAGTTTCAAAAACATTTATAACACATGAGTGAGAAGAAGTGCTTAGATAGCCGAATTGGAGACAGTGGAATTAAACTGGTGATGTTGGCATGGGGCGATGATGAGCGGATCTGCCCAGGATCACAGTATCGCACTGCGCAGATCTGCCCAGGATCACGGTATCGCACTCAGCGGCTCTGCCCAGGGTCACAGCATCGCACTGAGCAGATCTGCCAAGGATCACAGTATCGCACTCAGCGGCTCTGCCCAGGATCACAGTATCGCACTGAGCTGATCTGCCTAGGATCACAGAATCGCACTGTGTGGATCTGCTCAGGATCACAGTATCGCACTCAGCGGATCTGCCCAGGATCACGGTATCGCACTGAGCGGCTCTGCCCAGGATCCCAGTATCACACTGAGCTGATCTTCCTAGGATCACAGTATCGCACTGAGCGGCTCTGCCCAGGATCCCAGTATCACACTGAGCTGATCTTTCTAGGATCACAGTATCGCACTGAGCGGCTCTGCCCAGGATCCCAGTATCACACTGAGCTGATCTTCCTAGTATCACAGTATCGCACTGAGCGGCTCTGCCCAGGATCCCAGTATCACACTGAGCTGATCTTCCTAGGATCGCACTGAGCGGCTCTGCCCAGGATCCCAGTATCACACTGAGCTGATCTTCCTAGTATCACAGTATCGCACTGAGCGGCTCTGCCCAGGATCCCAGTATCACACTGAGCTGATCTTCCTAGGATCACGGTATCGCACTGAGCGGCTCTGCCCAGGATCCCAGTATCACACTGAGCTGATCTTCCTAGTATCACAGTATCGCACTGAGCGGCTCTGCCCAGGATCCCAGTATCACACTGAGCTGATCTTCCTAGTATCACAGTATCACACTGAGCTGATCTTCCTAGGATCACAGTATCGCACTGAGCGGATCTGCCCAGGATCATAGTATCGCACTGAGCAGATCTGGCCAGAATTACAGTATGGCACTCTATAGTACAGTATGTCTTGCAAAAGGTTTGCTTTTTCACTTTTTGGAGCCCTTCTCTAATTCCCTGTAAGTTCTTCCTTTTCTTATAGACTATTTGAGGTGGAAGAGACGATCAAATGGCACAAGCCTCTCGCAAGCCTCTCGCAAGCCTCTCGCACGCCTCTCGCAAGCCTCTCGCACGCCTCTCGCAAGCCTCTCGCAAGCCTCTCGCACGCCTCTCGCACGCCTCTCGCAAGCCTCTCGCAAGCCTCTCGCAAGCCTCTCGCACGCCTCTCACAAGCCTCTCGCAAGCCTCTCGCACGCCTCTCGCAAGCCTCTCGCAAGCCTCTCGCAAGCCTCTCGCACGCCTCTCGCACGCCTCTCGCAAGCCTCTCGCACGCCTCTCGCAAGCCTCTCGCACGCCTCTCGCAAGCCTCTCGCACGCCTCTCGCAAGCCTCTCGCAAGCCTCTCGCACGCCTCTCGCAAGCCTCTCGCAAGCCTCTCGCACGCCTCTCGCACGCCTCTCGCAAGCCTCTCGCAAGCCTCTCGCACGCCTCTCGCAAGCCTCTCGCACGCCTCTCGCACGCCTCTCGCACGCCTCTCGCACGCCTCTCGCAAGCCTCTCGCACGCCTCTCGCAAGCCTCTCGCACGCCTCTCGCAAGCCTCTCGCAAGCCTCTCGCAAGCCTCTCGCACGCCTCTCGCAAGCCTCTCGCACGCCTCTCGCAAGCCTCTCGCAAGCCTCTCGCACGCCTCTCGCACGCCTCTGGCAAGCCTCTCGCACGCCTCTCGCAAGCCTCTCGCAAGCCTCTCGCACGCCTCTCGCACGCCTCTCGCAAGCCTCTCGCACGCCTCTCGCAAGCCTCTCGGACGCCTCTCGCACGCCTCTCGCAAGCCTCTCGCACGCCTCTCGCAAGCCTCTCGCAAGCCTCTCGCACGCCTCTCGCACGCCTCTCGCAAGCCTCTCGCAAGCCTCTCGCAAGCCTCTCGCACGCCTCTCGCAAGCCTCTCGCACGCCTCTCGCAAGCCTCTCGCACGCCTCTCGCAAGCCTCTCGCAAGCCTCTCGCACGCCTCTCGCAAGCCTCTCGCAAGCCTCTCGCACGCCTCTCGCACGCCTCTCGCAAGCCTCTCGCACGCCTCTCGCAAGCCTCTCGCAAGCCTCTCGCAAGCCTCTCGCACGCCTCTCGCAAGCACGCCTCTCGCAAGCCTCTCGCACGCCTCTCGCACGCCTCTCGCAAGCCTCTCGCAAGCCTCTCGCACGCCTCTCGCAAGCCTCTCGCAAGCTGGTTATCACATTTGAAGGTTTAATACACAAAACTATTGGCTCTTTTTCTAACAATTCAAATGTTGTTCTTCGCATGATGGTTGATGAACAATCTGCAGCCCTGTGTCAAAACAAAGTCTCTATAAGCAAGTGACCTTATCACACGGTTTCTTGTGTTGGCGCCTTTCCATTGCAGCAGCAGGAACCCGCGGCTCCTCAGTCTCGCGTCATGTGGGGGTCCGCTCGCTGCTCGCAGAATTCCATTCCTGATGCAGAAAATCAAGCAAGAGTCCTGCTCCCTTTTTGCGCGATAACACTTTGCTGTGAGGATTCTTAGTGTTGCATATTAACAGTGTCATGTGATCTGTGCACTTTCCAGACAGATCTTAAACAGCAGTCTGTCTTTTAGTTCTAGGAATCCAGACGTGTGGAAGTAATTGCACCCTTTTGAGCTGGAGGGCCGGTGGTACAAACGGCATTAGCATCATTGACCAAAACATATTTGCCCGAATTCTTTTGACCTGTTTTTTGGTCAAATGTAATTAAATAGATATATAGAGTTGGGTAAGGGTATAGATGAGTAGGAGGGGCTGGGGGGGAGGGAGAGGAGGGGGTCTCCCACCGCATTTTAGACCGAAAAAAAGGTCAAATAAATTCGATCCAATGTGATTAGGTGAAATGTTTTAGGTCAAATAGACCCAAACCCTGGTAAACAATGTGGCCAGGTGCTGGAAGTGTGCACCCCTTAACCAAAGCAGGTGACCCCGAGAGGGCCATGTAATAGCACATTGTCACTGTCAAGATATTTCTGAATGATCAGTCCCCAGAAATGATTTAGTTCCCAAAAATATATCAGGGGCAACATCTGTGACAGAGAGAGAGATTGAAAAGGGGGAACAAGCAAGCGACAGAGCTGCGTGGGAGAAGGGGGGACAACCTATCAGAAATGAGGTTAGGCAATCGAAGGATAGGGGGGGGGCTATAAAAGAGCTCTGGGCTTGAGGGCCCCGACTGGTGACCCAGGTGTGGAGTCACTAGAGCCACTGATGGGGGGGGGGGCTGGGGGCGAGAGCGGCGTGCCTGAGAAACGCCCCCCCCCCCGAGCAGAACGCTGCGTGTACTGGCCCTATCAGGGGGACACTTTCACGAGAAGGGCATCATTCATGGCACTGCCCCTTTCTAGGGACCTCGCAGCTCTACTCAGGCCCGGGAGCGAGCGCACATGGCCAGGTAGCCCTGGGAGCTAAGGCGCCTGCTGCAGACATGTTGACTACTGGCCGTCCGACTTGACCTTGCCTGCTCGCCTGCGACCTGTGGGTTGGGTGGTACTGCGCAGAGGCGTGGCCAGGCTTATCTAACAAGTGGGGCCCAGCGCAGCGACATCTGCAAAGCCCCCCCCCCCCCCCCCAGCCCTCCAGCAGTACTGACTGAGAGATTCTCATACGTACCGTTGATTTCATCCTGGGACAGGAATTTCGTCTGCAGGGAAATAAAGAAAGGTTCTGAGTGAGGCCCACAGCTGCTGCTGATCACCTGCCCCCCCCCCTCTGCCCCCATAGTGAGGTGTGCCCACTCACCATCTCGCCAGCCTCCTGGGACCCCCTCTTCCTGCTGGCTCCGGGCGCAGAGAGACACTGTACACCTGGCCAAGCCCGCTCCCTGCTAGTCCCAAAGTCCACCGGGGCAGGGAGGCGGTGGGGGTAATAAATGCGCAGCCATGGCAACGGGAAGCGATCCCCCGCAGCTCGTGTGACATCCGCCGCACCTTTGCCTCTCAGGTGAGCCTGCTTCCCAGGCAGGCCTTCTGAGGCAGCACACATGCTCCTGTGCCAGCAGGGGGCGGCACCGCACTACAATTACATGTATATACATCCAAGGTCCAGTTTCTGCTGTTTGGTCTTGATAGCAGGCCTTTAAGTGGGCAGGGGCTAGCTGGGGCCAAGCGCCGGCAGTCTCCAGAAAGGGACCGAGGTGGGGTTCACACCGAGTAGCCCCAGCCATGCCGACACCTCAGGAGCCCGTGTAGCCAAAGCCCTGCACAGTTACACAGACTGGAGGTACTGACATCTGCAGACAGCCGTGTACCCGTGGCTTCAGCTGCACGGCTGCCAGATCACTCTGAACTCTGAAACAGTTGGAGGGCGCAGTCTCTCCTTTTGTTTCTGAGTAAAGAGTCATCACACAGCATGAAGCCTCGATTAAAAGGCTTCATGCTGCGTGATGACTCTTTACTCAGAAAGAAAAGGAGAGCCTGGACCCTCCATCCCTCCTTCTATTTTGGAGTACAGAGTCATCACGCAGCAGGCAGTCCTTTCATTCAAGGAGCACGTGGTTTTTAACCAAGAGGCGCCTTGAATGAAAGGGCTGCTTGCTGCGCGTAAGGGCTGGAGCGCACCTAAGGTAATAACGCCTGTGCTCCCCAGCTTCCCTGCTTTCACCAGCCCCCTCCCTCCCCCCGTTTGGCGAGAGAGAGGTTCTCTTTAGGGGGCGTGACCTAAGTTAGGCCACACCCTCTAATGAGAGCCCCCTCAATTTAGCCTCCTACTAAATGCACTGCCTGATATTGAACCCACATCAACAGTGCCCCCCCCCCACTGAATGACCAATCAAGGCCTTCAATTCTCTCTGGGCTGCTTGCTTTTATTTTTATTTATTACAAAGCTTGTATAGCGCTTAAAAAAAAAAAGTTAAACTCTTTATTTGTCAGTTCAAATTAATAAACACAACACAATCATGGATTGACATCTGCGGGTTGAATCTTGAACCGATCAAAGCGCTGAACACTTGAACGATCGGTATAGTCAATGCCAAAAACAGATAGCACGAACCAAGCCAGAAAAATCAAACACAAACTTGCTCATGGAAAGATTGTTAGGATGACACAGACTGTAACACGTGGAATTTGAGATGCTTCTTAAACTGGTTGAGAGTAGCACAGGAGCAAAGCTCCATGGGTAAAATGTTCCACAATTGTTCGGGTGGGGGGCAGAAATTGGAAGGTATGGAACCGAGAACAAGCATGGGGTGGAGAGCGACCGGCCCCGACGGCTTGACCAATTTGACCCTCAAGAGGCACCGGGAAAATTGGGCTGATTTTATTTCCAATCTGTTGGACGTAGTGAAACTCAAGAGGAAAATACCTGCTTCCTGGGCCACCTCTATTGTGGTCCCAATCTTCAAGAAGGGCGATAGGTCTCGACCATCTAATTACAGGCCTATCGCCCTTCTTGATCTTATTGGCAAAACATTTGCAGCCCTAATATTGAAATATCTAATCGCCTGGAGCAAGGAAGCAAACCATTGCGACTATTGGCACGGGAACTGCTCTGAATCTTTTCCTGATCAAGGTCTTGAAGATGAGAACAACACTAAAGAATACCAAAACACTTTACTTAGCCTCAGTGGACTTCTCTCAAGCACTTGACTCATTGAGATCCTGTGGTCTAAGCTAGGAGCCTGGGGCTGCCCTACTGACCTACCAGAAGCAATACAGGCACTTCATTCGGTATCACCGATTAGAATAAGGCTGAACACATCGGGTGACAAGACAAACCCGATCAAGACAACACTGGGCCTTAAACAAGGTTGTTGCCTTGCACCGGCAATTTTCAAATCATATACATCCGACATGGGAGATGTCTTTACAGGGATTAAATGTTTCCCGCCATCTATATCAGGGATTCCGATAAGCAGACCCTTATGCGCAGATGATGTAGTGATAATGGATCAAACACCAATAGGCCTCCAACGTCAACTAGGGGCATTGGCTTCCTTCCTGTCAGCCAACGACCTCCAGATGAACACATCCAAATCAGCGGTCCTAACATTTGGTAGGGCCTCAGGGAAAGGCACAAAAACTCACGGCTGCTTTATAAATGGAGTTAAAATTCCTGAGGCCAGGCAAGGACATACCTCCAGAATGTGCCATCCAGAGTCTGCCACACTTTCCAACTCAATGCGAGTGACGCTTCTGCCCCATAGGTTAGGATGGGAGTAACCTTCGTACGAAAAAATGTGATCACCGGGAGCCGTGAGAATTTACCATGTCGTGATCTAATAAGTTTGGCCTGTAATGAAAGAATCTTTGTTTTCCTTTTTAAGTCAGTCACTCTGAGGGCATCATTCGAGCTGTTGTTTATAGATATACCCAAGTAAGTCATTTGGGTAGTCTCAGGAGAGATGCGGTCCCTGGGCTTGAGGCGCAGGGTAGTAGAAGGGAGGTTGAGGAAGAGGCCTGGCGGAATGGAAGGCAACAGTAAGCCTGTAGCACTGGCACGGTAATGAACGGTGCCGGTGCTACAGGCATCCCCATTCCCATTTGAGCCCTATAGGGCTCAAATGGGAATGGGGATCTACCGGCACCCGCGAAAGGGCAGTTACTGGGGCCAGAAAACCCCGGTAATTGCCCCTTTGCGGGTGCCGGATTTTCTTGCTGGTTTGGAGGTAGCCTTGTCGGTTTTACCGGCAAAGCTACCTCCAACCTCGTAATGTGGCCCATTGTTTGATTTTTGCAAGACGTTGGGGCTGATTATAAGTTTGCCAGTATCGGGCTGGATACCGGCAACCTGCCGCCCGATAGCTCAGTATTATCATGATATGACTGGCAGCAGAGTGCTAGTCAGTAAGTTCCCACTCCCATGAAGTCCCGCAGAACTCCATGGGATGGGATTTCCTGAATCACCGGCACAGTTAGTAACAGTGCCAGTGAATCAGGCATTGATTTGCCGGTAGGAGCCTGAACTCCCGACAGGTCAGGCCTCCTGGTAGATCCGTGGCCCCCACTGGCAAACTGAAGTGTCCCGGTCTGGCAAAAATGCTGGAGCCGGAATAACCGCCATTTTTTCGGAACCGGCGCACTTGTAATGAGGGCCAGTGAGTATGTCATTGTGGATTTCTTTCACAGGAACTGTGGGATGGCATGGTGCATGCCCGATTTTGATTTGATGTTTCTATTTTATATTTGAATATTCAATTTATTTTACACGCATTAATTATACATCTTTTAACATGCACTTATGGAAACTCGATTGGCTCTGTTAGGCCACTCCTTTAATTACACAGGCCTCTGCTAAAGGTTTAGTGGCTACTTGGGATTGGAGGCTGAGTAAGCCCCTTATTAGGGCTGCTTCCAAATACTGCATCATGGCGTTTAGAGCCGCACCCCCTCGATTTCTTCTCCCACTTAAAGCGCTGGCCGAGGACCAATTCCAGAGCGGCGGGTTCTGGAACATGCAGGTACTGAAGAGGGCCAGATAAGTGTTCTCACCTCACCTGGGCCACAGACGGTGGTCGGACCAGACTTTTGAGCAATTGTTGTCCTCTAGTCCTATTTTTGTTTCTTGTTTCTGGGTGAACCAATGGGCAAACCTTCTATGCCTGTGCCCGACCAGAGATACAGGCCAAACACGATTGGCTCAGTCCCAGGCACGGATGGTTACAGGAGTGCTAGTTTCTTTTTTTTTTCCGCATAGTACCAATACTGGAGCAGGAACCCAGAGTAAGGCAGGGGGAAAGTGTCTCTCAGGGAGCAGGAAGCGCCAACACCTATTGGGTTGAGTCTGGTGTCGCGGGTGGCTCTTCACTGTGGGCTGTGGGATGGAGCACATGTAGAGCCTGCTGTGGGCTGTGGGATGGAGCACATGTAGAGCCTGCTCACAACTCTTCCTGGATGTGCCGCAGCACAGAGATTTGGCTCCTTCTCTTTCTCTCTTCACCAAGGCCATCCAAGTGCAGGGTGGCCCAGAACTTCTATGCTTGCTTTTGAGTTTGGACTATAAGATGGCGCTTAGCACCACTTATAAGCCGAAACGAATGCATTGGAGCACAGATAGGCAGAAATGGCATATGAGGAGGGACACAAAGCTTGCAGGTGTTGTTTGGTTATTTTCCCACCCATTGACTGCCCTTTTCTATTTTTATTTATTTTTATTGTTTAAAGCGCTGACCTCAAGAGCAGCGGAGCGCTGTACAGATTGTGGATAGCCAGCATTTGGGCTGCCACCTTTCAACAGTAACACATTACTGTGAGGTCTGTGCGTCGGTATGTGCATCCATTGGAATTAGTCCTTGGTCAGGTATTGTTGAAAGAGCCATGTTTTGAGAGATTTGCGAAATTGGAGAATTGTGGGGGCATTACAAGTCGATCCTGCAATTGAGTTCCAGAGGGTGGGTGCATGACAAAAGAAGGATTGGTTGCGAGTCCTCTATTGGCAAACGAGTTGCGATTCAAGCTGGTTAATCGATTTGCTGTGTGAGCAGCATGTGCCACCAGAGAGCTTAGCCGTCAGGTATGCCGGTGTGCTACTCATGACTGCTTTGTCCAAGATTTTGCCAATAAATGGGAGGTTTGTAATGGGCCATGGCCATGCTAATCCACATGGCCATTCCCACACAGTTCTCGTCCCTCCCCGCCCAAAACACCACCTTATGGGATCTCTTTGAGCTCGCTTTAATGAAGCCTTACCATCAAACTTTGCATTCAAAGTGCCTGCCAGGGTTTTATCAAAGCAGTCCCCCCCCAATTCATCGCTTCCTCAAGGAAAACTCTGGGCTTTCTTCCCTCAAGCATCCTGTGGGCTGTTCCATTCCCTGCGATCCCATAGGGGTGACAGCCATAAAATACATGTATTGTACGTCATGAAGGACAACGTGTCCCCCATTCTGGGACATACCAAAGCCAGCCACTTGAGGATCAGCCAATCAAGTAAGTGCAGGTGGGTATCCAAAATGGCGTTTGTTTACAGTTTTTTTTCTCCCGGAATAAAATGCTTTATGAATGCAAGGATGTACAAACAGTGAGCAGGCCATGTTTTACAGTTAGAAGCACAGCACCAGGGAACACATGCATTGCACATTCGCAGGCTAGGCTAAACATGCTCATGAAAACATCACTTTGCAATGACATTAAAAAAATGCAATGAATTGTTTTGCCACAATAAACACCTGTGTGTGTCATTTCTAACATATACTCCCGGCACAATGAATATTCACTTTCCGCAGAAATAAAAAGACCTCTAGGGCCAAAATCAGGGGCCCTTAAGTGACTCCTGATTTACATGGAGGTAACGTGCCCACACAGAAGCCCAAATCGTTGGCTTTGCCAATGCTTTTTAAACTTGCATTTCTATCTGTGTCTTGTTGATGTTTTTAAATAGTTGTAGATGTTGCATTTTCTTTTTATGGTTAATTGATTGGCAATCTCTCTGCCTTTGTGTCAAGGATCTCACTTACTAAGTATGAACATATACATACAGAGTTTTTAAAAAGTAGTAATTTACTTAAAAGTTATTCTTAGGGTCAAATGAGCTGTGAATGCATTAAGCTGGATGGCCGCCTATGTATAAGGATGGACTACTAGGAGGAATTCAGATTGGTTGGGATTAAGTTTCAGGTAGGTGCTTGTCATCAAAGCTTGGACGGAGGTGAGGCCTTTCCTGAGGTGAGAAATGCCTGGAGTATAAGTCACTTTGAAGTATAACAGAGTATCATCAGTGGATTAGTGAAGGGAAGTATTAGAGTGGCTGAGCATTGACCCACATGGTTCCATTTAGAAATTGAAGATCTCAGGTTGAGGATCAGCCGTGAGAGTATCAGCTATGTCCTTGAGGGCGAACGGTGTGAAAGGTGTCCAGGCTTGAGTTGCGCGAGGTGGGATCGTGAGCGGTGAAGATGCAAGAGTATCCGTGAGGTCCTTGAGGGTGAACGGTGTGAAAGTTGTCCAGGCTTGAGTTGCGTGAGGCAGGATTGTGAGCAGTGAAGATGCAAGAGTATCAGCGAGGTCCTTGAGGGTGAACGGCGTGAAAGGGGTCCAGGCTTGAGTTGCATGAGGCAGGATCGTGAGCGGTGTAGATGCGAGAGTATCAGCGAGGTCCTTGCAGGTGTACAAGTGTGAAAGTTGTCCAGGCTTGAGTTGCATGAAGCGGGAGCGTGAGCGGTGAAGATGCCAGAGTATCAGCAAGGTCCTTGAGGGTGAACGGTGTGAAAGTGGTCCCGGCTTGAGTTGCATGAGGCAGGATCGTGAGCGGTGAAGATGCAAGAGTATCAGCGAGGTCCTTGCGGGTGAATGGTGTGAAAGTGGTCCAGGCTTGAGTTGCATGAAGCGGGAGCGTGAGCGGTGAAGATGCTAGAGTATCAGCAAGGTCCTTGAGGGTGAACGGTGTGAAAGTGGTCCCGGCTTGAGTTGCGCGAGGTGGGATCGTGAGCGGTGAAGATGCAAGAGTATCAGTGAGGTCCTTGAGGGTGAACGATGTGAAAGTTGTCCAGACTTGAGTTGCGTGAGGCAGGATCGTGAGCAGTGAAGATGCGATAGTATCAGTGAGGTCCTTGAGGGTGAACGGTGTGAAAGGTGTCCAGGCTTGAGTTGCATGAGGCAGGATCGTGAGCGGTGTAAATGCGAGAGTATCAGCGAGGTCCTTGCAGGTGTACAGGTGTGAAAGTTGTCCACACTTGAATTGCATGAAGCGGGAGCGGTGAAGATGTGACAGTATCAGCGAGGTCTTTGAGGGTGGACATTGTGAAAGTTGTCCAGGCTTGAGTTGCTTGAGGTTGGATCATGAGCGGTGAAGATGCGAGAGTATCAGTGAGATCCTTGTGGGTGAACGGTGTGAAAGTTGTCCAGGATTGAGTTGCGTGAGGCGGGATTGGGAGTGGTGAAGATGCGAGAGTATCAGCAACGTCCTTGCGGGTGAACATTGTGAAAGTGGTCCAGGATTGAGTTGCTTGAGGCAGGATCATGAGCGGTGAAGATGCAAGAGAATCAGCAAGGTCCTTGAGGGTGAACGGTGTGAAAGTTGCCCAGGCTTGAGTTGCGCGAGGTGGGATCGTGAGCGGTGAAGATGCGAGAGTATCAGTGAGGTCCTTGAGGGTGAACAGTGTGAAAGGGGTCCAGGCTTGAGTTGCATGAGGCAGGATCGTGAGCGGTGTAGATGCAAGAGTATCAGCGAGGTCCTTGCAGGTGTACAAGTGTGAAAGTTGTCCAGGCGTGAGTTGCATGAAGCGGGAGTGTGAGCGGTGAAGATGCGAGAGTATCAGCAAGGTCCTTGAGGGTGAACGGTGTGAAAGTGGTCCCGGTTTGAGTTGCGCGAGGTGGGATCGTGAGCGGTGAAGATGCGAGAGTATCAGTGAGGTCCTTGAGGGTGAACGGTGTGAAAGTTGTCCAGGCTTGAGTTGCATGAGGCAGGATCGTGAGCAGTGAAGATGCGAGAGGATCAGTGCGGTCCTTGAGGGTGAACAGTGTGAAAGGGGTCCAGGCTTGAGTTGCATGAGGCAGGATCATGAGCGGTGTAGATGCAAGAGTATCAGCAAGGTCCTTGCAGGTGTACAAGTGTGAAAGTTGTCCAGGCGTGAGTTCGGGAGCGTGAGCGGTGAAGATGCGAGAGTATCAGCAAGGTCCTTGAGGGTGAACGGTGTGAAAGTGGTCCCGGCTTGAGTTGCGCGAGGTGGGATCGTGAGCGGTGAAGATGCGAGAGTATCAGTGAGGTCCTTGAGGGTGAACGGTGTGAAAGTTGTCCAGGCTTGAGTTGCGTGAGGCAGGATCGTGAGCAATGAAGATGCAATAGTATCAGTGAGGTCCTTGAGGGTGAACGGTGTGAAAGGTGTCCAGGCTTGAGTTGCATGAGGCAGGATCGTCAGCGGTGTAGGTGCGAGAGTATCAGCGAAGTCCTTGCAGGTGTGCAGGTGTGAAAATTGTCCAGGCTTGAGTTGCATGAAGCGGGAGCATGAGCGGTGAAGATGCGACAGTATCAGCGAGGTCTTTGAGGGTGAACATTGTGAAAGTTGTCCAGGATTGAGTTACGTGAGATGGGATCGTGAGCGGTGAAGATGCGAGAGTATCAATGAGATCCTTATGGGTGAACGGTGTGAAAGTTGTCCAGGATTGAGTTGCGTGAGGCGGGATTGAGAGTGGTGAAGATGCGAGAGTATCAGCGACGTCCTTGCGGGTGAACATTGTGAAAGTGGTCCAGGATTGAGTTGCATGAGGCAGGATCATGAGCGGTGAAGATGCAAGAATATCAGCAAGGTCCTTGAAGGTGAACGGTGTGAAAGTTGCCCAGGCTTGAATTATGTGAGGCGGGATAGTGAGCGGTGTAGATGCAAGAGTATCAGTGAGGTCCTTGCGGGTGAATGGTATGAAAGTGGTGCAGGCTTGAGTTGCGTGAGGAGGGATCATGAGCAGTGAAGATGCAAGAGTATCAGCAAGGTCCTTGCGGGTGAACGGTGTGAAAGTGGTCCAGGCTTGAGTTGCGCGAGGTGGGATCGTGAGGGGTGAAGATGCGAGAGTATCAGTGAGGTCCTTGCGGGTGAACGGTGTGAAAGTTGTCCAGGCTTGAGTTGCATGAGGCAGGATCATGAGCATTGAAGATGCGAGAGTATCAGCGAGGTCCTTGAGGGTGAACAGTGTGAAAGGGGTCCAGGCTTGAGTTGCACGAGGCAGGATCGTGAGAGGTGTAGATGCGAGAGTATCAGCGAGGTCCTTGCAGGTGTACAAGTGTGAAAGTTGTCCAGGCGTGAGTTCGGGAACATGAGCGGTGAAGATGCGAGAGTATCAGCAAGGTCCTTGAGGGTGAACAGTGTGAAAGTGGTCCCGGCTTGATTTGCGCGAGGTGGGATCGTGAGCGGTGAAGATGCGATAGTATCAGTGAGGTCCTTGAGGGTGAACGGTGTGAAAGTTGTCCAGGCTTGAGTTGCGTGAGGCAGGATCGTGAGCAATGAAGATGCAATAGTATCAGTGAGGTCCTTGAGGGTGAACGGTGTGAAAGGTGTCCAGGCTTGAGTTGCATGAGGCAGGATGGTCAGCGGTGTAGATGCGAGAGTATCAGCGAAGTCCTTGCAGGTGTACAGGTGTGAAAATTGTCCAGGCTTGAGTTGCATGAAGCGGGAGCATGAGCGGTGAAGATGCGACAGTATCAGCGAGATCTTTGAGGGTGAACATTGTGAAAGTTGTCCAGGATTGAGTTACGTGAGGTGGGATTGTGAGCGGTGAAGATGCGAGAGTATCAGCAAAGTCCTTGTGGGTGAATGGTGTGAAAGTTGTCCAGGCTTGAGTTGCGTGAGGCAGGATTGAGAGTGGTGAAGATGCGAGAGTATCAGCGACGTCCTTGCGGGTGAATGGTGTGAAAGTGGTCCAGGCTTGAGTTGCTTGAGGTTGGATCATGAGCGGTGAAGATGCTAGAGTATCAATGAGATCCTTGTGGGTGAACGGTGTGAAAGTTGTCCAGGATTGAGTTGCGTGAGGCGGGATTGAGAGTGGTGAAGATGCGAGAGTATCAGCGACGTCCTTGCGGGTGAACATTGTGAAAGTGGTCCAGGATTGAGTTGCATGAGGCAGGATCATGAGCGGTGAAGATGCAAGAGTATCAGCAAGGTCCTTGAAGGTGAACGGTGTGAAAGTTGCCCAGGCTTGAATTATGTGAGGCGGGATAGTGAGCGGTGTAGATGCAAGAGTATCAGTGAGGTCCTTGCGGGTGAATGGTATGAAAGTGGTGCAGGCTTGAGTTGCGTGAGGAGGGATCATGAGCAGTGAAGATGCAAGAGTATCAGCAAGGTCCTTGCTGGGGTGAACGGTGTGAAAGTGGTCCAGGCTTGAGTTGCGCGAGGTGGGATCGTGAGCGGTGAAGATGCGAGAGTATCAGTGAGGTCCTTGCGGGTGAACGGTGTGAAAGTTGTCCAGGCTTGAGTTGCATGAGGCAGGATCGTGAGCATTGAAGATGCGAGAGTATCAGCGAGGTCCTTGAGTGTGAACAGTGTGAAAGGGGTCCAGGCTTGAGTTGCACGAGGCAGGATCGTGAGAGGTGTAGATGCGAGAGTATCAGCGAGGTCCTTGCAGGTGTACAAGTGTGAAAGTTGTCCAGGCGTGAGTTCGGGAACATGAGCGGTGAAGATGCGAGAGTATCAGCAAGGTCCTTGAAGGTGAACAGTGTGAAAGTGGTCCCGGCTTGATTTGCGCGAGGTGGGATCGTGAGCGGTGAAGATGCGATAGTATCAGTGAGGTCCTTGAGGGTGAACGGTGTGAAAGTTGTCCAGGCTTGAGTTGCGTGAGGCAGGATCGTGAGCAATGAAGATGCAATAGTATCAGTGAGGTCCTTGAGGGTGAACGGTGTGAAAGGTGTCCAGGCTTGAGTTGCATGAGGCAGGATCGTCAGCGGGGTAGATGCGAGAGTATCAGCGAAGTCCTTGCAGGTGTACAGGTGTGAAAATTGTCCAGGCTTGAGTTGCATGAAGCGGGAGCATGAGCGGTGAAGATGCAACAGTATCAGCGAGATCTTTGAGGGTGAACATTGTGAAAGTTGTCCAGGATTGAGTTACGTGAGGTGGGATTGTGAGCGGTGAAGATGCGAGAGTATCAGCAAAGTCCTTGTGGGTGAATGGTGTGAAAGTTGTCCAGGCTTGAGTTGCGTGAGGCAGGATTGAGAGTGGTGAAGATGCGAGAGAATCAGCGACGTCCTTGCGGGTGAACATTGTGAAAGTGGTCCAGGATTGAGTTGCATGAGGCAGGATCATGAGCGGTGAAGATGCAAGAGCATCAGCAAGGTCCTTGAGGGTGAACAGTGTGAAAGTTGCCCAGGCTTGAGTTATGTGAGGCGGGAACGTGAGCAGTGAAGATGCAAGAGTATCAGTGAGGTCCTTGAGGGTGAACGGTGTGAAAGGTGTCCCGGCTTGAGTTGCGTGAGGCGGGTTCATGAGCGATGTAGATGTGAGAGTATCAGCGATGTCCTTTAGGGTGAACAGTGTGAAAGGTGTCCAGGATTGAGATGCATGAGGCACGATCATGAGTGGTGAAGATGCAAGAGCATCAGCAAGGTCCTTGAGGGTGAACAGTGTGAAAGTTGCCCAGGCTTGAGTTATGTGAGGCGGGAACGTGAGCAGTGAAGATGCAAGAGTATCAGTGAGGTCCTTGAGGGTGAACGGTGTGAAAGGTGTCCCGGCTTGAGTTGCGTGAGGCGGGTTCATGAGCGATGTAGATGTGAGAGTATCAGCGATGTCCTTTAGGGTGAACAGTGTGAAAGGTGTCCAGGATTGAGATGCATGAGGCACGATCATGAGTGGTGAAGATGCAATAGTATCAGTGAGGTCCTTGAGGGTGAACGGTGTGAAAGGTGTCCAGGCTTGAGTTGCATGAGGCAGGATCGTCAGCGGGTTAGATGCGAGAGTATCAGCGAAGTCCTTGCAGGTGTACAGGTGTGAAAATTGTCCAGGCTTGAGTTGCATGAAGCGGGAGCATGAGCGGTGAAGATGCAACAGTATCAGCGAGATCTTTGAGGGTGAACATTGTGAAAGTTGTCCAGGATTGAGTTACGTGAGGTGGGATTGTGAGCGGTGAAGATGCGAGAGTATCAGCAAAGTCCTTGTGGGTGAATGGTGTGAAAGTTGTCCAGGATTGAGATGCATGAGGCACGATCATGAGTGGTGAAGATGCAAGAGCATCAGCAAGGTCCTTGAGGGTGAACAGTGTGAAAGTTGCCCAGGCTTGAGTTATGTGAGGCGGGAACGTGAGCAGTGAAGATGCAAGAGTATCAGTGAGGTCCTTGAGGGTGAACGGTGTGAAAGGTGTCCCGGCTTGAGTTGCGTGAGGCGGGTTCATGAGCGATGTAGATGTGAGAGTATCAGCGATGTCCTTTAGGGTGAACAGTGTGAAAGGTGTCCAGGATTGAGATGCATGAGGCACGATCATGAGTGGTGAAGATGCAAGAGCATCAGCAAGGTCCTTGAGGGTGGATGGTGTGAAAGTTGTCCAGGCTTAAGTTGCGTGAGGCAGGATCGTGAGCTGTAGAGGCCACTAATATTGACACATTGATTTGTTGTGCGTTTTGTGAATTTCATTCAATTTTCCTGTGGACTCAGGGATTATCAGATTGGTAAACAGGTGTGAGCAGTGTTTCACTATTGCAAAAAGAGCTTTACTCCTGTTAGCGGCTGCCGCAATAGTAATGGAGTGACACACAGCTTTAGAATCAGTGAACAGTTCCCGGCGAGTTCCTGTGTAATGCCTATAAGAGGAGGTCTGCCTGCTTATGTGTCCTGAACCTGTTTGAGTCTTGTGTTTGGATAGAGTGTTTATTATAAGTCAGATCCAGGTATACCAGAGCCGGAAGGTTTCACCATGGTTTGACGATGTTTCAGTGGGGGCATTTATATATGCCAATCCCTTCATGGTTTGTATGAAGCCTGACCATAAGGCATCAGTGTTGGGGTTGGTTGCGATGGCTAATGACTGCGTTCTAGTGCTTCCAAGGGGAAGTTCTTCAAGTAGAGATACCAAGACACGGGGCCTCATTACGACCCTGGCGCTCCCGTAATGAAGGGTGCCGGTACGGGACCGGCACCCTTCATTACGGGAGCGCCTATTACGAGGTTCCCTTTGTGGGACCCGGAACAGACGTCTGGTAAAACCAGACGTCCTTTCCGGGTCCAGCGAGGGTTAGAGGGAGCTAATAGCGGGCCATTTGTAATGTGCCCGTTATTACCACCCTCCCCATTCCCATTGAGCCCTATGGCGGCTCAAATGGGAATGGGGATGGGTTCCTGCAAGGAGGAATTACCGGGTCCTCCAATGTCGGAATGACCCGGTAATTCCTCATTGCAGGAACCCTGTATTGGAGCCTGGTATGGAGACAGCCATGGCGCTAATAGCACCATGGCTACCTCCATACTCGTAATGAGGCCCACAGTGTGCCTTCTCTGCCCCGTGCACCTCATTAGCCATCAGGAGGATATTCAATTATTAATTCATTCATTTTGTCAGTTGTATAGCGCCTTTCACCATAATTATGGTCTCAAAGCGCTGTTGGTTGAACGCCCTTTGAGGGACCGGAGTCCAAGTTTGGGAGAATTGTGAGGTGCTATTATGCGTGTCTGCATTTCAGATATTAAAGGTATGTGAGGGTGACCAAGACCCTGCTAGTCACCCATGTCTGAATGGCGTGTGGATGGGTGCCGCAGAGGTAAACTATCAACTAAACAGGGAAGGATTGTGTTTAGGAAGAAAGAGAATTATGTGGGAAACTACAATTCAAACTTTTGTCATTAAAGTTAGCTTCATTCTTATGGCAAAGCTGGTGTGCAGTAGTGTTTGTGTTATATGCGAGTGCAGGGTGGGCCTTACACTAAGTTACGAAGGTGCGGGTGCGAGGGGAGAAAAAGGGCCAGCTGTGCAAGAAGCAATCCTTTACCTAGAGCAGTGCTACGTATCCCGTAGATTCAAGAAGGAGAGCAGGGCCTAGAATGCATAGACAGACATTGAGTGAATGATTTTAGAAAACATCTTATGCAATATATGGCTATCGTACATAATTAGGCTAAGCGCAGAATATTGCTACCGTACACAATTAGGCTAAGCGCAGAATATGGCTAACGTACACAATTAGGCTAAGCGCAGAATATGGCTACCGTACACAATTAGGCTGAGTGCAGAATATGGCTACCGTACATAATTAGGCTAAGTGCAGAATATGGCTACCGTGCACAATTAGGCTATGCGCAGAATATGGCTACCGTACACAATTAGGCTAAGCGCAGAATATGGCTACCGTACACAATTAGGCTGAGTGCAGAATATGGCTACCGTACACAATTAGGCTAAGCGCAGAATATGGCTACCGTACACAATTAGGCTGAGTGCAGAATATGGCTACCGTACACAATTAGGCTAAGCGCAGAATATGGCTAGCGTACACAATTAGGCTGAGTGCAGAATATGGCTACCGTACACAATTAGGCTGAGTGCAGAATATGGCTACCGTACATAATTAGGCTAAGCGCAGAATATGGCTACCGTACACAATTAGGCTGAGTGCAGAATATGGCTACCGTGCACAATTAGGCTAAGCGCAGAATATAGCTACCTTACACAATTAGGCTAAGCGCAGAATATGGCTACCGTACGCAATTAGGCTGAGTGCAGAATATGGCTACCGTGCACAATTAGGCTGAGTGCAGAATATGGCTACCGTACACAATTAGGCTAAGCGCAGAATATGGCTACCGTACACAATTAGGCTGAGTGCAGAATATGGCTACCGTGCACAATTAGGCTAGGCGCAGAATATGGCTACCTTACACAATTAGGCTGAGCGCAGAATATGGCTACCATACACAATTAGGCTGAGTGCAGAATATGGCTGCCGTACACAATTAGGCTAAGCGCAGAATATGGCTACCGTACACAATTAGGCTGAGTGCAGAATACGGCTACCGTACACAATTAGGCTAAGTGCCGAATATGGCTACCGTACACAATTAGGCTAAGCGCAGAATATGGCTACCGTACACAATTAGGCTGAGTGCAGAATACGGCTACCGTACACAATTAGGCTAAGCGCAGAATATGGCTAAGTGCAGAATATGGCTACCGTACACAATTAGGCTGAGTGCAGAATATGGCTACCGTACACAATTAGGCTAAGTGCCGAATATGGCTAAGTGCAGAATATGGCTACCGTACACAATTAGGCTAAGCGCAGAATATGGCTACCGTACACAATTAGGCTGAGTGCAGAATACGGCTACCGTACACAATTAGGCTAAGCGCAGAATATGGCTAAGTGCAGAATATGGCTACCGTACACAATTAGGCTGAGTGCAGAATATGGCTACCGTACACAATTAGGCTAAGTGCAGAATATGGCTACCGTACACAATTAGGCTGAGTGCAGAATATGGCTACCGTGCACAATTAGGCTGAGTGCAGAATATGGCTACCATACACAATTAGGCTAAGCGCAGAATATGGCTACCGTACACAATTAGGCTGAGTGCAGAATATGGCTACCGTGCACAATTAGGCTAAGCGCAGAATATGGCTACCTTACACAATTAGGCTAAGCGCAGAATATGGCTACCGTACACAATTAGGCTGAGTGCAGAATATGGCTGCCGTACACAATTAGGCTAAGCGCAGAATATGGCTACCGTACACAATTAGGCTGAGTGCAGAATACGGCTACCGTACACAATTAGGCTAAGTGCCGAATATGGCTACCGTACACAATTAGGCTAAGCGCAGAATATGGCTACCGTACACAATTAGGCTGAGTGCAGAATACGGCTACCGTACACAATTAGGCTAAGCGCAGAATATGGCTAAGTGCAGAATATGGCTACCGTACACAATTAGGCTGAGTGCAGAATACGGCTACCGTACACAATTAGGCTAAGCGCAGAATATGGCTAAGTGCAGAATATGGCTACCGTACACAATTAGGCTAAGCGCAGAATATGGCTACCGTACACAATTAGCCTAGCTTGTTGCTATTTAATAATAGTATGTTCTCCATTAGACCCCTACTGCTCCAGGGAGCTGCTTGCAATGCTTGTCATGGCAATGCCCTCGTTCTACCTCACTTGAAATGTGCCGAGGAATACAGACACAGCCTTCTTCAGTTGTTGCTCCTGGGCTGTGTCCTGGCATACGTGCATCTCTTAGTTTAGGGTTGGTGTTTGCTAAAGACAGAACTCCTTGCGGCAAAGTCAAGAGACGTGCCTTGGTTTCTGTGCACAGCGTAGTATTGTCAGTGCTTTTGCCATGCCCTTGTTGCACAGCACCATGCGCACAGGTCCTGTGCCTCAGCTGATCCAGATCCTGGGCTTCCTGACTATGCAGTGTCCTTTTTCCTCATTGTATGTGGCTGCCTCGCTCCACTTCATCCGGACTGCGTGCATTATTTACATGGCCTGTATCTACTTCGCTTATCTGTATTGTAATCCGCGGCAGGGAGAGAGGGAGGGCTGGCATCACTCTTTAGTGATGCTGCTTTTCTTGTGTCTTTGTAGACAAACTTGGCACTTTCTAGTTGTGATCTTGTTATAGCGGCATTAATATCCGGCGCTAGCGTGGTTTCCTGGTTCTTAGCACGAGACGTGACTCCTTTTTGGGGGGTGCTAGCATCTAATCATCTTCTGGGTTGCACTGCACGCCTGACAGTGCGCAAAAGCCCAATGCACACCTTAATTGGTGGCAAATACACTAGCCCCATCACCAAGCATCGGGAAAACGAGCGACCACTTTACAGAATGGCCCTGCCAACCCTCCTGCCCATGACCCATTGCCTCAACTAGCCGATGACCACTAAGACAGCCAGTTTCGGGCTGAATGTCGGGTGCGCTACATCGGCCAGACACGTGGGTCTGGGGGAATTCTCAACCGTCAGGGCCAAAATTCCCTCTACATTATTGATACAACCCACTAATGTCAATGATCAAAGTAATCGAGGAAACTTCTTTTTTGTAGGATCTGGCTGAATTTTTAAAAAGAGCTTAAGATCTGAGCGTGCATATTTTGCACAACGCGGGCGAATAGGCCTACGCTTTTACCCGCCTTGAAGCTTCTCAAACTGCCTGTTGTTGAACTTCTGTGCCTGGAGCTGGAAGATTTTAAATTGGGTTTTATGATGTGTCTATCTTGATCTTCTCATGTGTTATGTATTGTTAAGGGAGACATCTGAATTAAAAAACTTTGATTGATCGATTGAATGATCAAAGTATGGCCCTCGTAATTGTACCTAATCGGGGTCCTGATGAACTAGCCAGAGTAACTCCTCCTTTCAGCTATGTTAGAATACAAGAAAACGAAAGCTGTAAAGCCAAATTCAGAGCGAGGTTTGAACAAGAATGTATTGCTTAAGGGAAAAGGTGTGAACATGGGAATCCTTGGACAATGGGCCTCATTACAGGGTAGGCGGTAAACCATGGGGCTATTAGCACCATGGTTGCCGCCGGTACCATCCCGGTACCACCATGGATGAAAGGGGAATTAGCACCCCATTCCAAGGTTGGCGGGGCGGTAATTCACCCTTTCTCCATGGCCCTTCCCCATTCCAATTTTTGCCCCATAGGGCATAATGGGAATGGGGAAGGAGCTAATTACAGTACCGCAAATTGCGGTACTGTAATTAGCACCAAGGTCCCTTTGCGGGTCCCAACTTTAACAGCTGGCTTACACCAGCCGTTAAGGTCGGGTCCCGCGAAGGGACCTCGTAGTAAGGCAGTAAGGGTTAACTGTCACCGGTACCCTTAACGGTGACCGTTAACCCTTACCGCCTTCCGTGTAATGAGGCCCAATGAGTGGTAGCTGTTAGGAAGAGCCTGAGGGTAGAGGCGTGCCCACTAAGCTAAAGGGAGAAAGGCACACAATAAGCTGGACTACAAGGAGTCCTGTAGACACAAAAGGAGAGGCCAGAGGCTGTGAACAAAAAGGGGCAGGGAATACAAAGATACAAACACGCTGGGTTCCCTCTTGGGGTGTACGCAGAATGGGGAAAGAGTGTTCCACGGACCTTTGGAAACTCCAGCCTTCTGCACAGATTGCTATTACAGGGGCCCACGCTGTATGCTCATGGCTGGGAACAACAGCACTGGGTGTCTGTCCCTGAACCCTAAGGCACGAACAAGGTAACAGCACTCACAAGACTGAAGCCTGTACAGGTCCAGCAGGAACCGAACAATGACTGCTTCCTGAAACAGGAACCAGTACACTGTAAACAATGGCACGAAGTACAACACTGAAACGCGACAAGGGAAGGGGCAGAAATTGCCTGCTGGAATCCAACAGTCAAACTCTGTACATAGGATTTAAATAAAACACAAGTGAAGACAAGAACAGAAATATCCAGGGAAGAGGAAGTCAAAGAGAGAAAGGTTCAAAACAGAGAACCAGAAGAAAGGAAGGGCAGAAACCTAGTATCTAAATGCAGGGAATGGCGACCGGAAACTGTACACGGGAATCAAGAACAGTAACTCAGGGCTGGAAAGACAAGAGAAGGCGAGCAGAGGGAAATTAAGGAAACAGTATAACTGAAGTGGAAAACCAAAGGGGAGGACTGAAGACTCAAGGAAGTCAAGGACAGGAATCATGGACAGAGGGCTGCAGGCAAGGAAGAGAACAAGGGAGCAGTAGCCAGGAAACAGAGTGCTTTAAATAAGAAAGGGAGCAAGGGGGCTGTAGCCAGGGAACAGAGGGCTGCAGCCAAGGAAGAGAGCAAGGGAGCAGTAGCCAAGAAACAGAGGGCTTTAAATAAGAAAGGGAGCAAGGGGGCTGTAGCCAGGGACAGAGGGCTGCAAACAAGGAAGAGAGCAAGCAAGCAGTAGCCCGGAAACAGAGGGCCTTAAATAAGAAAGGTAGCAAGGGGGTTGTAGCCAGGGAACAGAGGGCTGCAAACAAGGAAGCAGGGCTGCAGTATGGGAGGCACAGATGTGTAGGCAAAAGGCAGGGAGAGAGGGCTGAGAAGCAGGGCAGCAAGGCAGGAAGCACAGGGCTCTGGAAAAAGAGCAGGAAATGGAAGCCACAGGACACAGCAAATATCCATGGAACAGGGCAACACAGGGCTGGTAGAAAGCTCAATGCAAGAGGCCTGTGCTCCTGCAGGCAGCTGCTTAAATACTGAGCTGCCCTGTGCTGAAGTAGGCTAATTAGCAGCACCTGGAGCAGCACACCTGAATGTAACTGGCCTCTGCCCTCTCTAGTCCTGGGAAAGCAAAAGCTGCACTGTTCTCTAAGGCTTCTGGGGATTGTAGTTCTAGAAATGCTGTATAGGAATAGCCAGGAAATGGGAACCGCCACAATGTGCATTATGGGACATGTAGTTTGTAAAAGTAAATACGAAAGTTCCAAAGCCTTGTAAATGGAAAGTAAAGACAATAATATGAATAGGTGTTGTTCAGGGAGTATTACGGAAACAATTGAGTCCCAAATAGTCCACGATGGGTGCCAATTGGTGCGCCAGTGGCACATTCGTGACAGTAGCGGGTTTAGTTGGCACGTGTATCTCATTTGAAGCAATCGGTCATCTTCGTTATATGGTTATAGAAATCATAAATTATTATATTTCACTGCGGTCTTTGCCAAGAAGCCCTTGATCACACGATGTTGGCTATTACATCAATAACTCAACTATAACACAATAAATAAATATAAAAATAACAAATAACCTGCAAGGTCCAGGAATCTAAGATGAGAAGCCACGGGAATCCGTGCTTCTGTTGTGGCCAACCTGAACCGGCTGAATGCTCACAAGTTGCCAGTACACATGCAGGCCAACAGCGATTCAATCTCCCAATGCAAAATTTACTTCTTCTGATCCGTCTTCTCTCAATATCATTGGTGAGAGCACAGAGAAATTCACCCTCCTGGGCTGGGATTGACTCTGGGCCTTTAGTTTGCTAAAAGACATTTCATGTTGTGTTACCAATAAATCTACGTCAGTCCTACCACATAGATGCTCCGGCTTCTGCAAAGGGAATTTGCAGGATCTCAAGTACACACAAATAAGTTTCATCAACTCTCACAGAAAAGACATGCATGAGAAGCCAGTGATGTGAAATTGCAATGGTACGTAATTATTCTGGGGGGATCACAGTCTCTCCACATATCTGCCTGACTGCGCTTGCAGGAACGCTCTTCCCCTGGAGAGACCACAAGGCAGCAACATCTATGTGATATCTGCACAACGCAAGTTAAGCCCAGTGGGTCTCTGCAAGACCTTTTTGCACAATTTTAATTGTGCACCGAAGTCGATCACTTTTTGGGTGCCTAATTTCTACATAAATGGCTTTTCTGCCGAAATCTGTGTTTCCTACCATGCCGTTTACAGTTGCTATTTCATTACAATTACCCTAGAGGCCCTAGTGGAGCTTTTTTCTGTGGTAGCCTTTCCTTTTCATCATGACCGTAGCAGCCCCTCCAGGCACATGAGTGCCCCTTCCACCCTCTTTGCTGCGGCTGCCGTGATTGGCTGACTACATCTTCCTAAGGCCAATCGGTGAGCCGGCATGTGAGAGAGCCGGCCCACCGACTCAAGGCCCTCACCAAGACCCCTGTCTGGCCCTGACCGGAGCCGGAGGCAGCACCTTTCCCTGCAGCCACTTGGCATCACTCGCAAAGGACTCATTAAGATTTGGTCCCTTGCATGCTCTTACCACAAACAATATCTTGACTTCAACTGGTAAGCAATTATGGATCGCATTGGTCCACACCCACCTTCCTTGGACACTATAACTGCTCCTTTCCAACCTGCCTAAACTGCAACCTCTAATCGCTGCACCAACAGTACTATGCTTCGTTATGTGCCTCATGCTGATTAGTTCTCTTAATGCCCTGCTTCAAAAGACAAAGGAAAAAAAATAATGTATAACTCTTTCTATTCTCTGGTGTGCTTCCAGCTGTGCATCCACCATTTTGCAGAGTGCTCACTAATTTCTGTCTACTTGGCCGCCTGGTGTGAATCTATTGTTGCATAGTGCTTCTGACCCTCATGCCTTGAAACACTTGTGCATAGGCACGTTATAAATGACATATCATATCATATCCCTGACTTCCCCTGTCCGTTTCTGCCTCCATGGTGCTCTCTGTCTCCCCTATCTTTTCTAACTGCTTCTACATCTCCTATCCTCCCTCTCTCACAAGGTCTGGAAGGAAGAAACTAAAAAAGCCATTCCTGAGATCCAACCGTGGTCTGCCCATCGCAGGCACCTACATCCATGCTTCCTCCAAACAATCATTGACATCCTCTTTTCTTTTCCTTCTTCTAACCTATGGACCCCCCATATGGTCTCTGTCCTCTCTCCTTTCTCCTCCTCACCCTTTACTGGTGGCACCAGATGGGAAGTGCTCTTGGCTCACTGCATCTTCTAAATACACAATTAATGGCTACCATTATGGCACTATCATGGCCCAGGGGTCCCAGCCCAACCTCCTCCTTCTTGACAGGCGCCTGCCTTCTCTCTTCAAATCCCCATTCTCCTTCCCCCCCTCCTTCCCTCCTTCCCACTCTCTCCTCCCCTACAGTGGTGGCGCCCCACCCCAGCTTCACTTAGCTACCGTAAATTCTCGCTCTGCTATCAAACACTCCTCTGACATCAGTCACCTCCTTCAAGACTTTGACCTTGACATCCTTGCTCTCACTGAGACGGTGTTCAAGGCCAGCTCCATTACTGCCTTTGACAATCTTCTCCCTGAGGGCTACAAGACCCCGTCCAACCCCAGGCCCTCCCGGCCTGGGGTGGAGTGGCTCTGTACTTCCCTGAGTGGGTTCCTGCCTCCATCATCCCCACTCGAACCTACTCATCATTCTTTTAAAGTCTAGTCTGCATGCTGTCGGTCTTACCTACTCTCTGTCTTTTACTCTCGCTACCACCTACAGACCCCCGGACCAACCTCCCTCTTCCTCTCAGAATGAGTCGACCTGTCCTCCTCTGTTCTTGCCTCCTCCCCCCACACTTATCTTCCTTTGGGACTTCATTATCCATCTCGACTCTCCCGATGTGGCCACTGTTCTCTTCCACGATCTCTGCAACACTCTTTCCCTCACTATCCTTCCCTCTGGCCCAACCCACTCTGCCAGACACAATTTGGATGCTCTCATCTCAACACATATCCCTCTCTCCAAGCCTGTCACTACCCCTCTCTCCTGGTCTGACCACTCTCTCCTCTCTTCCCACCCTGACCTTGCCTGTCCCCTGACACCTCCACCTGCACTGCCAGTCTCCTTCTCTGTCATTCGACCTAAGAAGAGTGTCAGTCGCTGCATTTGCCTCTTCCTTCATCCCTCCTCCTGTCATGCATCCATGTCCACAGCATCACGTTTCCCAACACTCAGGCCCACAGCACTACAATTCCCAGAATGCGCCACCAGTATCTCTAAACACACCCACCTGCAGTTTACGCCCATGCCTTCACAGCGGCAGTGGGTGGTTCGCTGAGGCTGCAAGACATTCCGGCGGCCTCAGAGTTCTGGCAGCCGGCTGCGCCCATTTTTCTATTGGCAGCTTCCATGGCACTTGTCATCGTGCTTGAAAAAGAGCAGTGTTGCCATGACACCACGCTTAGATCCGCGTCACATGACACTGGGATCCCGATCACGTGACCAGATTTCCATGGCAACCCCCTTAAAACAGGGAAGATTACGCCTTCCTTTGCTTCACAGCTGTGTTTATGGCGTGTTCCTGGTGTTGGAGTCACGATTACTTTTGGAACTGTTACCTTGACCTCGGATACGTATTTTGGACTGTCTTTGGATTTCCTTTGGTTTGTTTTTGCTCACATTGCTCCCAGACTCCCCGACCTCGACTTTGTATTACGGACTTCGATTTTGGATCACGTTTTGATGAATACTTCTTGGTTCACTTACACCAGCTCCAGCCTTCGCTTCAGCTTCCTGGATCAGCTTGGAACTTACCTAAATACCGTTAAGTGAACTGTTCAAGTTACCATCTCTCAGGGGGCTTCCAGTGAGAGCACTTGCCACCACCTGCCGCTGCTTTCACTGAGGGTACATTGACGCTCTCGGGGGGAGTGTTCTTTTCTTGCCACTCCTCATTCCCCTTCCGGGATAGTATCCCCAACACTTAGGTAAGATTTCCAAACCCTGCTTCCCTGTGCTTTACCAACCTATATTGTTTGCCATTTGTTTATCTTACCTGCATTATTCCTTTTCAGCTCTCGGGGTTACCTGCATTCCTGTACCTGCCACCTGTGACCCTAAAGACTAAACAGCAAGTTACTTTACCTTTCTCTTCAGTACTTAGGGGCAGAGGTCTTATATTCTGCACGACACTCAAGTCTTGACACCTCTGCCCCCTTCATCAGACTCCTTCTCGAACTCTGTTCTTGCTAACCTCCATCTCTCTATCTCCAACACACTGGACGTCCTTGCCCCCGTCATGAAGATCCGCATGAAGGCTTCCTCCAAATGCAACTCTTGGTATGATTCCAACTTGGCCGCTTTGAAACGCAAGTGCAAAGCTTCAGAGCGGAAGTAACAGGCATCTAGCTCATCCTCTGAAATACTGGCCTGCCGCCTACTCCAAAGGCAAAACCGTCTCTCCATCTGCTCCAAGAAGAGGGCTCCTGTCCGAGCCTGCATCTCTAGAGCCACCAATAACATGGTTGAACGTTTTACAATCTGCAAGGAACTTGCCAATCCTACTGCAGTCTCCTCCTCTCCTCACCCATGCCCTCTGCTCTGCACTGGCCGCCCACTTTTCCTCCAAACTCTGGACATCCTGTCCTCTCTGTCATCCCCCTTCTCTCGCCTCCCTTGGCCCCTTCATCCCCCCAAGCTCTCCTCTTTCTCTCCCATTGCACCAGATGAGGACTCCAGAGTTGTCCGCTCTGTGAAAGTCACCATTAAACAGGTGCTCCCCTGCTCCTCCAGAACCATCAAGGACAACATCACCTCTCATGCTACAGCCTTGGCTGACCTCTGCAACCACTCATTTACCACTGGCTCCTTCCCTCAACGCCTTAAGCACTCTCTTGTGCACCCTCTCCTAAAAAAAGACATCTGTTGACCCTTCTTGCCCAGCCAACTATCGCCCTATCTCTATCACCCCTTTTTTGGGCAGACTCATGGTGCAGCTGGCCATCCCCCAACCGACCCTCCACACCTAAGGGGCTGGCTGCCTCCATGACCACCAGTCCGGAGGCACAGAAACTGCTCTCCTGAATACCAGTGAAGACCTACTCTCTAACCTGGACTCTAACACTCCGTCTGTTCTGTTCCTCCTCGATCTTTCTTCTGCTTTTGACACAGTCAACTACTCCATCCTCAAACCGTCTCCATGACACCCTTGGCATCACAGACAGGGCACTGGCGTGGCTGATCTCCTCCTTTCAAATAGAGCTTCCCAAGTGCAAATGGGTCCTGTTCTCTTCTCCACGTCACTCTCTATCTATGGCGTCCCTCAGGGCTCTATCCTATCGCCATGGCTCTTAAAAATTTACCTGGCCCCTCTGGTGGCTCGTAAGACAGAGATCCTCCTCATTGGGACGCCGGCTCCTTGCTTCCCCCCCCCCACTATGGCCAGACTCCCTGGATCCTCTCCCCTTACCCACTTATGAGGCAACAAACCTTGCGATCATCTTTGACTTCTCTCTCCACACATCATGGACCTTGCCAAGAATTCAAATTTCAGCTCCTCCTCCTCAGAGGTATTCTCCCTTTCCTCACCTTTCCCCAAGAGCTCAATGTCTCCAGGGCTCTGGTTCTCTATATGCTTGACCACTGCAACAGCCTCTTCCTCAACCTGCTCCTTTCCTCCTTTTGCCCCCTTCAACTAATCCAGAACAGGACTACAAGACTTATCCTTGGCCACAAGCCCAGTGACCATATCTCTCCAGGCGATCTTCTTAAATTCCAGAATCTTCTCAAGAGTTCCCTTTTTTCCTCTTCCTTCCCTCTTCCCCTCCCGTGCGAACTCTCCCTCTGCCGCCCCGACTGGGGCCTGGTCCCTTCTGAGTCATACAGGGGCCACTCCGGCCCCTACCAGTCCCCCTAGCATCCTTTCACAGCAGTTGCCCTCAGGCTTCCTTTCCCGGACCAGTCCAACTTGGTCCTCCAACGTGCCCGCCCCTGGCTTGGGGCTACCCCACTCCTGCACTTCTCCCTCTATCCCCTCCCCCTTGCACTTACCACCTTGTCATGCACCTGCATGGTAGGATTGTCACAAGGCCAATATAACCGTTTATGTTGTTCTACTTTTTTTGATTCCCATGTCCCCCCCTCCACCTCACCTTGTCTTGTGGAAAACACCTCTCTATAGGCACCCTACAAATGTCCAATAAAAATAAGAAAATAAAAAAATCTGTTTTTGCATGAAACAACTTACCAGGTCACTATCCCAAAATAAACCACCGTTTGTGGGGCAATTTCCGTCCTCTAGAACGATAATTCATGTGACCTTGATGTGACCTTGATATGAGTCATACCTGGAAAGTGTATAATCCACTTTGTCCTTCATGTTTCTTTACTTAAGATAGTTGATCCCAACCACCCATCACCTGATAGTCCCCGCTCTGTGATTGAGTTATTGATGATGGGAAAACTAAATATGAAATAACAGACCTAGCCAGGTCTGGAGTCAGACGGCAGTTCTTTCATTAGATCTGAGCTTTTCGTTTTTCTGTTAAAACCTATAAACACAGATAAAACACCCCCCGGATGAATTATTCCTGTCCAGTGTCTATTTTACTTGCTTTAAAAAAATTCCTTACTAAGTAATTTAGCAGAACAGTTTTTCAGAGGACCAGTCGAGGAAAGCAAATGTGCTCCTTATTCGTTAATAGCTAGGATGAGCGGCCGATGTTTTTTGGACCACACCTATGGGTTGACTTTAGTGTTGTTGTGTTTTTTCAGCAAACAGTACCTGGCATACCTGGTCCCATATCTGCAATAAAAATATAAAACACAGAGCTATGAGTGTCAGCTTGTAAATGGCTGGGGCTGGAAAAGGGTGCACGCTCCTAATGACATTAGGCCAATTGTCCACTCCTAAACAACTAGGGCGCAGCTAAGATCTGTGTTCTATATTAGTAACAGAGGGAAAGGCCCACTAGGCCCAGTTTTTCTTCAGTCAATGCTTACAGGTTATGTCCCAGCACAGAGGCTCTGATCCGCTTGTGAAAACCTCTTAGCTGTTCTGTGCTTCTGCAGGTCAAGGTCCGCAGGACGCTACTTTTGCATCCTTGCACCCACGTTGTGGAACTCTCTTCCGCAGGGTTTGCGAGATATCCCTGAGCATCTGCGCTTTTGCAATGCCTTAAAAATCGTTCTACTTTAAGGCTACTGATCATGTTTCCTTCCGGTTTATTCGCTAGCCCCCAGATGCCCCCGGGCCTTGTTGTTTTGTGTTCTACACCTATGAATACATACTAGTTATAATGATTCAGCAAATTAACTTAATCTATCTCAGAGTAACTGAACACGCTTGCACTCTTCCTGCCATCACACACTGCTTGTGTTTTTGAAACCAGATTGCTGGAAACACATTTTTCCATAGGTGAGTGTTCAGTGGGTAAGCAGCTGTACTCACTGTCTCTTTAAAAAAAAAAGATCTTTCCTCCACCCTGCAATGCTCTCCTCCATTCTGCACTGGCGACAACTTGGCACTTGGCGTAGGCGGCTGCAGAGAACTGGAGTTGCCCTTGGCTGTTCCTATGCAATCACCAGGTGGATCCGCTGCTCTGGAAGGCCCCACTGTCCATAAGCGACCCGCAGACTGTGAGTGACTGTCATCTGTGCTGAACCCCTCCACCATCACCGTCAGGAAGGGGGCACCCTCAGATGCCTTTCTGGTGTGCTCCCTGCATCAATGCTCAATCACCTTTGTGCCAGTGCTTTCCTGTGCGTGCCCTCCTCCACCATGTCCTAGCAGCAGCTGGCGCGTCACAACACCCAATGCCTCTGGTCTTGTTTGTACGACTTCTTTGAGTGAGTCCCTAGGCACCCTCGTGATTTTGCCACCACCAAGCTGTTTCTGGCCTTCACCAAGAGTCAGGTCCGCATTTATAAAAAGGAAAAAAAGCGCTTCTTGTAGCAGCAACTCAGGGTCTGTTTCAGCAAGAACCCTACACATTTGAGGGTGTGCTTTAGCAGGCAACTTGAACTTTTGGGTTGCATCACCTCTTAAGTCAACCACTAGTGTCCACCTCTTGGAGAATGTGTCCTTGAACCTTGCAATTACTGTACATCGTCAACCACTTTCTACGTTATCACTACATATCCCACCAAAAATATCGGCATATATATGGTTGTCAGGAATGGCCATAGGCGATATTTTTGGGGGGGATCATTTGAGGTTTTTGGGAGCGGGGGTGTCCCCTGCTCCTTTAAAAATAATGCAGGGGGTTGCGGGGGTAATTTGTGTATGGTGCTATTTTTGCGGGGATATTAACACATGGAAGCCTTTCTACTGACCCGGCCTTGATTTCTCTGCACAGGAACCGACCCGCCCCGAGCCTGTCACTTCTGGTTAGTGTGCCTCATTCACTTTCCTTAGTATGTTGATTGACAGGCTGTGTGAGGCCTAAAATCTCACTCTAACATGCTCATGTGCTCAGAGACCTGCTGTGAGTTTGGACTTTTGAGGCAGAGAAGACATTTGGCAGGTGACCATGAGGCTTTGGTTGAGGAAAAGGCAAGATTCCCTGTTAGTTTCCCTCAGAGGTCTACTCTGAGGTCTTCCACAAGACCCAAACTCTTCTCGCACAGTCCAAAATTAAAATTGCCCCCATCCCGGCCACCAACAGCCACAACTCCCCACTTTATGATACAGCACCAGGACTTTGGTATCAGAGTGATGTTGCAGCCCTGCAGGGAGTTCTTCACAAGGAAAACGAGGAGCAGAAAAGATCAATGTTGAAGTGTGAATTTGTCATTATTGGCTTAAAGAGGGGGGGACAGCGGTTGCAGGTGGGTGGCAAACATGGCCAACATGTTACCCTACCAGGTATTTACCAACAGGGTGTTATAAGAGATTGGTGTGTTGGCTCCCACAACAAATGCTCTGACAGTGTCACCAGGCCAGCGATACAAATCTTCAGAAGATGGAAAGCACTCATTAATGTATACAAGGGGGCTGGACAGCGCATATCTGCGCCACTGCACAGCCCCTGCCGAAATGCACAGATCGCCTTTGAAAATAAGGAGACCTGCGAAATTCTGAAAGTAGCGCAAATGAAACGAGGGCATTCTGTGTGCTCCTTTTTAAGAATCTGGCCCATAGAAACTTACTGTTAACATTCTTGTTTACCATTCTTGTTTACCATTCTTGTTTACCATTCACCATTCTTGTTTACTATTCTTGTTTACCATTCACCATTCTTGTTTACTATTCTTGTTTACCATTCTTGTTTACCATTCTTGTTTACCATTCACCATTCTTGCTTACCATTATTGTTTACCATTCTTGTTTACCATTCACCATTCTTGTTTACTATTCTTGTTTACCATTCTTGTTTACCATTCACCATTCTTGTTTACCATTCTTGATTACCATTATTGTTTACCATTCTTGCTTACTATTCTTGTTTACCATTCTTGTTTACCATTCACCATTCTTGTTTACTATTCTTGTTTACCTTTCTTGTTTACCATTCACTATTCTTGTTTACCATTCTTGTTTACCATTCACCATTCTTGTTTACTATTCTTGTTTACCATTCTTGTTTACCAGCATGGCTCGTCTTGCCTTTCATTGGCTCCCCCGAGAGGACGATTCACAGGCAATCCTGTTTGCATGGAATGGGAGGGGAAAGAAGGTGCTAGTCAGGTGCCCTACAATCGTCGTAACATTCTGTCGGTTTTACATTCTCTTAATATCACCTGCTGTCACGTGACACAGCAGCAGAGCAAACGATCTGCATCTCGATTGGTCATTCGGGAACACTTGGTCAACTTTCCCTATATCAGTCCTAGGTTGGTGGCCTAATCTGTAAGAGACTTAGGCGGTCCTGCAGTGGTAGTTGGCAGCACTCTGGCAGAGAGTTCTGTGGGATTGTGGAAGTGTCATCACACGTTAACCACCGTTGGACGGACCCCAGTCTCGCAGGCTTATCAGTCACCCGTTTGTGAACGAATCACATACATTTTCTATAGGCTCTTGATCCCAAAAGTATCGTATAATGAAGGACTCCCAGTTCACAGTTCCTTATATATTTAATCAATAAAACAGGGTTACGGCTTTCACAGGTGCCATTGCTTGCAGTCTTTCTTCCGTGTCCTTGGCACTTGGGTGGTAAACCGCCTCTGCACTCTCGGATATGAGTATTGTCTTGTACTAGGGTCATTGACCGCACCCCGTATTTCTTGGTTGCCCTTCAAGGCGTTTAGGCACTGGGCCTCTAGGGCCTCCGGTCTACCTGGCCCCATCCAACATAGTGCCTTGAGTGTTCTTGACAGGGGGCTATGCATCAAACTCTTATATAAATGGTTGGATCCCAGGGTACTTTTTCCTCCCCTTTGACCATCTGGGCTGCCATAGGTATAGACTCGCCCTCTTGAGTGAAGGTGATGTCCTTCTTTCATTCTTATTACTCTGCCTTGAGGGTCCTGCCCACTTCTCATTGCCTTGACTTCTTCTGAGTCCTCTGTCTATTTCCTCACCGTTTCCTGGGGTTGTTTCATCTGTTTACCACAGGCCGTGTTATTCACATATGGCCCTTCTATCTCTGCATGCTCCTCTCATTCTCTGCCCACCACTCTTCTATCCTGGGCCAGCAATCAATCTCCTTTTAATATTTCTTCATATCCTCATCTCTTTGCCTTCCTCTTACTCCATACTCCTTTCTCTCTGTCGCTCTTCCACTGACACAGCTTTCTCTCCACTTGGACTGGTTTGCTCTTTGTCTCCTGCTTTGACATTCCACCTTCTCGCCTCCTATCCACCTCTACTTCCTCCTCCTCTTCTCTGCCTTTCCTTGGCTCTATTTTCAACTTTTCACTGGTTCTTCACTTTCCCTCCTATCATCTTCCTCTCGCCACATGTTGCACTCCTTTTCTGTGCGTTCTCCCTGCTATTCTTCACTTCTTGTGTTCCCATCCTTTTCTGGCTCTGTGCGTTCTCCCTGCTATTCTTCACTGGTCCTGTAACACTCCTTTTCTGGCTCCTTGTGTTCTCCCTGCTATTCTTCACTGGTCCTGTTCTATTCCTTTTCTGGCTCTCTGCGTTCTCCCAGCTATTTTTCACTGGTCCTGTTCCACTCCGTTTCTTTCTCTATGCATCTCCCTGCTATTCTTAGCTGGTCCTGTTCCACTTCTTTTCTGGCTCTATGCGTTCTCCCTGCTATTCTTCGCTGGTCCTGTTTCACTCTTTTTCTGGCTCTATGCGTTCTCCCTGCTATTCTTCGCTGGCCCTGTTTCACTCTTTTTCTGGCTCTATGCGTTCTCCCAGCTATTCTTCGCTGGTCCCGTTCCACTCCGTTTCTTGCTCTATGCGTCCCCCTGCTATTCTTAGCTGGTCCTGTTCCACTTCTTTTCTGGCTCTATGCGTTCTCCCTGCTATTCTTCGCTGGTCCTGTTCCACTCCTTTTCTGGCTCTATGCGTTCTCCCTGCTATTCTCTGCTGGTCCTGTTCCACTTCTTTTCTGGCTCTATGCGTTCTCCCTGCTATTCTTCGCTTGTCCTATTCCACTCCTATTCTGGCTCTATGTGTTCTCCCTGATATTCTCAGCTGGTCTTGTTCCACTCCTTTTCTGGCTCTATGCTTTCTCCCTGTTATTCTTTGCTGGTCCTGTTCCACTTCTTTTCTGCCTCTATGCATTCTCCCTGCTATTCTTCGCTGGTCCTGTTCCACTCCTTTTCTGGCTCTAATCGGTCTCCCTGCTATTCTTCGATGGTCCTGTTCCATTCCTTTTCTTGCTCTACGCGTTCTCCCAGCTATTCTTCACTGGTCCTGTTCCACTCTGTTTCTGGCTCTATGCATCTCCCTGCTATTCTTTGCTGGTACTGTTCCACTCCTTTTCTATCTCTCTGTGTTCTCCATGCTATTCTTCACTGGTCCTGTTCCACTCCTTTTCTGGCTCTCTGCATTATCCCGGCTATTCTTCACTGGTCCTGTTCCATTCCTTTTCTGGCTCTCTGCGTTCTCCCAGCTATTCTTCACTGGTCCTGTTTCACTCCGTTTCTGGCTCTATGCATCTCCCTGCTATTCTTAGCTGGTCCTGTTCCACTCTTTTTCTGGCTCTATGTGTTCTCCCTGCTATTCTTCACTGGTCCTGTTCCACTCCTTTTCTGGCTATCTGCGTTCTCCCGGCTATTGTTCACTGGTCCTGTTCCATTCCTTTTCTGGCTTTCTGCATTCTCCCAGCTATTCTTCACTGGTCCTGTTCCACTCCGTTTGTGGCTCTATGCATCTCCCTGTTATTCTTAGCTGGTCCTGTTCCACTCTTTTTCTGGCTCTATGCGTTCTCCCTGCTATTTTTAGCTGGTCCTGTTCTACTCCTTTTCTGGCTTTCTGCGTTCTCCCAGCTATTCTTCACTGGTCCTGTTCCACTCCGTTTGTGGCTCTATGCATCTCCCTGTTATTCTTAGCTGGTCCTGTTCCACTCTTTCTCTGGCTCTATGCATTCTCCCTGCTATTCTTCGCTGGTCCTGTTCCAGTCCTTTTTTAGCTCTATGCATTCTATGCATTCTCCCTGCTATTCTTGTCTGGTCCTGTTCCACTTCTTTTCTGGCTCTGTGAGCTCTCCCTGCTATTCTTTGCTGGTCCTGTTGCACTCTTTTTCTGGCTCTATGCGTTCTCCCAGCTATTCTTCACTGGTCCTGTTCCACTCCGTTTCTTGCTCTATGCGTCTCCCTGCTATTCTTAGCTGGTCCTGTTCCACTTCTTTTCTGGCTCTACGCGTTCTCCCTGCTATTCTTCGCTGGCCTTGTTTCACTCTTTTTCTCGCTCTATGCGTTCTCCCTGCTATTCTTCGCTTGTCCTATTCCACTCCTATTCTGGCTCTATGTGTTCTCCCTGCTATTCTCAGCTGGTCTTGTTCCACTCCTTTTCTGGCTCTATGCATTCTCCCGCTATTTTTTGCTGGTCCTGTTCCAGTCCTTTTCTAGCTCTATGAGTTTTCCCTGCTATTCTTCGCTGGTCCTGTTCCACTCCTTTTCTGGCTCTATGCGTTCTCCCTGCTATTCTTTGATGGTCCTGTTCCACGTTTTTTATGGCTCTATGCGTTCTCCCTGCTATTCTTCACTGGTCCTGTTCCGCTCCTTTTCTGCCTCTATGCGTTCTCCCTGCTATCCTTCGCTAGGTCCTGTTCTGCTCCTTTTCTGGCTCTATGCGTTCTCCCTGTTATTCTTTGCTGGTCCTGTTCCACTTCTTTTCTGCCTCTATGCATTCTCCCTGCTATTCTTCGCTGGTCCTGTTCCACTCCTTTTCTGGCTCTAATCGTTCTCCCTGCTATTCTTCGATGGTCCTGTTCCATTCCTTTTCTTGCTCTACACGTTCTCCCAGCTATTCTTCACTGGTCCTGTTCCACTCTGTTTCTGGCTCTATGCGTCTCCCTGCTATTCTTTGCTGGTACTGTTCCACTCCTTTTCTATCTCTCTGTGTTCTCCATGCTATTCTTCACTGGTCCTGTTCCACTCCTTTTCTGGCTCTCTGCATTCTCCCGGCTATTCTTCACTGGTCCTGTTCCATTCCTTTTCTGGCTCTCTGCGTTCTCCCAGCTATTCTTCACTGGTCCTGTTTCACTCCGTTTCTGGCTCTATGCATCTCCCTGCTATTCTTAGCTGGTCCTGTTCCACTCGTTTTCTGGCTCTATGTGTTCTCCCTGCTATTCTTCACTGGTCCTGTTCCACTCCTTTTCTGGCTATCTGCGTTCTCCCGGCTATTGTTCACTGGTCCTGTTCCATTCCTTTTCTGGCTTTCTGCGTTCTCCCAGCTATTCTTCACTGGTCCTGTTCCACTCCGTTTGTGGCTCTATGCATCTCCCTGTTATTCTTAGCTGGTCCTGTTCCACTCTTTTTCTGGCTCTATGCGTTCTCCCTGCTATTTTTAGCTGGTCCTGTTCTACTCCTTTTCTGGCTCTATGCATTCTCCCTGCTATTCTTCGCTAGTCCTGTTCCAGTCCTTTTTTAGCTCTATGCATTCTATGCATTCTCCCTGCTATTCTTGTCTGGTCCTGTTCCACTTCTTTTCTGGCTATGTGAGCTCTCCCTGCTATTCTTCGCTGGTCCTGTTGCACTCCTTTTCTGGCTCTATGCGTTCTCCCTGCTATTCTTCGATGGTCCTGTTCCATGTTTTTTTCTGGCTCTATCCGTTCTCCCTGCTATTCTTCACTGGTCCTGTTCTGCTCCTTTTCTGCCTCTATGCGTTCTCCATGCTATTCTTTGCTGGTCCTGTACCACTCCTTTTCTGGCTCTATGCATTCTCTCTGCTATTCTTCGATGGTCCTGTTCCACTCCTTTTCTTGCTCTACGCCTTCTCCCAGCTATTCTTCACTGGTCCTGTTCCACTCTGTTTCTGGCTCTATGCGTCTCCCTGCTATTCTTTGCTGGTCCTGTTCCACTCCTTTTCTATCTCTATGTGTTCTCCTTGCTATTCTTCACTGGTCCTGTTCCACTCCTTTTCTGGCTCTCTGTGTTCTCCCTGCTATTCTTAGCTGGTCCTGTTCCACTCTTTTCTGGCTCTTATGTGTTCTCCCTGCTATTCTTCACTGGTCCTGTTCCGCTCCTTTTCTGCATCTATGCATTCTCCCTGCTATTCTCCGCTAGGTCCTGTTCCACTCCTTTTCTGGCTCTATGCGTTCTCTCTGCTATTCTTTGCTGGTCCTGTCCTATGCATTCTCCCTGCTATTCTTTGCTAGTCCTGTTCCACTCCTTTTCTGGCTCTATGTGTTCTCCCTGCTATTCTTCACTGGTCCTGTTCCACTCCTTTTCTGCCTCTATGCGTTGTCCCGGCTATTCTTCACTGGTCCTGTTCCATTCCTTTTCTGGCTCTCTGTGTTCTCCCTGCTATTCTTAGCTGGTCATGTTCCACTCTTTTCTGGCTCTATGCGTCTCCCTGCTATTCTTTGCTGGTCCTGTTCCACTCCTTTTCTATCTCTATGTGTTCTCCTTGCTATTCTTCACTGGTCCTGTTCCACTCCTTTTCTGGCTCTCTGTGTTCTCCCTGCTATTCTTAGCTGGTCCTGTTCCACTCTTTTCTGGCTCTATGTGTTCTCCCTGTAATTCTTCACTGGTCCTGTTCCGCTCCTTTTCTGCCTCTATGCGTTGTCCCGGCTATTCTTCACTGGTCCTGTTCCATTCCTTTTCTGGCTCTCTGCGGCAGACTTAAGGTTGTGAAAGCTCTTCTAGACCCCACTCACAGAATGCAAATTAATGCAGAAAAGCCTTTTCCCGCTTATCCAGGATCCATAGCCGCTTACGTTCAATGTCCTGCTGGGGACTTCGTCACATTCCCTTCTTTCTCCGGAGCAGTGTCCGGTTGCCTCTGTTCCCCCGCATTAGGGTAAAAGGATCCCATCCTTTATTCAAAGAATTGTCCTCTTCTTCCCCTCTTGAGTCCTTCCCTGAAGGGTTGCTGCAACCTCTTCTCTCCATGCCTCAGAAGGGTTGGATAGTGTCCTTTCATGGTGAAGAGCACTTTCAGCCTTATCAACAAAGTAAAGATCATCTTTTAAGGCTACTCCTAGGATTTCCTGAAAGTGACCCTATATTGACTCATATTCCAACTCTGGGTTTCCAGCTTTCTGATGGTATCCGTATAAAATGTTGGAAAAAAATAAAGGTATGGTAGAATTGTTTGAATTTCAGCTGTATCCAAATTTCGTGCAGCCGAAGACTTTGCACAATTCTACCATACCTGCCCATTATAGCAAAGGGGAGCCGGGGGTGGAGGGGTGTCCCCCGCAGCCTTTTTTGCTATAATGGGACCATGGGTTGCGGGGGGTTCCACCGCTTGCTCGGAAATAAAGTTGTTTAAAAAAAAATACAAAATTAAAAAAGGACCCAATGGCACCGGTTCCCGTCCACGTAAGTGAAGGGAACTGGCATCGCAGGCAGACGGCAGCACACAGTGAAGTGCGCAGCCAACAGGCAAGTAGGGGGAACGGAGGGGGAGCAGGTAAGGGGATGCAGGAAAACCAATATGGGATTCCACCACGGTAGACATTTCGGATTTAACATTTTCAAATTCGGACGTTTCCATCGCGGTATAATCACGTACATCCCTTTCGGAGCTTATAGAAGTAGCCAGCAGTTGGGGTCAGAGAACCCTTTAAACAGAGAAATGGGGTAGGTCATACACTGTAGTATTTTGGGTCTAGTTGCTTGCCTGGGATTGGAAGGAGCAGAGACCGATCTGGGATTTCTTGACCCCAAAGTTCTTCGGCGGGATGCATATGCTGGTATACAGAATGGTGGCTGATCCAGGTGGAAGATGAGCACTAGGACCATTCTTATAGGGTCATAGGCTGGGACCCTCCACCTTTGAAATGGTGCAGGTCTATCTAAACTCATAGTCGAGCTGTTCATTTCAATCCACAGGAATGATTTGGATGCTCATGACTGAAAGATTTAGGGCCAAGATGGGTAATCCTCTTTCTGGCTCTTTTTCATGAGAATGGATTGAACTCAATACCCCTTCAAAGGGAAGGATGCACTAGGACCGTCAAGGTGGTATATGTACTATACTATTAGGTCGGTCTGGAGGAGGATTCTTTCTTGACTGGGAATGACATTGGAGCAAAAGATTTCATAGCACCAGTGCATGGGTATTTTACAGGTTACCAGTCCGATTGACTAGCCAGCAGTAAACATTCCAGGGCTTTTTTTCGTCATGAGTCCTCCAGTTGATTGCCAAACTGCCAGATCTTGTCCAGGGCACTCATTTTATGATCAGGGGGGACGACTTTCCATTGAGTTGATTGCCTGCATTCGGGTACCTGTCCAACCTTTAAGCTTCTTGTGAATCTCTGTGGTCAAGTCCCCTTGATCCCACTTCTGGCGCCATATATCTTGAGCACTACATGTAATGAAGGCCTGAAGATCTTTTGCCAGTTTAGATTTCCTTTTATTGTTAATGAGAAAAATAGGATTAAGGCTTTCACAAGTGTCATAGTCTGCTGTCTATTTCTGTCTTTAGGAATTTGTTAGTATCCTGGAGGAAAAAAAGGTCCCTGAGATTGATTGCGCCTAATTGTGTGGACGGGTTGGTCCTTTGGGATTTCTGGTCTGCCCGACACCTTCGCTCTTGTGGGCTTAAGGCATCTTTATAGGAGTTGTGCATCACACTCCTATGAATATCTGGAATGCAGGGTACCCAGCCTTTTTCCAAGCTTGACTGACTGGACTGTCATAGGCCATAACATGCTCACCCTTCAGGGTGAACCAACTAGTTGGTCTAGAATGTGGACATGGCTCCTTGGCACCACAGTCTCTGGAAGGCCATGCCAATCAAGGTCTTACTGCAGTCCCTTCCCTCCTTTCCTGTATCACTTTGTCGCTTCATTATACCTTATTTGTAATCTTCTCCATTTTGTTTCTACTTTTACTTTATGTGCACCAATCTCATCCTACTCACCGTCCAACAACAAATTCTCTCTCGGGATCTCCTACACCTCAGTGTCTACCACTCCCTCACCTTCCTGCTCACTGCTGTCTTGCCTCTCCTCCTGCTGGCCCCCAAATGTTTCACTCTGTTTCCAAGCGACAACACTTGTTCGTTAAAGAGCTCTTTTTAAAATTTAGCTCCGGATTTGAAAATTGGAACACACACCCTCCTATTGGGCCTAGGTGTACCTTGCCACTTGGATGAGGACCAGGTTGGTTCATGGAAGGCCTAAACCCTCCCTCCTCCCACCACTGGTACCAATGGTTGCCTTGAGCTGTCCTTCACCTTGCAGGCCAATGCTTTGCATTGGCAACCAGTCATTCTGAAATCAAGCAGCCAGCTGGGGAGGCTCCCTGACGTCAACACTACGTTCCTTCCACAATGTCCAGAGCCCCGCTTCATCCCAACATGCCAACCTCCTGCACAACGCTGTACAGCCCATCTTGTCATCTTACCCGATGCGACCCTTAGTTACTTGCAACGCCATGAGCATGAGTCACCACACAGCCTATAGATGTCCTAAATTGTACCTAGGCTTTAAAAATGGGGGTATGGTTTGTAACTTCAGGCTGTGGCCCTTATCGGCACGGTTGTCCTTCTGCCTCAGCTCTCTCACGCCTTTCTAGGATGGGAGTTACACCCAGGATCACCCTTCTAACCCTTTAGGTTCAACAGAGGTAAGCAGAGGTAAGCAGGGCAGTCAGGGCTGAGCTCCAGGATAGGACAATTGATTGGAGTTTATAATAGAAGTTCTTTCTGGACAAATCTACAGAACAGACATTATTAAGGAATGGCGTTTTCCCCTTATCTGGGTGCCCTGGCCTTTTAGGGTTCATGTCCCGCCTGTGACCCCATCACACTACTGACAGACTGATCAAACATGTGTCAGAAACATGAACCAGTGGGGATAGAACCTGCCCTACAAGCGAGGTTCATTCAGTCCCTTGTGTGCAATTATCAGTTGGAAAGGGTAGCAAATAAACTCTAATAGGTAAAAGCAAAGAAAGCCAATCAGGGGCCATCAGTGGGCATGGGAAGCAGGCTGGCGATGGGTGGCAGAGCAATGCATCACAACACAAGATGCCCACCTTGAAGTCTTCCAATGGCAGCTATGTCCAGCAAGCCAGCGCGCCTAGAAGTTCTGGTTTTTCTATCTCTGTCTCCAAAACAACCAGTGAACAAGGACCACCACAAGGTTAAGGGAACAACCGCTGCCCCCACACTCGTGTGGGTATCTGACCCTGAAGGTGTACTCTATGGGACCTCAGGTCATTTTTCTGGAGACTCCAAACCAAGGTGTTGGGTGGTGTTTGGCACACAACAAGCAAAGTCATGTTTAGCTTTGCACACCTTTTTATTTTATGTTTTGAGGGCAACAATGATGACAGGATGTGGAAAGATCAATGCACACAAACACACGCACACACACCCCGCCGCAATGATCAGCTTGAAAAGGTAACACAACACCCCAGAGAGAATGAGGCAAAGCAAAGATGGCAGGTGCCCTCATCACCAAGCAAACTAGGCGTGTGACGTGGATGCTGGCGCGATATATGGATACTGATGACTGATAGGAACTGCCAGGCCCATCTAGCCTGGCCGCCCCTTACCGATGACGCGATGTACGCTGCGTATAACTCCCAGCTTAGTGTTTCTTCATACACTTGTATGGTGTCTAACATCTCTGGGGTTTAAGCTCTTTATAAAAGTATTTAACATAGCATTACATGTACTGGAGGGCACCTCCAGACAGGAAATGCCTCTCTGTGGTTCTCGGTGTTCATTAAGTTCTTATGCAGACAACTGGGAGAGCCCCAAATGCATAGACTCAATCTGAATGAACCAGCAAGTGTCCTAATTCAGGAAGGCACACTTCGAAAAATACATGGCAACATACCACCCAGCGGCAGACTCAAAGATTATAAAAGCAGTTTCAAGCAAACAAGGAAGGCACCCCTTTCCTCTTCAAAACCCTCAATCCCCCAATATAGCTTGTACACGACTCTTGCTCTGCTGTTGGAGAGCTGCGTCCACACAATAACACGCAGCAGCCTCATATGTGACTGATTCTGACCCAGGCCCCCCAGGCTTTCAGTATCACTGACCTGTCAGGGATCGAACAACGGACATATTTCTAGTTGAATGTGAACGCAGCTGTCCTTGCAATTACTCAGTGTGCAGGGCACAATTTGCAGTGCAATATTCTAGAGTATTCCAGATGCTGCTGGTGTGATGTGGTAAAATGAAGTGTTCCAGCGCGGTGCGCTGCTGGCCCACTATGTATTTACATTATGTGTCCCACGTAAACCGCACTGGCTGCACACACAGTGAGTGCACCCAAGCACTACCTACTACCCTACTCTCTCCACTGACCTGGACTACGGTCCCCGAGGGCGTTCAACCCACACGCTTTGAGATCATACCAATTATAAATAAGGCGTTATACAAATGCCCAATAACCTAACATAACATGTCTCTGCTGAGCAGAAAAACACTGTCTTCCTGGCGACACTGACATTGTCATTAGAGTCATGGTTTTTTTTACGGCTTTGCAGTAGAGCCAACTGGTTTGGAACTAAGGACTTCTAAGCAGAGCCTCCAGAGGTAACCAGTAGTCGGGTGAAAGCATCGAAGTCTATTGGTCAAAAAAGTAGTCTTATGAAATGAATCTGTATATGCCTTCTTACCATTAAAAGCCTAATACACTCTATATTAAAAAGCAGGTTAAAATGATTAAAATTAGCATAAAATTGCAGTCACCCAGTTAAAGGCTGCATGAAAGTGGGAGCAACATTTCTGCTTAGAGACTATTTAACAGCCTGCCACACAGTGATGGTAAAGGTATGGTCAACAGCCTGGCCGAGAGTATGGTTTACAGTCTGATTGTCGGTCTCAATGACAGCTTGAATAACAGAATTCTGCAATGCAGGCGGCAAAATAAAATCCAGCCAATCAGAATGCGAGATTATCACCGTACTGTCCTAGGGAAAGCTGTCAATGTACAACGCAATGTTTGTGCAGGAGGCAAGGGTGCACTGGCCTATGGGGAACGCTGGAGATTTCCCGGTATGCCTCTGCACCCTGGGCCTATTCTGTGTCTTATTTCCAAATGCTCTCATAGGAAAAATGTTGGACCTGCTGAGAATGAGAACATTGAACACTATTTCCAGGGCCTCTGTTGGTTTTCACTCCACCTCTGGCAGGAGGCCATGTGTCTGTTTCATACAAAGAGAGGTGTGAGGTTGCACAGCCGAGACAACACTGGTTCCCCCAAACTACACAAGTGACAGCTTCTTTGTCCCAAAACTAAACATCTCAGCTTGACCGCTAGCTTTGTCAACAAGCCCTTTGTTTTGCGGCCCCTCTCAGGAGCATTGTCCCGTTCTCTGTACAGGAAAGCAGAGTGGCATCCCCTCCGAAGAGGGGGTGGTGTAATAGTTTGCAGACGTGTGAAGGGGCTGCCCTCAGAGAGCAGAGCGGTGGTTTGGTGCTGGCCTAGGTAGGCCCTGGTCAGTGGAGGCTGTTGATGTGCAGGGTGTAGAAGGCCCAGGGCTCGGGGATGTAGATGACCCCAGGGTACTTCTTCCTCAGGACCCTGTCATTCCAGAGCCAGGCCACCCAGGCGCCGATGAGGACCAGGGCGCAGATGAAGGAGTAGAGGAGGAAGAGGCCGTTGCTGTCCAGCACCCAGCCCTTCTGCTTCTGGCGCATGATGAAGGCCGTCATGGCAAAAAAGGTGAATATGTAGAGCATGAAGATCTGCCCTTCGGTCACCAGGTACCTGGCATCGGAAAAGATCAAGGGACACGTGTTAGAGACGTCATCCGAGCGCGACACAGGGCACACACATGAAAAATGACAACCATGTTCAAGGCGACTAAGACAACAGAAGTTACAAGGGTGCAATTGCAAAAACATGCCACTAGATGGCAGTCTCGGCTTAGGCTCCAGCAGCAGGTGCAATAACTCTGGCTAAACCTGTGACAATGGGGTGTGCAGGTGAGCTGTCTAAAGCAGAGGTAGCCCCCCGTTACCTTCCAGGTGATTTGGGAATTGTAGGCCATAACATTTGGAGAATGAAAGGTAGCCGGCTAGCTCTGGTGTAAAGGAGCCCAGTCCATGGAATATTTGGCTTTCTTTGAAGCAAAGATTGGCTGAGGCAGAGCGCCATGCGAGGGTAATGCTTTTTAAGCTGCATTTCACTGGCGCCGCATTGTAAAATGATGCCTGAGGGTCCCCTTGCCTTCAGCTGAGAAAACCCGCTAGCGTATGCCAGCAACGGGGTGGAGTAACAACAGTTCACTGACTGGGTACACACTCTTTCTTCGCCACCCTGCCTAAAGCTTGCAGCAAGTTGGAACATTGTGCTGTTGCAAGACCCAGCAACATTCTATTTATTTATTTACATACACAGAAGGAAAAATGCTCTTTTGATCGCAAAAGAACTTACAATAGATAAGACATCAGATTTGACACTAAGCAGTGAGCTTTTTACAATGGAGTGAGTATGGGGGACTTTCTAACCAGTTTGGGGAGGGGAGTAAATGGAACAGTTACCGGGGACAATACATTCGTGGACATAAATAGATTAAGGACAACCAACACTGGACGTTTTTAAGTGCAGGCAGGCGATTTAGCCAGCTGTGCTTGGGATTGTGACCATGATGGATGAAGTGAGGGACAGAGGCAGGTTAGAGGTGAGGGACGAATGTCAGCTAGTAAGCACAGATGAGAGGTAGGTTAAGGGTGTAACGCGGAGGTGAGGAGGTATGCTTTAATTTGGTTTTATACAAATCGGTGTGGACTGTTTCTCGAATGTCCGGGGCAAGAGAATTCCATGCAATGGAGCAAGAAGAGAGAAAGAGCGGAAACGAGAGGAAGCACAGGGAGGGAAAGGTGCCACAAAGGTAGTCGAGGAGGCAGAGCGGAAATGAAGAGAAGGCTTGCAGAGTTGGATAGAGGAGGCTACATACAGAGGAGCCTTACCGTGGTTAGATTTGTGAACCAGTAGAAGAAATTTAAATCTGGCTCTGTTTTGCATCGTCAGCCATCCAGCCTGGTGACGGTACCAGGAAGTAGGTGTGAAGTGAGGGAGTTGAAAGAGAGTCCTGGTAGTGAAGTTAATGATCTTGTCGAGAGGACAGAAAGCATAGTTGGGGAGACCAAAGAGGATGCTGGCACAGTTTAGAGAAGACAAGAGTGGTTAAGAGAAGCTTGGTGGTGTTGAAAGGAAGGAGGTGCCTCATTTTCCTAACATGTAGGAAGTTGAGGGACGCTGCTATTCCAGTTTTGGAGATGAAAGCAGAGAAGGTGTGAGAAGGGTCATAGATGATGCTGAGACTGCTAGCTGAAGAAGGGTAGGGGAGAGTGTAAGGTGGGAACTGGATAGGCAGAGAAAGAGATGAGAGGGAGCTTTTGGCAGGGCAGAAGAGCACCTCTGTTTAACATCACAGAGTGCAAAGCCATCCAATATTTAATGGCAGTGAGACATTATATTTGATAGAGAGATCAGAGGAGAGTTCAAGGATGGAGAAGAAGATTTGGATGTCGTCCATGAAGAGTTGGTACGAGAACCCAAAGGAGGGGATTAGTGCCCCAAGAGCAGGTGTGTAGAGTGTAAAGAGGAACAGACCCAAGACAGAGCCTTGTCAAACACCAACAGTTAGAGGAGTGAGTTGAGAGGTGTTGTTACTCCAGGAGACAGAGAATTGGCGATGTGCAAGGTAGGATTCAATCCAGGCAAGGGCCTGAACGCGAATCCCAAGAAGAAAGAGAGTATTAAGGAGATCAGAGTGATCGACAGTGTCAAAGGCAGCAGACAGGTCAAGGAGAATTAGGATAGAGGAAAGGTTGGAGAGCTTAGAAGAGGCGATGAAGATGGACACATTTATGAGCGCAGTTTCAGTGGAGTGACAGGAGCGGAAACCTGCTTGTAGGGGATCTTGAAGGTGGTGGATGTTTAAGAAATTGGAAAGACGGTTGAACACAACCCTTTCGGGCACTTTAGAGTAGGGTAGAAGGAGAGACATAGGGCGAAAGTTAGCCAGTAGGTTCAGGTCAGCCCCTTCACCAGTCATACCCTGGCAAATAGGGCATCCACCTTCATGTAAAGAAGCAAGTTATAATCGTGATGTAAGGATGATCCAATAGCGTGAAGGCCATATGCCAATTTCTAGCTGAAAATCATTTAAGCAACATTCGAATATTTAGCTCCAGTTCGACTGAAGCTGCTGCTCGACTCAGTGTTTGTCTGCAGGTTTCATGATTAACAACAGAGCTTAAGTTCCATACAAACCTCGACCCATGATATGATATGGCATTTGTAATGCACCTAAACACAAGTGTTACAAGGCGCAATGAGGCAAGGAAGGGGGAACAGAGGGAGGACAGAGACAACGATCTTACTAGGCCCAGTGACATTTAAATCGTGCAACTACAGGGAAGGGGGAAAAGTGCCTGGGGAAAGGGGAGGGGGTAGTGCTGTACATGGGATCAAAACAATAACAAGAAGTGCGGCCAGCAGGTGGCAGGTGCGAGGGTACGTGCAAACAGCAGGTGTCCAAAAGTGCAAGTAAGGGGACTCTTAGGTTACAGATACAGACCCAAGTGCACAGGTTGCCGGGAGGCAGTGCGGGTGTGCAACTGGGCGGGTAAGGACCTGGGTCCGAAATCAGAGGGTAGCCAGGTGACCAGTGCCGTATCAGACAGGAAATCAGCAGGGGAGAGGAAGAGAGAAGGCAGAAGCAAAGAGGAAGGTCTTGAGGTGCTTCCGGAACCAGAGATGGTTCTCCTCGAGTTTCAGAGAGGCAGGGAAGCTGTTCCAGAGGGAGGCCACAGCCCAAGAAAGAGATCTACCACCAACTCGTTGCTTGGAGAAACGACTGACCCTGAGGGATTTGGAGGTGGAAGAGTGAAGAGCTCGAGTAGGAAGGTATTTACGAAGAGAGATTTGGAGGTATTGAGGACCCAGGCCCCGGAAGGCCTTGTGGACAATGCAGAGGGTCTTGAACTTAATCCTTGCAGCCACTTGGAGCCAATGCAGAGATTTCAGTGCCGGAGAGATACGATCCCTGGGCTTCAGGCAGTCCTGTTCTGGATGAGTTGCAGAGGGCGGAGAGTAGAAGCAGGCAGATTTAGAAAGAGGCTGTTGCAGTAGTCCAGCCTAGAGAGAACCAGAGCTCTAGAGACAGTAAGCTTCTGGGGGACGAAGAGGAAAGGAAGAATACCTCTGAGGAGGTGCAGCTGGTAGTGTGACTTCTTAGAGATGTCAGAGATGTGAGTAGAAAAGGAGAGTGTGGAGTTGAAGATGACCCAGAGGTTCTTAACTTCACAGGTGGGAGCAGGAAGAGGGCCAAGAGAGGCCTGCCACAGAGGAACAGGAAAGGACGGTGCAGGTGTGCCAATGAGGAGAATCTCCGTCTTACTGGCATTAAGGCAGAGATCGTTGGCAGCACACCACTCCTGGATAGCGGACAGACAATTAGATATGAGAGAAGGAGAAGAGGTGGCTGAGACGAGCCTGAAAATGAGTTGTGTCATCCGCATAGCACTGAAAGTTGGAGCAGAGAGTGGCAATGCAGTGGGCGAGGGGTGCCAGGTATTGGTTGAAAAGCCAGGGAGAGAGGTTAGATCCCTGGGGAACACCACAGGTAGGGAGTGAGATAGAGGAAAGAAAGGACCCAAGTTGGACCTGGGAGGGTTGATCAGAGAGGGACAAGGTCAGCCAGGCCCAAGCCTGATCAGTGATACCCATGTTATCACGAAGACGGTTGAGAAGCATGGCATGGTTGACCGTGTCAAAGGCAGAAGAGAGACTGAGTAAGATGAGGACAGAGGGGAGATTAGAATCAAGGTTAGAGAGCAGTTCTTCATGGATGTTCAGGAGATCGGTTTCTATGCTTCTGGCAGCTCTGAAGCCAGACTGATGGTCATGGAGACAACCAACAGATTCAGTGTGAAGATTAAGCTGGGAGATTGACAGCTTTTCCAGGAGTTTGCCCACGAAAGGAGTGATTGAGATCGGGCGATAGTTAGCCGGGCAGGAGTGGTTGGCTGAGCGTTTCTTGAGAAGAGGGTGAACAAGAGAGTGCTTCGGGGGAGGGGCTCCAGTGGTGAACGAGTGGTTGCAGTAGTCAGCCAAAGCAGGAGCCAGGGTGCCTATGTGGTCCTTGATGGTTTTGGAAGAACAGGGAAGACCCTGTTTTGACGAGACAAAGTCTGCGTCCAGCCCCTTACAAGCTCTCCATGCAGCTTTGTAATTCTTTCAATGCGTTCCGATGCATGATTTCCATCCAGACCGGCAGCACACTCCCGAGTGAGAAGGAAGGAAGGGGAAGGAAAGACACAAGAAAGAGAGAAAGCGAGAGACAAATAGAGTGACGAAGAGTGTCATATAGATGGGGAAAAGAAGAAAGGACAGATGAGGCAATGCTGGGGGAGAGAGTGAGAGAGAAAGAGAGAGAGAGAGAGAGAGAGAGAGAGAGAAAAAAAGAGAGAGAGAGAGAGAGACTCCGAGTGTGCACGTAAGACACCAACACTGAGAGATTGTGACTAAGATTGACAGAATGGGACTGGGAAACAGAGATGACAGAGACTGTGAGAAAGCACAGTCTCTCTAAATCAGTCACAGACACTTAAGAGACTGTGACTGAGCTTGCAATATTGAGACTGAGACAGAGCTTGAGGACCTGTGACTAATATAGACTGAGACTGTGAGAGTGAGCCTGAGAGTGTGGCTGTCATGAGCAGAATTGGAGAGTGATTGACACTGTTGCAGAGAGACTGTGATTGGGATTCGAAGACTGTAACTCAAGCTTTGAGAGTGCTACAGAGTTTGAGTGACTGTGGGATAGTGACGGAGAGACTGGGAGTCTGTGAATGAAACTGAGGAACTGAGACACAGTTTGTGAAGAAGACTGGAGACTGAGACTGAGGGATTGGGACTGAGAGTCTTTGACTGAGGGATTGGGGCTGAGGAAGAGATACTGTGACTTAGAGACAGTGGCTTAGACTAAAAGACTGTCATGGAGAGACTTTGACATAGACTCCATAAATTACGAGTGAGGAATTTATATATATATATAAGAGCTTTCCACTCTGCTGTTAATCGGTGTACCAGAGGTAGGAGGGCACGGGCTCACTAAAACATGACCTCCAATTCCATGCCATTTGGGCACCCACCTTTACGGAGCACCAGAGGAGGCCTTTCCCAAGGCGCTAGTGCTTAACCTGGAGTCACACCCTATTCTGCTGTGTTATTTTGCTTACTTGTGCATGCACCGGGATATGCTAGAGGACGAAAGCACAGAGAGGAGTAACAGCGAACATGCCTATATCCTAACTTCTGCTGGGCAACTACTTTGTAAAACAACTATTCACTGGGATATAGGGGAAACACGCAAAACATAATGTACACTGGCCTTTGAATGCCATATGCATCGCCAATTGCCATGGCAACGAAGCATACTAAAGGTGCTAATTCAGCACCAGACCGGGGGGCGCACCTACAACTGCGGGTGTAAAGAAGGGGGCGGTGAGGGCAGCTACACGGAAATAACACAGGTATTCTAAGCCACAGACACCCCGTAAAAAGGTCTTTACTGGGAACGGTTGGGGGTAACGATGCACAGGGTGTACAGACAGTCCAAGTCACTATCCAATGATTAGTCGAAGAAGGGGAAGGATAAAAATAGTGCCATTATAAATACACGTAGTGGGAAATCACTCGGGGCAGGCTGGCCCTGGGAAACCTCAATCTGAAACACGTGATGAGTACGACAGGGATATGCGAAAGGGGGCGGGGCTCAAGATGCTCATCACAAGGAAGCCAACATAGGTAGAACTGGGTGATGTAACTACAGGGCAGTCAACCAAACTAGCCGACCTATAAGGCAGCGGGGAAGTGGCTCTGTACCAATCACATGACCTCTGATGCCCATCGGCAGGCAGCACTCAGAAGGGAACACTGTACAGAGTGACGTTCTTGGGAGAACCAATCAGAGAGTATGTTCTTGAGCTCTGGGGAGGTGATCAGCCTTCAGAGTATCCACCACAGAGCTTGCTTGCGAAGGTCATTCTCCAACAGGCATCATGTGAATGTCCCCTTTCCCACCAGCTGTAGGGTGTCTCGAGTTCCGTTCTCAATGCTGCTGACCAATGGCAGTGTATTAAAGTTCCGGAGGTCAGCACAAATGTTACTTCAGTAATAACAAGTTGTTCCAGGGTGGGGTGTGAATAAATGTGGTACCACATGGGGAGGTAATGTGATGGGAAACTGTTGAACCGTTTGCTTCAATTACGCTTCACTAATCAACGTAAACATCAAGGAGGTGACATCAATCAGCCAATGAAATTCCTGGGAAACATTGAAAAAAGTGTACTCTCTAAATTGCAGCTGTTTCAATGGATTTCCGACCATTGTATTTCTTGGTATAAAACTACTGGTTGTATTCCATTCAGATGTCAGCCTTTTGATCAGAGCCTATCCACTGTTCTGTTTGATGTGTGCTCACCCAGCTGTAATAAACAGCGTTGCTTCTTGCCCGGTGTGTGCTCCACTTTTTGAGTCCTTTTTTTTTAATTGTCTAATTTGTGGATCCCTGACTACAGCAGTATCATTCTTCTGAACACCCATTTCCGTCTCTTCTTCCATGCAGCATTGTTTTGGCCAGAAGGTATCACTCAAGTCCCACCACATGCACCAAAACCAAAATATAGAGAACTGGATCAGAGATGGAGGCGGGTCAGAAGAAAAGCACTTGTGCTTGGCCCATCTGAGTTAACTCCTTATTGCCTCATAATACCAAGTGTTTATATAGCAGACATATCATTTACAGTTCGGAATAATGTTATAATGAGCTAGCTACAACATTAGAACTAGAAAACCTTCTTTTAATTGGCTAGTTTGGCATCATCACATTGTACATGAGAGACACAATGTCACTACTCATTCTCGAGCCTGTCCTGCTCCTCACCGAGGGATACCACTTGTTTCTTAATCAAGGCCCTCCCCTCATTACTCCAAGGCCCATCCTACCTATGAGGTCCATCCATGCCCTTAAGGCCTATCCCTTCAACAAGGCCCGCCTCTACCCTGATGCCTTTTCCCACTCCAAAGTCCAACCCCACACTGAGGACGCCCTGCCCACCCCCACCTCAGCCCAGCTCTGCACCCGAGTAGTGTACACACTGGGGATGTATAGAAAATGCTGCTTCGTCTAAAACTTTGCAATTAAATCAAGGCCCACTACATTGCTATTTTTCATAATCTCTACAGAACGTTTGCAATTTTATGACTTTTTCAGTTTGGTATTCTCAAGAATTATCGACACCCAAAGGCTTATCCTAGGGATCAAAATCACCTGGGAGACACCACAGAGTCTGTGAAAAGGAAATGGCACGTGGTCTTGTGCTTAATACATGCACAGATCTCAGTGGTGACTTCATATTTGTGTACTGTACAGCTGGATACATTACTGTATATATCCCTCTAAAGTCAAGGCCAGTCAACAGTCTGGGCCTGTGAATTTATGATGCCCTCCCGCTCTCCAGTATTGCAGGACTCTGCCATTGCTGGTTTCCCCCAGACATGCTTCACCCTGGGGTCCTAGGTGGGGTGGGGGGTTCACACTCACCAATAGTAGAGGCTGCTGGGCCCCACCAGGAGCCAGGCGGACACCGGCATCCGGCTCTCGTGCTTGACCCGGGTAAAGCAGCCGGTGAAGTAGATGAAGAGGATGAGGAAGAAAGGGATGTACCTGCAACGGGAAGAGAGGCGACCATACGGTCCATCAGCAGAGGGAAGAGAGGGCCGCAGGCGCAGCTAGATAGGCACGCAGACCCCACCGCAGTACTCGCCATGAGACTACCACTAACCTGCACTCGAACAAGAGCACTTGCAATGCGCCAGTGGGCCGCTATAGAAGTGCACTAGAGTCATGGTCAATGCACCGTTAGGTCGGCTCTAGAAACAGGTCAATGCACCGCTAATCAGCTCTAGAACTGGGGCAATGCACCACTGGTCGGCTCTAGAAACAGGGCAATGCACCGCTGATCAGCTCTAGGACTCGAACAATGCACTGCTGATCGGCTCTAGAACTGGGGCAAGGCACCGCTGATTGGCTCTAGAATTGGGGAATGCACCTATAATCGGCTCTAGAACTGGGCCAGTGCACTGCTGATCAGCTCTAGAACTGGGGCAATGCACTGCAGATTGGCACTAGAACGGGGCAATGCACTGCTGGTTGACTCTAAAAATGGGGCAATGCACTGCTTATCAGCTCTGGAACTGGGACAAGGCACTGCTGGTCGGCTCTAGAAATAGGGCAATGCAACGCTGATCAGCTCTAGAACTCGAACAATGAACTGCTGATCGGCTCTAGAACTGAGACAAGGCACATCTGATCGGCTCTAGAACTGGGGAGTGCACCTATGATCGGCTCTAGAACTGGGGCAGTGCACTGCTGATCAGCTCTAGAACTGGGGCAATGCACTGCAGATTGGCTCTAGAACTGGGGCAATGCACTGCTGGTTGGCTCTAAAAATGGGGCAATGCACTGCTGATCAGCTCTGGAACTGGGACAAGGCACCACTGAGCGGCTCTAGAACTGGGGAATGCACCGCTGATCGGCTCTAGAACTGGAACAATGCACCACTGATCAGCTCTAGAACAGGGCAATGCACAGCTGGTCGGCTCTGGAAACGGGGCAGTGCACTGCTGATCAGCTCTAGAACTGGGGCAACGCACCACTGATCGGTTCTAGAACTGGGGCAATGCACCGCTTGACTGGCTCTAGAACAGGGGAAATGCACCGCTGATCGGCTCTAGAACTGGGGCAATGCACAGCAGATCGGCTCTAGAATGGGGGCAATGCACCACTGATCAGCTCTAGAACTGGGGAAAGGCACCAATGATCGGCTCTAGAACTCGGGCAATGCACCGCTGGTCAGTTCTAAGAATAGTGCAATGCACCGCTAGTCGGCTCTAGAAACAGGCCAATGCACCGCTGGTCGGCTCTAGAACTGAGGCAAAGCACCGCTGGTCGACTCTAGAACTGGGGCAATGCACCGCTGGTCAGCTCTAGAAACGGGGCAATGCACAGCTGGCCAATGGGAGCGACAGGCAGGGTTGGTGGTCACTCTTTCGTCTTCATTTTAATAATTGGGCATGTGCTGTATGTCTTGAACCATTGGATCTGTACAGCACTGTGTAGCCAGTCCATGGCAAGCCAGCGCTCCACTAAAGATGAAACAGGTGCATTGTGTACTACTGTATATCCTGTCCTTACAGATCTACAATGTATCCAGTTTATCCTGAGCTATTATGTATCCAGAGTAGTCTTAGCTACAGCATAGCCTGTTCACCTTAAGCAGAGCATACCTGCCTGTGCACCCAGAGCTGCAGTGTATTCCGTGCCTCTTGGGCTATAATATATCAAGCAAACACAAAGCTACAATGTAGCATTTACCCCTTCAGCAACAATGTATCTTCCTGTGCATGAGTAATTTAAATGTAGCCTTCTGCCCTTAGCTCCACTGTATCCCGTGCAGATCAGTGCATTGACCTGTACATTCTCAGCTACCATGCAGGTGCTACGGTTCCCCTGTGCGTCCATTACTCGAATATAGCTTCCTGTGCATCATTGAGCTACAATGTAACATGTGCAACCCAAACAACATGCCCTGTGCATCCCGAGATGACATCTATCCTGTGCATCTTTAAATACAATGGGCCCGATTCATGGAATTATTTGCGTGTAAAATAGGGTATGTGCGCGCCATTCTGCGCGCAAATCCCCGTTTGCTGATTCATGGAATCAAATGCGCTGTACTTTTCCGGGACTTGCGTGGAGTTCTCATAGGCTCAGCATGTCTCTGCGAGCCGTCGAGGGCCTTGCTCAAGACTCCACCCAGAGCGTGGCCGTGGCTTGCGCAGAGAGCTGGGAAGGGGGTGGAACAACAAAAATGAGGAAGAACTTGCTCAAAAAAGGGTGTTCCGAAGGAGCGGCCTGCAGGCAGCCCTTTGCAGGCCCACAATTGCGTGGCACGAGACATATTCATGGATCCGATCTCACAACCTCTCGGCCAGGAAATGGCCTTCAGACGATCGGCCAGCTGAAGGCAGGCGTAAGTACACTTGCGCTTAGGGTTTGCAACACAGAAGGTGGGGTTGCATGTTGGATATCAGGGTGCGTGTACTCAACCCGGATTCTGATGTAACTTAGGGGTGCGCATACACAGTTTAGCGGGGTGCAGTAATGGTTTATGGGGGTTTGCACACAGATTTCCAGTGTAATTACTGAGTTATGATTTTTAATTCGCATGTTGTTGCAGTGCCGGATACAGTTATGGGGGACCACGCGCACAGTCCCCAAGATGCAGGCATGCTTGCGGAGGAACCCACGCACTATTTTGAGGGTGCATGTATTTTCGCCTGGGGGAGCGCACAAAGGTAGCTGTACTGTCTGTTTCTGCTTTGCGTGGGGGCGTTTCAGGGGCATTACGGCCACAGTTTGCGATTACTGTTACTTTGCGCAATAAATTCCATGAATACAAGGAGCGTGCATTTTTCATTCTGCGCACAGGATTGCACAGTGACCTTCTCGGAGCGCGGCCTCTGTGGGATTTCCGTGCACATTTCCATGAATCGGGCCAAAGTGTCCAGTGCATTCTGAACTACAAAACATCCTATACAATACATTCTATGCACCCAGAGCGACAGGACATTCTATGCACCCTGAGCTACAATACATTCTATGCACCCTAAGCTACAATGTATCATATGCACCGAGTCAAAATATATCGTATGCAACCTGAGCTACAATATATCTTATCTTATGCACTGAAAGCTACAATACATCCTATGCACCCTGAGCTACAATACATCATGTGCACCCTGAGCTACAACATATCCTATGCACCGTGAACTACAATACATCCTATGCACCCTGAGCTACAATACATCCTATGCACCCTGAGCTACAATGTATCATATGCACCGAGTCAAAATATATCGTATGCAACATGAGCTACAATATATCTTATCTTATGCACTGAAAGCTACAATACATCCTATGCACCCTGAGCTACAATACATCATGTGCACCCTGAGCCACAAACCATCCTATGCAACCTGAGCTACAACACATCCTGTGCACCATGAACTACAAAGCATCCTATGCACCATGAGCTACAACACATCCTATGTACCCTGAGCTAAAACATATCCTATGCACCGTGAACTACAATACATCCTATGCACCCTGAGCTACAATACATCTTACGCACCCTGAGCTACAACACATCATGTGCTCCCCGAGCTACAAACCATCCTATACACCCTGAGCTACAATACATCCTGTGCACCCTGAGCTACAACACATCCTGTGCACCCTGAGCTACAACACATCCAATGCATCCTAAGCTACAAACCATCCTATGCACCCTGGGCTACAACACATCCTATGCACCCTGAGCTACAACACATTTTATGCACCCTGAGCAACAAACCATCCTTTCCACCCTGAGCTACAAAACATTCTATGCACCCTGAGCTACAAGCCATCTTATGCACCCTGAGCTACAAACCATCTTATGCACCCTGAGCTACAAAACACCCTGAGCTACAAAACATCCTATGCACCCTGAGCTATAAACCATCCTATGCACGCTGAGCTACTAAACATGCTATGCACCCTGAGCTACCCAGATGATATAAGCTGTGTCGGCTATTTGGGACTTCCCATTCTTGTACTTAGGCTGGTCCGTTCCCAGACTCGTTGATGCCAGTTCTCTCACCTCTAACACCACAATGACTTGTTCCCTGGATTGACCTTTTCCCAAGAAAGCCTTCCCACATTCTCATGAGTAACTTTTGGGCCCTGCAAGGCCTTGTATAATGGTGCTAGCGGCCTGGATAAGCTTTCCCCGATGGGGTTCCAAGAAGCGGGGCACCCAGGATAGGTGAAACTCTTGAAGAACATGGAAGTTGGAGCTTTGGCCTCCGTGGGGCTTCTATCAATCTTTGATTGCGGCTTACGCCCACTAGGGCCGTTTGGAAACATGCAGCGCAGTGCCTAAGTTCCTCATTGACAGTCATACACCCATGTTGGATTTCAGATAAAGGGGGGGAGGGAGGGTTGTCACAGTGTCCGGACCATTGCTAGCTTTAATCTTCGTGTGAATCCCGAACAGCACTGTAACTAGCTACAATGTAAGCTGTGCATCCCTGGCTATAATGTGAACTGTTCTGGCCGGGCTATAAGGAAAGCTGTCCATTTCATACATTCTCACCCCTTGTCAATTGGGGGGTACACGGGGAGCAGCTGCGATAGATATAAGTTACTCACCACATGGAGTGGCCCAGGTACTCGTCATAGTAGTACAGGAGCTCAAAGGAATCAATCTGCAGAAAAATCAAAATAAACATGTTAGGGAACGAAGAGATGAAACGCTGTTTTATTTATAGAGCCCTTCGCTTTGCTATAATTACTCATCTAAATGACACTCCCTGTGTCAGCCTCAAGGGGAATGAAATGCTGAGCTGCCCAAGTAAAAATTGGGGCTTCCAGGTTCTACTGATTTAAATATTTGAATTGAAACATATAAGTGGACATTCTTTTCTTAACAGAAACATGGTTCAGAGACACCCCACATGTTACACAATCTACTGCCCGAGGGTTACTCAATTAAAAATATCAGCCGTCACTTAAAGACAGGAGGAGGTATTACAGTAAGGTATTGATCTTATTCGAAAATCTCCCAGTGACTGGAAGGATGCAGCTGAAATTGGCCATATGACTTTCTCCACGTCACCAAACTGTACTGTGAAGATACTACTTGCATACAGGCCCCCAGGTCCTGCCACGGCCTCGTTAGAGGGACACGATCAATATCTTGCACATGTAGGAAGTAAATATAAGGAGGTACCATGCCTCAGCGACCTAAATATTTGGTTGGAGGAGCAAACAAAGTCAGATTCTAAACAACTTTGGGAAATAATGGCTCGTCACAACTTGTCACCTTTAACAACCTCAGCCTCACATACATTCGGTCACGGTCTGGACGTTGTTTTCGCTAGAGGGCGGGGCACATCAATGACAGACACAGTACGAATTTTGTGGATAGTTCATTATCTTAGGCTCTTTTCATTAAAATGTAACCAAACATAAACATCATTCACCTATGACTAATTGTGTGGATCTAATGCACAAAAGAAAAGACTTAGATGCAATTCCTGGTAGCGATTGAAGAGATGCGCTGGCCTCTCGAGATCTTCCTTATGAATACGATGCCTTTTTCAGGGAGGAGGCTTCAATAATGAATAATTAGTGTCCTACGTATGCCCCATTAAGAACAACAACTCCTAAGAGAGTCTCTAAAGCTTGGTACACTGGCCTGCTGTGAGATTTAAAGAACATCTACAAAGGTCTTGAAGAGAAGAAGGCATTCCACAAAATTGCCTGAAGATGCTGACATGGCAAAAGGCTGCCCTAAGGAGATATTAAAAACGCAATTTTTAAGGCAGAGTTCGATTTCTTACCAGGAAAGATTGCAGCAGCAGCTAATCACTCTCAAGAACTTTTCAGAGTGATAGCTAATTGTGTGTGTCCCAACTAGAGCGAGTGACCAGGCCAATGCCTTTAATACTTTCTTCATGGACAAGATCAAAATGATCCACAAAGTATTAAACTTCGAAGAGAATCAGAGGAAATGTTCTCGCCTATACGTCTGGACATAAGGACCATGCCCCTAATATCCCACCTTTTGCTTTTAAGCCAGTCTCAGAATAGAACATCTTTGCTTTCCTAACAGCTCTAAAGCCTACTAACAACACACTTTTTCCCCTTCCTGCATGTGCAGCAAAGCGTATGGCCTCGGACCTAACCTCATTTGCGACTACTTTTATAAATGCGTCATTCAACCAGGGGTCAGTTCCGGCAGAATTGAAACTGCCGTTTATCTCCACTTTGTTGAAGAAGCCAAACCTGGACCCAGAAAACCTTCAGCGCTACCGCCCTATAGCAGGTCTTTCCGGGCCCAGAATGACTTTAGAAAAAGTGTCCACAATACAATTTCAAGACTATATCGAAAGAGAGGGCTTTCTAGACCCCCTACAAGCAGGGTTTGGGTCCAAATTTGGTACCGAAACAGCATTGATTGCGGTGTGCGACAAGTTATTGCGAGCGGCAGGTGATGGTAAACTTTCCCTGCTCGTATTGCTCAACCTATCCGCAGCTTTCGATACTGTGGATCACAATGTTCTATTATAATGTCTGAAAACCACCGGAAATGTTTCAGAGAGTGTTCTTAAATGGTTTACCTCCTTCCTGAATGGGCGCAGACAACGAGTGCAACTGGGGGGGTTTCCTGTCTGAAACTCTCCCACAAATCAGCGGGGTCGCACAGGGCTGCGCGCGTTGACCACTCCTGTTCAATCTGTATCTCCGGCCACTGATGCACATTCTGAGAAAACATAACATCAGTTTTCAATCTTACGCTGAAGACACACACCTGTACACTAGGCTGGATGACGAAGAATGCTCCCATATCAGGGTATAGATATAGAATATAGAGGAAATAGGGGCATGGATGGTGTCTAGTTGGCTGCAACTCAATCCAAGCAAGACCGAGGTGATCCTTGTTGGACCAAAACATCTATTGGAGGTGAATAGCAGCCCCCCCTCCTCCCTTTTTGGGCTCAAAATTGAAGTATGCGTCCAAAGTCAAAAACTTGGGGTGCATTTGGCAGAGTGACATGGGTTGCGACGGGCAGCTTTCAGCAAAGGTTCAGGAAGTATCTCATAACCTACGGCTGCTGCGCCAGGCATTTCCTTACATGCCACAAGAGGATTGTGCCATAGTGGTCGGACCCTCAGTGAACTCAAAGCTGGACTATTGTAATGGGTTTCTCGCCGGGGCTCCTGCTAAACAAATCCACCGGTTACAAAAGGAACAGAATGCAGCCGTTACACTAGTCTTTGGGGTATCAAAATGTACCCACATTTCTGGCCTTCGTCGCTCCCTCCACTGGCTAGCAGTGCAGGATCGTATTAAATTTAAAGTTGGATATCTTATATTTAAGTGTCTGAATGGCCTGGCACTACGATATTTGAGGGACAAGTACATACAATATCAACCAACCCAGTACTTAAGATCAGAAGACAAGCACCTGCTCATTATGCGTTTTTAGGGGAAAATGTCGTTTTCCGGTTTTCGGGCCCAGATTGTGGAACAGTCGTCCGCTGGAACTGAGGAAAGTGGAATCCCAGCCAACATTTCGAAAAGGGTTGAAAACTCACCTTTTGAAATAAACTCTTAATCGTTGTAGGTCTCTGTCGATACATGATTGTTGATGGTATTGTTCACATGATGATATATGTCAACTGCGCCGGGATTCAATTAGGTTTGTTGCATGCGCGATATAAATCCCTCACTCATACTACTTTTTCTGTGGCAAGGGCTCAACCCGCTGAGTTGACTCGCTGGCATTCTCGAGGGCCCACAGTGTGTGTATAATATGGGCCCTGTGAGGCAGGAGACGCCTCACTGTGAAGGAGAAGGGATTGCTGTCGCAGGAGGGGAGAGCAGGGCTCGATGGGACAGGGGCGGGCGGTCAGTAACACAGAGGACATCTGTGAAATGGCCTCTCATGGGAGGGACTCTCTGAGACAGGACAGGGCCTCTCTGTGAAAAGCCAGGTCTCTCGTGACTTGAAAGGTTTATCTGTGGCAGGAGGGAGAGGGCTTCGCTGTTAAAAGAACGGACCTCTCTGCGAAGAGGGAGGGCGCTGCCTGTGACAGGAGATGTTTTGTCAGTGAACAGGAAGGTCTCTGTGATGGGGTTGGCGGCCGATCCCTGACAGGCTAGCACATCGATTTGCTCTATAGGGGTGCTTCTGCATGGCACTCCTGGGGTGCAAGGCTTAAATTAGCATCGCCTGAAGTTGACGATGGAAAAATACAGCCAAAATGGAGGAGTCACCCTGCTAACCGGGGCAGGGGCCTCACTCCTCTTCCCTCCCCAGCCTCTGCGCAAGGGGGAGGTATTAGCACAAACAGCGCAAATGCGCTCGGAAAACCCGCGAAGGACGACAAAAAAGGGGCGGGGCAATCCCCATATAAGAGGTGGGCGTCCTGCTGGAAAGGACTTGCTGTTTTCACCAACAGGATGCCCGCCACTGGTGAAGAGGATTTCGTTTTAGTTTGTGGGAGCCTGCCTAAGCATACATCCAGGCCGCCGAAGGGTGAAATTTTACAGAAAGCTAACAATATTTGGAAAGATACGCCTGGGCCGCAGTTGGGGGTGAAAGAGTAAAAGGGAAGCAGCGAGACACATTGCGGAGGAGGCGCTGAAAACTTGAAGCAGGCACATAAGAGCGGAAGCTGGGGGGAACAAACGTTTGAAGCTCCGTGCTCGACCGAGGTCGCAAGTGCACCTTGGGGAAGGCCTTGAAGCGCTGAATTTACTGTTTGGTGGCACAAGGGCCCAGTAGTAGCTGCGCTAAGCGGGCTCGCCGGAGCAAAGAAGAGGGAAGGCCACAGAATACTTGGAATCGAAGGAACAGAGCGGGCCAAACAGAAACTTTGTTGCAAGAACTGTGAGCTGCGCCAAGCGGGCTCGGCGGTAGGAAGCGGCTAACAGAAAGAACAGGCCAGAGACTTGGGGTAATTCAGCTCACATTGTGGGAGCACAGCGAGCTGCGCAAAGCAGGCTCAGCTGGGTAACACAAACCGACAAGCTGTGCAAAGCAGGCGCAACAGGGTGAAGCCCTCCACCACAAACCTCCTCAGGACTAGTGCGAGCTGCGCAAAGCAGGCTCTACGAGGTGAAGCACAGCAGCACGCAACGGACAGGACTACTTTGAGCTGCGCAAAGCGGGCTCACGTGGGTGAGGTGCTACAAAGGGATAGCAGTGTCATTTCGCTGCCTTATAAGCAATAAAGATGGAGGCACAGGGCCAAGGCACCAAAGGGCTTAGTTGCTCTCAGATGGATCTGGAGGCCTTGCTCGCCATGGCACGGATGGCAGCCGACAAACATGGCACAGGCTGGATGGAGCTGGTGAGATCTCAAATGGGGGCATAGGTTGCTGGGCGCAACCAAAGGGCTGAATCACCTCTGTTGTTTCCACCCGCATCCAACGAGGAGGCTTGGGTTGAAATACATTCTTTGGAAGAGGGTGAGGAAGAGGAACGCATTGAGGAAGAAGAGCCAATCTCCAAAAGGAAGAGGGTCATGACAGAGAAAGCCAAGGCCAGCAGGCAACAGGCAGAAGTGGCTAGGAGATGAAAACCGGCAGACCCTAAAGGAAGGGGGAGGGCGCAGGAGGTTGTAGCCGCAACAGCGCCTGTATCTGCTGAGGCTGCAAGGAGGCGTGGCGGCACTCCCAACGCCCTGTAGCCAGCACAGCGGTAGCAGCGGAGGGCCCCACCACCTTAGAGATGGTAAAAGGTATGTTCATGCAGTGTATGCAGGCATGGGGAAATGGGAGTAATGGACAAATGTTATATAATAATGTTAATTCATCTAACCAGTTGGGTAGAAATGCTGAGGCAATGCACCTACAGGGGGAGACCATGGCACCAGGAGAGGTGAGCCCTGGGGCGGGGCAGGCAGTGCTTGCAAAACATGGAGGGGATACTTGGCTCAACTATGATAGAGGGTTTAGACTCAAGATGCAGGTGTGGCCAGCTATGTCCTGGGACGAAGTCGATGTGGGTGGGTACATAGACAAAACGGTACCAGCCAGAGCAATGGGAGAAAAGGCCCAAGGGGAGAAGCCACAATACAGGAAAAACAGAGGGTCCTACCCGCACAGAGGCAGGGGGTCTTTTCGAGGGAACTCCTCCTGGAACAACCTTCCAGGGGGAGCAGCCTGAATGCTGGGGGTTTGCCGAGGGGAAATGTACCTACGGGAACACTTGTTGATTCAAGCGCACCAAGGGCAAAGGCTCAGGGGGGTGCAGCTCCGCAGCCGGGGAAGGGAAGCAGCGAAGTAGCGTCAAGCCCAAGGAGAAATCCAAGCATGATTAAAAATCAGTTACCCACACCTGTACGATCGCAGGCCAGGATTCCTTCTCTAATTGTGTATCATAATATGGGCGATGCTAAGATTCTATGGGAAGGTTTTAGGTGGGGGTTCAGGATTCCTTTCAAAGGAACAAGGGTGGCAAAGAGGCAAGCAATTTGAAGTCAGCATTGGTAATGCCAGAGGTATTGGCTCAGAAAGTGGGTAAGGAAATCCAATTGGGGAGGGTGGCGAGCCCTTTTCGCCTCCCCTCCTATGGAGGATTTTGTGGTGTCACCTTTGGGACTGGTGCCTAAGAAGGATGAGGGGCAGTACAGAGTGATACAGCACCTGTCCTTCCCGGAAGGTGAATCAGTGAATGATGGCGTAGCGGATGAGCAATGCAGGGTGCATTACGCGTCATTTGACGAGGCCGTGGAGATGGTGAGAGCCACAGGGCGAGATGCGCTTATGGGGAAGGCAGACATAAGAGTCCGCTTTCCAGTTGTTGCCAATACACAAGGAAAGCTATCATTTGCTGGGTTTCAAGGTGCACGATGAGTACTTCTATGATAAATGTTTGCCAATGGGTTGTGCTATTTCATGTGCATACTTTGAAAAGTTCAGCAGTTTCTTGGGAGTTTGCATTGCGGCAGAGGTCTTCTGAAGGGGGGTACTGCATTACCTCAATGATTTCTTGTTTATCGGTAAGAAGGGGATGGGTGAGTGTGGGTCGCTCATGGCGTCATTTCAGGGATTGATGAAGGAAATGGGGGTACCGCTGGCCAGTGGGAAGACAGTCGGTCCGGTCACAATGCTGACCGTTCTGGGGAATCGAGATTGATTCGGTCGCAGGGGAGTGCAGACTGCCAAGGGATAAAGTGCTGAAATTGAGAGAAACGATCAAGAGGTTGAGGGGTAAGGACAAAGCCACTTTGAGGGAGCTTCAATCACTGGCAGGCAACCTTAATTTTGCGGGGAAGGTCATCCGGGCGGGAAGGAGTTTGCTAGGAGCGTTGGGCTTAAGACAGTGGGGCTACAACACGCGGGGCAACATGTCCGCCTGGGTGCGGTAGTCAAGGAGGACCTCGAAATGTGGGATGCGTTTTTGGACAACTTTAATGGGGTGTTGCTATGGCGAGAGGGCTTGGACAACAGCAAGGGTCCTACACTGTTCACTGATTCCTCGGGTTCACACAGATTTGGGGCCATTTTGGGGAGCCAATGGTGCGGGTAGGCCTGGACAGCAGCATGGCGATGCGAAAGGATTACTACGGATATTATGCTGTTAGAGTTGTTTCCTATAGAAGTGGCGTTTAAAATGTGGCATGAACAGTTAAAGGACAAGAAGGTGATTATCTGGTCAGACAACCTGGCTGTGGTGCAGATCGTCAATCAAGGCATGTGTAGTAACCACAGGGTGCTTAAGCTGCTTAGAGAGCTCACAAGGAGCATGCTGAATCTGAACACAGAGGTGAGGGCACGGCATATTCCAGGGGTGAAAAATGTGGCGGCTGATTCTCTCTCTCGTTTGCAGTGGGAGATGTTTTGGGGGAGATGTCCGGAAGCAAGTGTGAGGATGACCTCTTTCAAAGCGCAATGGTGGGGCATGATTGGGGGGATCTGAGTTCCCTGAACAACACCTCTCTAGTACCTGGCACAGCGATGAGATACAAAGGGTGCTGGGAGCGGTTCTTGGCCTTTCAGAGCGATATGCTGTCAGAATCACAGAGAGATTTGCCAGTACAGCAGTTTGTGGGATGGTGACGGCAAACTGGGAGGTCCAGATCTTGGGTGGCATTTTACTTGGCAGCAATAGCTCACTAGTACAAGTTGGGGGGTAGGACGGATCCCACAAAAGAGCACTACATTGTAATGGCTATGAGAGGTTGGGCCAAGCAGGCCGAGAGGAACCCTGATGACAGGCGACCCATTGACGTGGGGAAATTGCACAGTATGATCGGATGCCTGGCAGGAGTGTGCCGGAATGAGTATGAGAAGGTCTTGTTTATGGTGGCCTTCACATTGGCTTTCTTTGGGACGTTCAGGGTGAGCAAGTTGGTACCAGAGAATAAGGAAGGCAGGGGTTCTGGGTTCCTTGGGATGGGCGATGTGCGCTTAGAGGGAAGGCGGTTCAGCATCCCCTTTACAAAATCCAAGAGGTTGATTACACTCGGCAGCACGCAGGGCAGCAGGGTGTGCCCAGTAGGGTGTGTAGCGGCGTATCTACATCTGAGAGTTTCTACAGGCGAAGGGTCCCCGTTTCTCGTGCACAGCGATGGGTCGGCGTTGAGCGGTTTCCAATTCAGGAGGGTCATGGACACTGGTGAAAGCGGGGGTTACAGAAGGGGTGTTTGGGACACATTCATTTAGGATAGGGACAGCCACCTCAGCGGCAGGGATGGGCCCTAACGCCGAGGCGATCAAGCAGATAGGGGGATGGAAATCGGAATGTTTCAAGAGGTACATCATGCCTGATAAAATGTAGTGCTAACAGCTTCCCTCTCATCCCCTCCCTAGTAGTTGCAGCACAAAGAAGGAGGCGGTCCGTCTGGGTGGTGGGGCATTCATTTGTGTCAAGGGACGGGGCGAGCTGGACGACCTATCAGGGAGAGTTGACCGCTGGCGAATATCGGATATGGTGGCACAGGGTGCCTGGCATGAGATCGGCACAGCTGCAGGGGCACGTGCGCAAGTTGCTGGGTAAGCAGCAAAAACCTGAGGTGCTGGTCGTGTATCTCAGGGGCAACGACTTGACGAGTCTTGGGAGAGGGAGCCTGATGAGAGAAATTATGTCTTCTTTGTAGGAGTTGTCAGCACAGCTGGGGGAGACCGAGATTGCATGGTTGGAAATCATTCCAAGACAGGAATGGAGGGGTGCGGAGAGTCATTCAGCTGTGGAGCATTCAAGGAGGAAGTTGAATTGCGCAATGGCGAAATTCTGCAAGGGCAGAGGTTTCCCCCACACCAGGTACTGATTGATCAACCTTAAATCCCCGGAATACTACTTGAAAGATGGAGTGCTTTTGTCGCCATTGGGAATGGAGCTGTTTTTCTGGAATGTGTGCACAAAGCTACTGGAACTGTGAAGGAGGGAAGGGGGGAGCCGCGGTGGGCGGTAACCCACCTTCGGTGTGGCAGTGTTTTGGCGACCAGGGAGGAGAGACAGACTCCGAATGAGCCATTGCTAAGCCAGAAGGGTCTTCGCTCTTTCGGACGAGCGCCTCTTGGGAGCCTAAACGGCGTGGGCGTCTGGTGGTAGCAATGAGGGCTCAGCTTCCCCCCAACAAACGGCACTCTCTCAGCCCAGGAACACCTGCCGGGGCAGACGGGTCTCAGGCACAAAGGGTTTGGGGGAGTTGTGCCTATTATGGACTTTGGGAAAAAGGAGGAAGCAGGTTTTGGATATGGAGCAGTCGCCGCACCTCCTGAGCTATTTTCACTGTTGTTTGCTGTGTTTATTATGTGTGAAAATAAATCTGATGCCTTTTTATGCCAAAAAAGAATACATGTCTCATTCGGCACCTTACTGGAGGGAAAAGGAAGGGCAAAATGAATGAGCAAAGGTGATGTAAGTTGGCGTAACAAATGGACAAATGCCAGGTTATGTTTCGTAGAGTTAGTCAGGTAGCGTATGAATTGCATGTCTCGGTAGGATAGCTCAGGGACAACGTGCAAGGCGACACAGGTTTGATTCCACGGTCTGCGCTTAGAAACCTCTGGGTATTAAGCGCATTATAAATAACCTATCATATCATGAGTCAGCCACTATTGAGACCACAGGGTTTCCAATTTGCACCTGGGCCAAGCCCAACAAAATAAAGTGCCAGGGCCTCCTTTCTCACCACAAAGGCAGACAAGAAGGTGTTTCTGAACAGCATAGCATGTTTGCAATCCCTTTGCTATTTAGTTATATCCCAGAATGCCCTGCGTCCCGTCCAGAGCAGTAATGTTGAGAGCACGCGTGAATGTGTTAAGCTCCCACCTCGCCCATATTTCCTTACCCTGAAACCATATCTTATACCTTGGTGCCTCCCACCCCCACCTTGTGGTATTAATCTCTTTTGCCAGAAAAATAGTGCCGAGCCAGACCAGTATTCTACTTTACGTTCACTTTGGGCGCTGTTTGGCCTTTTACATACATGCCAACCCTCTCGATTTAGGCGGGAGACTCCCGATTTTCTAGTGAAAAATACTGCTATTTTTCACGTTCTCCCGCCTAAAATAATTATTTCCCCAATGCATTTCTATGGTGAAATTATTGTCTCCCGATTTCGCTGTAGAAATCTCTCTCAGCTGCTTCGGAATGTTGGCATGTATGATTATAGCCCCTGGTTACGCAACACTGCCATTGCAAAGAGAAAGCACCTTTCATCCATAGCTCTCAACTCACACGCTTTTGGCGGGTGTCACCCGCCTTGTAAACAGATGACTCACCCGCCAAGCCTCCAGCACGCCCATTCATTTCAATGGGCCTCTCACCCGCCAAAAACAAAATCGGGTGTTTTCACCCGCCTTTGTGATACAAATGGTTGAGAGTTATGTTTCATCCTGTGGTAAAGCCGGCATTGGGGAAGCGTCTTGGGGTTTTCTAACTGTGCTGGACCCCTTCTGTCTGAGCTGACCTAGGAACCGCCAACCCCGAACTCGTGCTGCCCCGCGAAACTTAGCAGCCGGGTAAAGAAACTCTGTCTCTTGAGAACAAAGTTATTTTTCTTATCAAACCTTCTTTCCACATGCGTATGAACTTCGATGTTCACATCTGTAACGGGAGTACCATCAGTACTGTGTGCAGGAGTTGTTGGAAGCCCATCCGTGCCTTTCTGCACTAAAATCAGCGCCATCTTTGTTTGGGGAACTCGCCTCCGTCTAATACTTTGATATGCTCCTCAAGTGTCTGCCACCGGGGCCGAGGAGCACGTGTTCTAATAGCATAAGAGCTCTGCCTTCAGCCTCCAGGTCCATACTCTGAGGTGCTGCTTCCAGAGATGTGCACGCGGGGCCAGTCCCGAAAGGTTCATTACTGCTCTGCATTGGCTGAAGAACTTTCTGGAAGCCCACATGGTCTCTGCTGTGACCCTTTGGCTGTATCCTAAACGTTCACGACTAGAAGGGCCCGGTGTACCCAGCTCGTCTTGGGGTGTTTGTGTAAAGTACATAAAGTGATGGTTGTTGTGGCAACCCTTTTATTTATTCATGGCTGCAATTAGTGCTCTTTGCTGGTTCTTGCTCAGCCTCAGCGCCACCTGCCGAGCATTGGCCTCGATTGTCCGTCAGCTGAAGTGTACCATGGAAGCCTTGGTTTTTCTCCCCTTCCTTAGAGAGATGCAACATGAACTCTGAGATAGGGAGGGAGTGCACACAGAACCACCTGGCTGATCAGTCAGTGCTTTTTCATCGCCCATCTGATTATGAGAAGGCTTGACAAGGAGAGGATATTTTTTTTAGAAGGGTTGCTTGTGTGGCACGGAAGTGTCTCTCTTTAAGACGTCCTCTCCCTAATGAGAAAGGCACTTCAGTAACGGGGAGGTCCCCTCTCTGACAACTGATGCTCTCACTGTGAGCGTGGAGGCCCTCTCTGTGACAGCCGAGTCTCTCAATGTAATTGTTGAGGGCCTCTTTGTGATAGGTGAGACCTTCCATGCGTTTGCTGAGTGCCTCTGTATAACAAGTGAGGCCCTTCAGTGACATTTTGTGACAGGTGCATGCCTCACGGTGGTCAGTCATAATGTAGAATGCAATAATGTAGAAAGTCAAAATGTTGAATTTTTTTTTTAGAAAACAATAATGTCGAAAAACAATAATGTCGAATTTTTTCTACATTTTTTAGAATTATTTTGAAAAAAATAAATAAATATATATATAATTAAAATTTGTTGAGTATGAGGGGTGAGAGGGGAGTGGGGGGGTGGCTGGGGGATGTTGGGTGAGGGGGGTTGGGGGGGAACCCCCCCTAGTAAATGATACTCTTCTTGTTTATTTATTTATTGATAATGCTAATTGACATTTTTTTTCGACATTATTTTTTCTAAAAATTGACTCTTTTCATTATATGTATAGGTTTTCGACATTATTGTTATCTACATTTTTTTTCTACATTTTTGTAAGTCGACATTTTTTTTTCTACATTATGACTATAAACCGTGCCTCACTATGATTGTGAATGCCCTCAGCCTGATTGTGGGTGCTGTGAAGGCATCACAAATGAGACACAGTTTGATCAACAAAGTTTTATTAACTAAAAATTTAGGGTGGAGTAAGGCCTAAATTGCCCTATGGTAAGGTGGGATTTCCCGACCTAAAGAAACCTAAGGATATTCTGTGTTGGGAAGTCCAAAGCAAATGGATGTCTGTGTCGTAAACCCATACTTGCCCTCACATCTAAATGTTTACAATGTCTAGGGATGTCAGCATCAAAATAAGTAGTGTTCAAATAAGAGTTCAGAGCTTCTTCCAGCTCCGGCTTGTAAACAGCATTCCTTTTGCCAAGTTCAAGATAGTTCACAAGCCACAGGCTTTCCCTTCCCCTAGAGTTCACGATAGTTCACAAGGCACAGGAGTTCCCTTCCCCTTGAGTCCCATACAGTTCAAATGTTTCAGCCTTTCAAAACAACACAATTCCTTGGGGCACTTCCCAATGTGGATGATCTGGTTACCTTTCCTCAATTCCCATCTGTACTCAGTTCCTTGACTTCAAATTACATAAAAGTTCCTTAGGATTCAAACACAAGCTTCTTTGTGCGTGCTTTCAGTGGCTTTTCCATCCAGGGGGCACTGGGTCTAGGCGCAGTTGTAGGACCACATGGTCCACCCATTACGGGTCACGCAGATGATGCCCCTTACTTGCTGCTTTTCCATCAACACATGGCCATTGCTTCAGATTGACAGTGGTGCTTGATTCATTCACATAGATCACACCGTCTTGACCTTGCATCGTGGCTTAGTTTTGCCACCATGCACTGGGTGCACGTTCTTATATTCTCCTGCTTTTTGCAAATGCTTGTTTTCTCAGATTAAACAGTTCCTTAAATTCTCTTGGCGTTTGTCACTGCTTGCTTTCTCATATAATACAGTTCCTTGTATCAGGATCATACAATACAGTTACTTGAATTCTCAGCTTTTGCCACTGCTTGTTTTCTCATACAATACCCCGGAACTTAAATTACTCAGAAAAAATAAAGCTAAAGCACAACTCACATGGAAAAACAACCCCTCCGCGGAAAACAAATCAAATCTCACGAATATATCCTCTCTATACAAAAGCGAGCTAATTCGCTCTAAAAGAGATGCCTACAACACCAGGATTGATCCGGCAGGGTCCTCCACTCAGGAGCTATTTAAAATTCTAAAAGAACTAGAGAACCCCAATTCACCACCAGACACCTGCTTGAAAGACAAACCCTGGTGCACCAGCATCCAAAACGCCCCTAACAACTAAATTATTGGACTCCAAACCAAAATTGAGGACAAACGCCAACAACTCACCAATAACAAGGTCACCAACCCTGGCCAACCCACGCCCAACAATACCAGATCGGGCTTCACATTCAAGAAAGTTACCACGATCGAAGTTCAAAAAATCATCACCTCCTTAAAACCATCGAATTGCAAAGGGGACAGCTGTCCCGCCCAAATCATAAAAGACCCAGCTAGAGAGCTTTCCCCCTTCATCACCAAACCTATCTTTCACCAATAACTCAGTCCCCAGTAACCTAAAACAATCATGGGTTCTACCAATCTTGAAAAAACAATCCCTAGACCCATCCATACCCACCAACTACAGACCTATTACCACAGTCCCATTCTTATTAAAAATCCTGGACAGAGTCGCCTACATCCAAATTCAGGAATACCTGGAATCCAACCAATTGCTAGGAATACGTCAATCTGGCTTCAGACCTGAACATGGAACAGAAACTGCCCTTGTTGATCTCAAAAGTCGGATTGACGAAATTAAAGACAAAGGCGATGCCGCGATTCTACTCCTCCTAGACCTCTCAGTGGCCTTCGACTTGTTCAACCACAAAATTCTTTGCAGCCACCTAGCCACCACAGCTCACTTCTCCTCCTCTGCCATCACATGGATACAATCCTTTCTGGCAAACAGAACCATGCGGGTTTTTTCAACAACAGCTGCAGCAGACCCCATCCCCATTTCATGCTGGGTCCCACAAGGCTCCTGTGTATCCCCCACTTTGTATAACATATTTACAAAGCCCCTATTTGACCAATTGGACCGTCTGGATGTCACCTACACGAACTACGCAGACGACACCCAGATACTCCTCACCATCACAGGCAACTACCAAGCAGACGTCACCCGGATCAACTAAATATTCTCCATCATTCAGGCATGGATGGCCTCTCATGGCCTCTGCCTGAATGATGAGAAGACAGAGCTCCTCATTGTTGGCTCCCCCAGCAACCTATCTAAACTTAATCCCAATTACAACAACATCATTATCGATGGTCACACCATCCCTATTGCCAAAACGTGAAAACACTCGGCTTCTACCTTGATGCCAACATGAACCTCGCCAAACAAACCAACATGATCGCCTCAGCCTCGGCCAACACCGGCAAGCTCATCAGGGCCAGCAGACCCTTCCTATCATCCAATAGCTGCCTCACTCTTGCCAGAGCCCTCATTCAATCCAAACTGGACTACTGCAACAGCCTGTACCTAGGTGCTAACCAGTCCATAATTAAAAATTACAGGTACTTCAAAATAACGCACTGCGCGTAGCCCTCACCATTCCCAGGCGAGAACATATCTCCACTGCTAGGAAATCCTGCAAATGGCTCTCCATACGCCAGAAAATTGATCTGAAAACCATCTGCCTCACGTACAAGTCCCTTAATCACCTAGCCCCACCATATCTAACTAACAAATTCACCATGAAACCAGCCACCAGAACCACTAGATCCTCCAACACTCTATGCTTGTCAGTACCTAGATTCCACCTAATAAGAGCTGGAGGGGCTAGCTTCACAGTACTTGCCTCCCAACTCTGGAACACCCTACCACTCAACATCAAAACTGTTGAGTACTTCCAGATCTTTAGGAAGCATGTTATCAGCTGGCTCCTGAACAAAGAGTAGCACCACTAACACCTGGCTACACTCCCCTCTGCCTGATAAACTGCTGTATGTGATGCTAAAGTACCACCCAGACATACGTGTACACCTACTGCTTAACTATGTCTGTAACTCCTGTAAATGGATGTATATTGAAATTTTATATTGCAAACTGTATATTGTTTAAACATATAACTGTAAATTGTATATATCATAATTATGTAACCGTCTGCTTTAAGTGCCCTTCTACCTCTGGGTTTGGTGCGCTATACAAATAAATAAAACAAACAAACAAACAAATACAGTTCCTTAAATTCTGTTGGCTTTTGCCACTACTTGTTTTCTCATATAATACAGTTCCTTATATCAGGAGGCTTCACAAACATTCTTTCACCCCAATCAGTATTCAAAAGTGCTCAAACTTGCTTTCACTCAAATCGATATTCACAGAAATGCTTGCTTCCACTGAAATCAGTATTCACTATTCACTTTGCATGCCCGACTGCCATCCCGGTGTCCCCCCTGCGGTCGGAGCTTAAAGCTTGCCTTCGAGGTTTCCTGCTGCCACAAGCTCTATTTTCCCCGTGTGGTACCTCACATAGTCTCCCGCAGGCTCTCTGTAGCTTCGCTCACCCAGCGATGCTTCTCCTGCAGCTCGGGATTCCAACGACTGCTTCGCTGGGTCATGCCGGTTTCCATCTCGTGGTCTGCCACCGGCCTCCAGCGTCCTCCAGCGTCCTTCAGCTTCGCTACCCACTGCACACGCTCTGCATCTTCCAAAGGGTCTTGAGCAGTTTGCTTACCACGCCACTTCTCCAGAGAAGTCTGCTTTCACCCAGCGGTCTGTACCCCTGCTTCCACAGCTGACCCCAGAGTACTTCTTGCTTTTAAAGTTCCTGCCACCCTGATTGGTCCAAAAAGGACTAGACCGCTCACTGTTGAAACAGTAGTCCTGCATTACTGTTGCTGGCCTCCTCCTCACCCGAGTACTGTGAAAAACCCAAGGGTCTTTTCCCCCTTTCTGCACAGCTGAGGGGAAAGCTCAAGGAAGAATGCCAAAAGAGGAGAACACCATTAGGTGAGACAGGGTGTTCCCCCATTTATTCTAATGTCCTTGCCCGATGTCACCTCAGATTTTGTAGGATGCTGTTGTTCTACCTCAACCTCATCCCCACCATGTCCTTCTCTGAAATGTAGAACCATCCCTACCCGCCCTCTTGGCAATAATCTACCCAACATCTACCCTTTTAAATTAACATCCACTGGAAGGAAGGGAGGACGATCAAGGAAAGGGAGAAATACACAAAACCCCTCTATTTGGCAATAAACCTTCCCTTGTTTCTCTGACGCAACTATTTTTCTGCCTACTCAGGAATACTATAACACCCACCATCCCAGTCATTCTTCTCCCCGTCCCACTGACAATTATTTTCCGAACTCCCAGTCTGCTTTTATAAAACACCTCAGTTGCCACACTCCTATTCATTCCACGATCGAGAGACAGAACCCAGAGACAAAACTAAAAGAAATACCTCTGGCTTTTTCCTGCGAGCCTGTCCCCCTAATGAGATCAGGCAGAGTCAGGCATCACACCTTGACACCAGACACCTGGCCTCCATTTCCCTGCCCCATAGGGATAAAAGGCAGAGCACGGAAGCACACTCTGAGCAAGGCAAAACACTCGAGGAAGCAGCAGTTCCAAGATGGCAGTTTAAACAAGGAGAAAGACGGC